>NC_060215.1:105001363-105625227 GCF_021130785.1 Homalodisca vitripennis | reverse complement strand
ACACTGTCCCCTACACTGTTAAAACCTATCTCTTATTTCAATTTATTTTTTACAACTGCTTTAATATATTTGTAACTGAAACACAGATATACAGAACAAACAGTATCATCAAAAGGCAACAAAATTTCACCTAGAAGTATGTACAAGTCATGGATGCCAGTTTATGTGAAGGAAGTTAGAGCTTTTCACGATATGTCGTTAAATTAAAAAAAAAATAAAGCTGACAATTTTTAGTATGAAGAGTATCGAGAAACATTGCAACATGAAAATTTGAATAGATTATTCAATGAAAGAGATGTTGAAAGATAAGTCATTAAAGTTTTTATAGCCAAAGTTATTTAGTTATAACATTAGGAGTTAAACGACGAGAACTTAGATTTTACATATGAATGGCTCACCAGAATTAATAGTTATTATAATTTGTAAATGTTTGAACATAAAACTTATTGCTAGAATAAACTTTTACCATGCCAGGGGCTTGCTTGTTGCTGTTGGCAACCCTTAATTCTCTTTTAATTCACTAGTGGTATTAAATAAAAATATTTTCAATGACCCAAGAATCTTCATATATGTCAATTGTTTTAAAAATATCAATACAAATTCAAATAACACTGAACTATGATACATTGTTTGACTACAAGTATACTTTCAGTTTAACGCAAGTTAAAATATACCTTGAATATTTGTATCGATGGGGGAGGGGTACAGTACAACCCCCCAACCCCTCCTCCCTGACCTATGTGTTCTCCAATAAGCTCAGTCAGACAGCATCTTCTGTAGAAATTATATTCTTTAATGAAACAATCACTCATATTTTTAATAATGCTGTGTTAGCTCAAGTGTCTAGGCTAAATGGTTGGACTTTGTTAAATATCTCATGACCAATGAGCAATTTTTTAATAATTTTAAAGACCTGATTGACCTATTCTTTCCTATTAAGGCCAAGTCATGGCTAAGTTAAACCTAAAGCCAACAACTGGTATACAGTCGAACTTGTGCAAATGAAAAATTGTATGTTACTGCTGACTGATCTGCATAAGACAAGACCTGATCTTGGGCCTTTACTGAGTAACATTAAGAAGGAATACCATTCAAAACTTAAGTTAGCTGTCAACTAATCCATACAAAACTTAATTGACTCATAGTGTTGCTCACAATAACACTTTTCCCTCTGCCAATGACTTAAACGATTACTTCATTAGTTCTGTTGATGAAATTGTGCATAATTAAAATAGGTTTGATTACTTATTGAATGTTTCTAATGTAGAATCTAGGTTCAGTTGAAAGGTTGTGAAAAGTCTAAATATAGTTAATGTAGTGAATAGGCTTAAGGTAACCAGTAGGACAAATGTTTATGAAATGACTCCTATCCTTCTCAAGCAAGTTGGACCTGAGCTTTTCGTTGAACAATTGTTTGGTGGAAAGCATTTTTCCCGATGTGCTAACATTGGAAAGAACAGTCCCTTTCTTCAAGAAGGGATCCAGATTTGAGAGTGCTAGCTATATCGTGCTATATCACTGATCCCCAATATTTCCGAAGTTTTTGACCATCATGTGTACTCAGTTGTGTCATTACGAGTCGCAAAATCTTCTAGTCCCTGAGCAGTACGGTTTCAGAAGTGGCAAATCAAGAGTTTTTGCCGTTGAGACCCTTCTAAAAAGGATTCTTAATTCTTTTGAATCAAAGCAGTCAACCTCTGTCATGTTCTGCGACCTCTCACAGGCACTCAACTGCATATCGTATAATATTCTTCTTTACAAATTAAGTAAGTATGGTCTGGGAGAAAGTGCAGTCAGAGTGGTAAAATCCTGCGTTACGTTTGAGTTGTTTTTTAACACACATATAATATTAATCTTATTTTAACTTATGGTCTAGTACAAGCCGTGCAGTTTCAAATTCTTAATTTACTAATTAACAATTTGGTAAAATTAGCTTTAAACGTTTAACGCATTCTCCACACCAAAATTATTTCAATACAAATAAAATACAGCTTCGTTTAATGTGGATTAATTTCAGGTTTACAAATAAATGTTCTTAAAAAAAAAATGTTATTATTCAAAAAACCATATCTATACATACATACATTACATACATTCTTCATTGCCATTAAAAATGGTATGCAATAGACAGATTCACATAACAAATTTAAATATAACATGGCCTAATATCACAGTACAAAACAACTTCATTGAAAGTTGAATGTCAGAACTGAACATTTTTTGTGAAAATTAACATCTCATAACAGCCTATCGACTAAACAACCTTGTGTTAAAATCAAATAAAAAGTTAGTTAATACCTAAGGTTATAAATTAAAGTTAAATTTTATGGTTAATTTTTTAAGTTAAAACAAAGATTAAAATGTAATGGTTGTCTCATTCAAAGTAAAATAAAAAACTATTACATCATAAAATGGATTTACTTCAAGCCAATTACATATAACATTCTTAAATCTAACATAACTTGTGTAATGAACAATTGGTGGCAGTCTATTACATAACTTGATGCTGATAACATTGTGGGAAGACATGATTTTACTTAGCCTATGGTGAGGCACACAAATTAAATGACTAGACATGGTAAAGTGGTTATGTACACCAGTAGCAAGGAAGTGGTCATCCAAGTTATTTTTAACATGACATAAACATACAAATATATACAATTTAATCACAGTTAGGATTTTTTTTCGCTGACAAACAATGGTCTGCAATGGTCAATAGGCCAAGGAAAGGTTAGGGTTCTTAGTGCTTTCTTTCGTATTAGAAGGAAATTTGATATACCAATGCCATTCCCCCAGTACAAATTACCATATAGGAAGCCAGAGTAAAATAAAGCATAATAACATTGTTTAAAAATTTTTAGGGTACAATTTCTCTTAATCTTCTAATCATGTACACTACTTTTGCCATTGTATTACTAACATGTTCTATATGTGTATGCCACCATAGTTTTGGGTCAATATATATGCCTAACAGGCCGTACATTATCTATATAATTACTATTGAGAAAGCTATTGTTTACAGAGAAATTTATGATTTCAGTGTTTTTAACATTCAGAAAGAATTTTTTGCTGCACACCACTAAGCTTCTTCACTTAAAACTATATTTGACATATAATCACACAGGTTGCGATAACAGCTATGAGACTAAAAAATATGATATCATCAGCAAACATAAGCTCATTAGCAGATACATTTTATGGGAGGTCATTAACCATAATCGAAAAGAGACAACATCACATCCCTGTGGGACACCATATTTAACTTGAACAACATTAGACAAAGAAGCATTGACACAAAATTTTTTGAGAACGATTAAGCAGGATTCCAACAGTTTTAGTGTGGTACCAGTAGGTGGACGCTGCTTTAGCACCCCATGGAATAAGGGGGACGCTGCTCTAGCACCCCCTGGAATAAGCACTCCCTCGGGCTCTGACGTCACGGCATGGGGGTGCTAATTCAGCGCATGGATACGGACCAGGCACTGAATTAGCACCCCCCCCCCCAACTACAAGGGGGTGCTTATTCAGCGCATGGACATGGCTCAGTCACTGAATTAGCACCCCTAGCATTCAACCAGCAAAAAGGATATTTATCTTTTACATATACAATTTAATCATAAATATAATAATTGTTATCTGGATTTTTGTGACGCTACTATTTATAAGCTACTATCTACGATTGTTTTGCAATTTCTGATAAACGATGAAATAATATAATAATCAAATATGCCTACTTTCTCTTCAAAATTACCATAGACTTAATATTACATAGTAATGATTGGACTAACAAGGCTAATAGACCTTAGCACTCCTCCCTCTCACACGCATTGTCATATTATTTTAACAATTTTCACTCATGACCTTGCTTTCTTAACTTTTTCTAAATATCACCTATTAAAATAATTAATTAAATCATATCCTTCATTTATTCTATTTCAGTTGATTCTTTCAGTTAATACGATTGTAAAATTAATTAACGCACTGCTAAATATATATTAAAAAAAACAACATTCTCTACGCACAGATCATTAAAGCCCATGAAGGCTCTTCTCCCTTTACGTTTTTTAATTACGAGTATACAGTAATTAGAAACAAATTAAAACTAATGATAAATGCTGTTTTTTTTTTTTAATTTTAATTAGCTGTCTTAATTTAGATGTATGGATTCATTCTTTTGAGATATAAGATTTGTATTATTGTATATTACATAAGTTCTTTCATATCAACTATAAGGATACTATAAAAATAACATAATTTGTTTTCCTCTTGAATATAAGATATTTACTGCTGTATCGACAGTTGTACATTTTTGTGAAAGTAAAAGCTATTTGAGTCGATTTTTTGAATATTACGCAAGGTAAAATGTAATTATGGTTTTTATACACAATTAGTCTAGTATCTATGCTGTGTCATTTTTATTGTACAGGCATTGCGTACTGGGCGTCTATACCAATGGAAACTCTACTCATAGTCTAGTTAAGGGTATTCACTGAGCATTAACAGTTCAAGCTTAATCCAATCGTGTACACTCAATGAAACATGTTTCTAGATATAATTAAAACTATGTTATTTGTATATGAATCCATAATTAAACTATTTATTACATTTATCAGCTTCACGGAAATGGAGTGTTCTTTTTTTAGTTTAATTAACTTAAATTAAAAAAAAAACTAATATAATTTTGTAAACAATTTAGGCTCGTTTTTTAGGCAAAATAGTTCACTGCCACAGTATAGAATTTTTCTTTGCGGCATTTTTGTTTCATATTTAATATTAACTATATTTCAAAATTAGTTGTTATGGATTTTAACAGATGAAGCATGAAAATTATGGTTTTTGACTTGTCATTTATTACAGAAATAATTTTTCAGTACCTGCCCTTAAATAACTACTCGTAACCATCTGCAGTAAATAAACTAGATTATAATTTTTTATCTTATGCACTATTAGGCGTACCGTGAATCATCTGCACAATGGAACAGCTCCATAGACTTAACACTACACAAAAGTCCGTACAATGGTACTCACAAAAATATCTCAAGGTTACCCCCATAAGTATTACTATTGCTAATGTGTAAAATATCCTCTATAGAATCATGCCTAACTATTCTTCATAATTAAAGGAATATATAGAAACATCAAATACAAAATATCCCTTCCGGCTGAGTCGGAATAAAGGTATATTTCACATGAGCCCTTGAAGATGCGTTATTAGTTTATGAACTTAACACTGTGATAAAAAACTTATGGATGAGGCATTGGTAGCTAAGAATGAAGTATATTAATCCGCAAAGGTTTCTTCCTAACTAGTTAATATTAAAAAAATGTTTGGTTGACTTCTGTCCATCTTACCTCTAGCAGATATATCCCTCTGGTAAAGGATTATACCCTCGATTATATTACTTTTTCTAACGGTATCGATGATAATTAGTGTCATATTACGAGAATGAATAATAGAATTCATATTGGGACTTTCATATTAAGTGTTATCAACTATTACGTGTAAAATATCCTCACATATATGTTTTGTTGCTCCATTTATGAGTAACCCTATTTTCAAATGTGGATCATAAGTCTTTTATTACCTACAGTACTATAGGAAAGGAGGGACCGTGATTTGTAATTACTTTAGAACATCAGTTAAAAAAAATCATGGAATGTTGCATTGAAATTAAAATTGGAATATATTCCAATGACCATCATTTATTTCATCAGTAGTATGCCATTTTTTTAAAGACATGAAGGAGATGTCTATGACGTACCAGTTATTCTACAAAACTTCCGTACGAAAGGGCGGGTATCAGCTAGTAAATATATAAAAACTTGAAACTCCTTATTTTTGCCTTAACATCGTTGCTCGTTATATATCGGCCGTCTACCAAATATGAAATATATAGAGTAAAATCAACCTGCAAATATCGATTGTAGGACTGTAGGTCCACACATTTTGACGAAGCTGACGAAACCCGTCCGTGCACTACCGACCCTACTGTCCAAAACTGACCTGGCCGCATCGAGTGGTCGAGTAATAATATCGATGTTATTCTCAGTTGTTATTCCTATATTAATACAGAACTTATTATGTATAGTGAATTTGTTTGATGAAATTTCGTAAAAAATATAAGAAGAAATCAAACAATGTTTGAGTGTACAGGCCTAAGGTGTGGCATATTATACTCTCTAAGTAACAGATACTTTTACACGAATAAAGAGAAAATATAAACTAGAACACGGTAATGATGTATGGACAAAAACTGAAAATATCGCCTTTTTGTATGCAATTAAAGAATCTTTAACTATTGTGTTACATTAGTCACACATGCACTTCTAACCCCATGTATCTGGAAGTGTCAAACTTAAGGATAAACAACCTTACAATATTGTAAAAAGAAGAGTGAAATCTCACTGAAGTCTTTAATGAAGCGTCTAAAAAAAGGTAAAATTTAAAATTACACTTCAGCTTAGCTGTACTTTTATTTTAAGGCTATTTATATCGGAAAGTGTAATGAATGTTGTTACACTCTAATTTTCAATTCGTTGTAATTTTTATAACTGATTTGTAAACTAGGTAGTCAACAGATGTATAAAAGCATAAATATTACTTCATTAATAATTTAAAAAAATACTATACAAAAATACATAATATTTCATTTTGTATACAGTAAACTTTTATGTTTTTTAATGTTTTGTTTTCCGGGTAGAACAAAATCTTCAAACCTTTGTTAGAACAAACTTAACAACACTGCAATAAATAGCAATCTTTTCTGGTACATTTAAGCATCTACGTTTGCCACCGTAATCAATAGCATATCTACAAACTCCGTATAAATTTACAAGCTAAGGGTCAGAAGTAAGTCTGAGGTCTTCCATTTAAAAAACAAAATATTAAATAGAAATGTTAAGCGATCAACATTAAAGAGCTACAATAGCTACTGTTTTAATTTTTGGTCTAGGTAATCAACATGTATATTAGAGTGTTTATTCTGACGTCTTAATCAAAAGAAGCTATATTCAGAAATAATTAAGGATATTATGACCACAGTTTTGCAATTTAATGTTAAAATCACCTGATTAGAGCAGTTAAAATCAAAACAGCTGATTGTTGCAGTCCACATTCAGTGCTGTCATATAATAAAGGCGGATATTGTTTGGTAATTGGTTTAAAAAAATAAATAATCTCCCTTATTCACAACCAATTTTTAAAACTTGGTATCGTTGGATTTTTAATTAAATTGTGTAATAATTAAGACCTTTTTTACCATATATCGCTTTTAAGATATTTACGCTTAAAGATTTTTAAAAAATCACAATTTTGAAAATACAGCTTGTAAGAAATTTAAATGTTTGATGTAATTAGGCCTTAAGGTTATAAAGCTATATACAAAATTACAAAATATACAAAAGACAAAAACAAAACAAAATTGTGGCTATTTGAGTAATTATTGAGTTTTAGAAAGGTTAATATGATTGTTTTTGCATTTGGTCCGTGAATAATGTCTGAAAATATTGGTAGAGGTTGTGGAACACTCTGTATAATAATTTTATATACAGAGTGCCCTGTAATTCTTAGGACAAGTCTATATACCGCAACTGCTCAGGTCATGGCAAACGCATTTCAGAATATGGAAATAGATCTTCGGTGCTTAGTTTCCTATCCGTCAGTCTGTATGTCTTTTTTATAAACAAATTCGCTTTAATATCTTAAAACGAATAAACAAATCCTACCTAATTTGGATCAAATATTTGTGGTAACAGGGCCAGTTATAAAAAATATTCATTAATACTTTCGAAATGGCGGCCATTAAATCTGATTAACTTTGAATGTCTTAAAATCCAGCAGGTATACAAGAATAAATCTGATCGTGGATTGTATCACAAGTATAATTACTGAAAAACTATTTCAAACTAATAATAAATAACTCATTAAGAGCATCTTTACTGTGAAAAAACACGGTCCGTGAAAATAAATTATCAGCAGCTTTAGAGTATCTCATTCCTATTTTTTTATTTTTGTCATTTATTATGCAGAACGTTTGAAATACATGTTTCAGGCCTATCTAACAATTGAATTTGATGTTTAATGAATTTATTTAAATATCTGTTGTTTTAGGACATATTTATTTACGAAAATTTAGTCAAGTGCCAATCAGATGTATTTCCAATAAACCGCTTATCTTTGATTTCGTCATCTATAAAAGCATTATTGTCTGAATATTACTGTACGAATTTTCTTATAGTTCATTATTCTTAATATACAACAGATAACCTAGTCACTTTATTTAGTTTTTTAACATATATTGTGAGTAAATTTAAACGTCATGATAAGTAAAACAGTTTATTATTGTTAATTAAGACGTTTGTTTTTGTCCTTCATTCTTTATAAAGGCGTTCATTGTTGATAAATTTGCAATATCTTTAGTAGTTTCTAATTTATTAGACAAAAAAGTTGCTTGGCAACAGATATTAATGCATTTCCTGTACTTTAAATGAAGGGTCTAAGATGTGAGCACAATTGGCGTAAGATATTCTGGTGCTGCGTTTACTCGATTTTTGTATTGTGACCTACTCGCTGAGAACCTCAATGTCGACAGTGTTTTGTTACAGTAAATCTGTGCATATGATATTTTATATATTTGGTCATTAGATTCGTGATAGAACCCTCTCAAATTCATTTTCTTGCAATATTTTAGAAAAATTGTAGATTTTAAGAAGTTAAAAGGTAAACTATTTTAATAGCCACTATTTTGAAAGTATTAAAGATAACATCGTAATATAATTTTAGCCGCCATAAAATTTTGACCAAGACTTAGTAGGATTAAGTTTATTAGGTTTTAAGATATTCCATTTTTAACAACAACAAAAAAAAAACGCACACTAACCGACAGAGGGGAAATTAAGCAATTTAGATCCATAATATAAATGTGTGTTTTGACCTAAGCAATAACGCTTTTGAAAATATGGTAGTATATTTATTGCTACGTGTTTTAACATTGTTTTCAGCCTTTTTTTTAATTATACTTGAACTAACTGATATGGATATAACTGAATTATATTCAGTTTAAATAGTATAATTCAGTTTATGATGCGTCCTTAAAAATAATTGGCCCTTAGCCGTCGCAAAATTACAATTTCACGGTTCTAAATTTTCCTGCTTTTGATTGGTATTCGAAAAATTAAAATAAATAAATAATTGTTTTTAAAGTGGTTAATAGGTTGATATAAACTCTGACCATGTATATTTATTACAAATGCCGGATTTAAGCAATATCGACTCCTCTGCGTTGTTCGTACCATGGTTTCAAATTAATTTTACTTTAAAATAAAGCTGTATTTGAATGCCTAGAACCTAGTTTTTTACTAAAGTATATTTTATGCATAGTATTTTTACAATTGGTAATGAACTGTTTGTTTTTGAAATATTAAGTAAACCACAGCAATGCAGTAAATATACTCATTGCAATATATTTAAATTATTATATATATATACTCGTATGTATATAATTATTATTTATATATTAATAATTATTTTATTTTATAGAAAAATAAATCGCAATATGGTCAAACATTTATTCTATTCCGTTGGGGTAATTATTCATGTCATCAATAAGGTATAGGCACTGATTTAGTAGCCCCCAGATTCAAGGGGGTGCTAAATCAGCACATAAACACAGTCAAGGCGCTGAATTAGGACCCCCTATTCGAAGGGGGTGCTTATTCTGGGCCTGGACACGGCCACTGCGATGATTTAGCACCCCCTTTCGTGACGTCAAAATGACGTTAGTATCGAGGGGGTGCTATGTCCAGGGGGTGCTAATTCAGGCGCACCGGAATAAGCACCCCCTCGGGTTTTGACCTCACAGCAGGCGGTGCTGATTCAGCGCATGGACATGGTCCAGTTACTGAATTAGCACCTCCTTGCATTCAGTCAGCAACACAGGCAGATTTGTCTTTTAGGGATATCATTTAATCGTAAATATAATAGTTTTTATCTGGATGTTTGTGACGCTGTCACTTATAAGCTACAATTTACGATTTTGTTGGAATTTCTGATAAACGATGAATTAATATGTTTTTGGAATATTACGGAAGGTAAAATGTAATTATGATTTTTAATACACAATTAATCAAGTATATATGCTGTGTCATTTTTACTGTACAGACATTGCTTACTCGGTGCCCTCACCATTAGAAAATCTCTGCTAGCCTAGTTAAGGGTATTCATTGAGCATTATCAGTGCAAGTTTAATCATATCGTGAAAACTCAATGTATCATGTTTCTTGTTACAATTAAAACTACGTTATTTTCATATGAAGCCGTAATTAAATTATGTATTTCATTTAATACTTTCACGAAAATATAGTTTTTTCTTAGTTTAATTATAGCCTATAAAATTAAAAAAGTAATATAATTTTGTTTACTTCCCGATATTTCCCGACAGACAATTTAAGTTCGTATTTTAGAACAAAAAGTTCACTCTTAGAGAATAAAATTGTTCTTTGCATAATTTTTTCGGATGGCCCAAAACTTCACCTACGAAGTTACACATCTCTGCATAAACATTTAAATGGGTGAGCGAATTATTGTTGTACTCAGCAAATGTTTAATGTACAGGTAAACCTATGGTCCTATTTTACTTAATTGGCGTTTAAATATGTATTGAAACATAATAAATATAATATAATATAATAAATAAATTCATGTTTAACTTAGAAATTACATTTTAAAATTTGTTTTTATGGAATCTTACAAGTTATAGGATGCTTCCTATATTATTGAATTATTTGTAGGAATATTTTTATTTTTAATTAAGAGAATTGTAAACTTATATAATAGTTGAATTGTAAGATTGTGAGCCTTTCAGCAGTGCTGAATTTCTTGTCAATTCGGGTTCAAGGAATGCTAGAAGCTTCCTTTTGTATGTAGGTATTGAGCACAGGTTACATGTCTGGGTTGGATAGGTACCATTCAACACAGACATTGTGTTGCTCAATTTTGATTGGCCAATGTTAGCTTGATTAGATGGTGGGAGGGACTTCTAGATCCTTCCGGTGGCTTCAACCACGTTTTCAGGGGATTCTTTGCTGTGTGCTCAGAGAGTGTAGTCGTGTTAAGTGATAGCCTACTCTTGCCGTATTGATTTTTCGGGAAGAAGGTTGAGTTGTAAGATTAAAATTTCTTTTCAAAGTTTAAAGTCTCAAGTTTGAATTAATTAATCTATAATAGTCATTTTGGTTACTTGGTGAAGTCTTCAGGAGAAGTGCGAGGTACTGTGAAAGTTAGAATTTAATATTGAAATAGAAATTTACTTGATGATATTTTCCTGTTCAATTTGGTTTAATCAGGAATAACCTACTGAAAAAGAAAATTTATTTAATCTTCTGAGATTCTATATATATTTTAACAAGTTCCTAAATTTAACATTCAAAGCCAAGCGGATAATTCTAGATAATTCAATAATTTGCAAATTGGAAATTTACAGAAAATAAGTAGTTTGAAATTGATACAATTTTGAGTTTAACTGGTTGGACATTGTGTTTGTTCATAAATTAAATATTAATATTACCTTAATTTGTTTGATTTTTATTTTGAGAAGAAGTCTTATTTTATTGTTTGTTTTATTTTATATTAGAAGATTATTTTATTTTGAAGTTTAATGAAGATTTTTATTTTGAGTTTGTGTTGAAACATTAGCACTGAGAACTTGAAGGACACAACTATTGTATGATTGATTGATTGTTAGTTTTAAGACTGGACTTGTGTAGTTTTGATGGGTTAAAAAAAAAGAAATAATTGAGAATAAATTCTAAGTAAAAAAGATAGCTTGGCGTTGCTGTATTATTGATTTTAAAATTTCATTAAAATTAATATTATTTTATACTGAGTTTAATTATTGAATTCCATTGGAACTTGTGCATTCTTAAGATAAAGGGTTATTAGTTCAGAACACAATTGATCGCTCTTATACTAAAACAAAAATAGTTGTGATTTGTTTATAGAAGATAACCTTACTATAGACACGTTACACAAGTGAAGCATGAAAAGGGCAGATTTTTTAATTGCCATTTATTACAAACAGAAATATTTTTCAGTACATATGCCCTTAGATTCAAAACCATTGAAATACATGTTTCAGGCTTAACTTCGGATAGCATAGAGTTATATATTTGATGTTTAATGAATTTGTTTTAATATCTGTTGTTATAGGACATACTACTCTACTAAAATTTAGTCATGCGACAATCAGATGTATTTCCAGTAAAGCAGCTTATCTATGATGTTGTCATATATAAAAGCATTAGGCCCTATTGTTTGAATATTTTACGATTGTGCTTGTTCTTTATTATTCTTAATATAAAACAGTTAAACTAAAGACACTTTTATTTAGTTTTTAATAGATATTGTGAATAATTTAAGCCTTATGGTAAATAAAGCAGTTTATATTTGCTAACTAAGACGTTTGTGTTTGTCTGTAATTGTTTATAAAGGCGTTCATTGTTGATAAATTTACGATATCTCTATTAGGTTTTAATTTGTTGGAGAAAAAAGTGACTTTTTCATATATATTTTTTATTTATATGAACACATATTAATGGATTTCATGCACTTTATATGAAGGGACTCGGATTTGAGCGCAGTTGGCAATAGACACTCTGCGCGTTTATTCGATTTTGTATTGTGAGCAACTCGTTTAGAACCTCAGTGTCGACCGTGTTTTTTCACAGTAAACCTGTGTGTATGTCATTTTACATAAGTTTGGTCATTATATTTGTTATAGAATCCAATTAAATTGTAATTTTTGCAATACCTTAGTAATATTTCAAAATTTTAAGAAGTTAAAAGCTAAAATATTTTAATAGCCACTATGTTGAAAGTATTAAAGATGTTATCATAATATATTCTTGCAGCTGGCCTTCCCACCATAAACATTTTACTAAGACTTGAATTTATTAGGATTTTATAAAATATAAACGTTTTAATTAAACACACACACACACACACACACACACACACACACACACACACACACACACACACACACACACACACACACACACACACACACACACACACACACACACACGCACACACACACACACACACACACACACACACACACACACACACACACACGCACACACACACACACACACACACACACACACACACACACACACACACACACACACACACACACACACACACATACACACACACACCGACAGAGAGGAAACTAAGTAATAGAGATCCATATTAATCCGTATATAAATGTGTCTGCCTTGACCTAAACAGTAATGTTTTTGAAAATGTGGTAATACATTTATTGCTATGTTTTTTAACATGTTTGTTACATCGTTGTTTTTCTTTTGTTGATTATAGGTAAATTATCTAATATGGATATAACTGAAGCCGAACATTATCTCCTTGCACCAACCCCTTTACAAACGAAACACACGAGAGAGATAGCAGATATTGGTTCTTGTAAACATGACATAACATTGTAATTGTTTTTCAGTGTCTGAATTATACTATTTAAACTGGTCTGTCCCTAAAACTCATTGATCTCCGGACTTTTGAAAATTACAATTTCACAGTACAGAGGTTTCCCGAATTTGATTGGTCTTCGGAAAATAAAAAAATAGGTATTTTTTAAAAATGGTTAATAGATTGATATAATCTCTGACCACGTGCATTTAAGCACATGACGGATTTAAGCATATCAATCCCTCTGCGTGGTTTGTACCATGGTTTCAAACTAAATTTACATTAAAATAAAGTTGTATTTGAATGCCTACTAGTTTTTTTACGTAAGCATATTCGATGCATACTATTGTTTACAATAGGTATTTAAATGTATGTTTTTGAAATATAAAAGTAAAATCATAGCTATAAAATAAATATACCCATTAACAAATCGCAATATGGTTAGAGTCTTATTGTCTTATTCAGTAGGACGTGCTTATTCTTCACACCAACAAGGTATAGGCGCTAATTCAAAGGGGGTGCTAAATCAGCACCTGGACACGGTCAAGGCGCTGAATTAGGACCCTCCTATTCGAAGGGGGTGCTTATTCAGGGCATGGACACGGCCACTGCGCTAATTTAGTACCCCCTTTCGTGACGTCAAAATGACGTCAGTAGCTAGGGGGTTCTATGTCCAGAGGGTGCTAATGCAGGCGCACCATCAGTAACCCCATAATGCTCTAACTCTATCAAAAGTATGCCACAGTCAGCACAGTCGAAGGCTTTGCTTAAGTCACATAGTAGAGCTTGTGACTCGCCTCTCTCATAGCCTTCAAATATTTAATCAACAAGGCCACCAACTGCAGACATACCAGACCTAAAACCAAACTTGAGTAGGTGTCAGTAACTGAATAGTCAAAGTAAAAACCAATCTGGTTCTTTACTACCATTTCCACAATCTTTGCTATGACAGGGACCAAGGATATATGCCTATAGCTAGCTGTATCCTCCTTGTTTCCCCTCTTTAAAACAGGTACAGCCTTTGATAACTTCGGTTGGTTAGGAAATGTGCCTTCATAGCCACGTAGGCAAGTATTTATGCGTAAAGTCAAGGGTAGAACAATGACATCAACAATAGATATTATAAATTCATTAGACATGTGGCAGATATCTTTACTTCTACATGGTTTAAGACTATATATTATACCAGGCACTTAATCCGGTGTCACACTCTTCCACCGGAGACGGTTATTGAGTCTGGGTTCCTGGCTCAGGAAAGCTTCCACTGACGCCGCCGTAGGAGGAATCCTCTGCCGCAGCTCCTCCACCATGCCCCCATAGAATGTGGTGAACTCCTCTAGAGATAATGTGATGAGAGAATGAAAGGAACAGTCAGTTAAGGTTCTCACCACCTGCCATGCAGATTTAACTTTATTTTCCGAAGAGTAAGTAATGTGCTCATTGGTAGTTTTCTTGGCTGCTCGAATAGCAGATTTATAAATTTTCTTGCACTGATGTATGCCTGCTTATCCTCAGGTGATTTGGTACAATTTACAATTCTATGCAAAGTCAATACATAATTGTTATGCTCGTGGAGCTCGGGTGAATACCAGCTGCCAGTATAACGTTGTTTAGCCAACTTAGCACCCTGCCTCCGTTGTTTGAATGGGAAGTATATCAGCATCAGGTATTTAAAATCGTACCAAAAAACAGATTCCACGATGACGTTGAGTCTCGAGCACCCTGAAGGAACAATCAATCGATAGTACTCAGTTGATCCCGGAACAGGTTAATTTCCGAGAGAAAATCCTAATGAGCACCACTGTACTATCTGTAGGCACATCATCGTAGGACTTATCACAGTGTAGTAACTCAACTATGATCATGCGGTGATCAGATAAAGAGAGATCAACAACACTTAGCTTATATCTGTCACAGGGGAGATTAGTAACCATAGTATCAAGACATGAATCGCCTCAAGTTGCTTCGAAATTAGCACATTGACAACCAAATGTTGCTAGAATGTTACTAAATTGTTTTTTAATTTATATTTAGATCACCAAGGAGAACTAACTTTCAGTTAAAGTTAAGCAGCAAATTAAAAACACTGTCCTGTCCATTGAAAAGTAGACACACATCACCTGTTGGAGACCAAATACAGGTTACCAAAATAGTCCTAATTTGCTATAAAATTTAACAGGAAAATATTCGTTTTATCTTCAAAACTGCTCTCAGTATAGAGTTGTAATAGTTAAATAAAAATAGATAGTTAATAAGGTTTTAAAGTTGTATTTATTATACACCTACCTTTTGAAAGGTATGATTTACTATTATTTTAAATTGTTTATGAAACATTATAAGTAAAATTTCAAAAGAGTTCCTATTCAAAATTTTTTATTTACCCCAAAATACCCCATTTTGGAAGAAGAGCTCAAAAATTTTCATACATCAAAAACTCCTCAGTTGATCTCATAAACATGCCCCAAAGTAAATCAGTTCATCTCTATTCATAAGAATAAATTTAAAAGGTGGAGTAGAGGGTGGGACCTATAATTCTCCCGGTATAGGCCTACATTACGTTTGAATAGCTTTTTAAATCATATTTTAACTTATAATCCAGTATAAGTCGTGTAGTTTAAAATTTCAATTTTCCAATCAACAACTTTGTCAAATTATGTTTAATAGTGCTTTAAAAAAATTATTTATTCAAAGAATATCTAATACAACTCATAAAACAAATTAATAAACACAAATTACCAAAATAACTTTAAAATTTCTGTAACAGTTATAACGAAAATAATTGCTTTGTCTTCACAACTGGTCTCATTATAGAGTTATAATTATGTAAAGTCTCATAAAAAAATTTCATTTGCTTGTCCTATATTTTAAAACAAAAAAGATAGTTAATACAGTTTTTAACATTGTATTTATCGTACATCTGCCTTTCAGAAGTGATGTAGATCATTGCGAATGTTTACATTTGAAAAGCTCAATAATCGAACTCCAGACCTACGGGTTTTATCATATTATAATTTGTGAGGAAACATTTAGTTAACTTTTCTACTAAAATCCATTCTCTCACAACAAATTTGAGTACTATTTGTGTTGCAGTTCTTGTTTTATAATTGAATTATTAAGTTTCTCTAAGTTATTAACATAAAGTAATTATATTATACATAACATAAAATAGCTGTGACGCAAATGTTATGATTCTATTACTTTTTACAGTTACGAAGTAGTAAAAGTCATAATTGCTGTTTTGAAGTACATTTCCGTAACAATATATTTCCTGTCTACTGTAAAATTATATTTATGGATGATCGAAAATCTAAATGTAATGTCGCCGATCAGAGTGGTGCCTGTTGGCTAAGGTTGAAAATAGCTTCAAACTCCTAAAATGCTTTATTCAAATCTCTTAATGTTACATGTAACTACATAAATTTAATTGGTTATGCAAATCTTGGATCTGCTAATTAGTGAATCAGCCCATTGACAGTGTTTAAATTAATTTATTTAGCATTTTCTTGTTCTAAAGATCATTACTAAATGCATCCTTTACTCATACAATATAGGTTTGTTACAGATTCCATCAGCAAGCAGTGAGACCGAGAAACCAACCAAAACTCAGATAAATTCATAACAGGATAATAGAAAGATATCCTTTGAACAGGAACACAGTGGGCATACCCAACCTGGATTGTCCAAGTTAAACTAACAGAGTTTGCAAGGTAAGATTACATCTTAAGCAAAGCAATCTTAGAAGATTAAAGTAGGATTAGAGTTGTAATTATCAGTCTTAGTTATTGAAATGTTCTCACCTTGTACTCCACCTTATTCTACAGTAGGTTAAGTACTTACACGTAGTACAGCATTAGCTGCGTTATGTAATAATAGTTTACACTGTATAATTGTAATACACAAGATGTTAATTTGCCTGTAAACACGTGTTTTGGGGATACTTCAAGCTACATATTACAGGATATTTTGCTTTTAAGGACTCATCAGTAAAAAATTATTCGAAGACAGAGTAAAATTAGTACTTATAAAATGCATAATAGTTTTAAATATATGAAATTTATTTTTTAAAGGTATCGTTACCAATATCATCAGCGTTGCAAAACTTTGATCTTGAACAGGTATTTTTAACGCGAATAATTATTTACTTAATGGTGAGTATTCCTCAGAGTGGAAGGTTTTACATTTCTTCTACGTCGTTGCACAATACAGTGTAAGAACCAGCACTGATAGACTATGAGCTGATAAGAGACAGCCAGTTTTGCAAGTTCGGTCAGCAGCTGTTGCGACAGAAGGTGCCTAAGCCAAATTGTAAGTTTTAATGTTAAGTACATGTTTGAATATAAGAGGCATGTTCAGAAAGTAATTACAGTTTAAAAAAAATCAAGTAAAACAATTAGTTCAACACAATTTTATTTCTACATGAAACCCCAAACCTTAAACTATTTTTGACAAAGTTTCCTCCGATGTCATAGCGGGTCATCAATTTGTCTATACCCTCTTCGTAGAAGGTTCTTAGTTTTTTAAGGTTTCGCAATAGCTTGCATCATTAATGGTTTCACCTGTTGGGAGAAAATCAATCAGAAAAACACCTTTCCGATTCCAAAAGACAGTGCACATGATTTTTTGAGCAGACGTTGTCATCTGGAATTTTTGTTTCTTGAGGGATTGCATGTGTCACCACTCCATGGCTGCTGTTTCGATTCCGGTGTGACATGAGGGACCGAAGTTTCATCACATGTCACAATTTTGTTAAAAAAATCCTCACCATTATCACTGTACCGTGTGAGAAAAGTCAAAGCACTTCCGAGTCTCTTGGTTTTGTGCACGTCACTGAGCATTTTTGAAACCCATTGGGAACAAAGTTTGCGATAACATTAGAGGTCCGTAACAATTTCGTACAAAAGTGTGCGTGAAATTTGATGGAAATCGTCAGATAGCGTTGTCATAGTGAAACGTCTGTTCTCTTTGACGTTTTTCGTGAATTGCCCTAACCAGATCATCGGTGACGAAAGGAGGCTGACCGCTCCGATTCTCATCATGCACATTTGTTTGACTGTCATTGAACATTCTAACCCACTTTCTCACCTTTCCTTCACTCATTATGTCTACCGAATCTCACAATCGATAGGATCACTAATTGTCTTAAACGTTCAGAGAAAACTGAAAACACAACGTAGAACAACTAAAATGGAGTGAGTTGATAGCCTGTGAACAATGACGACTAGTGCGCATGCGCGGAACTGATTGCAGCACTACGGCGGCAGTAGAATGAAACTGTACTTACTTTCTGAACACGCCTCGTAAATCCAACGTACTTTGTGGCAATACAAGAGTCTGTTTCAGCGGGTCCGACTATATCAGACCTCCATATTCCATAAGAGAGTGAAAGAAAAGTGTTATCCGATTTCAGACAAAATTATTCTTATGAGAGAGACGTTTTGAGGGTAAGATTCGTCACTGTATTGTTCTTTTATTTTGCATTTTTACTAATTAGCTAAAGAATTTAGTAAAAGACATTTATGCAAAAAATTTAAAAAAAATAAAAAGAACGTTCATATTATTTAGTAATGTGGTTGGGTGCAGTTCTGTAGAGTTATGAGGTATACTCTTTTGTATGTTATAAAATACTTAGAATATTTGTTAAATACCATTTGGTTCTAATGTGGCGTTACCGCTAATGTTTCATTCAATACTACAAGTTTTTCATAGGTTTTATTATTATTGTTGTTATTTTTATCATTTCCGTAATGTACACTCATTAGAGCATATATTCATGATTACATTATATTTCAAAATTAAAATTGTCCAGAGCCACTATAACTTTTTATGCAGAACGAAATATAAGGAAACTACCCACAGTGTTTAAAATATCAACGTGTGATCAAATCTTCTATAACTATTACAGTTAGTCCCAAAAATAATTTCGAAACGTTTAACATCAGCCTAGGACCATACATTAACTATGTAATATTCGCTATAATATTAATGCCATGCTTAAGTAATAAACCATTACTTCAAGTCTTTGACGTATTCTTAGTTTTTATCAAATTTTGCACTTTAGAAATTAGAAAGTAATGAAGGTAAAGCAGAAGAAAAATGAAAAAAATTAATATTAGAGCTGATTTCAGTCAGAGTAAAAAGAAGATAAGTGAATTTATGAATATAAAATTCTGTAAAAACTTTGAAAATTATTGAACAGGAATCATAAGAAAGTAGTGAGAATAGGGTGAAAACGAGAATGGTTTGGAACTCAAACTAGAAAAGAAAACAACGGAAGGAAAATAGAAACTCATGAAGGTAAATTGAAAGCAAAATTTGAAAAAAAAGACTGGAGCAGTTGTGAGTCAGAATTAAAAAAGATAAGGGAATTTATGAAAATGAAATTTCAAACCTATTGAAAAGGAATCAAAAGAAAGTAGTATGAATAGCATAAAAGACAAGAGTGGTTCAGAGCTAAAAGGAGAAAAAGAAAAATTGGAAAGAAACTCATCAAAATAAATTGAAAAAAAAAGACTAGAGTTGATGTGAGTCGCAATAAAAAGAAGATAAATGAATTGATCAACATAAAACTCTGTAAAAACTATAAAAATTATTGAAGAGAATCAGAAGAAAATAGTGAGAATAGAGCAGAAGACAAGAGTAGTTTGAACTAAACTGGAAAAGGACACATCTAATGATAAAATAGAAACTCACGAAGATAAATTGAAAGCAAATTATGAAATTGAGACCGGAGAAAAAGATAAATTGAATGAAAGTTGTTAAAATAAGACTTAAGCAGTTGCGAGTCAGAAGAAAAAACATAAGTGAATTTTTGAAGATAAAACTATGAAAACACTTTGAAAATTATTGAAGAGAATCTGAAGAAACTAGTATGAATAGGAAGGAAGACAAGAGTGGTTCAAACCTGAAAATAGAAAAAAAAACATTGGAAGAAAAAATAGAAACTCATAAAGGTAAATTGAAAGGAAAATGTGAAATTAAGACTGAAACAGTTGTGAGACAGAATGTGAAGGTAAATAAAAAGGAACATTTGAAAATAGGACTGGAGCAGTTGTGGGTAAGGATACAAAAATGATAACGGAATTTATTATAATGAATCTGGAAAAACATTGAAAAGGAAGCAAAAGAAAATAGTGAGAATAGGATGGAAGACAAGAGTCGTTCAGAACATAAATAGGAAAAATTACATCTAGATGAGAAATAAAATTCATAAAAGTAAGTTTGAAGAAAAATGTGAAAATATGACTGAAGCAGTTTTGAGTCAGAATAAAAGTAAGTTTAAAACATTTACGAAGATAAAGCTCTGAAAACATTTTGAAAATTATTGAAATTAAATCACAAGATAGTAGTGAGAATGGGACAGAAGACAAGAGCGGGTCAGAACTGAAACTCGAAAAGGACACATCAGAAAGAAAAATAGAAACTCATGAAGTTGAATAGAAAGGAAAATGTGAAAATAATACTGAAGCAGGTGTGAGTCAGAATAAAAAGATAAGGGAATTTATGAGTATGAAACTTTGAAAACTATTGAAAAGGCATCAAAAGAAATTGTTACAATAGGATAGAAGACAAGAGTGGTTTAGAATTCAAACTAGAAAAGATACAACGGAAGGCAAAGTATAAACTCATGAAGGTACATTGAAGGCAAAAATATAAAATAAGACTGAAGAAGTTATGAGTCAGAATAAAAAGAAGATAAGTAAATGTATAAAGATACAATTGTGAGGTACTAAAAAGTACAGTGTATTTTTTTATTATCTTGGGTCGTCCATTCAAGTTTTATTGTGGGATTAGTTTTCCCGTCAACCATGATTAACGGGATACAGATAAAACAAGTTCGCCTCAGCTATCGTGCCACGACATGTTCGTCGCTTGACGGGTTGCGGCATGAACGATAAGTCGCGCATGCACTCCAACGCAAACTCGTCAGACGGACCGGCCAGCAGAGAAGCGAGAAGTCAGTCTACACAATCCTATCACGACGATAAGACGTACTGCGCACTGAGATCTTAACCTCACTCCTGCCGACTTGTTCGTGAGATACGGACGTATCGATTACTTCTTGCTGTTGGTAATATATTACTTCAATTACTATACTTATCTTAATTAACCTTTCATTAATATTCTGTATCGTTTTTATATGTTATGCCACACGAAATTTATTTATAACGTATTATTCTTGGTATTCTTTTCCTTTACTTACTTTCTTACTTAATCTATGTTCGTGAAATACGGACCTAACCTTTAAATTTAGGATTAGTGGTTCTTTACTTTACTTGCTATCTTACTTAATTTATGTTCGTGCAATACGGACCTAACCTTTAAATTGGTTATTGGTTATTGGTATTATTGGCTCTTTACTTTACTTACTATCTTACTTAATCTATGTTCGTGCGATACGGACCTAACCTTTAAATTTAGGATTAGTGGTTCTTTACTTTACTTACTATCTTACTTAATCTATGTTCGTGCAATACGGACCTAACCTTTAAATTGGTTATTGGTTATTGGTTCTTTACTTTACTTACTTTCTTACTTAATCTATGTTCGTGCAATACGGACCTAACCTTTAAATTGGTTATGGTTCTTTACTTTACTTACTATCTTACTTAACCTATGTTCTGCAATACGGACCTAACCTTTAAATTGTGTACTATTAGTTCTTTTACTTTACTCTTACTATCTTACTTACTCTATGTTCGTGCAATACGGACCTAACCTTTAAATTGGTTATTGGGTTATTGGTATTATTGGTTCTTTACTTTACTTACTATCTTATTTAATCTATGTTCGTGCAATACGGACCTAAACCTTTAAATTGTTTATTGGTAGAAAGAAAGTGCCCAAATTCGGACCCCCATTTTTGTTTTTATATTATAAAATATATAAATTATTGAAAAAAACCTGTTTTTAAAACTATGTAATATTTACTTTACTATGTCGTGTACTATTTGTAATTTATTTATGCATTCTTCTTTTTAATCTGAAAACAATACAATAAGGAATATAATCTGGAAAAAATAACTAGGCCCTATTTTTAAATAAAATATCACACGTTATGCAGGGGGTCCAGTTTAGGCAACTGTTGGGGGTCCGTTTTAGGCACCTCATTTCTGAATTTTTAAAAACGCCATATTTAATTAAAAAAATATCCCATGGAAATAATTACATGGTTACGTGATTCCTTCAACATTACCATTTAAGAATATATAAGGGTTGTAAGGCTTACCTGTCACTTATCGCGTCCAACTAAAAAAACTGAGCACTCACAAAACTTTTAGTATTGCAAAAACACGTAATGGCCGACTGTCAAGAAAGCAACTGGAGCAGGTGACGCTAGCGCTCTTCTACTTTGTGTGGAACCTTGCACTAGTATTTAAACTGTTTGTTGCTAGGTTTCAGCACTCATCAGAGACAATAACCATGGGGGTCCACATTAAGGCAGGGGTCCGTATTTGGGTACTTTCCTTATTATTGGTTCTTTACTTTACTTACTATCTTACTTAATCTATGTTCGTGCAATACGGACCTAACAAATAGATTATTGCTCTGGGTCCATTATTATTTCTCTTACACTTTCTTACTTTAATATTTGTAAATACGATACTGACCAAACATTATATATTGTTCTTAGTGTTGATATTACTTTTGCTCATACTATTTTTACATAGCATACAGTGTGTTGCGATTTGAGGTAGCTTTCATTTAGATAGAGATCTAGGTAGTTACACTTTTGTGTTTTCTTTAATTGATGATAGTAAATATCTTATTTATCGACATCATTTTATTTCAAATTCTTAATTTTTTTCAAGGCCAGTTGGGTAATGATGATTTACTAAATGCTTGAACGTTACCACCACCTTAGGTGATGATAGCAATATATCTGAACCCAACTGCCATACATTATCCAAAAGAATAAAATTTAGACCCCTGGATCGAATCCCCGCTTGATTGGGCTCATCTAGGGTAGTATGCGATACGTGTCATTCTTAACAGTAAATGGTTGTGTTGAGAAAAGACACGTCACACAATCCTGTAAAAACTTTGAAAAACTATTAAAGAGAAATCATAAGAAAGTTGTAAGAATAGGTTGAAAGGCAAGAGTTGTTTAGAACTGAAACTAATAAAAAGATACATCAAATGGAAAAATAGAAACTCAAGAAGGTAAATTGGAATAACAATGTTAAAATAAGACTGAGGCAGTTTTGATTAAGAATATAAAATAAATTAAGAAAATTTACGAAATTAAAACTCTGAAAACATTTTGAAAATTATGAAAATTAAATCACAAGATAGTAGTGAGAATGGGACAGAAACAAGAGCGGGTCAGAACTGAAACTCGAAAAGGACACATCAGAAAGAAAAATAGAAACTCATGAAGTTGAAATAGAAAGGAAAATGTGAAAATAATACTGAAGCAGGTGTGAGTCAGAATAAAAAGATAAGGGAATTTATGAGTATGAAACTTTGAAAACTATTGAAAAGGCATCAAAAGAAATTGTTACAATAGGATAAGAAGACAAGAGTGGTTTAGAATTCAAACTAGAAAAGATACAACGGAAGGCAAAGTATAAACTCATGAAGGTACATTGAAGGCAAAAATATAAAATAAGACTGAAGAAGTTATGAGTCAGAATAAAAAGAAGATAAGTAAATGTATAAAGATACAATTGTGAGGTACTAAAAAGTACAGTGTATTTTTTTTATTATCTTGGGGGTCGTCCATTCAAGTTTTATTGTGGGATTAGTTTTCCCGTCTCAACCATGATTAACGGGATACAGATAAAACAAAGTTTCGCCTCAGCTATCGTGCACGACATGTTCGTCGCTTGACGGGTTGCGGCATGAACGATAAGTCGCGCATGCACTCCAACGCAAACTCGTCAGACGGACCGGCCAGCAGAGAAGCGAGAAGTCAGTCTACACAATCCTATCACGACGATAAGACGCGTACTGCGCACTGAGATCTTAACCTCACTCCTGCCGACTTGTTCGTGAGATACGGACGTATCGATTACTTCTTGCTGTTGGTAATATATTACTTCAATTACTATACTTATCTTAATTAAACCTTTCATTAATATTCTGTATCGTTTTTATATGTTATGCCACACGAAATTCTATTTATAACGTATTATTCTTAGGGTATTCTTTTCCTTTACTTACTTTCTTACTTAATCTATGTTCGTGAAATACGGACCTAACCTTTAAATTTAGGATTAGTGGTTCTTTACTTTACTTGCTATCTTACTTAATTTATGTTCGTGCAATACGGACCTAACCTTTAAATTGGTTATTGGTTATTGTATTATGGCTCTTTACTTTACTTACTATCTTACTTAATCTATGTTCGTGCGATACGGACCTAACCTTTAAATTTAGGATTAGTGGTTCTTTACTTTACTTACTATCTTACTTAATCTATGTTCGTGCAATACGGACCTAACCTTTAAATTGGTTATTGGTTATTGGTTCTTTACTTTACTTACTTTCTTACTTAATCTATGTTCGTGCAATACGGACCTAACCTTTAAATTGGTTATTGGTTCTTTACTTTACTTACTATCTTACTTAACCTATGTTCGTGCAATACGGACCTAACCTTTAAATTGTGTACTATTAGTTCTTTTACTTTACTCTTACTATCTTACTTACTCTATGTTCGTGCAATACGGACCTAACCTTTAAATTGGTTATTGGTTATTGGTATTATTGGTTCTTTACTTTACTTACTATCTTATTTAATCTATGTTCGTGCAATACGGACCTAACCTTTAAATTGTTTATTGGTATTATTGGTTCTTTACTTTACTTACTATCTTACTTAATCTATGTTCGTGCAATACGGACCTAACAAATAGATTATTGCTCTGGGTCCATTATTATTTCTCTTACACTTTTCTTACTTAATATTTGTAAATACGATACTGACCAAACATTATATATTGTTCTTAGTGTTGATATTACTTTTGCTCATACTATTTTACATAGCATACAGTGTGTTGCGATTTGAGGTAGCTTTCATTTAGATAGAGATCTAGGTAGTTACACTTTTGTGTTTTCTTTAATTGATGATAGTAAATATCTTATTTATCGACATCATTTTATTTCAAATTCTTAATTTTTTCAAGGCCAGTTGGGTAATGATGATTTACTAAATGCTTGAACGTTACCACCACCTTAGGTGATAGCAATATATCTGAACCCAACTGCCATACATTATCCAAAAGAATAAAATTTAGACCCCTGGATCGAATCCCCGCTTGATTGGGCTCATCTAGGGTATGCGATACGTGTCATTCTTAACAGTAAATGGTTGTGTTGAGAAAAGACACGTCACACAATCCTGTAAAAACTTTGAAAACTATTAAAGAGAAATCATAAGAAAGTTGTAAGAATAGGTTGAAAGGCAAGAGTTGTTTAGAACTGAAACTATAAAAAGATACATCAAATGGAAAAATAGAAACTCAAGAAGGTAAATTGGAATAACAATGTTAAAATAAGACTGAGGCAGTTTTGATTAAGAATAAAAATAAATTAAGAAAATTTACGAAATTAAAACTCTGAATAAACTTTGAAAACTATTGAAGAGGAATCACATGATAGTAGTGAGAATAGGACAGAAGGCAAAAGGGGGTCAGAACTGAAACTAGAAATGGACACATCGGAAAGAAAAATAGAAACTCATGAAGTTAAATAGAAAGGAAAATGTGAAAATAATACTGAACCAGGTGTGTCAGAATAAAAAGATAGGGGGAGTATGAAACTTTGAAAACTATTGAAGTTGTGAGTCAGAATAAAAAGAAGATAAGTAAATTTATAAATACACAATCCTGTAAAAACTTTGAAAACTATTAAAGAGAAATCATAAGAAAGTTGTAAGAATAGGTTGAAAGGCAAGAGTTGTTTAGAACTGAAACTATAAAAATATACATCAAATGGAAAAATAGAAACTCAAGAAGTTAAATTGGAATAACAATGTTAAAATAAGACTGATGCAGTTTTCAGTCATATAATAATTAAGTTAAGAAAATTTACGAAGATTAAACTCTGAAAACACTTTGAAATGAAATCAGAAGATAGTAGTGAGAATGGGACAGAAGACAAGAGCGGGTCAGAACTGAAACTAGAAAAGGACACATCAGAAAGAAAAATAGAAACTCATGAAGTTGAATAGAAAGGAAAATGTGAAAATAATACTGAAGCAGGTGTGAGTCAGAATAAAAAGATAAGGGAATTTATGAGTATGAAACTTTGAAAACTATTGAAAAGGCATTAAAGGAAAGTATTGAGAATAGGATAGAAGACAAGAGTGATTTAAAACTCAAGCTAGAAAATATACATCGGAAGGCAAAGTATAAACTCATGAAGGTACATTGAAGACAAAAATATAAAATAAGACTGGAGAAATTGTGAGTCAGAATAAAAAGAAGATAAGTAAATTTACAAAGATACAACCCAGTAAAAATTTGAAAACTATTGAAGAGGAATCATACGAAAGTTGTGAGAATAGAGTGGAAGACAAGAGTGGTTCAGAACTAAAACTATAAAAAGATACATAGCATGGACAAATAGAAAGTCATGAAGTTAAACTGGAATAACAATGTTAAAATAAGACTGAGGCAGTTTTGATTCAGAATAAAAATAAGTTATGAAAATTTACGAATATAAAACTCTGAAAACACTTTGAAAATTATTTAAGTGGAATTATAAGTTGGTGTAGTGAGATTGGGACAGAAGACAAGAGCGGGTCAGAACTGAAACTAGAAAAGGACACAGCGGAAAGAAAAATAGAAACCCATGAAGTTAAACATGATGTTGTTGTTAAAGAACAAATTTTAAAACCTCTAAAATTATCAGAAAACATCAATATTGTTGATCTAAATAATCCGAATGTTAAAAATGCCTTGGATTTTGAAGGAAAAAGACTTAGCAGCGTTAGTAAGGGAATTTATCCGTTTGATGTTATCGTAAAAGAGCAATTAGATGATCATATTATAATGTTTGATGAACTGAACCAAAATTATGAGAATCATAAACAAAATGTTAAACATTTTACAACAGAAGTCTATGAACTTGAAGAAAGAAGTAAAAGATCTACAGAAAATTGTGACGAAAAAGTTATAAGAATTGAGCATGATATTCATAAATTTCAAAATGATATTCATGAAAACTTTGAAACAAATGGCGAAACGCTTAATAGAATACGTGTTACTCATCAATAACATCATGATAAACTAGAAGAAAACTTTAATAAGTTTAGTTTAGATGCAACAAAACCTTTTGAGAATATTGCTCATAAATTTGTTCAATTCATATGCTGATAAATTTAAAAAATTTAGATGAACAAATTAATAAGTTCAAAGAAGAACTTGATAAAAGAATTGATGAAGTAGGTACTCTCGCAGGGGTTTATGCACAATAAATTTTTCTTTTCTAAATGACACTCATATATTGTGTGAGGTGTAAGGCAACAGCTGCAACAAATAGCATAAAATATTATGCAAACATCAATGGAGATAAGAGAATTACTGGAAAATGTGCTGAATGTAACACTAAAAAGAGCCAATTTATAAAAACTTGATTTGAAATGTTTTCCTTGTAAATAGAGATGGCTGGACATTACAGTGCTTTCGATCTTTTTAAAATGCAACACGAAAGAGATTTGAAAAAAAAAAAAACATTGGGGTGATATTTCTCAAAAATATGAACTATCCGAAGATATGATGGGATTGTACATTAATAAGTTAAATTGGTATAACATTGCAAAATATCAAAATTTGTCCTCAGAATTCATTACAGAAAATATAAATTCTAATCTATCAATTGAAAGAACATATGTCTGTTATTTGACTTTAACAACATTTGAGCACAGGATTTTTGGAAGAATTTAAAGATTCAATAGATTGGAACAATATTATAGATAGCGGTTACTATCCTGTGCAAATTTTATTGAAATATGTGGCCGAAATTGCAAAATGTAAAGCAGGAAATCCCGAATATGACGAAGTAGATAATTAATAAATGACTAAAATTTATATCCTTTCTTATAAAAACGCACATTAAATCAATGAAAAATATCTTTCTTATACATGATGTTTAAAATTTCGTAAAAAAATAGAAATTTTTTCTTAATAAATGGCGGACTACAAAAAGTATTCAGGCGGTATTGAGAGGGCAGAGTTTAAAAATTTCTATCCAACTAGTAAACAACATTTGAATGAACCGAATAAAAGAACAGAGTTTAATATGGATTTTGGAGATAATGTTTGCTCGTCTAACTTCCAGTTTTATATTTCTGGAACTTTAACAAAACAAGTTGGTCAAGCATATCTTGGAACAAATAATGTCAGATTGATTGATAATTTCGTGCCGTTTTTATTTTCTAAAATTGGAGTAAGAAAACACAATAAATTGATAGAAGAAATTGAAAATTGTAGTCAATTAAGTACTATTAAAGGAACCATATCTTATTCCAAAAGTAATGTATTTTCAAATAGTTTTGAATCAATTTTTAAATTTGGACAATTTGAAGCGGTCGGTGATTTAGCATATTTCGGCTTAGAATTCTTTGAAAATGTAAATTTTCCAATCTATTAAGGTGGATTTTACATTTTAGTTTCATAAGAGCTGAAGATGATGATGCGATATTAAAAGCAAAAACTGGAAATGATATGCCAGTTGATGGAAAAATTACAATTAACGACTTTTTCATTAGGGTTCCGATGATTGATTACAAAACCACGAGTAAAAATCGGTTGATTAATGAAATTACAAAAAGTCAAAATATTATGTTTAATTTTCTAGATTGGCAATGTATTGAACAAAAAGGTATAACTGGAACAACTTATTCGTTCCATATTACAAATATTTATAGAAATATTTACAATCCAAGGTTCATTATCGTTGGTTTTCAAACAGATAGACAGAATAATCAAGAAAAAAAATCCTTCAAAGTTCGATAGTTTGAATGTAAAAAATATTAGAGTAAAATTGAATGGTTCTTATTATCCAGATGAATTACAAAGTTTAAACATTTCCAGAGGTCTTTTCAGAATTATGAGATGTATCAAGAGTTTAAGAAAGTTTACTACAAAAATATGGAAATGTATTACAATCCCAAAGAATTTATAGCAAATATACCCATTTATGTCATTGATACAACAAAAAGTTTGACAAATATTTATGGTTCAAAGAACGATATAATTATTAATATGAATTTTCAAAATGCTGTTGCAAATGCGATTTGTTATGTTGTTGTTGTCTCTGAAAAATTGCTTGAATATGACATAATTAAGAATGGCATTAGAGAAATCCAGTGAATCGTTTGAAAGAATCGTCTTATTCTCTATATTATTCATCGGATAATTTTAACACTTTACAGAATTGTTAAAGACATTGATGAAAGTATTGATTTTAAATTATATTAAACAGTTTTGAAAAATAGGGATGATATAAGAAAAAAACTACTCCAAGGTCATGGACCGGAAGTGATGATTTTAAAACTTTAATATTTACTGATCCTATATACCGAATTTCATCAAAAACCTCCAATAGTTCTCGAGATATAAGAGTTTAAAGATAAGGGTTGAATGGGGTGGATTTTGAAAATTTTGTTATTTTCATGAAATTTTAAGTAGAACTCACTTGTTTTTGAAGTTTAGGATTTTTTCCGATAATTTTTTATATGTTTCTATGAATATTAAGAAATAGGGGATGATTTCACCCTTATGGATAAAATAAGTCGAAAGAGTTAAGTATTTACTATATGTGTACCAAATTTCATGAAAATAGGATAAGTAGTTTTTTAGCAACAAGGTTTGAAAGAAATATTGATAGTCACTCATTTAATATACATTCTCACTCATAATACCTCTAGGGAATTGAGACATTTCATTTTAACATGTTGGTAACACTACATCTCGTTTTCATCTAGAATTTTTCCTTCTTGCTGGGCGTTGGCTACATATAGCTAGCCATGAGAAATCTCCTCTATTTTAACGAAATTTAACAAGAAATATCATTATTTAGAAGATTCTGATGTATTTGTGAGTTGAAGAAAGAATATATGGACCTTATAAAGTAAGAAGATTGTTGAGAAGATCTGTTTTTTGTTAAATATGTTTAAGAAGGGAAGTGTTCAATTGGGCGTTGTCCTTCATATTTAATAAGTTTCTATTATATTTACGACTCGAAGAAAGACGTTACAAGAAAATTGTGTGTTGAATTTGTTTAAACATTCTAACATGTGATAAAGATAATGTGTGAAAAATAGTGATATAAGGTGATCAATTGTACGATGAAAAGTATCAAGGTCAAGCGTTAGTGACACGAACGCCTCTCAGATGAAAAGTTTCAAGGTCAAGCGTTAGTTGAACTAACGGTCTCAGTAAAATATAATATGCTACGAGGTCAAGCGTTAGTGACAAAACGCATCTCACATGTTTCAATAAAATTAGATTATTTAATGTGTTTTTCGAGGTCAAGCGTTAGTCGAACTAACGCTCTCAGTGATGTAAAATTCGCTACAAGTTCTAGGTGAAAAGTAGACGTCATAAATCTAGAGTTGATTGAACTAAAACATATGATACTTTTCTTCTTCTCCCACTCCCAATTTCTTAGAAGTTAAGTAGATATGAGAATCTCAAGCGCAAAAACACACACTAACAACACTACAACAAAGACGCAATCATTCATTTTGTCTTTAACAATAATAATTGATTATGTTCATATTATTCTCTTTCATTCCTTTCAAAACTTCAAAAATATACTCTTTCGCTGATGAAAAATTCCGATTTCTTCCATAGTAATCTATACAATCGTAAACATAATATCCTAAATAGTTGAATAATAATAAAATAAAATCATTTCTTTTTATCTCAGTAGCTGAAATACAAACATTTGCACTGAAAAATTTATATCTCGGCAGAGTTAGTTCCATAATAATTTCCATTTATAATAAAAAATCTTTCTATATAAATGAATGAAGTGTATATTGCCAACTGTTACAAATGTCATAATAAAGGAGAAGTTATTGATAAAAGATATCTAGTTTGTAATAATTTTCATTTGGTATTGTATGAAAAACCTAAACCTAAGAAAAGAAAAAAATAAATTAACCAATTGAAAAATCTGATTAGAAAATTGGAAAATGGAAGTGCAAAACAAACAAAATTTGTTACAGAATTTAGAAAAAAGAATAAAAATTTTTACTTACCTCTTAGAACCATTGAAAACATGAATGTGCTTTTCGAAGAATACATTAGGTTTGTAGGTATCAATACAAACATTTATTATGAAAAGATATTACCTGTATTGTTTCATTATCTGGATGTTGAATTTGTCTACGATTTTAAGCCAGAAATCCTCGATGATTGTATAGTACACTTGGAAAAGATAAATAATGAACCTCATGAAGTGAAGAAATTTGCCCACTTTCGTTCGACTTCTCGAGCTAAAGTTAGCAAATTTCATTATTTCCATATATAAATTATTTTCTATGTAAATAGAGTTTTTGAAAGATTTGAATAAAGTAGGCGATCTACACTATAACGAATATAAGAAGATGAATAAATTAGAAGAAAATAAGAAATATAGAATTTTGAAATGGTAGAAAATTAAAGATAAATTTGGGTTTACAATCATTGCAGAATTGGAAGAATTCAAAGTACATTTGCCTAAAAGATTTTTAAATCACTTAGATGAAAAAAATATTAAATAATTGAATAAAACTGATAAATTACACTTGATTATTACTGGAAAGAAGACAGTAAAAGATAATAATGAATGTGTTACAATTAACTTTAAAGAATAAAGATTTTTCATTAAGATTTCGAAGATTTTCATTAAAACAGCTGAAGAAATTAGAAGCAAACAGTTATTGATTTACAGATTCATTTATGGTACATTGAACGGTATTTTACATAGAATTTCTGTTGCACCCAAAAGTGGTCTAGAAACCCCATATTTATATCTACTTATATATATCCGTAACCGATTTTCCCAGTAAAATATGTGTTTGTATATAAAATTCAAAAATTATTCTTTATTAGAAACAAAAAATGAGCAACGATAGAATAGAGGCATTTCAAAGTAATGTATACAACAATATGCTTCTTCAAGTCGTTCAATGGCATAACGTCAAGGTTTACTGCTGTGTGAAGTAGAGTAAAATATTTTTTTAAACCTCCAGTTTCTAATCCTAAAGTTAGTATTTGAAACAAGTTAAATATGTAGATTATAGGTGTTTCAAGAATTTTTAAAAGTAAAGTACACACTGCCTCGAAACAGCCCAGTTTTTACATTATAAATTTTGCCGGTACTATCCTGTCAGGCACGATAAACTCGAGGAAAGCAAAATAAACTGTACTCCTAGTTCGTGTGTTCGAGTTTCAAAAAATTACAGAGATATATGAACATAACCAGTTCAAGTAAAACATCAAAGTTCATTTGAACAGAAGAGTTTCTATAACGAAATAACTTAAGTATTAATTGGAAAAAAACGTTAATAAAACATTCAATCAAGTTTTATATCTTTCCTTTATTTTGTTATGTGAACTGAGACAATCCCCTTGAGTCCTACTTTGATTCTCCTCTCGATACTTTCTCTACTTACTGAAAGTGATCAGGTTCGTGAAAAACGCCAAAACTTAAACCTGGATCGTTCAGTTTAAGTATAAAACCGGTATAAAATCTATCACCTTAATATCCAATAGTGCTCGATATATGATGGAGTAGTTTTGCGCCTACTGGAGTCACGCTCCAGATGTCAGTTGTGGCTCGAAGCACTGACTGAGGGAGGACGAGCCACTGTTCACACCTAGTTGTACTTGTATATCTAATATTGTCTAAACTAAGATTTGTGGCTCGGAGCACTGACTGTGGGAGGACGAGCCACTGTTCACACCTACTTGTACTTGTATATCTAAATATTGTCTAAACTAAGATTTGTGGCTCGGAGAACTGACTGTGGGAGGACGAGCCACTGTTCACACCTACTTGTACTTGTATATCTAAATATTGTCTAAACTAAGATTTGTAGCTCGGAGAACTGACTGTGGGAGGACGAGCCACTGTTCACACCTACTTGTACTTGTATATCTAAATATTGTCTAAACTAAGATTTGTGGCTCGGAACACTGACTGTGGGAAGACGAGCCACTGTTCACACCTACTTGTACTTGTATATCTAATATTGTCTAAACTAAGATTTGTGGTTCGGAACACTGACTGTGGGAGGACGAGCCACTGTTCACACCTACTTGTACTTGTACATCTAATATTGTCTAAACTAAGATTTATGGCTCGGAGCACTGACTGTGGGAGGACGAGCCACTGTTCACACCTACTTGTACTTGTACATCTAATATTGTCTAAACTAAGATTTGTGGCTCGGAACACTGACTGTGGGAGGACGAGCCACTGTTCACACCTACTTGTACTTGTATATCTAAATATTGTCTGAACTAAGATTTGTGGCTCGGAGAACTGACTGTGGGAGGACGAGCCACTGTTCACACCTACTTGTACTTGTATATATAATATTGTCTAAACTAAGGTTTGTGTCTCGGAGCACTGACTGTGGGAGGACGAGCCACTGTTCACACCTACCTGTACTTGTATATCTAAATATTGTCTAAACTAAGATTTGTGTCTCGGAGCACTGACTGTGGGAGGACGAGCCACTGTTCACACCTACTTGTACTTGTATATCTATAATATTGTCTAAACTAAGGTTTGTGTCTCGGAGCACTGACTGTGGGAGGACGAGCCACTGTTCACACCTACCTGTACTTGTATATCTAAATATTGTCTAAAACTAAGATTTGTGTCTCGGAGCACTGACTGTAGGAGGACGAGCCACTGTTCACATCTACCTGTACTTGTATATATAATATTGTCTAAACTAAGATTTGTGGCTCGGTGCACTGACTGTAGAGGACGAGCCACTGTTCACACCTACTTGTACTTGTATATATAATATTGTCTAAACTAAGATTTGTGTCTCGGAGCACTGACTGTGGGAGGACGAGCCACTGTTCACACCTGCTTGTACTTTTATATATATAATATTGTCTAAACTAAGATTTGTGGCTCGGAGCACTGACTGTGGGAGGACGAACCAATGTTCACACCTACTTGTACTTGTATATCTAATATTGTCTAAACTAAGGTTTGGGTGGAGATGCTGCGATATACATTAACAACACACGTAATAATTAAGTTTGCAAGGTTATTGCAAATACTAAACTGGATGAGCAGATTTTGGGTCTTACTTTGAATGTGTTATATTTTCAATTTAACTTTTCAATTATCTAAACTAAAAAAACCCAATGTAAATTTTTATTACTTTGTTTGTATGGTGCTCCTCAAAACAATGTTTTAGCTCTTCTAGAGAGCTTTGACATTGAACTCACAATTTCTTGAATGAAGCACTAGTACGTAATTTTTATATGTGGTGATTGGACTATTACTTTTTATAAATTTATAATCCTAATGCGAAAACGCTAAGAAATCAATATAGCGGTTACAGTTGATAACGGTTTATTGATTAGTTCACATTTTCTAGCTTTGCAATATATCGAGCCGATTCAAATTTGCACTTAAAATATTATATACCTTCTTACATCCGAAAGCAGCGCTAATATTTTTAATGCCTGTTTTTTGCTACGTTCTTTGTCATTGAAGTATGGGGAGGATTCTTCTTACACCCAGAACTTTTCTGGTTCAAAAAAGAACAATTCGGATTATTAAAAGATTGCCACCTCTAATTTTTGTATTGTAGTCTTCCAGTAACCTGGGATTTCAACCCTTCTTTCTATTTACCTGTAAAAAAATAGTCTTTTTAAATTGACTCAGGCTGTCGAAACTGTTGCTGTCATAGATTCTCTATAATATACGGTATCAACATTTCCACGCCGTATTAGGAAGTTAAAAACAACAAAAGTACAAACTATATAAAGAGGGAATTTCGCAGTTTTTCTCAATTTCCTTATCTGAGCCTGAACATTATTTCCTTTTTCTTAATGTATGAGCTAACTTAAAATGTAATTTGTTTTTAAGTTTATAAATTTATTTATTGATGTCATACATACACGTATGTCTTGAATAGTACAATTCACAAAATAAATTATTGATTGATTGCAGAATTAAATCCATTTAACATCATGGAAAAGTACACTAGTAACGGACTCCCTTTCTTTCGATCCAACAGATTATCCATTTGATGCCATGGATTACAGTTATGATACCGAGAGGAAAAGTACACTAGTAACGGACTCCCTTTCTTTCAATCCAACAGATTATCTATATGATACCATGGATTACAGTCATGACACGGAGAGGAAGAGTTCACCCCTAACGGACTCGCTTTATATGGATCATTGGAGAAGCCCCCCTAGAAAACCAAAGTGGTGGTCGCTTTCAGAAAACCTTAACCTATCTAAGCAATGTTTCTGTGCGGGCATTTTTAATAAAGACTAACTTGGTTTATAATAATATCGATACTTTTCTCAAATCTGAGGCATTTAAAATTTAATTTGTTTCTTAAATCATTCAATTAAAACGAGTCTTTCATTTTCTTTCCCAGTTTTGCCTGGTGTTCAATGAGCCCATTTCAGATATTAAAGAGTCTATTTTCATATTTCAAAATCGATTTAACTAATTTAAAAATACTCTTATCTGCACGTATACAGTTTGGAATACACATGGACCTTAACAGTTTCCATTCTTTTCAGAAAACCTTTTGATAAATCAATTGAAGAGGATTTAGGAATATTGAGGAAGATCATAGTAAAGCTCTGCCCCTACGACTTCATTTGAAAGAATGACATGATTAGAGTATTTGCCAATATTATGTTCGTTTGACACAAAACTAAGACAAATGCTCGTAATCTTTAATGATAGTTTATACAGTACTTCAGTAGTGTATTCAGAGCTTGGATTTGGGTTCCTCCTAGAAACAAATATTTCTGTATTTAATTAGAATGAAAAGTGTAATAAGACATCTTATTTTTATTATATTAGGTTCGAAAACCTTTTTGATTTTTCGAAAACTATAAGCAATGATTGAATAGATCAGAATAAATAAAGGTGTCTTATCTCATTTCTCCAACTCACTACTCCAGGACACTATATTATTGATGTCTCAACAGTGACGTCATCCCAAACCTAAGAATGGAAATAGGCATTCTTTCTATCATTACTAAGTAATGCTCATTGTTATAAAAACACTCTCTCTGTAAAATTCTCTGGCTGGCTGCTCAACAGATTTCAGGCAACTTCAAACAGGAAGCATCATATAGTACTGGGACGTGAACTATATTACGATAAGAAAAACATCGATATATTTCTTCTTATTACGTACAGTCCCTATAAATATCTATATATCCTAAATCTGTTATTATCACACGAACATAAACTAGCTCAAATGTTTAAAATTATATTAATGATCAGTTATTAGATAATCTAACTAAAAGTAATGGTGGGTCAAACTGTTAAAAAACAATTGTTTTGTGTTTGAACTGTATTTTAAGAAGATTTTGACCTCGTTGAGCAAGACGTACTGGTAAAAAACGAAATAATTATTGTATAGCAGGTAATGTGATATAGTTGTTATGTTGATTCTGTGATTGTAGAAAACTTGCCAAAATTAATGATTGTATAAACATTGCGGCGAGTGCCGCTACAGATTTGAATTTGGCGCGCGTAATCCTTCTGTAGCCGCGAACGCGATAGCCAGCTGCACCGACCTCTAGCCCTTAGCTCAAACAATAGGAGCCTCCTACCATCCGGAATTCTTCTGGACAGGTTCTGGTAGGATGGTTCCTGCTAGGTTATCAGGCTGAGACCGGAGGTTGTGCAGAGAGTCGTTGTGCAGCTATCGAGCAGAGTGGACCGGGAGAAGTTAGCGTACGTGGCCTGGGACTTGATATAATTGTTAGGGAACCTTTCGGAACTATATCTAAATTATTAGTATTCTTTATTCATCAAAGCTGGTTAGGTTTTGGATAGAGGGAATCTAGTGGCGGATCCACGGTTATTATTCCTCTGGAAGGTGCCCTCTTCCGGTCGCGACGACACGAGGTTGCAACATGTAGGAATTAAAATGTTCAGTAGCGAATGGTGGAGTCATGTTGCCTGTAGCGTGTATAATCTATATTTATGATCTACTGAAACCTGATTTTAATTCTAATAGTTATCTATGAATATTATAATACGTTATCAGATTCTTAATATAATAAGAGAACCTTAAAGGCTTAAATTTCACATCATTTACGAAAAAAAGTCAGGATACACATAAAAATTATATTTTATCATGAAAAAAAAAAATAAAAACTACACTTCTGAGTTATTTTAAATATAATATAAACCCTCTTATCTTTAATGCATCAGCGAAGTCTGACAGATACAAGAATTTCTTTGATCTCAATAATTGTGGGATTTAGGGAGAAATTATTAAAAATTATTGTCATATTATTATATATTATTAATATTCAAAATCAGAACAGCAACTAAATGACTATTTGGAATGCAAAGTGTTATTTTTACTTATAAACGATAATTGTAGTCAATAGCTGTTAGTTTCAAATGGGCAATAAAGACACATTTACGATGCTACCATTATTACGAAATATAAACTCAATCTCTTTCGTCATAATTAGGCGTCAACAATTTAAACGCTATTGATACGTGTAAAATAATGTTACTTATTATTTAAACCATATAAACTTTATAACACATTTAAAATAGTTTAAATTAATTTCTTCAGATCCAGTAGCACTCTCGTGCCTTAAATTTTGCAGTGATGGACAGAACAACGTTCACAGTTCACAGCCAATCCAAGAATGGTGTCAGGACATCCTCTGATTTCTTTGACATATTAGAGATTTACAATGTGGTAGAGAAGGGAGATGGTCCTAGACTACTGCAGGGTTTTCAGCAAGCCAAATTCAAGGTGTGAGGTCTCCAAGGATCAAGGAAGCCGCCTCTGCTGCTGCTCTTTACTTTGGTGAGAATCCACTTTTAACTTTGAATAGAATTCCCGATTTTATTGGTTTATAGCCCTTCCGTTTTCCAAGTAGCCAAGGGTATCGCTACCTATCCTATAATGGAAGGGATACCCAAGAAAAGGAGTAAGGCAAGTTTCTTTCAAAGGCGGCTTCCAGACGCTTCCTTACACTGCACGTGTAAGTTACCTGTACTAAGATTTTTGGAAAAGAGTGTCATTCAGATAATTAGCACATACAATTTTGCATTGATTGTTCAATTGCAATTTACCAGATTTAACACCATCCACATTTTAATAACTTTTATTGAAAGACTATTATACAACAGTTAAATAACATATATAAGAGACCATACAGAAACTTCCAGTAATTTGGGAGAATGTTTGAAAAGAGCATAACCTCACTCTAATAATAAAGTAATTTATAATGTGTTTTCTCTAAATCCCACAATTATTGAGATCAAAGAAAATCTTGTATCTGCCAGACTTCGCCGATGCATTTTATAGAAGATGATTTATATTATATTTAAATAACACATACGGTAATGAGAATTTTTTGTTGTTTATAATAAATTATAATTTTTAAAATTTCTTTAAAACTTACAAACTACTGAAATGGCATTTTTTTATTGACGACTAATAAAGACGATTTAAATGAGCGTAATCCAAAGTGTTAAAGTGCTTAAAGTGTTTAATTCATCGAGTATGATTCATCTACGTTCTGCAGCACAGGATAAACAAATATATTCACTCTTGGTATATTTCACTGCTGCCTTCGACACAATCAGCAGAAACGCGCTATTTGTAAGTTGTCAGTTATGGAGGTTTCTTCCATTATGTTGAAATAATCTGTACTGGCATAGTGAGTGGGGTGTTGCTGGGGCGCAAATACGAGATAAACGTGGCTCTGAAAGGACAGGACGTGGCAGGGGTGTGTGGCCGGCTGTCGGCGGTAGTGGCTGTGGTGCGGGAGGACAGCCGGCGGGTCTGCTTGCAGGCTGCGCGCTCCTCGCGTTATCACCAGCTGTATGAGTCACTTGACCTTGAGCTTGGGACCAGGTCTTATGTGCCAACAATGAGTCAAGTTTAATGCGCTGGGTTTTTAGAGCTCGTGCTGAGTCCGTTAATTTGAGCTATAAACCATGGGTTGCTGATATACACCAACTCTGTTCATTATGTAATCAGCAAGAGGATGAGAATGTTTACCATTACGTTGCCAAATTCCTATATTAGCCCATCAAAGAAAAATATGGCTGTCTAAAATTTGAATTAAACTGAATTGAAAATGTATCGTGAATGGCCACGATTGGCGAGCTCTCGGAAATTATCTAAAATATGTATGACAACATAGATGGAATCTAGTTTATGAATTAAAATTTTAATTACTATCCTTAATCAGTCTTGGGAATCATGGTATATATTTATAAACGTTTGGTAATGTAACAATTAAAAGGAACGCTTTGTATTTGTACTTTTTAACAGTTTTTAATTTGTTTAGTTTTTGTAGTGTGGACCTCTCTACATAAACTAATAAATTTAAAAACCATACACATTATTTTGTTCATTTGAGAAATGTTCTACTATTGTGGTACTTTTAATAAATTGTTTGTTAAGGGATATGATTGATATTAATTCTTTTATGACAGATTTGAAGTTCTTAAATGATATGTTTTGATTAGCTCTTTTTAAGGATACTAAGTTTTGCATTGCCTAAGAATATTTTTTGTTTTGACACGAAAAATATCAGGTTGTTAACGTTTATTTCTATTTATTTACTAAGATAGATTTATTTTACAATGTAATTAGTACTTGGAGAAAAATATGTATGTTTGTGTTCTGTACATATTTTTGTACCTAAAAGTGTTTCAAAATGTGTGGGGTTACCAGCCCAGTTTAACGGTCTGTCGACCAAAACTGCAATGTTTATTTCGGCCGGGTGTCCTGTGGGCACCCATCGATGTAATTACGTCACTATTGTGAAATAAAGCACAACTTCGGTTTGACTTAACATATAGACAGATAGACATGAAAATTTTCCAGCTCATTCACTAATGCTCAGCAAATGAATACTTACGTTTGCCGAGTGAAACTAACAACCAGCAGTTCTACTGTATACTGCTACCATATAATTAGTATATTAAAGTTCAAAAGTAAAGCTATGCTACATAACTGTTTTTAATATTGTAGACATATACGTGTATTACGTACCTCTCAATCTCAACTGTGGCAAGTTAATCTTGTCACAGTTAATCTGCTCTAAATCAATTATTTATTAAACTAATTAAATCATTTTGGCCTTATAGATTAGGGATGAAATTAAAAAAAAAGTTATTCTTGTAATTATTTAGTAAAATTACTGAATTTTAATATAGTCAATGCTAAAGATGTTCAATGGCAGAGGTTTTGAAAGTATTAAAGATAATATCATAATATTTTTTGTAATACCTGGTCTCGCTCGCTGACATAAACCTTTGACCTAAAATGTGCTAAGATTTAATTTATTAGTTTTAAGATATAATGTTTTAAATAACAATAACATATACACACAGACGGATGGAAAACTTAACACTTGAGACTAAAATTCATAATTATGGTGAATGTGTTTATCTTGAACTGAGCAATATTGTGACATACCTTTGTCCAGAGAGTTTTGGGACATTCTGTATTATATTGTTCAACACTTGATGAAATATGTAAAGTTTCGAAAACAAAATATTTTGTTGAATATTTTTACATGATTGAAGTTTATGAAGACTATCGCCAAATCTATAAAGGAGCACTAATGTGTCTTTTGTTTGTTTATACAGGGGATCCAGAAAACGGTAAAATCACAGTGTGGGAGACTTAGCCTATACAAACGTATGTAGCATGAGTGCCAGGTTTAGGAACTTTATAGTTTAAAAATAGATAACTAAAAGAATAATCAATTCAATCTTTGTTACCACAATTGAACATGTAATCAGTTTTCTAATCAAGTCAATGCAGTAAAAATAGTATATTGTATTATATTAATAAATACATGTCATAGGTTTTATAGCACAAACCTGTCAGTAAAAAAACTAAAATACCGGTAGTGATATTTATCCTTCAAATCAGCCAACTTTAAACAATCAATTGGTAATATACCCACTCTAAGTTCGCTTTGTATAGCGAAAACTAGATGTTTTACGTTTTCCAGAAGAGATACCAATGGAACTTTTCAACTCCTTTGTTACTTTTCTTAATAGTTTTTGTTAAAACATAAAGGGACTAAGAATATTTGAAAGGTTTCTTTCTCCAAGATGCGTGCTAAAATCTGTTGAAACGATTTGGCAAATGGGAAGGGAGAACGAGGCAGACCGGATATTGGAAATACAAATTTGTAATCTTATCTCACTTTCAAACCCCTAAGAGCAACAATATCAGACAAAGGGCTGCGCCCACGCCGAAGGACAATAGAAGCGGTAGCCCTTTGTCGGTATTCGCTCAGAGACCTTGGGTGACCCATAAAATCTATTCCTGCCTGATATGACAAAACATTTCTAAAAATAGACACAACCCCAACGACACCTCTTTATCCTGTTTGCAAACTTTGGGTTCACTCTTTTTCCGCTTAATAATTTCAGATTGGATAATATTATTTATTTATTCTACCTGTCACAGCGGCGACAACTCACACTTCATGAGGGAAGAAAATTTTAATCAAACTAATTAAATGTTCTGAACAGATAAATAAAATCCGACTCTTCTTATCCTCTTTACCAACATTTACAAACTTTCCCCATACAATATATTTTTATTTATAAAGTATTAAGATTATTTTTTATAAGAAGTGGAAATAAAAATAATATTGAACAACAAAAACAATACGTCACAAGTATTTTGCAAAGAGGTCTTATCCAAAAACCCAAAGTTAATAAACTAGCTTTCAGGCGTTCGTTTTCCTACATGGGTCCACATTTGTTTAATCAAATTCCAAATAAAATAAAAAAATTAAAACCTTAAATTCTTTTTGTAATGCTATAACTAATTGGTTACTTAGTCAAACTGAACAGATAGATATTATACACAACAGATTAGTCTAAAATATTCTTAACTGAATTCTTTCTTTTTCTCATATGCAAACTAAAATTCGTCCCCTTTATAGACAATTATTTTATTTTATTGTATTCTCTATTAATTAGTAACCAATATAACAAAACATTTTGTAGAATCTTAATAATATTTCCATTAGTCTAAAATGTTAAGATAATATTGTCATTAGATAAATTGTATTTTTTACATAGATGATTTAAAGTCTTCAATATATTAGTCTTTTATGTATATTTAAACATTCTATGTAAGAATAAGATTGACTAGAGTTTAAATTGATTAAGTTGTGCTCTTATCAACGTTAATGTATTTTTATTTTAACGTTAATTTTAGTTAAATATAGCGAGAAACTTTCAATATACCGCAGTGATCTGCACATCAAGTCCTTTTCAGATAAAACCGGACTGTTATCAGACCTTTCCTTGTTTATTGTTTAGTTTTATCTAACCACGCAACTTGTTAATGTGGTTAGATTATATTCCTTAATAATCTTGTTTGTAAAGTTTATATTTTTTTGGAATAAATCTCATTATCTCATTTAATTAGACAAAAACACAGTAAAAAGTCTGTTATAATTAACAGGTTACCGTCTTTATCTTTGTTAGCGGTGTGTTATGCCATTTCTCCCAAATTATCATTAGCCGTTGGCTACTTTTTGAAGTTCTCTCCTGCTCCAATATGGGAACTATGGGTTCATGAGTTGCGATTTATCTAATTTATAAATAATGTAGCTATGGTAGGAAGTGTTGATTCAGTTTGAATGTTGAATTTTACTCCAGTTCACCTTCCTTTTATTGCAGCGTCTGGTATCTGACGCTGTCTCAGAGTTGAGTCAGGTAATCTGGAGTGATGTTAGTCTGAAGAGATTGAAAGAAAGTCGGCGACGAAGAAGCTACGTTCGTAAAAACGAACCTTTACATCGTTTAGACACCAGAGACACCTATAAGTAGGTGAAGTGGCAGTTCCAGTGTCTCATCAGGTGCACAATTAAATGTACTGTTTTCTGATACGATCTATAAGTACGGTAGAACAACTGCGTTTTCTATACATAACGTAGCTATCGTAGGAAGGGTTGATTCAGTTTGAATGTTGAATTTTGCTCTATTCCACCTTCCTTTTATTGAAACCTGAAAGAGGAGCTCTCGTCATACTATAGCAATTACGAGACTAGATACTTATTGCGGGGTCAGGATCAGTAGCTAAGAATCGGTGGTACTGAAGGGATAGGTGTGGTTGTGGGGAATATAGGGATCTTATTAGATATATTAAGCCCTCACTCAGGATGGACGGTCCTGTACCCGGCAAGGGCTCTACAACCATCCTAAAGGCCATTGCCAAACATAATGTTGGAATTCCGTGGCTGAATTGGAATAACTTTATCAATCTTCAATGCCGACGGGAATACGCCTTGAGCAAATCAAATATTGATCAGTCGGGTGATTTTTGAAGCACCCTTTTTTTGGCGTCAAATCCCGCACGATACGGGCCACCTCCACCTCACTCACAAGAAAAAGAACCATAGACGAGATCGGTCTCGTAATAGATCATCGCGAGGGCTGTCCGAAAATGAGTCGCCTGGTTCAGCCACTGTTGAAAAAATTTGTTAAATTCACTTGCCACTTCAAACGGATTATCAATTATTTTATTTGTTTTTTTAAGTGTCGGAGTTGAAAATTTGGAAAAAACTTTGTTGTTTTGTACTGTTTTTTGTAACAATCGCCCTGTAAAGCCTAACATAAACCATAATTAGAAGTAACAACATTAGAGTTGGTTCTGGTATTTCTAGAACGATTTGCACTAAAATTTGTGTTAAATCGTGAAATGTGCAATAAAGTAAATCTAACTGTTATAAAATTATTATTGTCAATTTGGCAAAATTATTTCACACGAAATGAAATAGATTTTACGTAAATAGAAACAGCTATTTGCCCATAAAACTAAACAATATATTTTATGTTGATTATTAGATAAGTGTTACTCGAATGATAACCACTTTTTGACAATTGGCGGATGATCTACAATCATGGCGGTTTTTGAATAGCTGACTAATCGTACAGACATGTAGGCTAATGTTTCATTATAAAATTAAACAAGTTGAAATGATTTTATTGTAACATGAGTATTATAAGATTTTGAAAAAACCCTTGTTTGGTTTTCAAAGGCGAACAAAATTATGCCTAATGTGCCTTATATTTGTATTTGTAATTATTAAAAAATTACATTAAAAATCTCAAAACTTAAGCTTTGGCTACACTACAAAATTGTTACTAATAGGTATGTTGCATACCTAAATAACCCTCAGTTAATTGTAAAAATAATATATAAATAATTTTTTATCTGTGGCACAGGATTTATTATTGGGTAATACATAGTTAAATCCTTACATATCGAACCTTTATGTTTAAATGAAAAATAAAAAGTTTCGTACTCTCCGAAGTAGATTTAAGAAGTAGCCTACTTGTTCCGCCGGGTCTGGAATCTCTCACTTGACGGAAAAGCATCATAAATATGCACAATACCAATCTACTTAATATACCATTATTGCAAATGTGTCTAACGAAAGAGTTTCTTATCACGAATAAATATATCGCTTTTTTGAACATACGCCAGTTTACAATTTCCAAAATATCTTGGTAAACTGTATCCGACACACCTACCAAAACCCCGTGTTCTAAATTGTGATATATTTTCTATTACTATTTCTGCTGGCACTTGAATTATAATAACCGTGTTGAGAGTGATACTCCGTCCACAGCGCGCCGAGCATCTGGGGTTGTGACTAATTGGAGCAGATATCGGAAAACCCCCACCAGTGAATTCCCAGAAATATGGTGGGCTGTGTTCCCAGCTGGCCACTTCCATAAAAACAGCTAAGTAGATATTTCCCTAAAAAATAAGCATGACTCCTTAAGTAAGGAGGTTGGCGTTCACCACGAGGCTTATTGCAAATTATTAATATATTACATTTTTACGCTCTTACTTTTTCTAAACAACATAATAATTCAGACAGCTTGAAGAAAATTACCACTTAACAAACCCTGTCAGGTAAATAGAAGTGCCACTTAACTCTTTCCACATATATTTCCAATGTATTCGTAAGATAAAAGTCTATGCTGGCATGGCTATAACCAGAGTATACAGTACTTCGTTTTAACGGTTTTTGCCTGAGGAAAACACAATTATGCTACCGGAGTACGAATGCATCCAAAACTAATATTTTCTAGATTGGTGTGTGTTAAAAATGCATAATGGGTGGCGTAAAAGTGTCTTAGACCTCTTGCACACATTTGCTGCAACTTTTTAATAAAATGCTAAATATAATAATAATAATATCAATTCATGAATTATATAATACAATGTACTATGCTATAGTATATTTTTGAAGAAATATATATACAGGGTGTCCAGCAACCATTCAAACAAACTTTGCCACATTGTTCAGCAGGCCAAAACTAACAAATAATGCAATATAACGGGTGCCCTGTTTCGTATGTCTGTTGTGTTTTTTGGGGAAAAAAATTACTACTCAAAAACCACTTAAGATACAGAATTCAAACTTAACAGTTATTTTAACCTAGTGTTGGTCCTTTTCAGTGAAAAACATATAACAAATATCTCATTGCATTTCAAAATAGCGGCCGTTCAAAATTTTCAAATTGTATTGGCTTTGAAACGGCTACTTTGAAAACAAATTCACTAGGATAACTTTTTTAGCGTATTTTATTACCAATTCAAAAATTTTTGTTTCAAAAAGATTGAATAACAAATAACTTAGTTAGAGCACCAAATGTAAAAACATGTTAAATCCATGCATTGCAAGTACATACAACAATGTAGTGGATTTTTACGAATAAACTTTTTAAGGTTCTTTATTAAAGTAGTGAACAATATTATAACCTGAAATTTAATATTTATTTTTTAAATTTGGTTTAAGGTAAATTATAAAAAGTTCTTAACCAATTGTGAATCCTGGTTTTTAAATCTTAAAAAGAAATGTTAATAGGGCTACGTTATGGTTGGGTATAGGGTTTTCTTACATGGCAATTGTGTGAAACAGCGTAATTAGTTCAATGTGTGTGAAACATTTTCCCAAAAAACACATACAGACAGACAGACTCTAAACGAAGCGAAATAGGGCACCCGTTATATTGCATTATTTGTTAGTTTTGGCCTGCTGAACAATGTGGCAAAGTTTGTTCGAATGGTTGCTGGACACCCTGTATATGACCGTGCTGGCATGTCACTATCCCGGCCACTATGTATCAGTAAAGTGTTGTGTATCAATTATTATGGATGCTGTACAAATCAGTAAAAACGAGTACTAAATCGTGGTATAACTGTTTTCGTGAACTCCTTCCACGGCTTAAAAAACAACATGGCCAAGCGGGCATTTCGCTGTGCTGCCACAAAGTTTTTGTGAATGTTTAATGTGTTTAGTACAAATTCTGATACTGCGATTATACTGGCCGGGTCAGCGACATGGACATGTAACTACCTTAGTTCTGAATAGATACAGACTCAACTTCGCACAGAGGAAGTATTTGTATATCGTATGGATGAGTGCATTAGTCAGTCTTAACCAATTAAACGTTTCAAGACGGCGGTCATTCCTACTTTAGCACAATGTTTTGTTTACCTCGAGTATTTTAAGAGATAAAACAAACAATACTTTTCGTAAAATAGTAAAGTACTCGTAATTACGAAATTTCAAACAAGATTATTTGTCTACTTATGTTTTGATACATTTATCGGTTTGAATATGTAAGCTGTTTAAACGTATATAAGTATGCAATTTGAACCGTTATAAGTGAATATTTTACGGAATAATCATAACAAAATCAAGTCCGGGGTTTTACAAAGAAATGTATTTGATTATAAAACCGATGTCTACTAAGATTTTGGACTTTCTAAATGTTGAAAGTTTTATGATTATATTAACATACCAGCATTGAGGGTTATTGTCGCATTCGTTATGTGCGATAAATCAAACATCTGAACCAAAATAATACATCTTCAGTTAGATAACAGTTACATTTCGAGATAACAGCCTTTCCTCCGAAATATATTTTAGGGAAGCATGTCACTTTGTATGCTAATTATATTAAAATGTACGGAGAGGTTGGCTCGCTGGGGCTTGCGCAGGCGCTGGAGGAGGCTGTAGGTGGAATCTTGCTCTAGTCTACCGAGAACAAGTTAAGTTTTAATATGAAGAAACTTTCGAATTGTCAGTGATTACATCTTCTAGAAAATGAAAAAATATTCGGCATGCATGCCAGGAAACAATAACCCTTAATTTCAACCTTAAATTAATTTTAAATGTACTTTTTATCACTCAAAACATACCAGCTCTATACAGTTTCATGACTATTAGCTTGATTAATTACATCAAACATGAGTCATGTTATGTCTAGCAGATAAAACATCGTTTGTGTTCTATTGTGGAAAAAAAATGATTATGTGTGTTGTTCAGGATGTAGACTTTTTTATCAACTTCCGTTACCGCTTTTTAAAACCTATGGTCTCTAAAATTTTAGAATTTTTCCATCGTTTTTACCGCGTTGGAACCTGGAGTTATACCTAGCTGCACTAATTTCCGTTTCATTTGATATGACATAACTGCCTACAGAAACTGTGTTGGGGCCGCTGTTCAAAAATATACTGTTAAATAACTATTTTTCTTTATTCGAGAGCCAATAAAGGCAATTCTTCAGTGAGTTAAAAAAACTTTATGTATAGGCTCCAGTTCTTTATTTACTATCAGATCACACGGAAAAAATACATTATTAACTCTCTTTAAGTTTTTTAAAATTTATTTTGTCAAACAATTACATCGATTTGTCCATTGAGTGTTGGAAAGTGCAACGATAAGCGACATCCATCTATTACTATCCATCTGTTAGTATCGGTAAGGATATCATGCAATCCATAATTAAATTCTGATCATTTTAATTTTATTCTATACTTTTTTAGTCCGTATTGAGTTATTTTTGTGTGTTTATATAATAATAAACTTATTTATTAAGCACTACGTAAATTATAATTTTTGAATACTTTATAAATTTGGAATATGATGTAATATTGTGTCAATACGAGGTTTTATTTCATTTGATTGTTTTTGATATTCAGTGTAATTACATTTCCTATGATGTTAAAAATTACTTAATAAATAGATCCATATTACGAAAATATAAGTATAAATATTATAATTTATAATAAACTGGAAATCAGATAAGAATAGAAGAACGTTTACATTTCTTATGATAACCACGTAAAAAAGTGTTAATTTTGTACAAAATTTCAAACAAACTGAAGATTTTGATAAGGAATTTAATATTGTTTAATATCTTGCCCAACACAATGAATAGAAGCCAAGCATGATTAATTTATTAATCATGAAAAGTAAGAAAATAAGAGGAAAGAGGAACGAAATAGCAATTGCATTAAATCATACTATGTTGGTCAAATTGCCAAAAAATTAGCAAATCATTATTTAAACAAGGATATTAATAAGCTATCAAAACTTCTAATAGCTTCGGGTTAAAAACATAAACGTAAATCAAGAAACGAAAATCTACGTTCAAATTTTAACAGAAGTGGAGAATACTTAATTAAATGCAGTGTATGTCAAAACATCTATGTTGGACAAACCGGTAGATCCTTCAAAATTAGATGGAATAAAAATATTAATGAATAGAAGACATCAATAAATTCAAAATATTGTCACATACTACCCCTTCAAGATAGTTGCAACTTTGACTCACCCTTATTGTAGAGTCTTCTATGGTCAGTTTTGGGATGGCTCTGATTGGCGAGTGAGACGGTAGTCTTACGAATAACGCTCACTTCATCAAGTAACTTACTTTATTAATAATGAAATAGAACGCCCTCAACCTAGCATTAGCCGTACCACCGTCACCGTCACCGCCCGCCGCAACACCGTACCTTACCGGCTCGTCCCCTCTGGCCCGCACCCCGCACTGACACAGTCTGACTTGTCCCTGAGGTGCTGCACATTGACCCCTCCCCTTTACTTCAGTCGGCGGGAGATGGGCCCCGTCGGCACACAACCCCTTCTTGAAGGGAAGCTACGGTTAATCACCTCCTTCTTGGGTACTGAAGCCGTTGCTCCAGGAATGCCATCCTAGAGATTCTCCCTGAAGTTGGGCTGGACAGGGCGCTGCTGGCTCGTCTCGCTCACCTTCGGCGTCCTACACATAAAGGCTCCTCACTAAGATAAGGAACTTTCATATCAAAAGTCCAACGGTTACGGTGACCCTCGGGCCAGGACCCTAGTGTATGTGTTACTAGGGTGTAAAACATACACACATAACATGTCTCAATTGGCGTGAGACTAAAAATAGTCCTTAGTCCTGTTCTTAATTACGTCGCAGTTCCACAGCTGAAAGTTCATAGTTCCAGGCGTTACGGTTCAGTACGGGACTCGAACGAACGGAAGGTGAATGCTACGGACAACGTCCCTATCTATATACATAAGTAGGGGGGTTAACATTTTGATATTCCCCATCAAAACTAATCTACCTTATTCTGAATTTGCTACGTATCGTTAAATTCAATGAACACATTAAAATTAACCTACAATTTAGAACATTTATTACAACAATAACGCTTTTGGGGAATCATATAAATGAATAGAAGACATCAATAAATTCAAAATATTGTCACATACTACCCCTTCAAGATAGTTGCAACTTTGACTCACCCTTATTGTAGAGTCTTCTATGGTCAGTTTTGGGATGGCTCTGATTGGCGAGTGAGACGGTAGTCTTACGAATAACGCTCACTTCATCAAGTAACTTACTTTATTAATAATGAAATAGAACGCCCTCAACCTAGCATTAGTGCTATTGTGACTCTAATCATTACATAAAAATAAGTGGCATACTTTAAACACTACTTGTACATCGTTACAATCAACATTTGGGTTCTCCATAACTTTCGTACTACACTAAACATGATTTGTCTTTAGTGTCTTAATGTTATTAACAAAATTAGTTATCTAAAAATACAAACAGGTTTAAAATTTACGTATGTCTTTAAACCTATTACACATGAAGAATAAAGTTTCGAGGTATCAAACTTTCTTATTTTTACATTACAACTAAATACTAAACCCATTAAAATATTCAATTACAAGTTATCTTTGTGTTGGACACATGTACTTATCAATCACTGCTATTCCACACTACCACAGCTTTAAAAGAAACAAAACTTACTTATTACTTATTATACAATAAACTTAATTAGTTGTATAACACATTACGTATTGCATTTAAAAAGAGACATTTTACACAATTGAGTGATGAAGCTTACATTGCGATCACGCTTAAAAGGAATACATTTAGACACATTATAATACTATTAATTTACTTCAAAAATATCTGGCTACAGTACAACGTTGCTTTCAAGTACCTATATACAATTACAAACATTACTAATACAAATTATTTTATTTTTCTCAGGGGCCCCCTTTTCAATTTTAACAAACTGTATAAACAATATTAACTTTATATCACCTATCTTCTCCTGTAAATATTGACTATCAATTAAGTAGTATAAGACATCTTATACTATTTTTACACCTTATCACTAACATCTACACACACACACACACACACACACACACACACACACACACACATATTCATAAAAGTTTGAGTGGCCACTCGTTTTAGATTCGGTCTGTCTTTCCCTCTCGTATTATGGCATAACTTTTTCAAAATTATAGAGACTAGTAATTCATTAAAGCCTCTATTAGTATACCTTTAAAATATATATGTCTTTTCAGTCCTTACCCAACTGAGTAACCCTCCGTACCCTGGTGATTACTCAGTCACTTGTATTTGTCAGCACCCTCTGCTGAACATCACTCATCTATGGTAATCCTCAATTCCTTGCCATGCAGTGTGGCTAGTAGGATCACAAGCGGTCTCTCACCCTCACCTGCATGTTTCTGGTTTCCATTAGTTACAACATACTGCCGACTGCTCCGTCTACGTCAAAGCCAGACAAGGCTTCGCCACATTACGTATATAAACAGAGTAATAAACCTCCAAGTCCCCGCTGTAACTGAAAATCATAGTCTTTAACTCTTTATCATTAGCAAACAGAGGTCTCAAATCCCTAATTCATGAACACCAATTCATGAAGCGACCTATAAAATGCAAAGAACGTTTGTTTCGTACTGAAATACTGTTTACATTTAAAAAAAATCTTCTCCAATACTAGTATTCAACCAACTCATCTGCAGGCCGATTCTCTTGTCGGTTTGTTTTAACCAACCAAAAAGTATGCACTCTGAACTGTTCAACATTTTACAGAAACTAATCCTGCTCTCATTTTTTCTGCAACTGATTGAATCAACTGGTGGCCAAAAACTTCTATAAAACAGCGGTACAGTTGACTCATACATCAGCGCATTGGAGATCGGTTTTCAATACACCCCCGACACTACAGAGATAGGTACTTAAGTTGCCCTTGATCTCCTCTTACTGCTGAACATATAAAAAATTTGCATAAATGTAACACTTAAATCATACTCGTCTGGACGAGTAGAAGCTGCTACTCGTTGTTAATCATGAAACACAGCTTTTTAAAACAATTCTTACACTATTATTATTAATACATTTAACTGCACACAACCTAGCACTGTTTATGCCAGTCTGGTATCCAACTACTCGGCACACTGTCTGTACTTCCGCTGAATAACTGTCCTTATTGCCACATAAGTTGGACATCTGCTGCCTTGTGTGGGCATCGTTCAGTGCGGTCAAGGTCCATAAAATACTGGCACATGCACTCTTCTATGACTAAAATAATCTAGATTTGCTATTTAAAATAACGGTCTTCCTTAAACTTTTTCAGATTGTATCTTAGGAAATCTGTAAATACATATTAAAACGCTAGCTCCTCTCTAAACCTATTTACATCTAAATACTACACAGTAATTGCGCCTGACGTGCGTAATAACGCTTAAGCTCACGTGAATAGTATCTATGTACCATTTATCATTTTTACTCTTAATCTCTACTTCGTAGTTCACATCCGATAACTTTGCTTCTACTTTATAAGGCCCATGCCACTGGTGTAGTAGCTTATCTGATTTACCCTGCTTTCTGGTCGGAGTCCACACCATGACCAGGTCTCCCACCTCGTACTCCACAAAGCGATGCACCTTGTCGTAGCGCTCCTTTTGTCACCGCTGACTGGGCGATTATCTTGATCACGTCTCGCCGACACTGCTCTACTCGCCTCAACACTACTTCCGCCTCTTCATCTCCACCACGGTCTTGGCCTAGACTGATGTCCACAGGTAGTCGTGCGTCTCTGCCATACATCAAATGGCACGGCGAATGCTTCACAGTCTCGTCTCGCGGTATTGTAACTAAAGCATGTCAGGTTGACGTACAAATTCCAACCCTTCTGATTCGTCGGTACGTAGTGTGACAACATTTGTACTAGCGTTCCGTTACAATGTTCAACGACTCCGTTACAAGCAGGGTGATAGGCGATATTATAGTAGGTTCGCACATCTAGTCATTCAGAAGTTCGCTCACAAGTCTTGAACTAAAATTCTGTCCACTATCAATTATAATTTCTTTTAGCCAGCCAAACTTACAAAAAACTTGATCAATCAGAAATTGCGTTGTCTCCAAAGCGGTAGCCGTAGGTACAGCCTTAGCCTCGGCCTATTTGTGGCATAATCCATCGTAACAATTATATACACATTGCCTTTATCGGTCTTAGTGAACGGTCCTAACACGTCAACTCCTACTCTCTCAAGGGGCAGACCTACAGGAGTTGGTTGTAATACTTATGCTGGTTGTTGCTTAGGGTGTTTGCGCGTTTGGCAATCAATACAACTTTTAAAATACTTTTCAGTTCCTTCAGAATGTTTGACAATTAATACCGACATTTAATTTGAAAAAGGTTTTAGTGAATTCCAGATGTCCTCCTGCAAGGGGCTGCCATGACACTGAAAAAGAATTTCATTTTTCAAACTTTTAGGTACCACCAACAACTTAGATACACCCTCGTGAGCCACATTTTTCTTATACAACAGTTCATTTTCTATTACAAAACTGCGTACCACACGTCTGTCAGCAATAGTTGACCTGTCCGGATCTTTCACTGCTTCCATCAGCCTTTTACATTCCTCATCTTCTTCTTGCAGTTTTGCTAGATCCTGTAGATTAGAGGTTAACAGAGGCACCCCGTTCGTCTTCTCCTCGTCTTCTTCTGTGCAATTATGAACTGGATTCCGAGACAGACAATCTGGTACCACATGTCTCTTAAACACATGTCCTGTGGGGTGCATGTGCAAGTAACCAATTTTTAAGAGCATTCAAGCTTCAAAAACGAGCGATACGCATCATTACAAAATTAAAATTAAGAGAGTCGTGCAGGCCAATTTTCAAAATATTGCAACTGTTGACTCTGCCAAGTCTCTACATTTTAGAAACAACGTCATATTGTATGCTTAAATGCACCTTGACCAACGGACGGGATGTTCACTCGTACGAGACAAGAGGCAGAGAAAACTACCGAACCAGGAGACACATAAAAGCTATATACAGTTTATAAATAACAAGTGATCTAGTGTAGACCTACTAGTATTTGATATGAAAGGAGATTAGGGTCCAGTTAATTGTTTGTGTCGTAGAAACCTACGCTAGAAGACTCTTCACTTAAACCACTCATTGAATAATCACTCATCTTCCAAAAATTTTGTTACTGTATTTTCACTGATAGATAATCAATTACACTTCACTTTTGAGTAATAATCCATGTAAGTAACTAAATTACAATTAATAACTTGGGGCAAATGGCAAAATTGATGACAGCAGATCATCAATAGCCACTTCCACATGTATTTTGTTTAATTTTTAATACTAATACGATAAAAATACATTTGACCACAGTTTTTGTAAGATTGGTTCTATGTAAATGTATAAATAAAACAGAATTGTGACCTTTCAACCACGTTTTGTTTTGTTTTTTTTGGTTTTTTTTTTACTTGTCCGTTTAGTTGAACGGTGACTCTTGCACTTTTAAATGTATGTCTGTGTAATCAGATGTTGGCACTAAAAGAAGGGGGAAATTATTTTAATTTAAAATAAATTAATAAAGAACATTAGAGAAGATGAATTATTACGCTTAATTGTTTAGCTTAATAATAAGTGTGCTGGATACAATTTACGAGACATTCAGATTATATAAACTTACAAGGGCTCAAATTTATTGATTAATTGTTAATACTTAATTATGTGTAATTTACAGATTTAACACAATAAGAAATACAAGAAACCCTCCTTATGAAGACTAGTACTCAAATATTGATAAGTTATGCGTTCAAAACATCTTCAATAATAAATTATATATTTTGTGTGTCTGTTTGTGTTTTTCTATATAGTCCACCATATAAATTTAGACACTTATCTTAGTGGTGAACTAGTTTTGAAATTCTAGCATTATAAGATTGTACCGTCTGAGACTTCAACCAGGTAGTGTCACCCTCCCAAAGTTCCATGTTGTTATCAAAGCGCTACATCACAAGGCAGGTTTTCATGGCTGGAAACTGTGGTAGTCACTGGGTGCAAGGTCTGGAATGTATTGCGAATATGGAAACTTTTCCTACTTAAAACCATTAGGACTTCTCGATTCCAATTTGCTGTGTGTGGTTGGGCGTTGTCACCCAAAAACCACATTTTTGAACTTAAATTTCCTCTACGCTTGTTTTGTATTGATCTTCTTAACATTTACTTGGTTTCACAATACCTCGCAGAATTTATGGTTGTGGCAATTTCTAAGATATCAACAAGAACTCCTTTCCTATCCCAAAAAAACAGTTGCCATAATCTTCCCTGCCAACAATAGTTACATGCATTTCCTTGGTTTTTTGGAGAATGTGTGTGCCCCCACTTTATAGACAGTAATTTGGTTTTAGAATTCACGTGTTTTACCCAAATCTCGTTTCCTTTAATGATTCGATCGAGCAACGAGTCATGATCTTTTTCATTAGTGTCCAAAAATGTCAATGAAGCATCATTTTTAATGGTTCCTGTTAAGATTGTTGGTACCTATCTTGCACAAAGTTTATACTGCTGAACACTTGCTCTTTGATTGTCCTACAATAGCAAGGGAGCGGTATGTCATCTTTGGTAGTATGGACAAGGGTGGTGAATTTCCCCAGGAGGACCTGATAGGTTGTTTTCAGCGGTTTGTAGAACTGCTGAAATCATAGACTGGTGACCATAGATGGTGTGCTTTCCGAGGTGCGCAGGCCCTTGAGGCTTAAGTGCATGGCAATAGCCCGCCCCATAGAAGAAGAACCCATCTTCTGCATAGCAGTTTCGTGTAACACACTTTTTGAAATTTGAGGGAAACTAAATGAGAGTTCTGATATTGTTAATTGGCGGTCTTTATCGACTTGAGACAATTTCAGCAGTCACAATGCTTTGCCACCCACTTCGTTCGTCATCATGCACATTACACATAACGTAACTATGGTAGGAAGGGTGATTCAGTTTGAATGTTGAATTTTGATCCAGTACAACTAATATAAAGTTGGAAATTGATAATTCCAAAATAGCTAAAAAAATGGAAAAAAGATCTAATTGCAAAAAATATACAGTTTGCACGGGTTTTTTTGTAACAAACAATTATGTTATAAGTTATTACACCAACCTAGGCATATAGTTTAGGTTCAAAACAAGTAATTGATACCCTTACTGGCAAAATACTAATACTTCTGTCTCCAAAATTTCCAACATGCAGTAAATAACTAGGATAAAAAAAGTGATAACATAAACTTTGAAGGTAAAACTATTTACATCAACATATTTGAACATACTAGTTAGTGAAATAGACTTTGATACGCTTACCGGCCACACTCCACAACTTTAAATTTAATAATGTTTGAAACAAAAATATATGATTACATAATTATGTTTTGCCCCTCACACAATCAAATTGAACTGTATTTATTGTTCTTCAGATAATAAATATATCAAATTCAACCACTGAAATAAATCCTTTACTGAACAACAATAACAACGCAGTTAGCAGATAAGAACGGCGATGTCATGACATTCAATTTTGAACGATTGCCACTACAGCAGTGATATGTGTCGTTAAAAAATGAACGACTGTCAACTTTATGGTTAAAGTGTGGTAAATGTAAAGAAAACTCACCAACAGAAGAAGACTGTGCTATTTGTAGCTTATGTCGTGAAGACTATCACTTTGAATGTATCTTAGTATGAAGATTAAAGTGTGGTAAATGTAAAGACAACTCACCAACAGAAGGAGACTGTGCTATTTGTAGCTTATGTCGTGAAGACTATCACTTTGAATGTATCTTAGTATGAAGATTAAAGTGTGGTAAATGTAAAGACAACTCACCAACAGAAGGAGACTGTGCTATTTGTAGCTTATGTCGTGAAGACTATCACTTTGAATGTATATTAGTATGAAGGTTAAAGTGTGGTAAATGTAAAGACAACTCACCAACAGAAGGAGACTGTGCTATTTGTAGCTTATGTCGTGAAGACTATCACTTTGAATGTATATTAGTATGAAGGTTAAAGTGTGGTAAATGTAAAGACAACTCACCAACAGAAGGAGACTGTGCTATTTGTAGCTTATGTCGTGAAGACTATCACTTTGAATGTATATTAGTATGAAGGTTAAAGTGTGGTAAATGTAAAGACAACTCACCAACAGAAGGAGACTGTGCTATTTGTAGCTTATGTCGTGAAGACTATCACTTTGAATGTATCTTAGTATGAAGGTTAAAGTGTGGTAAATGTAAAGACAACTCACCAACAGAAGGAGACTGTGCTATTTGTAGCTTATGTCGTGAAGACTATCACTTTGAATGTATCTTAGTATGAAGGTTAAAGTGTGGTAAATGTAAAGACAACTCACCAACAGAAGGAGACTGTGCTATTTGTAGCTTATGTCGTGAAGACTATCACTTTGAATGTATCTTAGTATGAAGGTTAAAGTGTGGTAAATGTAAAGACAACTCACCAACAGAAGGAGGCTGTGCTATTTGTAGCTTATGTCGTGAAGACTATCACTTTGAATGTATATTAGTATGAAGGCTAAATTATAGAGAAGGATTGAAAATCTGGCCAGGAAAATGGTTGTGTGCTGTATGTAGGTGTAGTGGAAACTAGCAAGACACAAGTTGATGATTCTCTAAGATATTTCTGGTGAGTTGAATAGTCTTGTGGACATGATTCCTTCAGTTGAGCAAATAAAGGTTTCAATAGAAAATTCCTTCTGGGAAGTATGACGAGATCCTTGAAGAAATTAAATTAAAAGATCTACATGGCATGACCCATTATTTAGGGAGTAAAGTAATATTATTATGAACCTTTCTTCAATACCACAGTGATACAATCAGTAACTGGAATGTAGAAGATACAAATAAGGTAGTATATGTAGAGGAAATATTCAGTTTATGTACACTGGGGTAAGCGAGAATTCCTCTAGGGGTAGAGGGAGTAAGATAATATCACATTATTATGAATCTTTCTTCAAGACTTCTGCAATACAGTACCTGGATTGCAGTGGATAAAAAATCTACATGGCATGCATGACCCATGTTACAGAAGGCAGTAGATGTACAGGTGAGGTTGGTAAAAATTGAGAGTGGTAAATCCGTGCTGCCCCAGTACCAAAATCAGACACAATTAGAAGTCTAATTCCCAGGGGATTTATCAATGCTGTCCCAGTCAGAGACAGTTAGAAGTCTAATTCTAAAGGAAATTAGTATGGATATCAGCAAACTTTTCAATAAATTATAAAAATTTTAAACACAGAAACAATGTTTTTTAAGATTCCCGATTAAATAATAATTCTCCTATCTTAAATATTTAAAAATATTGTAGAATTTGAAGGGTCAAACTGAACTCATTTTAATCATTAGAGCAACATGAAATAGGGAGTGAATGATAACAATACATTATAATAATTTATGATTTTACTACTTACTCAAATTAATATAAACAATTTTGTTTTCAGAAAAAGCTGCGGTTGTGTGTATATTTCTGCACTGTTGGTTTTGGTTTATTTTCAGCCTATAATGTTTACCAAGAAAATGAAAACTTTTATGAGAATTTTGTTATACCAGGACTTTATAATCTTAATCCTGAAACTGCACACAATGTGGGGGTTTTAACATCAAAATTTAAATTATTGACAAGAAGCAAATATATTGATAGCCAAGCACTAGTAAGTATTTGAGATCAATTTAAATGTATTACTTTAGTAGATTTTGTATTTTAAAAGCATAAAGAAATTAATGCAGGTACAGATATGTTACAAGGACTATGTAATGTATTATTGATTCAATTAACAATAATGTGACTGAAGCCATTTTTAAATAGTTGTGCAGTGATAAATTTTTACAAATTCCTTATTATGATATGCATTAAACAATGAGTCTATTAAATGAAGTACATACTTTTTGTCAGAGAAGCATAATAATATGTAGAATACAGTGTTATTTCGAAGAAAATATATATATATATATATATATATATATTGATTATTTTAGTAAAAGAAACGCACAATTGTCCAATAATTTTAAATTTAATTCATAAGGTCTTTCAACATTAATTATGCACCTGTGATGTTTGAAGGCCTCGTGAGTTAAATTTAAAATTATTGAATAATTGCATGTTTCTATAACTACAGTAGATTTTCCAATAAAAAGAGCTCCTTCTTCAATGATATGTTCATCAGTTCAGATTTTAATCTTTATGGTTTTTCTGTGATAAATATCACTAATTTTATTGAAGAGTTTGATTACCATTACCTATGTATTGTATTTTAAAGTTTTATACTGTTAATTAGACAACTGAAGTTTGGGGTCTGAAGTTAAAAAACCAGTTGGTATGGCGGCTGGTTTTGATAAACAAGGAGAAGCAGTGGAAGGTTTGCATGGCATTGGTTTTGGATTTGTTAAAATTGGTTCCGTGACCCCTAATCCACAACCTGGAAATGGAAAACCTAGAGTTTATAGGCTTGTAGAAAATTCAGCAATTATAAATAGGTGAGTAATACGTCATGTGATATGTAATATAATTTGTATACAATAGCTTATTGTGTAGTTACACAATTCCATTTATAAGTGCAGTATAGTAGCATGTTTAGAGTTCCAAAACATAGAAGAAAGGTCTAGTTTTAACAATCAAATCAAAGTCATATTCTGACAAGCCAGAAATTTGGAAATCAATTGCAAGTTAGTCTCAGATGCTCAGACCACCCGTAAATGTTAATTTGATCTTTAATTTAATTTTAAAACCAACATCTAAAAGTTTGAAACATCCCTAGTTTGTTATACAAATGAGGATACATTCATGTTAATATAAAAATGCATATACTTAATTGAACTACAATGAATGAAATTAAAATTTTGTTTTTTGGTCTAATCATTGACAGGATAGTTTTTTACAACTATATTAACATTATTGATAACAAGATTCACAATATTATGTTCATTATTTGTCCATACTTTCCCTTTTTATTAAATAAATAAGTTTCCTTTCCACTAACTTTATTGTAAAAAATACAGCCTTTTTAAAAGGGTTGCACCAAACTATTGAAGTTACATACATTATAGGGTTGTTATATCTCCGAATTTCCCCAGAGTATTTTAAGGATAAACATGGAATCCGTGGAGAAACACAAGCCTATTGAGTGATAGGCTTAAATGATGCTCAGCCAAATTCCAGGTTTTCACATGCACCATCATAGAACTTAATCTTGTCTGTAGGAATGAAGTTTCATACAATATTTAAAGTTTACTTATGATTTTTTCCCCAAGATATCAAGCTACATGTATTAATCTTTCATATGTTAAAACCTCTTATGATTGTACTCAGCTTGTTCACAAATTAATTTATCTGCTCGCTGCCATCGTTATTAAGATAGTCAACATTGTTGACCGATGTAAAAAATTTGCTAATGCTCAGCCGAATCTCATGGATTGACATGCACCATCATCGAACTGATTGTTCCCCATATAGAAATAAAGCTTCATGTAACATTTAAGTCACTACAGAGGCTTTGTAACTAAAATTTCCACTTTTCCCACATTACCAAATGGCAACCCTAGATCTCTAACTATACATAATGAATACATTTTTAACAATGTAATAACAAGTTTATTGTCTTACATCAAATTTTGTCATGAGGTTCCTACAGACCACAGATACAAAAGTTCTGCGGTTTTATTGTGCAGATTATAACATTTTACTGGTAATGGATAAACTGTTTTGGAACATTTTAATATATAGAGTAAGTTATGACTTAATTTAATCTTATAATTGAATTATTCAATGATGCTTTTGTGCGTTATGCTACATAATGTGATTATTGTGTTATAATTCGAATATGTTTTAGGTATGGATTTAACAGTGATGGGCATAACAAAGTGTATGAGAGACTACAATCTTTGAAACAAAATGAGTCGTTTAAAGTAGTCATTGGTGATAATTTGGGAAAGAATAAAGACTCGATAGATCCAGTTGATGATTATATTAAAGATATTGAAAATTTTGGACATGTTGCTCTGATTAGATTGTCATTAATATTTCAAGGTAAGTGAATTATTTGTATTTCTGTTGTTTATGTACTTTGTTATCTGAATTACTTCGGTTAAGCCGCAAAATGCCCTAATGGTCTGACTTAACATGTCCTCGACTTCGTAATTAGATTGTCATAATTAGCTATTTATAGAGTTTTTAATTTATATGCGATCACAATTTGTGCAGTTCGATCCCGTTCTATATTGAGTTTGTATTACTACTTTAACTAGTGACTTATACATTTTGCTGTGTCGATATCATCTATCTGATCGATACATTTTCCCCCAGAAAAGAACCACGTAATCGTTTAACCCTCGTTAACATTAACTCCTCTCCCGGGAATTTCCTGGTATGACCTGGTATGAAAAACCCTTATTACTGGAATTAATATAATTAATTTTCCTATTCAACAATTTCAAAGTTCAGTTTCCGCTAAATGTTATAAAGATAACTACGGCTAAGTGAAACATATACCCTGGAGTTGGTGACCAGATCTTGAAGATATGGCACAAAATGATCGCAAGATTTCATGCAATCTCTTTCTAGGAAATTGATTTAATATTACTATATTGTTGCATATATTTACGTGCCTCCCTTCAAACATGCTTCCAACTATTCGCCCAGCGTACTTAAAATCACTCTTAACTTACATTAACGTAGTGTTAATCAGCCCCAATTTCTTTTGTTAGTAAAAAATACAGCTATAAATATATTCTAAGTTTCAATCTGTTAAAGTTTAATTCAAATATTACTCTTTTAAATTTATTTCTCAATTATCAATATCCACTAGTTAGCTATTACAAACTTTTATCAGAGTTCAATATTCAATTAGATTAGGATATTACACAAAGGTAAAACAATAACAATCTAGATGGCAGTGACGGCCATCTTAATCTGCAAGATTATAAGACAAAGGATTTTTGTAACACTATTCCATAGAGTGGGGGAACTGACGCTATCTTTATGCTTATATAATGGCGGACATCAGTCCAACTTCATCTAATTTATGTATTCAAAGTTCCAGAATAATTCAGAGAATAGACATTTTTCTCCAGAGTCGCACTGAATTAAGTTAAATTCCATTAAACAATTACAATAATTTGCCTTGTATTTTATGTTGCTACTATGAAACTTTTAAAAGATTGCACCACGTGTTCAAATAATTTGGTACTTACCTTTATCCAAACGCATCTTCAATTCAGCGCCGATTTCACGGTTTCCGACGATTTGTCCCGATTCTTGCACAGAAACAACCCCACACACACCTGACACCAAATGTAACTCCGCCGTTCCCGGCTAAATAACTAATCTCAACTTCTGATGGTTTTGACGCAGGTAAATGAAGTACTCACGTGGAGGCTGAATAATAATTTAATTTCGAATTTTTACTGAACTATACAATCGGTTTTTTTTAATTAACGGTTTACAATAACATATAAAATAATTTAGAGATAAACTAAATGTAGAAGATGATTTTGACAATATTACATTAACTAAAGTGAGATAGAGAGAGAGGACGCGGCCGAGATGTTACCTACTTATAATTTTGAACGCGACTGACGACCACCGGCTCGGCAGGTCAAGCGGAGGTCACCGCCTCAGCATTGCTACAGCGGCCGTAGCCAATCAAAAAGGACTAGGGCCTGTGTGTGAGGCTAGCTAGCCCTGGAGTCAGCAATTTGTATCAGCAGCGCACGAGCCTAGCTGCACAATTCCAGCTCCATAACTTTGTACTCTTTCTATTGTAATAATATTAGATTCCAGTTTCTGGGCTCAAAACCTTAATTACTTGGTTGGTGACGGGTGAGATTAACTATTAATATTGGAAAAACATGTTGGTTACTTATAAAATGGAATAATTATGTGACCAATAACGATACATTATATTAATTCTATAATCATGGTTAACATATGTTTTGACTAGCAGTAACGATTTATATACGGGGCGTTACAACTTCTTTTCATACAGGGTGAGCCGATGTATCGAGAGGTCAATATTGGAGGCGTAACTTTTGTGATACTGATGCAGATCTTCATTTCTTGTTTGAGGGTTGGTGACCACATGGAAGATTGCCGTTTATTGCCGTTGATTGAGTTTATTTACACGGTTTTGTTTTCATTTAGTGCTAGGTAATTGTTGTTGCAGTATATTTTGGTTCTAGTGAAGGCTGTGTTGGCATGTAGTTTTAGTGTATCTATTGATTTGTCAGATATGATAATAACTGTATCGTCTGCGTGCATGGTAGTTTTGCAAAAATTTCCTAGTTGGTCTGGGAGGTCATTTGTGAGCAGAAAAAACAATACTGGGCCAAGAATTCAGCCTTGCGGCACTCCTCTTCTTAGAGGGACTCTTTTAGAGTGTACTCTGTATTTTGTGTTTCTAGTTCTTTAGTTCTTAGTTGGAGAGCCTCACTACCTTCAGCGGCTAGGTTAAGAGATGTTCTTAAATCGCTTTCATCTCTATTGAAGTTTTTAATTTTCTCTTCAATGTTTTCTATTTGAAAGTCTGAGTGATGGGTTTCTGGTAAGATATGTTCATCAAGCAGATTATCAGTTATGAAAATGTTTGTGTAAAAAGTTGCGACTTCATATAAGGCATTGTTGTTTCTTTTATTTCTATAGTTGTCATTTTGGTGCTGTCTGTCTGACAGCACCAAGATCAGTGTTGCTGTGACAGCAGGTGTCAGGTCACTCACATTCAATGACCCAGTGTTGCAGTTGGTGACAATGTTGTGTTAGTTGATGAGTTGGCCTCTGACATCACTTATAAATGCAGATGTGGTCAATTAATAGTATGGTTGTAAATAACTAATGGTAAATAATTAATTAATTAGTATGGCATATATTTTTATTTTAAATTAAAAGGATGTTTTCTGATAAGGTGTCTTCTTTAAAGGTTTTGTTTTAAACAATTGTTTTGGTTACATGCTGTGTGCTTCTTGAAATCAGGTCAGTTACTTGTGTTGTTAAAAACCAGTATTCTTGAATAATTATATCATTGAGTGGACTTGGTCAGCTTCTTCAAAGTAGAAGTGTGTCAGAAGGGATATACAATTTCATTCGATTGTCAGGTTTAATCAAATACCTTGTCAAGTAGAATAATCTAGACAAGCAGTGAGAGTGAGATGGTAGTATAAAGCAGTGTTGACTAGTGTGTGAGGTAGGTTGTGGGACTGCAGACTCAGCAGCAGCAGGTCACTGCTCCCAGTCCGAGTTGACACACTAGCAACTGTCACAGGTGTGATGAGTTGGAGACTCTCAGCACTTGCAAGTTGGCCAATTCTTGCGATGTCACTTGTTGGTCATTTAGGTTAATTTGAATTATAAATTAGACTTTTATTGACAACTCAGACTACTAAGAACTTTTTTGATTGAGTTAATATTTTGCTTAGTGAATTCCGAGAAGTTCTTTATAAAAATGATAAAAAAGTTATTAATATGTTGCCATTGTGAAGTAGGTCATATTTTACTTTTCTTGAGTTTTTGTTGAAAATTTAAGTTTCTTGGTGGAGTTTAATTCGTGAGTAGACTTACGGTTGTTCCAGTTAAGGTTTGTGGACAAGTTTAGTAATGTTTGTTGAATAATTACCACTTATAACACTACTTTCACTGGAGGTCACTAAGACTGTAGCCAGTCAGCCATGTTAGATAAAAAATTTTGAAATAATATTTTAGCAAAGCAACTTTTACTATTTTTTTTTTTTTGCGTTGGGGTATTGGGGTGGATCTCACGGATCCTCACACGTCAACCTGAGCTTATTGTGTGCCCCTTTGATGTTAGATGGGTAAGCCTATCTTTGTGCCCTTAATTAGGCTAAGAAGCTTTTCCCCGATACTAGCATCTGGTTCGTCGCCTGGTTGTTTATCACCGAAAAGAGCCCTTCTCCTTGCTCCCAGTCTCTCACAGTCCAGTATTATGTGTTTTGCAGTCTCTTCAGACTTATTGCAGAGTCTACACTCCGAGTCCTCAATTCGTAAACCTAGAGTGTTTAGGTGCTTCCTGAAGTGGCCGTGTCCAGTGATCAAGGCAATCACTTGCTTAACCTGATCCCTGCCCAGCCCCATCAGCCATCTGGTGAAGCCGGAGCTAGAGTCAGTAAGCAGTCTTTTGCCGAGTGCTTGTCCTTGGTGACTCTGCCACCGCAAGCGGTGTGTCTTCCTGACCATTTGTTTATACTTTGGTAAGCAGCTGACTTGCTTATACCACAACTCGGTTCTGGACCAGTGTATGGCATGCTTGCTCCGCTTTTGGCAAGCCTGTCGGCGCATTCGTTGCCACCTATGCCTGTATGGCCCGGTACCCAACCAAGACGTACAAAGTTGCGTGATCCAAGCTTGCAGAGAGTGTTGAAGCAATCCCACACAAGCTTGGATGAAATGCTGTTGGAGTCAAGAGCTTTAAGAGCTGCCTGACTGTCTGACATTATGCAGATGTTCTTTCCTTGGTACCCTCTGGTGAGGCCTAGGTTGGCACAGGCCAAGATACCATAGATTTCAGCTTGAAATATGGAGCAGTTCCGTCCCAAACTGCCGCAAAGGGCAGTTCTAGGGGATTGACTAAACACTCCATATCCGGTTCTGCCCTTAATAAGCGAGCCATCCGTGTACCAGACAAAGCTCTTTCTTATTGTTGGGATGTTATCTTGCGATTTCCACTCATCTCTGGAGTAGAAGTCAACAGAGAATGGCTTATTGAATACGAACTCCGTTCTCATTATGTCTGAGACCATTTCGAGAATAGCGTTTGGGTTTACAGCTTCGGTGATGGTGCCGTGGCCCGTTTTTAGACGTGCCATTCCTCCACAAGTCAGCAACCATCAGCCGATAAGCTGACTTGCGCGCTTCAGCTTTTATGTAGACATCAAGAGGCGGAAGTCCTAAAGCCACCTCGAGGGTCGCTGAGGGACTGCTCCTAAATGCTCCGGTTGCAAAGATTGCGCCAAGCCTTTGTAAGCTTTCAAGCTTGGCTTTAGCAGTTACCTGATTCACCTTTGTCCACCAGACTAATGAATCATAAGTGATTTGAGGCCTTACAACTGCTTTGTAAAGCCATAGTGCTATATGGGGTTTTACGCCCCATGAGATTCCTGCAAGTCTCCTGGACGTCATGAGCGCCCACTTTGCTTTGTGCAGGATATTATTAAGATGATCATTCCACGTAAGCTTATGGTCTAGAGTCAGTCCTAAATATTTGACTGTCTTTGACCACTCAAGCTGTGTGGATGCGAGTTTCAGCCTGGAAAGAGACTCTAGGTTCTTTTTCCTAGTGAATGGTACAACTACTGTCTTAGAGGGATTTACTTTCAGTCCCTCTCCATGACACCAGTTGTGTACATGTTGAAGGTTGGTATTCATGATATCAGCAACAACATTTGTATGTTTTCCCTGTACCATAAGGACTATGTCGTCTGCATATCCTTGGACATAGATTCCATTGTTAGTAAGGTCCTCAAGTAGACCATCTACTACTAGATTCCACAGTAGAGGTGACAGGATGCCTCCTTGAGGGTATCCCCTTGTGGGTGCGATCACAAGCGATTCTTCATTGAGATCGGCCCTGATCCGTCTGGAGCACAGCATGGCCCTAAGCCACCGGCACAGAGCTGGCTCGAGGCCACGTCGCTGTGCTCCACTTACCATCGCAGTGAATTTAGCATTGTCAAAAGCTCCTTCAATGTCTATGAAGGTGCACAATGCCAATTCCTTGGCGGGCAGGCTATCCTCAATCCTACTGACTAGTTGGTGCAGTGCTGATTCACAGGATTTGCCTTGCTGGTATGCATGTTGGTTGCGATGAAGGGGAGTGTCTGAGAGAACTCCCTTTCTCAGGTGCCTCTCCACCAGTCATTCTAACGTTTTCAGTAGAAACGAAGATAAACTGATGGGACGAAAAGATTTAGGGACAGAATAGTCCGCTCTCCCTTTTTTAGGGATAAAGACCACCCTGTTGAGACGCCAGACTTGTGGTATGAACCCATAAGCTAGGCTCGCCCTGAATAGTTCACATAGAAGAGTGAGGAGATTCTCCGGCCCTTGCTGAAGCAGGGCCGGAAAGATTCCATCCCCTCCTGCAGATTTGAAAGGGGCAAATTTAGAAATTGCCCATTTGGCTTTAGAGAGAGTGACAATCCTTCTGGCAATGGCCCAGCTACCACGATCAGCTCTTGGCCAAGAGCCTGCCTCATGGTTACCAGACGTTCCAGTGTCGTCATTCTCAAAGATGCAATCAGGGAAGTGAGTCTCAAGGAGAAGTTTGAGGCTGTCACTAGACCCGGAAGTGTATTGACCTCCCTGGGACCTTAAAGATCCCAAGTGACCGGTTGGACCTGAGGCTAGTAAACGTTGCAGTCTAGCTGCCGCGCTTACTTCATTTACCTCCTGTGTAAACTGCCTCCAGGAACTTTGTTTTGCCTTTTTGATTGCTAGGCTGTATTCTGTTAGAGCTTTATGATAGGGCTCCCAGATACGGCTCCTTTTGCATTGATTGTGCAGTTTCCTAACATTAGCCCTTTTGCGACCGAGGTCCGCAGTCCACCACTTAGTATTGGTTTCGACTCTTCCCCCGTCGCAATGGACAATTGTCGAGGAAGCTATTGATTATAGCATTCTGCAGGTCAGAAGCTATCTGATCTATGTCTGTGAAGCATCGCACCCTTCCACCTACCGATCCCAACTGTGACTGAAGGTCAGACTTATATCCCAACCAGTCAGTCCTCCTGGGATTGCGATAGAGGACCTCTGCAGCTTCATCTTGCAAGTTAAAGCGGATATACCTGTGATCTGATAATGAGGCCTCTTCGCTTACGTGCCAATTATCAACCATTCCAAGTATACCTTGTGTGCAGATTGTTGTATCAATAACTCCCTGTCTAATTCGTGTTACGAACGTAGGGCGGTTAACATTATTACATATAAATAGATCCCTACTTAGAAGAAATTGTAAAAGTGCCTCACCTCTGGGGTTAGTGTTGGTGCTGCCCCATCCAGCAGAGTGATGGGCATTGGCGTCACAACTTAAAGTTGTTGTTGATGTCTGGCTTGTTCTTCTTCCACCAGGAGCTCTAGGTCTCTTGATGGAGGGAGTTCCCTGGCATCATATGGCAAGTATACGGAGCCTACAATTGTGCTCTGTACTATGCCTCCATTCTTCCAGGTCAGTGTGCCCACAGTGAGATCTCTGGAGCAGAATTCGTTGAGGGTTAGAAAATCCAAGCCTCTCTTCAACAGGATGCAGGTCCTGACATTCCTTAGAGAGGTACTGTAAATTAACTTACCTTTGGTTTCATTTAGGCCCGCCACTCTCCCTTGGTGAAGTCATGGTTCTTGAATTAATGCCAGATCAAATCCCTCCTGGAGGGAGAACTGGCAGAAGGCTGCCGAAGCAGCCCTACTGTGCTGTAGGTTGATTTGTAGGACTCGTGGCATTGTCCTTGACTGTCGAGGAGACAATTGAGACCTGCCAGAGTTCTACAGTTGGAAGCCTTCACAGCCTTGTAGCAGACCTCGTCCAGGAAACAGACGAATCCGTAACCTTTCGGATCTGGCTTGGATGGAAGGATTTTCCACTCGTTTACGTTTAGGTTGGGATTCTGCTTTTTAAACATTTCAAGTACCTTTTCAGGTGTCTTCTTCATAAGCTTCGGGTGAGCTCTGAAAAACACCCTAGTGGACCTCAAGATGTCCTTACGCAGACCCACTCTCAGAGAGATGTCGTCTCCCAGAGGTTTTGTTCTTTGAATTACTTCTTCCAGCCAACGTTTGGTGTGCTCGTTGATGCAGGAAGCAATTAAAACACCTTTCTCTAGGTAGGTGCCCGCAAACGATGGAACGGAACCATCCTCCATAATTGCGTCCTCGATGGCTTCTCCTTGCTCTTCACTAAGCTTCGCATCAGGGTAGCCATCGAGGGCTATGGCCATTTTGATCGCCGCGACCTCTCTGTAGGTAGCTTTGGATGTGCTACCAGAGGCCTCGGGATCGTGGGCTTCCGGCTTTTGGATTTCCCTCCTAGCCTTCTTTGCGGGCCCCTCAGCGGAGGGTGGGGTGGCCAAGGTGCCTCTGGGGCGTTTGGCCGACCCCTCCCCCGCCTTGGTACCCGCAGTTGGGCCCGGAGCGGAGTTGAGACCGCCTGCCGTTCTTTATTCTTTTTCTTCTTTTTCCCCCTCCTCCACTTGGAAGGGTCAAAAGCTTCACCCTTTTCAAGAAGTTTAGCCTTGAGTGCTTCTCTCCTTTGAGCTGTGGTGAGATTAGGCCTCTTCATTCTGAGGTTGCCAAGTTGCTCTGTGGCATCATCCAGCGTACCTGTAGACATGGGAGTGCCTGGGCTGTTGAGGAGCTGATCTTCTATGTCTTGAAAGGCTTTGCTTCCTCAGCGCTTGTACTACCTTCCTCAGATAAAGCCTTGCCATGTATGGGAGCTTCAGTGTGCATTGGAACCTCATGTGTTCCTGAGGCACTTTGTTGAGGAGAAGGTAGGGATGTTGGCATAACAACCTCTTGAGTTGTGTTACCAGGTGATAGTGTATGCAAGGTAGCTTCAGGAGCTACCTCAGCAGGAAGAGGTAGGTTAGAAACAGCTTCAGGAACCGTTTCAAGGGTTGGTTGGTTGGTTTTGGTTTTTGTTGTTTTTCTTCATGATGTTCCCACGAGTAGCTAGGGAATGGAAGGTCGACCCAGACAGAGCCCCACATGCCTGGGTAAGCTGCTTTAAACTGGAGGGTCGCCGGTATCCAAAGTCCGCATAGTACGACTGGTTTGCCACCAGCCATTCAGCCCTGGCCTATGCTGTTCCACCGTGGCTTGGCCCCTAGTGGGAGAAATGAAAGGAAAACTAAATCGAAGGGTTGAGGAAGTTTACCTCAGATAGAAGAGAGTGAAGAAGAAAGATAGGCTGACACATAGAAAAGTGTGCCAGCCATAGGCCTCCAGAACAAGAAGAGAAGGGATCTGGAGCATTAGCTAGGGTACCTCGGGGTCGCCACTACCCGTACAGCCTCGAAAGTAAGACCGCCCCGAGGTAAACTTTTTACTATAATATTGTATTGTGTTTAGCTCCAGTTTACCTTCCTTTTATTACGTCTGGTATCTGACACTACCTAATACTTTCCTGGAATATTGAGTCATGTTCGACTTTAAAGATCCAAAGAATGTGGTGGACGAAGAAGCTCAAAACGGTGGAGCAATCGAGTTCTCTACACATAATGTAGCTGTGGTAGGAAGGATTGATTCAATTTAATTTTGAGTTTAGCTCAAGTTTACCTTCCTTTTATTACAACATCTGACGATGTCTAATACTTGACTCTTGGAATCTGGAGTCATGGTCTTCTGAACAGATCCAAAGAAAGTCGACGAAGAAGAAGCTCAAAACGAAACATTCACATCGTTTTGACATCAGAGATACCTATAAATAGATGAAGTGGTAGTCTCATTGTCTCATCAGATACACAATAATTGAGTGCACAACGATGTGATAGACACGATCTCTACGCATGGTGAAGCAACCATTTCTAGGGTAGCTAGGAGTTTAGCTCCAGTTCCTTTTATGAACTGGAGTTAAACTCAGTTGCATCAATCCCTCCTTCCATAGCTAAGTTATGTGTTGAAAACTTGGTGTTTCTGATTAAAAATATGTTATAAGAAAAATCTCTGAAATCAATGTAAGAAAAGAGTTTATGAGACCAGAGAAAACAGGACAATTGGTAGGTGACTGTTTGTTATCCACTAAACCAAAATGTTTAGCTCTTAAAATTGTGGGTGGAATAATCAGCATCAAGTTTAACAAGTATAACTAATAATTTTAATTCTAAAAAATTTTGTACATGAAATTTGCATGTGGTGGAAATTTACACTTGATATTTGCAGAGGTGGAGCTCCATCTACGGCTCTGAATGTTGTTGCATATGGCCCGCAGCAGCCCTATTGACCAGAGCATATATAAGAACAATTTAATAAAGAGTTTTATAAGAAATTTCATAATCTTTTGGAGAGATCATCTAAAATTAAACTCAAAATCTAAACAACACCAATGATCAACAAAATAATCACAATCCGCATATTCCTAGTTCAATACTATGCAAATGTCTGAAATGATGTTCATAGAATAAATATTGAGAAAGACTGACTTCTTTTAAGTGTTTTTCTGTTGCAGGTTATAATCAATTGGTTTTTTATTCTTTTGGTCTTATTTACTCAGTTTTTTATGTGGTGTGTAAATTAAAGATGTAATCTTTTTTTATAACTGAACGTTTAAAATTCAAAATGGACCCATCTTAAAATTTAAGTTTACAGATATTTTAGAGTAAGTTTTCTCTTGTGGTAACCATTACTCTTGTTAGGACCCTTGTATGTGAATCAATTTTTCACTGTTACACTTTTCAATGTTGTATACATGTTTATGAGGTTAATATTAATTGTTGTCGAAGTTTTTACTGCAAAAATTACATCTTAATTAAAAAAACACATATTCGAAAATGTGGGTTGGTCTATTTTGGTGATCAAGTGGGCCCATTTTTTATTTTTGTTTTAAAATATTTTAGCAAAGCTCTCTAAATAAAAAAAAACTAACAAACAAAAATATTACAGGTTGGTCCATTTTGCATTTTATAATACCCGACTTGTGTTACAAAATATTACATATGGGTTTATCTATTTTGATGCTTTAGTTGATAGGGTTCATCCAGCCTATCCAGCCTTCTTTAGAAAATAACAGAACTCTTTTATGGACCAATAGTTTTCATCATCAATATAATAAAAGCTATAGCAGCTAGAGGTTGGTTTATTTCACCATTACATAAATATTTTATTACTTCAAAAGGTGGTGGATAATCGCAAAACTAACAACTGTAATTTTGGGTTGGTCAATTTCCATTTTTACCAATCAGTTATAAGTTCTGTGATTTCATTTCCTCTAATGGCATTATTGAGAAGGTATAAGAATAATTACAAGTACCAAATGTAAATATTTATAGTCTAATTTTATTGTTGTACTCTAAACATGCTGCTTAGACATTGTTTTACTATTTTTCATGAAAACTGCAATTATTCAATATATTACTCATTTTTCCATCTACTGCTGATAATTCAGACTTTTGTTTAGTTCAGACAGACTTCCCAAGGTGTCTGAATAACAGGGGGTCTACTGTAGTCATAGAAAGATCATTTCAAAAATGCTGTATAAAATATCATTTGTGAAATATTTAATATTATCATACGTTGAAGAATTAACTTAAATCCTGTCTATAATCTGTACATGATTAACTCACAACCCAAAAACAGTTGACAGGAGTGATAGACATCAGATTCATACAAAATTAAACATAGTACCTATAACTTGCAAAAAGTGTTGGCTATTTACTTTATTTCCAACTTGAAAAAAGATACAAGATCACTTTGATTACAAGAGATAACCAGCTTATGAGAAATGGTTCAAGAAAAAAAACTTACTGGTTATTTTCTGCCTCATCCCTCCTCCTCTACTGTTGATCTGTTTCTAAATAAAAGTGATAATTAAGTATACAATACGTATACAAAAACAATAGTCTGCTAACAAAATTTAGTTATGCTCTATAGAAAAAACCATTTGTTTGGAACAGAGAGACTTTAAATATGCCTCCTTTAATATAAAGTTGCTTAAAACAGTATCAGGTAGAGGAAACGTTTTTGTAAACTCTACCAACATAGAGCACAAACCATTTGCTCTAATTAAAATACTGACAGTAGAAGTACAAAGTTGTGTTTGTTAAAAAAAAATCAATAACAGGCAGAAGTTGTAAGGCATAAGAATATTACACGAATAACGAAAATAACGAAGTACTACAGCCAATTGGTCTGTGTGCGACACGTCAGGTGTGGAGTCTATGATTATAGAAAGATAGCGAGCTTGCTTGATTTCATTTAAGATTTGTTGCAGTACTTCTTTGCTCATAATCTCAATAAATTCACTGCAAACGTCAGACGAATGGCATGATACACTACCTTTGTCTTTGTTACCATGTGTTGCTATGTGTTTCGCGATAAATATATCAAATTCACATATCAGCTCGAGACAGCCTAGAAATAGTCCGTTTGATGATTATGCATGCAGATACAACCACGGCAATTTGTTTCTCCATTTTTTGCGCCCCCCACAAATGCCAATTGCCTAGCGCCCTAGGCACGTGCCTACCGTGCCTCTTCGGTAAAACGGGCCTGCCTGGATATATTCCAAATGGATTGAGATATCAATGTACAACCTTCACTATACTTATAAAATTACTTTTTTGGATTTTGTTGTGGGCAAAAATATATCACCCCCTTTTCAAAGGGTAGTAGAAGCGGGTAGCTTTAAATTTCAAACTGAAAACCCCTTACCTTGTGACATATCATATGATTTGTTTCATTTTTTAACGTCAAAGTGTTCTTTCACAGCTTCTCTAACCCTATAACTAAAAGAAACGTTTAAATTTATCTAACTTTTCCATTTATATGCTTAAGTGTTTCATGACTATATCTAAAATATATTTTTACAGCTGTCAACAATCTAGCGATTGAATTAAGCTGCACCATATGCCAAGACTTTTTTATTGAGGTGAGTAATTGACACAGTGAATAAATAAGTTTATTATAGTTGTAACATATTGCCCTGCCTTGTTGCATCAGGTCTTGCTCTTTCTAGAAAGTTAAATAACAACATCTGCATTAAATTGTATAAGTAGATCCTGTTTCGCAATATCTATAGTAAAAGAGTATTTTCTCTGAGTTTTATACTAATTTTTTTCAATTTAATTGATATTGTTAGCTTAATAAATATAATTTTTTACTTAGTTTTGTTCTAAAGTATTATTAAAATGCCTTCTACTTTTGCGATATTGTGTGATGTTATTCACTCAAAATCAAAGTGTAGGCTTAGAATTATTCATTGTCAAAATATTAAGTATTAAAAAAGTAAATTATGTTTAGACAGCCTCCTTTTTATTGTTTTCTTTGTTGTGTAACTTTTAAATTGTAAAATATTTGTTATATAAGTCCAATAGTGACCAAAATAATAAAAAAATAATGTGTGTGTGTGTTGTGTGTGTGTGTGTGTGTGTGTGTGTGTGTGTGTGTGTGTGTGTGTGTGTGTGTGTGTGTGTGTGTGTGTGTTGTGTGTGTGTGAGTGTGTGTGTGTGTGTGTGTGTGTGTGTGTGTGTGTGTGTTGTGTGTGTGTGTGTGTGTGTGCGTGTGTGAAACTATAAAAAGGAGTGCAAAACTTCTCAGAGAAGATGACGAAGTTCAATTATTTTGTACACAGAATACATGAGGGACCATTGAGCACGTATCGAATGCATGGAAGTGATGAATCACAAGATGAGGATGATTTTGAAGACAATGTTAGTGCAGTTTTAATTCATTTTAACTGTGGGAAGCATGGATATGAGCCTTGACTTTTCAGTGGTTTCAGCAGATTCAATGGTCAGCTGAGCATATAAGCTTGTTTGCTCTGCGATTTTGTTGGATAGAGAGTCCTCAACAGACTTTATTGTACACTTCAAATGGAGAAACGCCATCAATAGTATTCCATATCATTTGTGAGAGGTGGTGCATTGAATTAAAAAAGATAATAAATAAATAAATTAATTAATAAATAATAAATTATGTCAATTAGTATTTTCCCAGATCAAACGCAATTAGTTAGTTTGAATGTTTTTGAATTACCTGAAGGATTGCATTTTCCAGGCTCCTGAAGTATGTTAGGTAGACGGACTGGCTGATTTAGTTGATCTTGATCTATTATGTTGCTATCGTCACTATATTCACTGCTTTTCACTGACGGAAGATTTTCTGGATCCGTGTCTGAATCATAACCTCCAAACAATTAACTGGAAACTGCACTAACATTGTCTTCAAAATCATCCTCATCTTGTGATTCATCACTTCCATGCATTCGATACGTGCTCAATGGTCCCTCATGTATTCTGTGTACAAAATAATTGAACTTCGTCATCTTCTCTGAGAAGTTTTGCACTCCTTTTTATAGTTTCACACACACACACACACACACACACACACACACCACACACACACACACACACACACACACACACACACTCTCTCACACACACACACACACGCACGCACGCACACACACACACACACACACACACACACCACAGTCAAAATACTGTTTATAAACAATCTTTAAAAAATAAAGTTTAACTATTTCTCTTACAAAATAATTTAAAGAGTTTAAGCAGAGTAGATTATAAATGCATCTCTTCTTTAAATATTTAATTCAGTAGTAATTTTTGTGTGCTTTTTTGAATCAATAAGTTCTAGTCATCATGCTTATACAATAAATTAACCTTACCTCCCTAGAGGAAGAAAATTAAGTAAATGCTTTACTATTTTTAGAATAAAGTCAGCTGAAACAGATTGTATTAATTTATCGTTTGATACATTTGGTTATGTATAAATTGTTAAAAAATATCAATAACAGGCAGAAGTTGTAAGGCATAAGAATATTACACAGGCAACTCTACGACTGTAAAACTCAGTAGTAGTGTTTACTATAGTTTTGAAAATAAACAGATGAGTAATATTACGAAGAATGTTGTGATGAATTGTTTCAAAGCTTGACCTTGACTTGCCAGTTCTATTCCAGTTTACTCCAGCAAGAAATATATTCAATTTAGGCAGAATGAACAAATAAGTGTAAAGTTTGATATGATAGGGAAATAGAGTAGGGCTAATTGCCACATGTAGTTAATAAATCTACATTTCCCAACCAGTTTCTACTTTGCTCTGATTGCTTATCTAGTAAGGATATTTCACTTTACAGGGTGACCTGGCTATACAATATCTTGATGAGACATCAATTGCATCGAAATTCCTATCAATGTGTTCACCTAGACAGGAATTTGAAAAATATCCTTTTGTTTGCTGTTTTTATCGTTTCTATAACAAATGGTATTTGACCATTTTTTGGCAATCATCGAAGTACAAAAACCTGGTTGTGGCAATCAATGGTTATCCGCCTAGTGACTATAACTTGGTATTGGTAATCAACGGTTATCTGCCTAAGTTTTTATGCATCCTATAATGTGGTAAATGGTCTATTCATAGCTTTTGTATTATTCTACATAATACTTGTTTATATTTTTTTAGACACATTGCTATACAAGAATTGTATAGCATAGTTCCCTCCCCCTCCATTGAAATTTTCAACAAATTTATAGATAAACAGAAAAAATAATATTATTTTCCTGGGAGGTTCACAAGATTTGAACCCAGAATCTCTTGCACATATTGCCCAGAGATTAGTCACTAAGGAATCATACTGAAGCTTAACTCAGTATCTCATATTTACCCTTTCTTCTTTCCTCTTTTTCTACCTCTCTTTTATCTTCCATGATACTTCATCAATGATTTTAAATTTATTAAAGATGGTAGAAACACAATAGACAACTCGTACCAGCTCATCTATGTTTCATTCCTCACAACTAAGGCATGTATGTTTGATATATATTTTATCTCTACTGCATGTGAAAGGATGTGAAATCTCCTCCGATTCTATTAAAACGAAGAAGGGCTGGGTGCAATACAAATCAACACACAACGCACTGGAAGCTTGGCCACTTTTGATGGAAGAGTGGAGAGAGGAAAGTGGAAAGAGGAGATAGTGAGTTAAGTTTCAGTATGACCCCTAGCATAAGATTGCCATAAATAATAGATCATTCTGTTGTGTAATCCCAAGTGACTCCCGTACTCACCTCAAAAGGTGCATTGGGAGTGTAATGTTAAACTACATGTTATTATTTTATTTAAAATTTTGCATGGGATGTATTGCTTTGTATGTATTGAAATGTTTTCCTTGAACAAAAACGTTTCATTTGAACTTAACAGCACGTAGGCTAAAATATACATAAAGGTTATACATAATAACTGAATAAGTCAAAAGAGTTGATTTTTAAATAAAGAATATTTTTTTCTCTTCCGAGTTAATAATTTATATAAATTATTGTTTTTTCATTAGTAGCATTGTTCATTAATCCCTATTATTAATGTATTTCAACTTTATTATAATTGTAATAATTGCTAATATAAAAATTAATTGATCAATAAATTTCTCTTTCCCTCTCTCCCTTTTTATTCCCCCTCTCTCTTTACTCCTCTCCCTTTGTTGTCCAGGATTTCGTCTTATAGTTGCTATTTTGACATAGCTGCTTATTTTAAAATGTTTTCAACCAACGTGTTAAGTTTGTTAACAGACATCTACATGATTTATAGTAAAAGATATAATGACCAAAAACTTTCTATGAAACTTTTCAGGTATTCAATAAATGAAAAATAGAATAAACACTGAGGATAACACCTGTATCTGCATTTTATACTAGTTATGTTGTATAATGTATACATATAAGTTGTTCTGTACATTATAAGCATCTCTGATTGGGTTAAGATTTTTACTTCAGAAGCATTTTCTTTTTAAATTAACTCTCCTAGAAAAAACTTCCTTTATTCTTATTTTTTTTTTCTCCAAGCAACTTATATAAATATATGTATTCCCAGGAGAGTTAATATATACATATACATATATATATATATATGCATTCAATTTAGCAATTTTTTAGTCAGGCTTAAAGAAAGTCAGCTGATGATAATAATGTGGTATTTCTACAATATGTGTGTATGTGTTTTTATTATTCACTGACCCTATGGTAATGTAAGATAATAAATAAACAAAGTTATTCAAGGTAGGTATTTTTTACATTCTAAGTAGTTTATATATTTTCCTTCAGCCGTTTTCTGAGGGCTTTGATTATGATATACTTCCGAATACTACTTAAAATGGCCTCTATTACTCATGGAATGTTACAAGAATTAGTTTATATTTTTCTTGTTCTCTAAACGAATTTTAAAGAGTGGTGCCAAACAATCCTTTCAGTATAAAATTAATATTAACCCAACCAAACATGGATTGCAGCAATACTCCTTATATGAGTGTACTGGGGCATTACTTACCTTTTATTGTCACCAGGCGTCTGAGAGAGCGACAATGGACAGTTGTAACTAACATTGCCATAATGAACGTGGTAAACGGACTGTAGGTCCACGTCGTAAAACTGTCGGGGTAATTTCTTACCTGCTTCTGAAGGGGTGGACAGTGGGTCCCAGGCCGGGACCGTGGACCTACTGTCCGACTCACGGGTTTTCTTTTGACGAGGGTTTGACAGGGGATCGCCGTACTCACTCTACTGCCCTTGAACGGTTGTTTCGAGATCTATATTCTATATCTGATAAATATTATTCAGTAGACTACTGTATTTTTACTACTTCTTTCTGACTCGCTACAGAAGAAGACCACCTACAGAAAGATTGAAACAAAAAAGCTAAATGCATAAATGAAAGTCGGGTTTATTTTCTTAAGTGTATTGTTAAGTTTTTTTCTGCACTAATCGTCATTGAATTTTTGTACGTTACTTTTTTATTGCTATTATTAATATTTTATAAATTAATTTTTAATATTTACATTGTATTAAGTAATTTCCTATCATCGTTTCTATGTGTAACATGGTGTTTGAGACTAATCGTATGTTTTGCTCATTCTGATTTATTTAAATGGGGGGGGGGGGTGGGGGGGGGGGGGGGTGGGGGGGGGGGGGGGTGGGGGGGGGGGGGGGTGGGGGGGGGGGGGGGTGGGGGGGGGGGGGGGTGGGGGGGACAGCCAAATTGAATTGGTGTGTTCTTATTGTGGGTTGGTTGGCCATTCTTAGTTTTTGTTAAGGGCATTTAACGAGTGATGTCAGTATCGCATGAAGGGTTGTTTTAGTATCAAATTCCAACTATTGCAAATCATACATTCCGTCTCACTATTATGAATTTATACTTTATAGATGTTGTTAGTGTTGAATGAGTTAATACTGTGAGTCCAGTATTGAATGAGTTAGTCCCATCCAGTAAATACATGTAGATAACATTCCCTTTTTACTAGAATTCAAAATAATGTACTGTATCATGCATAAAGTCGTTTTCATGAACATTAAACTTAAGAAATTATTTCTTAACAGTGAAACTGCGTAACTCAACGTTCTTGGCGCGGGATGAACAAACATAATTAAAAAAAAAACAACATTACGCACTCCAGCTAACCTAATCCTTATTTTTTTAATTGAACTAAATTACTAAAGCGTAAAAATATAGTTTTATGTGGCAAAAACAAATCAACCATATGAAATGAAGAATATTCACGACATAGTGAGAATAATCTTCGATATCAGTGAATTTTATTATTTCCTCATTTAATTACCTCAAGATCGTTACAAGTCACTGTAAAATATTTCAGCAAGTTGGAACACAATAAAAAATTGGTTATTTCCTCAATGGATTACCTCAAGATCGTTACAAGACCCTCTGCAATATTTCAATAAGTTGGGAACACAATAAAGAATATGTTATTTTCTCAATGAATTACCTCAAGATTGCTGCAAGTCAGTCTACAATGGTTCAACAAGTTGGGAACACAATACATAATATGTTATTTCTACAATGAATAATCTCAAGATTGCTGCAAGTCAGTCTACAATGGTTCAACAAGTTGGGAACACAATAAAGAATATGTTATTTTCTCAATGAATTACCTCAAGATTGCTGCAAGTCAGTCTACAATGGTTCAACAAGTTGGGAACACAATACATAATATGTTATTTTCTACAATGAATAATCTCAAGATTGCTGCAAGTCAGTCTACAATGGTTCAACAAGTTGGGAACACAATACATAATATGTTATTTCTACAATGAATAATCTCAAGATTGCTGCAAGTCAGTCTACAATGGTTCAACAAGTTGGGAACACAATACATAATATGTTATTTCTACAATGAATAATCTCAAGATTGCTGCAAGTCAGTCTACAATGGTTCAACAAGTTGGGAACACAATACATAATATGTTTATTTCTACAATGAATAATCTCAAGATCGTTACAAGACCCTCTGCAATATTTCAATAAGTTGGGAACACAATAAAGAATATGTTATTTCCTCAATGAATTACCTCAAGATTGCTGCAAGTCAGTCTACAATGGTTCAAAAAGTTGGGAACACAATACGTAATATGTTATTTCTACAATGAATAATCTCAAGATCGTTACCTACAATGGTTCAACAAGTCGTAGCACAATAAATAAATTAAAACAAAGTCATTGTGGAAATAGCTGCACCCAGGTGTGTATCCAATAATCCTAAAGGTCCTAAAGTGTACATCACCGACTACAGAACCTCGATGGATATACCCAAGACTGCCCGGGTTACAAGCACAAATACCACTATATTCGCAACCTATACCATCGATCAAGATTTTCAAGCTTATAAACCACTGACATCTTAAACCTGATATCGTCCCTGTGCCAACTACATCTTCGAGCATCCTGAGTTTCCAGCAACATTGCTCAAGTCCATTGCCCGTCTGCACAATAACAAAATGCCACATCAAACTATTCTGTGAATCTTAAAGTAACCACATTTTCCTATTTAACACAATCATTCCTAAACTATATTCACTTCTACGCAATATATAACCACTATAAACTGTTTATACACCCATTACTGAACATCCACGCCACGAACCGTTTGAGGAATCAGACGTAACAACAATAATGTTTCGGTGTTAAATTCCGACCGCGAAAATGCCGAACTTATTGCAGTGCTTCATTGATACGGTGTGTCACATAATGGTTTGGGTTTATTTTATTATGCATTCAGGCAGAAGCGCTCAGTCAGAACATTATGGAGTGTGATACGGCCCCTTCAATATCCTTCCTGTCTGTAGGTGATAATGAAAAGTTCAGCAAGACTGAATTTCATTATCAGAAAGGTTAGAGCAAGTATCGATGCAGCTTACACTCACAATAGTGCTATCTTCATATAAGCTATCCAGTGACACTGTTCGAATCAGTTCAACTTCGAACTATTATATCAAGTTATTGTTGTTAAGGAATATTTTATATGTTGGTTTACCTTTTTTGTCTGTATTGTCATCGAGTTCTGTCTCAATTAATATAATAATATAAGATAGGAAATCACTATAACTAATATATTTCACATCGCGTGTTTATTATTATGAGAAAGTCTAAACTTAACGTTCAATCTGATTATCTCAACAAAACCATTATTACTCACTGAATATTAAGTCATATAATATAATGTGAGTCTGAAGTAAGATTATTTGTGGGTGTGTGAATGCAGTACATTAGAAGTTTGGCTGTTGAGTCCTACATGATTTACTAACACCTTAGCAGTTTCCCCAGGAGGCGTGGATGTTGTGGCTGTATTATCGGCAATGCAGTGCAGGGATTTTGCAATCAGTATGTGTGTATTTGTGGATATCAGGCCGAAATTCCTGATTGAAAGATTTGTGATCCCAGTGCACTGGCCCACTCCCACCGTGGCGGAGTCGTTCGGAGGGTGCTGTGGTCTGGGAAGAACGGGTCGTTGGATTAGATCAATGAAATGTACCGGCTCATGAGCCGGATCTTCAGATCATTCAGATAACTGACGTTATTCAGTCTAACAGCTCTGCGCCGTGCCGTCTGCGTTACCAGATCATCGAAGAAACTCAATTAAAAATAGATAATTAATTTACTAAGTTGTATCTCGATACAATCAATTATTTTAGTTAAAATAGTCTGTGTTGTTTTCAATATTAAAAGTACAATAAAAAAAATTATTTCGATGTTATTTTTGTCCTGTGTACCATGAAATATAATTGATAAAAAATCATCGTTATTAAATATGCTTTAATGGTTCAAAGGTTTTGTAAGTAAAATACAATAGTTTTAAATAAGGTGTAATTGTCGTCTATAATAAGTTCAGATTTTAAACGGTTTTCCTCTATATCTAGCAGATCACTCAGATCATAAAGAACTACGAGAACCGATTGACTAAGACGCGTGGTTCGTTCAGACAGGAATCGGCTCACCAAATGAACCGGCTCTTTTCATCAGATGATCTGACCATTACGTGACCGGGGTACGGCTTCTCTCATATATTCAAATCAAGGAAAATCCAAATCAAACGTGATAATACGTAGCACGATTGTGGTTTTAAACTATTATAAAATTTGTAACGAGTATAAATAGTTTGTGTCACTCTTAAAGCTGATTACCGTACGTGGTTGGCTGGTTCGGTTTCGAGACCTCAACGGAAAACATTTACATTACCTTATCTTAAAAGTGCACTGAGCGTGCCGAGAAGGTTTCTAAGCTAACAACAATATTAACAAGTTGTCACCAACTCGTAACTCAAAAGACTGATTCAACGACAGAAACGATATAGAAAGTATTGTTATAATTATAAAGCAATGGCTAAGCTTTACATGCTATAGGAATATACTTGCTGATTGATGTAGACTACTGGAAATGGAGTAGTTTAGGTAATTATCCTACCTACATTTCTAACACCAAGTTTCAAGTGCCTTTTCGTCACCTAGTTTTCTAATGTACCCACAACACTTTAAAGTTTTCAGAATAATTAGTAGTCTAAGGTCCTCAAAAACTAAAAATAGCCCCAAAATTTGTTTTAACATTCAATGTTTGTCAAACAGTTTAGATAACGCTACTTTTGATGTTTTTAATGGGTCTTCCATAACCCAGTCCTAAGAAGGTCAGTCTGGTCCTAATGCGGCCTTGAACTGACCTCCGGAACAGAAAAGGTTTTCGTGAATACAAAGTCCAGTAACCCTCGCTGACGGCAATATAATTATAGAGGCAATATAGTCTTTAGAGGTTAACAGCTTCTCATTTCCACAATTCGTAAAAATATTAACAATGTTAGGATTCAACAATATTAGAATATTCAATATTAGTCTTTTACGCTCACGATATCTAGAACCTATTCCATAACTTCGTCTGAAAAAAATAAGACAATACTTATGTGTGAGTTTATTTGGTTACTTGAGGAAGTTTCCTGTAAGGAAGTCCAATATCCAATGCCACTACTTCACAACGTATACAAAATATGTCACGTGTTCTCGAAATATACAGAAATTCATACAAATTTTACACTTGAACAATTTTGGATGGCTTTCAAAGTATCTAGTTTCAAAGTTTGAGTTAATGTTTGTAAAATATGATTGTATATAAGTTGTAACTTATATAGTATAAGTTAATTTACAACAATGAGTGTTCCTACACGATTTTAATATCTCATGAGGTTTAGTGACATTTTCGGTTATACAATTTTAAGAAGTGTAAAATAACACAGCGGAAATACAAGTGTATATTATTTCTATTTTTCGTAAAACTACTAAGTCAGATTATATATTACAAAATAAATCGATAATAGCCAATGATACAAAAACAAAACTGTCGTCTATAACTGCATTATTAAGAAACATTATTAAACTGTTATATTCTAGTTATTTGTCTAACTTTACTGACCATTTTAAGTTTATATAACCCGTGTTGGTGAATCAAGTAGTAAAAATTTGTACCATACCTAATAATATTTTTAAATATCTTAATATTTAATAACCATACTCTAAAGTGTAAGTTTGTAGTGTTTATTTTTTAAAGAACTTTAAAAATAAAGTTTATACTTTATTTTTTTAAAGAATTTACAAATAGAATTGTTTTAAACATTGTACGATATAGTTTATAAAATGATATGAATAACTCTCAGTCTACTGTGAGATACTATAACAGAATTTTTATCTGAAACGAAATCGGCGTTGATTTGTTAGTGCCGTTGATACCCTACGGTCCCCGCCTGCAGGTACCTGACATTTTAGGTCATTGATTATTTAATTACTATTATATCCATTGTATCATTTTAAAAAGAATGTCTTTAATTTAATTTAAAAAACACGCGTTAACTTAACTGAACATAGTTCAGCTAGCCTCTTGCATGGGAAAGTCACTATAGGTCTTTTCACGAAAAACATTGACTATCCTAGCGCAATCAAAGTAACTGCGCTATTTTTGTTGTGAGATTTTTATAACTTGCCACCAAATACTCCTAACTGCTCTGAACTTTTATATTGACATCAAAATTATGCATGTTAATACTTTTAGTATACAGGGCAGGACTTTGGATTTATCACTATTCATACTACTAAATAACAGTGGAACAGATTATAGTAAACTCTTTTGTAATTGAATGAATATGGATATAGCGCATAATTCATTCTATCACAAAGCGTCTACCGGCTTGAGATATCCAGTGTCATCAGTTGAGTTTGCCTTCTTGTTTCGACGAAGAACAAATATATATACATACTAGCAGTTGCCCGCGGCTTCGCACGCAATTTCCCGTTGAAAACAGTACACTATATTCACTTATTCTTTTTCTATCACATTCTAAACATTGATGAGATAATTGATAGTCGTTCCATCGTGAGCCTCTTGGACGCATTATGAAGATATGTACCATATTCCTGCCTCTATCTTTCGTGGTTTTAGCTAGGTGTTGATAAGTTATTCAGAACAATTAATGTATATGGATGAATCTCGGTAAACTAATTAGGTTATAAAGAATCAAATTCGGTCTGTTAAAATTAATTTTCTGTCTAAGATATTTCCAGTATTATTTAGGAGTGTGCCTTCAAGAAAATGTATCAAAGAAACCCAATTTCGATCATAAAGTGTCTTCTTTCGACTCTTCATTTACCTTCCATGTAACCAAATTCGATTACCTTATGTGCAAACATTCACGGATTTTTACAATGAGGTTGTTTTCATAATAGCGTTTAATAGTATTTTCATTGCATTAGATAGTTTATTAATCATTGGTGCAATCTGAATTTAAAATTAGGCAATGACGTCTTCTATGCAACCTGCATTACACTACTGTGTTTCCCGCGGCTTCGCACGCTTTTCGTAAGTTTTGCCCGCGTATGAGCATTTCTGGTTGAAGTAAATTATATTTCCAACCCCGATGTAGATTTTACCTTGATGTCACGATCAAGAAAATATGTCAAAAATGTATTGTACATGCATAATGTATTTTATTACAAAGTGGTCTACCACTCAACCTTTAAGTTCAACCAAAAATTTAGTTTAGACAATTATACATCATAACTTAGCGCCTTCAAATAGTGTTTCACTGTTTAATATACGTATCTATCTCGTAATTGCAGGTTATAATGTGGAGGCGCTTTGAAAACCTTTCTTCATTTTATTCGTTTATATTCACGACATAAGCGAATAATTCAGATAATAACTATCCTATCTTCTAAGTTAGACTAAATTACGGATACATGTGAAATTTGATTGAAATTGGTTCAGTCGTTTTGGAGTTTATTGGCAACATACATCGTGACTCAAGATTTTTATATATATAAGATGTAGCAATATATACATATGTAGCACTGAAAAGCCTTATGTCTAAGGTTTTTTATTAATGAAACAGTCAGTTATTAATAACCACCCAACTGTTTAAATTCACCTCCGCTCTGGCTTATTTACGGTGCAAAAGTTAAGTTTGCCTTGTTGCCCAGTTCCAGAAAAAATATACATATACAGGAAACCTTCAGCAGAAATTGTTAATTGCTGTAAAGCTAATATGAACTAAATATGAATATGTTCCAAGAATAGATACACTGATGTATATTAAATACAGAGAATATTTTCAACAACAAATTACACTCCAAGTCAAACAGCAGCATATTTGTTTCAACAGGTATTTAAAAAAAATTATAAATGTGGAATGAAATGAAAAATATCTCGTGTATTTCATAAAGAGCTTGCCAGAAATAATTAGATGTATAGATATATCTGGGAGTAAAGGAAGTGGATTTCAATAACAGATAAAAAAAACACCATACCGAATTTCTATAAACTGTTCCCAAAAATAATAGAATGGCGGAAATTGCAAATATATAATTAATTATATAGGTTAACTGAATACACAATCACAACATATTTTATAAATAAAAGTTTATTTTCGCAAAACAAAATATGCTTAATTATATTATTTACAAGCAATAGAAGTATAGATACATGAATGCGGTAATTATACATTATTTATAACTTTAGGTACAATAGTTTTGAAAAAATAAATATAATACAGGTTGTTTATCTTGAATAATTTTATAATTTTATGGAGCATGTATAGCTAACAGTTGACAAATATAAGTGGCAATATTAGAAATAAAAGTATAAATATTATTTTAGGTAGTAGGTAAACCAATGAAACTTCTTAAGTTTACAAGCAATTTTTTAATTGAAACTGTATTTTTAACATTAGGCTACACCATTAACACATATTTGACACATATAATGACACATATTTTAAGAATAATGGTTCAATAAAAGTTTCAATAAATTAAACAATTAATAACACACCTACGGTAGTTTATATTAGGATTTATACTTTTTGATAGGGTTTAATAATGATAAAAAGTAGTCATTTAGTATAGGGTTATCTCCCTTGTTTTTATGAATAATTAAATTAATTTTATGAAGCTACATTAAAATTTTGATGGATTAATTAATTAAAATTATTGAGTAGAAATAAACTTTGAACACACCGACATATAACCTTGGCTCAGCCGCACAGGACCTTTTTCGTTACAAACTAACACTATTGGCAAGCAGCGAAAGGCGCATCATATATACTAGTCGGGTAGAGCAGGTATGCGACCCTCGACTTGCTGTGACAACAATAGAAATTGACCTTTGTCTTTCTGTCTGGCTTCCGGGATGTCATAAATACCCTTCGTTTTCTTCAAGTGAAATTATGTGTGCGATATTACTAATTCCTTACGATTCTTTTTCCAACATATCACGAGTTGCTCCATGTCCATCCAGCAAGGATTTCGTTGTCGACTGACTCAATGGGTGCGGCGAACATTGGAACTGTGTACAGAAGACAAAAGCTAAAGACAGTATATTGTGTTTTACAACAAGGTACGGAAGGGCTCCTCGGTAGTTTTGCACCTGCCATGTACCGTTGTCCCAAATGTGACAAGGCAGCAATAACAACAAACGCCCTCGTCCCTCGGTTGGGCCTGACCTGACTTGAGAATGGAATCCGGGCTTCCTCAAGGCCACACTAGAATCCCAGGCCGCGCTGCTCATGTTGTGACGTCACATAAGGGGCGGGCGAGCAGCGCTCGTCTCGTAAGAATAGCATTGGCCGCCAGGACTCACCGTGAAACTTATCAATATTTCAGCATAACCGGTGAAGGTAGTTATCCTATCTCAGGAGTATCCCTTTACCACAAATACTTCATCATAGTACATAAATATTTAATGTATTTGGAATTATTAAGTAAATGAAATAAGCAATACAAAAGTTATTCTTATTATAAAAGTTACTATTTATTGGCTTAACTTATTAATCTTTTTTTTTACATTTGCCACGCTCCTTTTCTACAATTTTTTCCCTTGTTTGTTTGTTATAGTTATTTAAAAGAATATTAGTAAAGATATTTATGCACTTTTTTACATAAATCAAAGAACTAACAGAACAAGTTTTACATGATAAATGTATGAGTCGCTAAGGTAATCTAACATTAAATTGTTCAAAACTTTTCTCTGTTGTTTTAACATTAGAAACATTTTTTCATACCTGTCGCTTACAACAAGTTTAAAGAGTTTAAGACAATCAGTTAAAATATTTACAACTAAACTAGATGGGTACTTCAAACTTCCCCTGTCAATGACCTGTAGATAAGAACTGTACACATTGTTGCTAGAGACTAGCTCTTTGTATTCTACAAAGCATTTTTCACATTGTTTACAAGTATTCGATTTTAGCATTTTGAAACATATGTACCCACCTATGTAAACTAAGGCTACTAAGTCATTCTCTGAGATGGCAACATCATTTAATGCTTTAATTACATCTTCAAAATCAATATCATTAAAATCAAAACTATCACTTTCTTCAACAAGGTCTTGGTTAGTAAAAAATAAATCTTTGATCTCAAATATCTTATTAGAAGCTGATACAACCTTTACTAGGCTGACAGCTTTCAGTTTTTTTTCTGCCTCAAAAACTTGTACAACAGAAATATTGTAGCATCCTCCACACATTTGTCTGTACTGCCCAAACCTCGCTTCTAAGTTATCTGTTTGAAATTTACCTATTAGTACATATTTATACTTAAAACTATTTAATAAGTACTTAATTACAACTATTATAGTCTTTACACTGTGAACCAAGGCAGTTTGAGTGTCCAAAGTGAGTTTGCCATTTCGTTTCCTTCTATTACCCGTTTCCTCCCCTTGAACTGGCAAGCTGCCCCATGCTTCTAACCACTCAACAAACTTCATTAAATATAACACGGTTTCATCCGTCAACGTTTGCACTGGATTTCAAAACTTATCATTAAACCTCACATCTTTGAAGGGGTTCTTTACGTTAACAATCTTCCACCACGTAAGAATTATCTCTAAAAACATTGTTGTGCCAAAAAATGCATTATTGTTATTTTGAGTAGCATGGTGCTTTAGAGCAGCTATGTTCTTAACATCAAACAGTTTCACACATAAATCTACGTTTTGTCTCTCAATATTAGTTGGAAATAAAACTTTTTTTGTTAATGATGGGGCTGTTTTAACAACATTAAGTTCTTCTAATTTTTAGATGTGAAACACTTGCAAAATGAGTATTTTTACTATCATAAAAGTCAGGGAAGATAAATGATTGATTACTGTCTGATTAGTTCAGCCAGTTGTTTCTTATACATTTAAAAAGGTGAACAGTGTCAAACATAACAACAATTTCCTGTTGTTTGTTATAAGGATTGAAAAAACTACTCTTAAGTGTTCCACCACAAAGCTTTGTAAACATAGCTCTGGTAACACCATTGTTGTCGGAAATATGTGTTAACACTATATACCCAACATCAGTTAACATTTTCAATACTTGTAAAATTAGACTATACAAATAATCACTGGTTAAATCTCTACAGGGAAATAACCCTACAACATCTTTATTGTGTGAAAGTAGTGAGCTTATCATAAATGACTGAATGGTTGTTGCTAATCCAATAGAGTTTTGGTTTTGATTATGAGCTAGTCCTTCCAATTTACCACCTGTATAGCTCATTTCTGGTTTTACATAAATTTCATCAATAAGTAAGCTACATACATTTTCATTTTCTTTCATACAGGATAATTCTTTTTAGATATCTAATATGAGTAGTATCTATTCCAGAGCTACCAGTTCCTAAGTTTGAGGTAAAAGATTGCAAGCATCGTGGATGGGGCATAGTCAAAACTTTGGCATCTCTAATCTTTTTGTATGCAGCTGGAAAACAAAAGAATAACGTTGCAAACCAAATTAAGGAAGACGTACAATATGAAATTTTAACTGAAGCTGTTAATTTAATTTGTTCATTAAAGAAAGTTAACTTTTCTGCAACATTAGTGTCTGTTGTTTCTTCTAACATCCCATCCAACAAACTGCTTATACATTCTACTTTGTCTGATTTTGGTATGTCTATTACTTCAGAGGATAGCTTTTTAATTATATTTCTTAGCTTGGACCAACTGTCAATTTTTAAGTTCTGTGAAAACGTTCGCAAATAACTACTATTCTTGATCAAGTTATTATTTTTAACTAAATAAAAGGACAAGTCGTCTTTAATGTTTAAGGACAATGTAACTGTAGGGTAAATATTGTCTTTAATGGAAACTAAAAATAAAAATAGTTGGTTGTTGTCCTGTTGAGAATATACATTGTTAAGTTCTAAGTTACACATCTTACTGTAATTATTTGTGAGACAGCTGAATGAGTCAATTGTGTCCCGCCGTTCTTCCTCTTGGATTTGTTTTTGGTGTCGCTCTTCTGCTTCCCTTCTTCTTTCTTCTGGATCCTTCCTCTCAGCCGGCAGATCCTTTCCAATGTAGTTAGGCAAGTTTTCAAAAATTGTTGGAACCGCATCGTTCCTTAGCTTTAGCCTATCCCGCTTAACTGTTAAAATGGTGCCGTCAGGTCGAGTTACAATGTCTTCCTTTATTATATATCGCTCGTCAAAATGTTTAATGCACACGCGGGAGTTGGACGAAACCTCATAACTATCTCTGTGAATCGCTCTTAGCCACGTACGGAATGTCTCAGGATCTTTCGGAAATGAAAAAAAACAAATGGCTTAACATAATTGCTTTTACACTCTGGAACGCAACATTTACTTGGCATATTTAAACAAGGCTCCGACAAAATCCCCAACACACACACACACACACACACACAGTATCCCCAACAGATGTGTCCTGTAGTCAACAAACGGTCACAATTGACTGGTGTCAATGACAAGTGAAAGTAAGTAAAAGTATGAGGGTGCGAAACGCCGAGATGGTTGAGCCGGAGCCCGCCCCTTACCGTGACGTCACGCAGCCAGCGGCACGAGCTCCTCCCGTTTGTCTTCAATGGGGTGATCGTGACAGGCGGAGAGAAAGAGTGGGGGCAGAGCCGAGCAGTACCGATAAATCCCGAACATTCCTGACAAACCCTGTACATGCGGCTGATAGCGACCTCAGTTCGGAACGGTTCTGATTTCTATTATCCTACGAATTAATGAGTCGTTTTATATCCGAATTAATGAGTCGTTTTATATCCGAATTAATGAGTCGTTTTATATCCGAACATATCTGCAAAACATAGAAATTATATCGAATTAATTATATTAATATTGAACTTTCTTTATAACTCCAAAGATACTTTACAAAATGTGAGATGGTGCACAACGAATAAAATGTCATAAATCTAGAATAGAATAGAAAAATTATTTATTTTCTTGAAAATATGTACAATAGTAAAATTATATAAACATCATTTATACCTTAAGCACAAACACAAACATTGCTCCTTAGTTGTAGACACAATTGACATGAGAATAAAAATAAAACAATGTTACTTTTTATTAAAGAAATATGAACATGTCTTTTTTTATTTTAATACAGCTAGGGTACATCAATAAACAAAATTCAAGAAAACAAAATAGGACCTCAAAAGGCAAGGAACTGCCTGTGTAGAGGCTCCAACTTTCTTAGAAAAACAAAAGAAAACAACACTCAAGCAAATGAAATTAACAAATAAATTCAAATACGATAAATCTACCCATTTAAACTAAGCTTTAATAAAACAAATTTGAATAAAAAACACATTATATAATTTTCAAAGTCTAAAGCTAATTCAGTATACATAAAATGCCATAAATATAAATTATAACCATATCCAGTTATCGAGAAATAAGCTATAGACTTGAAATTGTGCATGCAACTTCGACCAAGCCTGATAAGTGTCATTTTGTGTCGTCTGGCGTACGCGATTATAATGCTGATCTGATCTATAGTACATGGAAATTATCGAATAATTTCTAACTAATAGTAATGTAACCTACAAATTATATTTATTTGATTAAGGCAGTTGGAAAATGCAATGAACCAAATATAATGTTACGAAACAATTTTATTGGTTTACATTTTAATACGAAAGATGCAATTAAAAAACTCAACATAATTGTTGATTTTGTGTTTGGAGACCCTGAAGATAAATTCTTTAACTACTATGCTAAGTAGGGCTCTTTTTAATCCTCCTGGATGTTTAATCCACCCTCGAATGTTTTATAGCTACGCCACTGAATGTAACGAAGTTACTTTGTTACATTAGACTTCCTTACGTCTTTTTTGGTATTTCAATACTCCGTTGTATTGGTTTATTTGTATGTAGACAAGAGTAATTGCCTGCCATTAATTACGTTGTAAAATCACGGTTCAATGAAATAAATTTAATTGCGCTGCATCCTGCAGCATCCAGCTTTGAAAATGTAATATATATATTACATTTATACATATACATACATATACATATTACACCACCAGGCTCTATTAAATTCAGAGCGAGAACGCGCGGACTGCTTATTCCACTATTCTAATACGCGGGCTATCTCTAGTTGGCAGGAGGGGCCCCTCCATCCCCACTTTTTCTCTCCGCCTGTCACGATCACCCCATTGAAGACAAACGGGAGGAGCTCGTGCCAGCGGCAGGGCAGCAGCGACGCCTGGGATTCTAGTGTGGCCTTGGCTTCTTCGTCGAGTTTCTATCAGAAGGCATCGCTTCAGAAAAACCAGATTGTGTCCAAAAGGTGTAGTTTCTTCAAATATTATTTGTAACAATAGTTCATATCTGAATTTTTATTTCTAATAATACATTGAAGAAAGTATAAATGTGTTTTCAAATAATATAATATAAAAGTATAAATATACTATATATATATACACAGTCATTTAGTGTAGGTTATCTCCCTTGTTTTTATCAAATAATTAAATTAATTTTATGAAGCTACATTCAAATTTTGATGGATTAATTAATTAAAATGATTGAGTAAAAATAAACTTTGAACAAACTGACACGTACCCTTGGCTCAGCCGCACAGGACTTTTTTCGTGTATTGAGGTTCACACATTTTCTATTACAAGCTGCCTCTGTGATTACTGTTAGTTGCTAGGAGTGATAAACGAACACTACACAAAAAACTTGTAACTTTTTGCAAAGTAATGGTAGTTTATAAACGGAAATAAACATAATTTAGGTACACATTAAGGTAGTTTTTATGGTTAGCAGCTTCAGATCTGAGGTGATTTTGCTCATTGCTCTTGTTTAAGTGTTTGCTCGTGGGCTTGGTTCCATAGCGAGGATTCCCACGACCAAGAACCCCACAGCAAGGCGTGTAATAGCTCAGCGCGTCACAGCAAAGCGACTAGTATTTGCCATTTAAATTCTTCTTTCTGGGATTCCTTGCTGTGCAATAGAGTAGTATAATCGTGGAACAGCCCCGTAACGTCGAATATTGGACTGTACCACAGCAAAGAATCGTTTAACAAGCAGTCCCATTGCAGGAAATATTTTAATGAAGATTCCCACAGCAAGGCGTTAGAGGGGAAGGCCTGAGTTCGCGTAGAGAACTTTGGTGTCGAAGAGTGAAATTGTTTAGCAGCGGGATTAAATGGTGTCACAAGTATGATGAGGTTGGCTTAATCGTTATTTTGCAAAAAGTTGTGTCGACAAGTGTTTTAAATGTTTTCTGGTTTATTCAAATTTATTGCCGATTGTGATAGAAATAATCAGTCTAAAATTATAAAAGGAAGGAAATGTATCATGCTTTCATCTATTTTAGTGTTGTTTTGACCGTATTGAAGTTAGCAGACGTAAGCTATTTTATTTTAACCTTTTTTTGCTGTATCATTCGGTACCATTGTCCTTTTAAAAGTGGTCTAGTCAAAACAAAAATGTCCTGCCTTTTCGTAAGCCACTCAATTATTGTCTAAAGTGTAATGCAACATATATCGTTAAAATACAGGAGTCTATAGTTGAATAAAATGTAACACAATTAATTCACTATTATAAAGAGTATATTTTTGCATTTTAAAATTAACAAGAATATTTCAAACTCAATATTTTTGAAAAAGTACGTACCTTTAATTATTTTATAAAAAGGGAGGCAACCAATTTAAAACCTTAATACAGAATCCACTACATTTAAAAGACTGTAAATCCAGTTGATGAGTTTATTTTTTATAAAGACTAGAATAAAGCATTTTATGTTTTTTTATATACGGAAAATCAATATATTAACACGTGAACCACTATATCTTAATAACCCTATTCATTGTGAACTTTAAAACTCATTAAAAGAATAATACACTTGACAAAAGTTGGTTTCATGTACTTTACTTCAGTACTGTCGAAAAATACGAGATTATCTACTGAAATCTATACATAGCAATATAAATCAGGACTTCTGGGGTAACTGATTCAATCGCAGCTCTGACTCGTTGTCTTAACTGTTCAATATACGAACGTTATGACGATACACATTTCCAGACAAGTGAAAGTTAGCCTCAATATAAAAAACAATTCGGGTTGTAAAATTTTGATCCAGTCCATTTTCATACAGAATAACAACAGTAATGTCATACCTCTTTAATTTTCGAAAATAGTTTTGAACGTTTTTTAAGGTTTAATCTCCTGTTTATAGCCTAACTGTCCGCGTTTTGTCCAATAAGCTGCCTGTTTCCTTAAACGGTTTATGCCATCAATAAATGCTGCCTTTGTCAGATGTATTTTTATGAAATAGACGATACTGACGCTGCACTGAAATTACAGTATAAAACTGTACCAGCCACAAAATATGCTAAACTTTTCTTTACAAAGTAGTCATTATAGCTGATTTCCTAAAAACGTTATCCATAGATGAGAACATTGGGTAACTCAACTAACTAAAACAAAACTTTACAAACAAATGTTTTAATTTACACGCGTTTCATAAACCTGCTCTCAATAATAGGGTAGCTTTAATGAATTAAAAGTGTTACATGACTTTGTAGACACACTGTATATTTACAGGGTGGTCCGGGAGGAAAAGAAAACATTTTAACAGATGATTGTTGCCCGAAAACAAGACAAATGTTCATATAAACATATGCCTGGAAATACTTCGTTAACTGTTACACATATTAAAAAATTTTTAATACATTTTGAACAAAAGAACAATTTGTAGACTAAGTATATAACGATAACAGTGTAACAATGCATTTTTTATTGGATGGTTTATGTATCCTATAGCCATTCAGAAAAAGGTATTGTGGGGAGAACTGAATAGGTTTGTATAAAATTTAGACCGATTAGTGTAATTTTTTTTATTCATACAAATACTAAAATGCACTATCTAATTTCTACTTACATTAACACTCCAAGCTCCATCCTCAATATTTTTGATGATATACATTAATGTCTTTCAACTCATTTTGTCGATGCTAATTCCGATCAAATCACATTATAACCCCATGAGTTTTTCTTTATGTTTAGTGGTTTTTAGATCTTTCGTACTCTGTACCAATCATTAGTCTACATTATTTCTATCAGATTTTGTTTCCAGCAAAATGTGTTTGCATTATTTGTTGTTGCTCAGGTACAAACGTGTGAATTCGCTGTTTACAGTCTATTTTGGTTTCGTTTCAATTCATTGTTATGTAGTTACTAATTGTTAGAAATGATATTATTATATAAAAAAGATAATCACTATTTTGACTTTCTACTACATACGTATGAATTGCTACTATTCTAAATGTTGTATTGCTACTGTATTTAGTATAATAATTAAAACATTGGTATATAAATGTGTTATATAACTACCGCAAGTAAGGCAGAATTTCAAATGTGTAAAATTAATAATACAAACAGTTCAACATTATACATTTCTGTCTTCAGGGTACAAATTTCTACAGTTTGGCTATTATGAATTTTGAATATGAGTAATATTTCAAATAAATGTGCATAGTACTTTAATGCAAATTTTGTTTTAATTTATGTTTTTGGTTTAATTTTCAACAAAGAAATTATTTTTCCTAGCTTCATAGTTATATTGTCTGAAAGCACAGTTATGTGCAAAAAAGTGGTATATATCACTTTATATTTTAACTTTTATTTAAATGTATTATAAATTTTACAAGGAGAGTCTGCAAACATCACAAAAAGGGTATGCATTTAAAAAATATGATGGACGCTCAAAGGGTTAAAGCCCCTAGAGTTAAAAGTAGCAACAAATTTACTAAATCACAACTATAAGAATATGAATAAAAAATAAATATTATCACTTACTACTTACAACTATTTGCTATAATTTATTAGGCTAATCAATGAAGGTTATTTTATCTCAAGTACAGTCAAAAGGGTGTATAGGGCATCTACACATAACCGATGTTCCCGTTCCACCGTGGGGTACAGTCCTCGCAAGCAGCGGAATGTCCGTAAGGAACGGATACGTACAGGCCCTCTGTAAAACACTGAGCTTCCTTTATTTCCTCAGATGTCGCTATCCGAGAAAATCTCATGTCAGTTGGCTGCACCTGAATTTACAAATAGAAATTTAATTTCATAGACCACATATTTCTATACAAATTTACAGTGTTGAAATATAATTTTGTCACAACCACAACGGGACGAGGTTGGTGTTATCCTGCTGTGGGGGGAGGGGGGTTAACATCTATTACCACTGCCAATAAATTTCCATACCAGCATGAATAAATTTAAAAAATGTATCTTTTGCATCAGTTGATCAAAGATTGATCATTAAGTTTTAAGGAAGTAAAGAAAAAAGCAATATGTTACAAATCAAATCATTTTTAATATTTATTTACATAATTGTCACAGACGCCTTACAAGCAACATGCTTTGGCAAAGACTATAACATATTTTTTGGTTAGTAAGCTCCGAGTGTATATTCAGTAAAATGTATTACTGAATATACACAAAGTACTCAGCTACACTGTAGAAACAGTGAGAAAGTAGATAGTCTTTTGAAAGTATCTAGCGTAATGTCCTATATTTTTACATTTAAAACACACAACTTGACTATTATTGCCTAATTGAACATGATTAATCATAGGCCTAGTTTCCTTGCTGGAGGTGCCTTGTTGACCCATCCGCAACTTATCCGGGTACTCAATATTTTGACACTTAATGTATATTTCATCCAACTCTTTGAATGAAGTAGGGTTTCCCATGAATACCATTTTATTGCGGGTGTCTGGGTTAAAACCCGTTTTAATAATACCCACGACTTCCCTCTCTGACAGCGATGTGGCTAGTAGACTAACCCATTCCTTGATATCAAGAATAAAACCACTCAGGCTTTCATTGAAATTTTGGGGGCGACAGATTTTCTCAAATTTTAGTTTTTCACGATGACAAAGTGGTACAAAAGTTGTTAACAAATTCTCATGTACAACACTGACGGGTTGTCCATACCCTGTTGCTTCCAAATTTTGGACAACAAGGAGCCTTGGCAATAGGAAACGCACATTTCTAGGATTTCTGAATCGGAACATTTCGTTTAGGTTTTTAATTTGTGAACAATTTAAAAAATTCCAATAGTTCATTCACCTTTAGTCCGTCAGTGACCTTGAACATTCTAAGATACCTCTCGAGTGGGTTAGGCATCTTATTGTAAACAATGGACCGATTTTCAGGTGCGAAAACATCATTACTCACATTACAGGTAATTTGTCCTTTAGTACTATTTACAGGTGTTACATTTTCATTTTCCGATTCCAGATTCGATTCTGATAATCGGCGTTCTATCTCACTACATAATTGTTCGTCCAAGTCTAACGATTTTATTGAGCTATTAAACCCTCAGACATTTTATCAATTTATTTGATCAAGTTTTCAGATAACTTGAATAAACCCTTTAAGTTACTCATTCGCCTTATCCAATGAGCGATTTTAACCTGGCACCGCAAAATTTCCAAATTATTAGTGCCCTTAATTGCTTTCTCCACTCGAAGAACCAACACTTCATACATAGCAGCACATTGCTTATATTCCTCATTGCCACTTAATTTACTAGATAAGTTTAGTTTATTACCAACAATGTTGAGACCTACTACCTGCCTCAATAATTTTCTAAGTTTGTCTACAGTGTCATCAGTACTAGTTTCTACACCACGGAACCACAGTTCATAAATTCATTCGTCCTTACCTAAAAGGTCCACTTTGAGAGCCATTGCTGGTTAAATTATTTTACTTAACTACCACAACTTATCTGTATACAACACAAGTTCTTGCCAAAGTTTTCTGTATAACAGTGTGTATAAGTTTTTAAAAATTCACTGGATGCATTACAAGCAGAGTGGCGCAGTCAATATAACGCCTTGGATTATAGGTATTAATATTCCAGAATATTATGAATAAAATTATCAATCAGACATCCAAGACGATATAACATATTTTTTGATTAGTAAGCTCCGAGTGTGTTCAGTAAAATTTATTACTAAATGTTCTACTATTAAATATTATTTGATTTGTCTAAAGTAAAAATCACAGTTCTAAATAAAAATAATGGATTTATTTAAAATGGCAAATTAAATAGTTCAATGCTTCAGAATTTCATCACTCTCTATTTCCCACAAAAGAATTGACAAACTATTTAGTAATATTGAATAGGTCCTTTGGCAGGAAATAAAAATTTCAGTCAAATATATCAAATTACAAATCAGAGCTCTCTTCTGAAATAAAATAATAAAGTTTTCAAATAAAAATCAAATACCACTTGGAAATATCTAAAATAAAAATGTGCAATTCTAACTAAGTTCAATCAACATTCAAAAATAAAAAAACTCCTCTTTCCACTAATTGTACCTTAACTTTCAAGTCTTTGCAATTCAGATACAACTCTCTCACACAATTATTAAAGTTCAATTGATTTCCAACAAAAAATTCACAATAAAACAGTTCAAATTAAATATTAATAAATTACTAAATTTACAAAATTCAATCAAAAGTTATTAACAAAGTTCAGTTTTAATTCACTGTTCTTGCAAGTTTGAACCAAATGTAACTTGTTTGATTTTATTGTGCTTTATTGCTCATCAAGAATCGGTTATGCAGATTGCTCTGAAGTTTCGATAAATTTAATTTTTTCCTAAAAAAAAGACAACAAAATTAATTTGATATCAGATCTGGAAGACTATTTCAATATAAGGTACAATAAATTTGGTGCTTACCTCAAAATTCCTCGCGGAAAAAATTTAGAAACGCGGCGCGCACTGTCATCAACTAACTCACGATAATTACCGAAAGGCGCCGAAAATTATGAGCTGGCAGTTCTTATAGTTCGCCTTCCACCCCCTTCTCATGGACATCCACGGCGTTGCCTCATTGGCCCAGGCGTATCCAACTTGAGAAACAATAGCCCTCTCAGATCTGACGTAACTGCAGTATCGAAAACAAGTTCTCATCAATACAAGGCAGTGAACCGCCTTCCTAATAATTTAAAGTTACCAGCACTAACTTGCCAAAGGATTACATATTCGTATTTATCCTAACTTTTCACAATCTAATTAAAATTAAATCCCAATATTTCTTTCCCAAACATTTAATTTAATTTAAGTTTTAATAAAAAAAATCAACCAATGTAGTTTTAAAAACGCTACAGAGTCCCAGTTTCTCTTTTAACCACCTGCCACGTAGCTTTAACTTTATTATTTGTTTCCTTAATGTAACTACTGTTGAACCTTAACTTCGCTAGTGCTACACATTTTTTAAAACCCTGTTTGTACCTACGGACATATGCTTTAAAGTTTGGATCTCTAGATGTTTTGCTAAGTTTGTGCAGAAATCTTTTCCTTTCACTTGAAATTGTTACGCCTGCTGTCATCCATTTCTTTGAAAATGTATTTTTTTTAAATATTTTTATTACTTTATGAGGGAATGCTTTAAATAAAGATAGCTTAACGTTTTCAAGAAAACTGTTGTACATACTATTTACATAACTGTTAGTATTACAATTATGGAAAACTTCTGACCTGTGTATATTTATTAAATCACATTGAAACATTGAAATCGACTCATCTGAAAATACCCTTTTCTGATATGATCCACCCATTTTGCAGGTGATGTTGTTGGCTGTAACGAATCTTACAATTTGAGACATATGGTCTGAGAGGCCTGTTTCAGAAACACTGACATACTCTAGAGAAAAAATAGTGAAAACATTGTCAATACAAGATTTAGAAGTACTAGTAATACGGGTTGCTTCATTTAGTCTTGAACTTCTCTATCTACGTTCTTCTAGAGTAATTCCAATGGTTTGGAGGTGACGATAGGGTACAGACAGTACCCGGCCATACCGCTGAGCGCTGTCCCCAGTCGTTTGCCGTCCATAATGAAGTGGTCTCTATCATGTCTCAAAAAACTGAAACATAAATGTTATATAAGTGGTATTGCTGTATAAATCATAATTTAGTTTTGCACTTCTCTATTTATGTTCTTCCACAGTAATTCCAATGGGTATGTAAGTAGTTTACATGGAACACTGTCTGGAGGTGACGATAGGGTACAGACAGTGCCGGGCCATACCGCTGAGTGGTGTCCCCAGCCATTTGCCCTTTACATTGAGTGACGAAGTGCCTTCTGACGTATCTAACACAACTGAAATGGACCAGTAATATTAGTGATACCGCTGTGTTTAGTCATGCACATATGCAGAAATAATCTTTCACCTTATTTTCAATAAGTAGCTGTTTAATTGCAATGGAACTTCAATGCCTGGAGTCATTACGTTATATCATATTTTCAGTTTGTCTCTAGTTTTATCAGTTTTATTTTCTCTATTAATTGTAGGTTTACTGCATCAAAAGTACATTTAATGCTGTACTGAATAAGTTTTATACGTTGATTGTTCAAATTTAAATGTTCCTTAGTCTTTCATTGCTTTTATTAATAAACGTTTTAAGAACAAGTACTCATTGTAGTGATTAGGAAGGTATCCAATCCAAGCAATGGAGACCGAAAGCCCTGTAACGTATCGTAGAATCTGTAAAGTAAGGGCTTAAGGGCACGCTCTTCATTACTGTCACCTTAGCAATGGGTAAGGTATTCTACAGCAAACAATAGAGTAACACTATTTACAAGGTTTTAAATGTACCTTCCATTACGCTTACTATAATTGAGAGTAAAATATTCAATCTAGACGTAACGATAGTATCAACAGTCTATACCTACATCGTATCTGTGTAGAAACATGCCTTCTACTATTATCACAGCAGTGAAAAGAAAGAGATCTCCTAGCATAATTAACAAACAATATAGTTAACAGCATACCATAGATCTTGTCTGGTATTTTGTACAGATTATCGTTTTGCTGTTGGGGTTAACAGCTATAACTTTCGCCGTTATGGACATTTCCATCCACAATCATCTTTGTCGTGACAAAGTCCCACCCCACGATATATACTCTGACCCTTCGATTTTGCCTGTAAACAGATAAACTTATAATGAAATGTTTCTACTTATTTAAACGTATTCTACATTATTAATAGAATTTAACATCAAAGTTTCTTTATCAATGTCTATAATCAGTTTAGCTCACTACGCAATCAAAAAATGAATTACGATCTCATGTCCTATAAAGAATGTGCTAAGCAATTAATGTACTAAAAATTGAATATGCGGCTAAAAGTAAAATCTACAATACTACATATCAAAAAAGGTCTTATTTGAAATTCCATTCATGCATTCTTGAAATCACACTACTAAATTAAATCTAAATCAGTGATATGGAACTGCTTTGGAGATGAGCTTATATAACCAAAATAGATAAATACAATATTTTAATAAACGCCTTTATGTTTCTGTTTTTGTATACGATTATATACTTGTAAGTTAATGAGTAGTCCAATATTGAAGTATGCTTATCTACACATGTATAATTTACCGTCAATTTTAAAATCCTCTTTCTCTGGAGCAGTTGCGGCCTTCTGGCTATTACGGACGGGCTAAGCCTGATGAAGGATTAAGCCATGAACAGGTGGATTATGATAAATACATGTACTGATATAACATAAAAACAACCTAACTAAAATCCATATTATTATTTCTTGAAGTAGTGTTCTTATTAATGTTTTATAGTTTTAGTTTTTTACATAAACGTAAATAGTTGGCAACGTAAAACATTGGGCAAAATATTGTTGTCCCAAAATAAATGATTTTAGAAATTTGAGAACATATCTCTTTCCTGTAGTAATATATGAAAGTATGTTAAGAACCAGATTGGGTTTAATACTGCTATTTACTTTTAGATGATGTTACTTATTAAGACTAAAATGTCTCACCTACAGTCGTAGAACTTGCAGGACACTGCCACTTCAAAGCGGCAGCTGTAGCTTCGGGAAATAGGATAGTTTGGTCCTCCAGTGCTGGGGGATATTTCATGGGCAGTTGCTGCTTTATATCCACCATGAAAGGATTTTCTACCTGGATAATGGCTCAGACAAGTAGGTTATAATAAAACAAAATGCACTAACATATGTGAGCACACACACACATTTGACATTTACGAATTGTTACTGTCTTGTATACTTTTTTGTCTTTTACAGATTAAAACTTTTTTAGTGCTGAGCGCTGCACTGTGTGTTGAACATAATTAATTTTCTTTTTATTCTGTTTTTAATAGAGTCGGAACTATGATAAATTATAAATACCAGTAAAATTCATAAGAAAATATTTATATTTTATCCGTATAATTTCTAATTTTGTTGTCTTCTACTAAGAGATTATGGATAATTTTAAAAACATTTATTAAATATTAATTATTTATCTTATGTGTATATCATTCCAGAAGTTTTGGCACCTGCTTCGTGACACGGTGATTTCTGTCCCCCTTGTTGTAAACAGTAGATTGACATATTTCAATATATTGTATCAGCTTACATTTTTTGTTATATTATTTTATAAATATACATTGAATTTTTTTGCCAAAAACTTTCAGTTGCCACGTTTTTTAACCAGCCTTGTAGATACATTTCCAAATATGATGTACGTCCATAATTGGGTTTACAGTTTTATTGCAATTACAGTTTTAGATTTTGCTCTTTACTATGCCGATTATGTATCACCTTCAGTCATAGACTCTGCAGGCCTTCTCCACTGAAAGGTTGGTACCAGCGGGAGCTGAAGCTTCTTGAAGTAGGATATCTGTGGTCCACCCAGAACGTCAGGAGTTTGGATCCTGAGAAATGGCTCAGATCTTGACAGGCAAGCTAACCAAAATCTACTACAATCTGTATATGTATATTTATGGGTTTAATTGATGTAATATACATTTTACTTCCTTTCTTGAACAAAGACCCCTACTCTTTAAATAGTAATATATTACAAAGACAGTTTTTAAATGTTCCAGAACTACCCTAAGTTAGTCTTCTATGGTTGACTTTGCATTCTGCAGATAAAATACCTGTCTTTCTAGAAGATGCTTAGTTCAGCTATTGTAAACCTTTTACAAATAGTTCGGGCTAATTGCACACATGGTTGGCACCTATAGCCAACTACTTTTGAGAAGCGTAGGTACACTCGTGAATTCTAAATAATTTTACACCTGTTTTGTAAGGATTGTAGCATTTTTGACATTTTCTATCATTTTATCTAACAGAAAAGTATAAGACTACGTTTCGAGGATGGAATCTACCCTTTTCTTCAGGTGTAAAAAAGACACTAACACACTAAAAAAACTAAAAATGCGGCAATGGACTGCCACTCAAAGTTAAAAGAATAATAAATGATACCTGACGAACTGCACAACGTCCAGACAACAGAGAATGAACCCAAGCGATGTCACTTCACAGGGGGAATGCCAGACCATGTCCCAGATATAGAGTCCTTCGGTTAGACACCAGGCCACTTCAATCGTCGGCTGGCTGCTCAATTAGATTATTTTACTTTCTATTTAATTAATAATGAGTTGAATAATTTCCATACCGATTGCGATTGCCTTAGGTTTTCTGTGAAGACAAAATGATTTCATAGAGAATCTATTCAGCTAACATATACGATTATATACTTGTAAGTTAATGAGTAGTCCAATTTTGAAGTATGCTTATCTATACATGTATAATTTACCATCAATTTAAAAATCCTCTTTCATTGGAACAGTTGCGGCCTTCTGGTTATTACGGACGGGCTAAGCCTGATGAAGGATTAAGCCATGAACAGGTGGATTATGATAAATAAATGTGACAGTAATATACGGAAGCACTCCAAATTGGGTTTAACACTGCTATTTACTTTTAGATGTTGTTATTTATTATGACTAAAATGTTTCACCAACTGTCGTAGAACTTGCAGGTCGCTGGTCACTTCAAAGCGATAGCTGTAGCCTCGTGAAATCGGATAGCAACTTGTATATATCTTCATAGTACGCCTAATAACTAACTAGCTGTTGGCCACGGCTTGGCACACAATTTTTTTGGCACAACAATCTGAGGGCTTATACTACTTAGTAAAAACACTTATGATATAATGTCATGGAGTCCTATAAAAGTTTTCAAGTAAGTATACATCAAGTAGATATTATTATAATTTTGTAACTGTTTATGGTCGAGAGTATCGGAGCTTATACTGACTTATATCATGTGTAGCACTTGTAGGTATATTTCCTGGTTCAAATGACTTATATTTCCAACATCACAGCTGAGTCCGCCGAACTGACTTATATCATGTGTAGCACTTGTAGGTATATTTCCTGGTTCAAATGACTTATATTTCCAACATCACAGCTGAGTCCGCCGAACTGACTTATATCATGTGTAGCACTTGTAGGTATATTTCCTGGTTCAAATGACTTATATTTCCAACATCACAGCTGAGTCCGCCGAACTGACTTATATCATGTGTAGCACTTGTAGGTATATTTCCTGGTTCAAATGACTTATATTTCCAACATCACAGCTGAGTCCGCCGAAGTACCGTCGAAATATATATTGAGTACCGTCTGAAACTGAGAATTGAGGTTAAAAATCGTCTACTTTCGGCTCTTGTAATCTACTTTTGGTCACCTTCGGTACTTCAGGAAGGCCTAAATAATTTCTATCTGCTTCCGGTATAAGTGGAAAATCCTCATTAAGTTCATGCAACATTCCAAAATAACCATTGTTCCATTAAACATTGTTAAAATGCCATATCACAATGTCAAGGAAGCATTCCATTTTGGAGAATTTTATGTGAAAACATTCGCAGCTTTTTTCATTGTTGCTTTTATAACGGTGATATAGTACTTACAATGCATTAGATATTTTAAAGTCGTCCATTTGGACGACTAATAAATTGATGGTAATATAGAGATTGAAAATTCTACAGTACAATGTTTCAAAATTGATTTTTTCAAGTGAGATTATTTTTTTTATTGACTTTGAGATCTGAGGTATTCACTAACCGTTTGGGCAAAACATTGCACTGAACTGAGGGCTGTCAAACCACAACAAGTAAGATGAACTGGACAGATGGATGGAAACAATGTTGTCACTTCCTTTCACTTTTAAATACAGTAAAGGCCAAGAAAATGTTACAACGGACAATTTATGTAGGTTTTTTAGTGACTCTTACAAGGTGGAAGGTGGTGTTTTGCGAAAAATCGCTAACGTTTCTGCCAAAGGACCTGGAGACAGAACAAGGTAAAGGCCCGTTTGTAATAACTCAAAAGGGACAGTAGAGAGATAAGTAAGGTGAAAGTGGGTTTTAGTGAGATAAGAATATTTTGTTCTCTACTAGCTCAAGGTCACAACAAAGAACCCATGTTTGTAGCTGTTTTTAATTACTTCTACAGTGCACCCAGTGGATGACATTTTGGGGTCATCAAAACCCTAAGAAGGATTTAAAGGGTGTTTTACAACCCTGAAATAAATGTTTATAAAACTTAAGAATAAAAATACCTACTATTTGCTTGAGTGGTGGGACAGAGGAGAGCTGCACTCCAACATTCTACAAGGCCCCTAAAACACTCTACACAGACGTGCATGGATCTCTGAGTACCTAGATAATTGAGTCAGAATGAATACATCCTGTACAAAGTGCATAACTTCACCAAAGATAATTGGATAGTCACTTTCCGCAAAATAACCTCAGATAACGCGGTGAAGGTATGAGAGGGCAATGGTGTATCTTAATTATTATGTTTAGACAGCACCCAGCTCAGTGCAAAGTTTTGTCCAAACGGTTAGTGAATACCTCAGATCTCAAAGTCAATAAAAAAATGTAATGTCACTTAAAAAATTTAATTTTGAAACATTGCACTATAGAATGTTCAATCTCTATATTATCATCATTATTTGGATCACATTTTAAAATTATTCCTTTTAATTCAAATATTCTTTTAGCAAGATTACGCATCAAACTAAAATGAAATGCTGTCTTCTTAAAAAAACTAAATTTAAATAACATGAAATTAAAGCTACTGCTCTTGATAAAATAGAATAATTGATTACATTAAAATTAATTAACTCTCTAAGCTCTATAGTGCACCTCGTGCTAAACTCATGTTTTAGCACATATATATGTTTGAGTTAATTTTGAGAATTCAAATACAACTTGCTAAAGAGTGAATTCTTATTAATATCCCATAACTACAAAAATTAGTGATACAGTTCAAATCAGAGTTCAAATCTTAGATATTTTAAAGATGAAATTTTAAAGATGTATTTTAATGAAATAAAGCTGCAGGCTACACTTGTGTAACTTCATGAAATTCTTTGCAACAAGAAAACGCCTAAATTAGGTACAAACACATAGATTAGCAGATACAGCACATTAGGAAGTAGCTGGTTTAAATTCCCCATCCATAATTAATTTTGTCATCACCGAGCTAAATCGTCGGATCAGTCGTACAAACAGTTTCGAATTCGCATTTCCTGATCTGAACCAACCAAAACCTAGTAATAGTTGGACAAAGAACCGGTACAACAAAGGCTCAACTCAGAATCGAACTACTATCCTCAAGTAACATGAGCAGACCTGGCAAAGGAGTACATTTCAATGTCATTACCGTCTGATAATCTACTTGATACTAAAAATTTCTTTTTTTTCTCATAAAATTAAATAAAAAATGTCGTAGAACTAAAACCAACGTACCCTAAAACGCTACATTTACATAATTAAGAAAAGTAATATAACAATTTATTTTAACCAATCCCTTATTTTAAATGAGTTTCTTGAGAAAATGCTGTTATGTATCACTGACGCAATCGCACCTCGTGCTCCTCTTGTACTTCGGCAGATTTTGTAACTAGTGATATTACTGAATAATAATGTTTCATATTTTATTAAATATAATTCTGCCAAATATTGCTTTATCGTAAAATGAATTTTTCGTACTCAACATAGGACTGAAGGTTATATCCACCCCATTATGATGTACATAAGTGACATTAAATGAAGTCCTGTGTTGATTTTACCAGGTGGGAGCAAAGCCAAGGCATAAATTTATTTTCCGCCCAAAATAAATATAAGGCATGTCAAGGACCTTGTCTGCTTCCAGGTTGGAGTTCACAACTTGGTCATTCGGAGCCTTAGATGCGTTCTAAACACTGCGTAAGAAACAAAAAAGGTATGTATGGTTTAATCAAATCCTGAAACTTTCTTGTTTGTATGTGTTTTGATTGGATGACAAGACATAAGCACTTTTTACACGAAAAATTAAATCAAAGTTTTGTTGTTAAATACCGCATTTATATTTTTTGTGTGGGTTTTTATTGCTTTTTGTCTATAAAATTCTACTCAATAATAAATAAGTTAGTGTTTCTCGCATACAAGTAAAGCATCTGTTCAAGCTAAGAAATTTGGAAATATGTTTTATAGATAGATAGGTGTTGAGAGTAGCAAACCCATACATAAAAACATGAGATGAATAATTGCTCCTGCATGTTTCATTAGTCATTATTTAGTTTCTCGTGCTGCTCTAACAAAAACTTAGTTTGTCAAAAACATTTAACTGAAAAGAAATGCTCTTACCAACTCAATATTTGCATTTGGAATGAGTTGGTTTTTATCATTTTATTCGATAAACGTTAACTGTTGTATACGAATGAAACCATTTTTAAATAGATATTTTTAAATATATTTTAAACAAATCGTGATAACGAATCAAGTATCGTCATACAAGGAAAACAAAATAATGGCTATAAAATTACTTACGTTTTCATATCCATGTAAAATGTAAGTATACTTCTCCTGATTTTATTTATTAGTAGTAGCATAAATAGCCTGTACAGGTTTCTGGACAGTACACCGGACGACCCGTCCAGCTGAGCCAAGTGTGTGTATCACTCTTAAGGCCATGTCACACTGCCGTGGCGTCGCGTCCGTCCATCTGCGGATGGATTTTTAAAATAATCGCTAACCATGTTGTCAAATAGGACAAGTCACACTGACATAACCGACGTGGCGCAGCGTTCGTCGCGTCGGCCACCGTCTGCTGCGCTATGCGGCTGGAGCGATCCTTGGCCGACGTCGGCGATGCTACGAAGGCTCGCGCATGCGCATAAAGCACCTCCCCAACCCCCTCACCGGGGCACCGCGCGCTCTTGCCACTGCCTACTCCTTTTATTTTATATTTTTAATAATTTGTTTAAAAAACCCTTGCGCGAAGCTCTAAAACGGCCCGACACTCCAGGATGAAATGACCGCCAGTTCTAGGGTTAATGAATACTCTGGTGTCATGTTTATATGCAATCATTTTATTTGTTATTTTTCATATTATGTTTGATCTATAACAAAATTAAATAGGCCTTATTTTAAAAACATAAAGACTTATTACAAAACTGAAAACACCAACACAAAAATTACAAAATAATCCTTTCAAGTGCATCTTATATATAAAAACCAATAGTTTTTAAAGAGGTATATCAAAGTATTGAATGCCCTAATTACTAAGTTCATAATAGAAATAGTATTGCATGTAATAATGAAAATATAATTTTGATAATAATAATTATTAATGAATACGCTCCAGAACAATAAATTAATTTTGTAGAGCTATAACAAACTATTAATTCCACTATCAGTGTATAACTAAACAAATTCAAAGTAGTTGAAATGCATAAGCAACTCCTAGAAAGACGTGGCGTTGGCCGCGGACGCGGACGCGTGTCTGGTAGTTTGACGGGATTCGAGACCGTCGCGGCATACGCGGACGTTCATACTATGGATGGACGGACGCGACGCCACGGCAGTGTGACATTTCTCAGTAAAAACACCCCCACTTCATTCCGAGGCCGATTTGCTCTCACTGGTGTAGTTAAGTGACCGACATGTTCAATCTGTAACTTATTGTTACTTTACTACATTCTCTTTCATTATTATTTTATGTCTTTTTTAATTTAGCTAGGATGGGGTAAAAAAATGTTGTCTGGAAATACTTTTTTGGTTATATGTTCACTTTTTTCATTTCTCCCGTGCGTTAGGAACTTCTTCATCCATAATAAGTTCACGTTTCTGCCGATTGCATTGGGATTTATATTATTTTTTCCCGCCATTTATTTGGTACACTAAAAACATTCTCAGGTAATTCCAAAATAATCTCTCTCTTGATAATTTAACAGACCTCACCGTCTTGAAGTTTCTCTGTCGTTCTAGAACGCTGTCCTTGACCACGAAAAACCAAGTTTGCATTACCTACAGTTGTCAAGCCGGCTGGCCCTTTCCCCCTCCACTCAGAGTAGTACCGGAAAATAGTTTTATCTGTGTCCCATCTGTCTTTATCTCCATTCTCTCAATTCTCCTGATCCCTATATCTGGCAATTTCTGTTGCAACACTATTTTATGTTAGAAATTCATTACATATGTTTTTTATACTCGATCTACCAAGTATTTGGTATTGCTGTCTTCATAACATTCTGCAGTTTATTTATGTAAAAATAAATATACACAAGTCTTGTTATGCAGTCATGTTATGAGGTTAAACCTTTAATTCTTTAGAATTTGACTTAACAGAAATTGTGCAAAGACAAGTTAAAGTTCACTTGAATCTTCTCTTACCTTTAAGATCCTTCGGCCTGTCGCTTCTTACGAAGATTCGAAGATTCTTGCTCGGTTCGTGTACGAGTGTCCCATTAAGTGTCACGATAATCACTGGACACTAGCTTCCAAAGAAGTGAACAAGAAACACCTTTCTCACGGCCGAAGTGGACACTCAAAGATCGATGGTGGGGGTAAAACAAGAAACCCCCACGCCGTTATAGTCTTTACGTTTTCAACTAGACAACAATTCTAGTCACGTGGTGATGTCAACTTATTCAAGTACTGTTATGCTTCTTGAGTGTAACTTTTGACATGATGTATCCACCCATGATCTGAGAGCTTTTGGGTGGGCTTTTGTATCCACCCAATGGCTATGAGATTTTGGGATACTCAATGATTTTGAGACTGGCCCCATAATAAACACGTCTAAAATATACGTAGGTTTTCAGATTTGTTCAGTAATAATTGAAATACGAAACTATAATGTACAGTAGTTGAAGCATTTGGAAATAAGGCCTCGACAAGTTTAGGCATTCCAGCCATTCATCAATTGGCCGATTTTTAAAATTGCGTACTTGTGTTAGCGGTTTGGATCAATGTTAGAGGCATTCATTGACATTCCAGTGCAGTTTTGTACGTGTTATACAACTAACAAGATAAAAATTACTGAACACTTTACATAATACTAAATTTTGATTTAACTTTTAGTTTTCCTGGAACCCTATAAGATCGGTGACTCTTGCGCCCTACGCGCACACACCGGTACAGGCGCAACCCGGCCTCCCTGCCGTCAATTTTGTTTCGATGACGACGTACCAGACTTTAGTCTGCAAAACTGCTGATTTTTATCGTCTTATTTTAAGTAATATTTTTGTTATTTATTAATTCCGCATATTTTTTTCATGAAAATAGAGTCCAAAAACGAATTCCTATCGTATTTTACAAACAAAGAGGTTAATGATCAACTCACCTTTGTTATTCAGTTATACCTTAAAAGACCTTTAATAAACACCTTTTAATGATGAAAATAAGTTATATATAGGTATTACAAAAGTTGAAATCGATATTACCATACCGTTAATGATAAATAGAAAAGATGCATTTTTAATTTAATTATTGCTGTTATACATTAAACAAATAGATCAATCATTATCGTTTTTAGGTTAACGGTCCTTAATATATTTTTATAAATACCTTTGATAAGTACCTTTGAAGTCAAGTGGAATACAATAATTGAGTAAATATTAAGTCTACATAGTTGCTTAGATTTTAGTATAAGCTGATGTACCAATTCACAATTCAAGGTTTAAATAGTTTTGTGAGCTATTATCGAAAGGTTTGATTTTTTATATAGCTTTCAGCTCATAGCAATTTTCAAAACTTTTGTTATAACGAGTAGCGTATAAGGCAATGGTCTTTTTTATTCTTTGTGATTTATTTAAAAAGGGTAACCTATCATTATTACCCACAAGAAATTTGAGGTCTGACCAATTTAGTCCTTGGGACAAAAACTACAAGTAGCTGGTAAAATGCATTGTTAGAGGTTAAATCCAATTTACCACCTACTGAATAAAATGTTGGAGTGACGCTACTTTTGAATTCATCGGTCTAAATAATAATTTTGCAAATAATGTAACGTGGTTTGTTACACAGTTCAGAGATAAAAGATGAGTTTTAAGAATTTTCCTAACATTAATGTTGTGTTTTTACAAGCACATTCTTGTAACTTTGAGGTCTCTTAAACACCAGTCTAGATAGTCTGGACAATAATTGGTTTGTTTGTTAAGTGAAAGTTTATATCCTCAAGGTCTCCTAATATTGCCATACAATAATTTTCTTCCACGATATTTATGACAGAACGGACAGGTTAAAGTAGTGAAATTTGGCCACTATAGAAAGTAGAAAACTTTCCATCCCTTCCAGCTTTACAATCTCATTGTACTCGTGTTATGTCCCTTCCTGAAATAACGTCTGCTTTTTTATTGTAAGCGGGCCACCAAATAATGAGAAACAATTTGTTGGATAAAGGTTTTACTACTTCCGTGGCTACTTTGAAACCAGAAGCAATAGTTTTACGGAATATTCCACACTTTACTCATTGGATGGAAATAGCTTCTTCCCATAAATAATAATTGGCTGTTGGTACCCTTCTAAAATATAAAACCCTAGCCCTACTTTCATTCAAATCCAATACCCCAATATTGCAGAGTTCGAGTTTACAAAAATTAACTTTTGAATGCATTTGTACTAATAATGCATCGGAAACATAAATAGAGATAATTACATAAACAATCAACATTATAACTAAATAATTTGGTACCTATGCTAAAAACTAAACATTTAGTTTCTATATTAACTCATCTACCAAGTAATTGTTCCATAACACCAGTTAGATATTTTCTTTTCATAAATGTTAAAAGGTGTTATGGGACGAGAAAATACAGAAAATATTTATGTCCACAGAAAATTTTATAGTCCTCGAAACCCAGGACTTTTAAGCATTCAGAAATTATAGATTTCATCTGAAAACATGGATATCTTCCTGCTTAATAAGGAACAATCGCTACGCTATTTAATAATTAAAAGTTGACTTGTAAAAAAAAAATGAAATTGATGTTTTATGCTCATAGAAATGAATTCATTTGTTGGTGCGATGTTGCAAGGGAAAGGGTCGATCTTTTTAAAGGGAAAGTCCAAACTCCAATATAGTTCCTCCCTGTACTAATGCCCCCCTACATCAATTGCGCCTACCCCTTATCTCTGAACCCCCTCCAACCGATCACTAACCTGCCGTGATTTTTCCACGTGTACTCATTCCTGTTCCATCAGTTGAAAGTGAACTTTTGAGCCGTGTCTCAAGATAAAATTATAGAGTATCTGTCCCAGAATGGTTTGAAGTGGATACTAGTTGATTTTATTTATACTTTAATACTTAGGTGATAAGATAGTAAATTAATGTATTGTATTACAGTGGTGGAAAATATGGTCTGAAGTATATGTAGGAAATTCTGACATCGTAGGTAATTGGACTTTGATTTTATTAGAGCTTGTATGCTTTAAATTTGGTAAAAACTTATTTGCATGGTTTAAAAGTTTCAACATGGTTTTTTAGTAACGTTTTTGGATTGACGAATAATTTTAATACTTATATATGCCTTTTTTTAAACGCATGCTAACTTATGCTCGACCTTAACGATAGTTAGCTAAAGATCATAAACGTTAAAATGCCTGTGTTTTAAAGCGATAGACTTGCTCAATACAAAGAATATATTGATTGATTATTCATTAGCTAACGATTGAGTAAGAAAGGTTGTAAATTATCCTAAGATTACCCTTGAGGCGTTGCTTATAATTTATTTGTGCTACGCATAAATGTTATTTTATTTGTTAGTACGTTAAACTGAAAATTATAAAAGATGGATTTTCACAGCAAAACCCCCTAATTTCACCTCTAAGACTTATACACATTTCAATTAGAAATTAGTTTTATTTCATAGAAATAAAAGAAACTATAATAAAGCACTGGACTATAATTAACCAGTCAAGAATATGTTGCTTAAAATTATTGACAGACATTGTGTGAGTAGTATCAGGAAATTTATAAAACATTTGGAGATATTTATTTTAAAAGAAGTCCCTGGTTTTGCTAGGTCGAAAAATTCCATGGACTAGCCATTTGATAATATAAGCTAATGGCTCTTCAATATAACCTATTGTGCGTTTCAATACAAAATTTGAAAGCTAGTAATAATCAGTACTTTTTGAATGGATAAATTTTGAATAAATCTTGATAAATGTGATGTTAGCCTAATAAAATGTAACAGGTGCAACTAGTCTGTTATTTAGGAAAATAATTGTTTACTAGATCAGGGTCAAGTGTAGTGTCTTCTGAGAAACAACATTCCAAGCGGCCGTACATGTGTTAAGAGCCCCATGAATAAACTTTTCACGAGCTACTCTTTTTTCCTGTACACAAATTTTAATAAGATTGCTTTTTTTACAGTCCAGATATGCATTATAACGGTGCTCATATACACGCATAGTCATATTCTTTTAAATGTTACATCTGTTTGTAGTGTATTTAATTTGGCTAGGTCGTTTTGGGGTGTAAAGGTATTATGAGAGGGTACTATGTAGAGGGTATTATGTAAAGGTACTTATAAGTGGGTAATGGTCTGCAAAATATCAAAACACTCATATTGTTTGATAAAACGTTTTAGAAAAATTGGCCATTATATTGTCAATACAAGACATAACTTTTGTTGGTGCCAATAAAAACAGGAAAGGTTCAATGATCTGAACTCATTTTAAAACAGTTCTTGATTTTTTTGAGTACATCAACCCAATATTGAAATCATCACATTCTGATATTCTGGCTCCCTTATATTGGACTAGTTTAAAAAATTGTTTAGAAATAGTTTTATATCACCTAGTTGAGATTTAAAATGGAAATTATTATTGAATATGTATTAAATAATTTTGCAAAGCTAAACCCACAATTAGTTTCAGAATTAAATTGATCAACACTTATGATAATGAAATCAATTCACTTTATGACGTAAAGATCTGATAATTATTTTTGTTAATGCAATAGAAACTGGGTAACTCCACAGGGAGTAAAAAAATCAACTTCATCTGATTAAAGCCAATGCTACGAAAAGGCCACAACATTCATGTTATTTTAACAGTTTTAACGTTTTATGGTGTATACATTGGGCATTTACCTGAAGCAGATTTATAATGTACAAAGCTAATTTAATTTATCTTTTGGATCAAGTTTTTAATAACAACTTTATTATTCATTTCTCAGGATATGTTTGATTTATAGAATAGAATATATATTTAGTTTTCATAATTATTTACAATCCATAACAACTAAAATAATGTGATACAAACTTATCAAAACATTTTTGTAATAACATCAATTTACAATTAGTCTTAAACTTAATACTACAATTGAGCTATACAATATTACGAATTATTATAATTAAAAAAAAAAAAAAAAAAAAAAAAAAAAAAAAAAAAAAAAAAAAAAAAAAAAAAAAAAAAAAAAAAAAAAAAAAACGGTATACAAGGTTAAATGCAATAAACTCATTCTAGTATATATACATATACGTATATGTATCCAATATCTATTTAATTTCGAAAATCATAGGGCCTCAAAGGCACAGCCTGTGCAGAGGTTCCTTCTCGAATATTAAACATTTTGCACAGGAAAGAATGTTTTATTTAAGCACATAAAATTCTTTTATCTCCGTTCTAGGTTTTATGTAACTTGTGTAATTACGAGTATTGTAAAAGTGTATTCCATTTTCGTCAATATCATATTTTTCACATTTCATATTTCTGACAGTACTATTATTTCAGAATGCAAACCTCTACTACCATTTATTTTAGTCAAGAAGCCATCAAAATTTCTCCTTTACTACGAATATTTTAGTGTAGTAACTCTAAATCCTTTGACTGTTTAGTCATTAAATCGTTTTTGTTCTGGACTAATTTTCATTAAAAAAATAAAGATCTATCAATATAAAATGTACTACTATCTGTAATATACGAGAATCTATCAAGGTTCAAGGCCAGATCAAAGAATATTAAAGCAAAATTCAACATTGCTATAATACAAAAATAACAGGTACGACCTTTCCATAAACTTAAAAGGTTCAATTTGTTAATAGTTATAATTCTAACTTAAAGTTGTTATATTCACTGACATTACACCAGTGCCTAAAAAGTGAAATAAATACAGCGGAGTAACAATGTACTAAAAATGTTTTATATCTTTCAATATACTTTTTGAAACAAGAGACACAGGGTATTAAGGTAACATTTAAAGATACTTTTTAATTATAACCCATTGTCATCATAGTATTACTTACATTACATTAATACAATACTTAACAGTTTATAAATTTAAATGAGCAGAGAATAAAGATTCGTAAAACTAATTTTGTTCGCTACGGATTTATTTCATTCATTGGTACACAAAGTACAGTAGAAAATACGCAAATATTTTACCTGGGGGTATCTGAAGTATTTAAGTTCATGTTGTAAAGTAAAACGTATAATAAATACTAACGTGTTATTGAGAAATACTATCATAAGTTTTAATGATATTTTAATGACCAATGTTTGGTGTTGTTTCATGCAGTACTATTAGTGTTGTAATATCTTATCTGTTTAGGACAAAGCCATTCACCAATCCCTACATAATCAACAGAAGACACCGGCTGCCTTAGGGAAAGAGGTCATATTTCCTCCAGTGGAGGAGGCCACAGCCGCTACCCAAGAGGCTGCAAGCCGCTCTTCCACCGCGGTTGACTTTTAAGTAGCGGCGGAAAGATAAGTTGCAGACAAAACAAGATCCTAAAGCTGAAGGTATCTTTTTGGCCATAATATATAACAATATTCATAATTGAATGTATATGATACTGTTTATCAGTGTGTAAAGTATGTGACGATTCCGATTAACAATTGAATGAGTTTATCAAACATTTCAAATATTTATAGTATTTTTATCTGATCTTTACAGTAAAATGTATATACAATGGTTAATTTTAGGCAAAGCACTGTCTAAAACATGGAAGTCACGACACATCAAACTACATTCACAGAAAAACCTGGTCATTCATCGTAGAAATTGTACAATTACCAAGTAACATATCGATAAATCAATACATTTAATTCAAAATAGAAAGAGAAATAAGAACGAAATACTAGTAGAGCATAGAAGAATATTTTAATAAGTTGTTATTTGTTGTTAATATTTATTCACCAATGAAAAGAAAAATTCAATAAATACTTGAATTACAATAAACTATTTGGATCAGATCCTGCAGTGATCTTAACATTGTTCACACTAAAAATTTGAAATTAATGTACATATTTTTTGATTTCAGAAGATACTGAGTATTTTCAATTATAATAACAATAACCTGTGTTTAAATAGGATAGATTCAACATCCTTACTTTCAAGCGCTTTTCCTTACCCTAATTTGTTTTTAATTTCTGTGTACGTTTTTTTAATACGAGACTCAAATACATGTTTAGAATTCAAAATTGATTAATGTTTTCCAAAGCACTTACTTAAAAAAATTATTACACCAATATATTACTCAAAAGTATAAGTATAGGCTATTCAAAGCATGAAATTTATGTAGACGAGATTTATATAAACTGTAACATTGTAAAACTATGTTCTGCTGCTGATAGTGTTATACATAAATGACCAAATCGTATTCAATAGCTCTTGGATGGTTTTTGGATGTGTAGTTTTCAACCATCCGTCGTGCAGTCTGGATTGGTCCCAGTGACTACCGCCTGTTCACGGTGAAGTGGCTCGCAAATAATCACACTGACGCAGAACTGCATGCCTTTGCACTCGTACACCAGTGATTCAATTTGCAGGTAGCAGATCTCTACAGAGACGTTATTGAAAAGCTTCTACCACGTTGTGATAAATGTTTTAATTGAAATGGAGATTATGTATAAAAATAGCCCAAGAGTTATCTTTCAAAATGTAAAAAATAAATAAATAAAAATTTGATCACTTTTTAAATTAATTTATACTTATACATTTATATTTATACATAGTTTATTTCATATATATTATATATATTTATATATACTAGCTGACCAGGTAAACGTTGTTTTGCCACATAAATTCTTATTAGTATGTGCGAATGTGGTGTATGAGTGGAAGAAGAATGAAGCGCTGTAAACGATGACGGCATATAAAAATTACAAAACATTAAATATTCATATTTTATCTTTTAATATAACTTATTCTGTATAGATAATTATCATAATATAATGTATCATATATTATATGATACGGTACATTTGATAATATTACTAATTACAACATCAATCCCTTAACGCAATGGATTCTACAATTTTTTGCTAGCCAATATTTAGCTAAATAAACAAACTGAAGAGTTTACCAACTCGAGAGCATGCCACATATAATTGCCTGTGTGAAAAGCAACACTTCTACATGGATGCTTTTTTACAACCTACATGTCTGGAGTATTACAATATATAATTTGATAATTTGATTAGTGTTTTTTTTTCTTTTTTACAGTTTCCTGTTACCAAACTGACGAAGAGGACACTTAAAGTATATCAAATACAAAACATTACAACATAAAATGTTATAAAATTAAGAAAAAACACGAAAAAATATTATTGAAAAGTAAATCAAAAAGGATGCCATTGGAATTCCAAAGCCCTTATGTGAAAAGCCGATGGGAAATGTAACGAAATCAACCAAAAAATAAGAATGAATCAGCAGTCCAAACAAAGCTACACTGCTGACTGTAGGAAGACAACTAACGTAATTCTCGACTCCTTTCTCAGAGGAACGAAGAAAAAAGATGCATAGTTCGTACATTACTGGTTACTATGTAAAATTTCAACACTACCAAACAATAATGTTGTTCTACATTGTTCCAAAACATTCTTAATTTGCAATAACTATTGTTTTTGTTTTATGTTACTTTAAACAACTGATAGCAATTTTTCCTTATTATTATAATATCAAATAATGTTTTAATAGTTTAAAAGGGATAAATCACGAAGCGTTTTTAAATTGAAGGCTTTGAAATTTCTAAATATCAACCACAGCTAGGATAGTAAGCCGTGGTGGTGAGTTAAATAAATCAAAATGCTTCTGTTATTGCAAGCGTGTTTACATTTCTACAATTGCTTTTCAAATCAACTCTTGATAAATCATACCAACTCTATCACAATGAAATAGCATACATCTAAATGAGTCGTGGTTTTAATAACACTTTCAATTATCTTTTAAGCTGTTCCTCAATGTTCTAAGATCCATTGCACTTTACCTATCAATAAAGGAATCTAATTTAAGGAGGGTATCAAAGCCTTTATGCATTAATATAGGTTTTTTTGTGTTTCAATAGAAATAATTCACAGCTGAAATGTTTAAAAATTAAGAAACATTTTTCAAGTAAATAAAAACAACAATTATATTGTTTTAATATCATTAATGCTCGTAATTTTTAAACGACAGAGAGTTAACAGGTTGAGTTATATCTCCAGTTTACCTTCATTTGATTGCAGCGCCTGATATCTGAACTTTAGGTCAGACTTAACTCCTGGAATCTGTAGTCATGGTCGTCTGAGTAGATCCAAAGAACGTCGACGATGAAGAAGCTCAAAATGATCCTTTACATCGTTTCGACGTCAGAGACAGCTAGGTGAAGTGGCAGCCTCATTAAGGTAAATCAACCGAGTTTTCTATTCTACGGTAGGAAGGGTTGATTCAATTTGAATGTTTATAAGCTAAAAACTTTAAAACAAGGCATATTAATGCAATGTTTTTCTAAGCAGCTTGCTATGAATTCTTTATTCACGTATGAGCATTAGTAATATATTCATGTAATCAACTTATTTACAATTAGCGCACTTACGCTACTTTCCATTTGAAGTACATGAAAGAGTGCTTATATCAGAGAGAAATTAAACACCTCTGATACATATTGTGTTTAGCCTGTATGGTGCTTTGTCACATCCTGGACAAACGTGAAGGTTTCTTGTGGTAGTGATGGGTATTAAGGGAGCGCTCCATCCAGCAAAAACTTCGTTGTCGACTGACCCGCTCTATAGGTGCGGCGAGTGTTGGAACTACGTACAATTGGAGGAATTTAGCTGTGTTCGTGAAGCCCTAATACTACCCTTTCAACAAACAAACTCTATTTGTAAGGCGGGTTGCGTTTACGTGCTAGCGCAACACTCTCTTTAACGACTTTAAACTGACGATTTCGATTTACCGATTAGTATTGACACATACGTTATTTTCAAAAACACGTTAAACAACACTATAACAACTGAAAAACAAGGATAAGTCCTATTATTGCTATTATTTGGTATTCTCTTATTATTTAATTTACAATCACTTCAATAATATTTAGTTAATTAAAATGCTAGAATATAATTTTCTAGTGGGAAATGTTACTTACAATGATTGTTTTTTCATTGGAGTTCTTCAATCCCACTCAAATTGTCCTCCTCTTCTGCGTCACTGTCACTGCTGTTTGTATCCGAACCAACTGATATAATAAGAGGTTCTATAATATTGTCAATCTGGGGTTCTGCGGCTGCATAGTCCCTTTCGATTTTCTCTACGTACTTGCACTTTACTGACCACTCTTCTGCGCCTATACTTGATATCTTGTCTTGGCATAGAGCTTTAGCTTGAGACATAGTGAAAGATGTATTTCTCATAGCCACATGACTTTTGACTTCGGCCCAAATTAACTCAATAGGATTGAGGTCTGGGTGGTAGGGCGGAAGTCGTAAGATGTCATGACCCTCTAGTTGAACAGTCTTGTCCAAGGCGTACCGGACATGCCTTGGTTTATATAGCTGCACAAGTTTGTAGAGTTCAGGTAAAAGCATATAGTCGCAGAATGGTATTCCGTTTTTTGAAAGCCACACCTTCATATCTTGCTTCCTACTTTTTGAAGTAGGGGCTTTATCAATTTGTATGTTATGGTAGGGCGCGTTATCGACTACCAGTACTGAATTTGGTTCCAAATTCGGAACACTTTTTCCTTTATCCACTTCATAAATATACCCCAATTCACGTTGTCGTGGTAGTCTCCACTATGGTTGCTTGCTTTCCAACAGGTAAAAGCATTGGGCACGAACCCTTTCTCTCCACTCGAATGGATAATTATTAGTCTCTCGCCCTTGGAAATTGGCTCGTGTAACCCTTCATTTGAGCTATCCGACCAAGTTTGGTTAAATACGTGAGACGATAGTATAAAATATCCGTCTAAATAAATTATGGGGCGTCCTTGATCCCTGTAATTTTTTAACGCTCTCAAGTACGTTATCCTTTTCTCTCTGTTTCTGGCTTTTCAATTAATAATTTCCTATTGTTTGCCGTCCTTTTCCATGTAAATCCCAGATCCTTTAATACCCACCTCAAACTTTTTTCACAACCCTGGAAATTTATTTTGTCCCTTAAGCACCTCCCTCAATAGTTTTGCAGTCGGTATTCGATGTTCTTCAACATGGAACAGACTGATTTTAGCGAGTGTGATGAGTTATTTGGGCCTATACAATTCCTGAAAGGAGGGTTTTGGTTTTACCCATGAGCCATAGGAAATGTTTTCGGGACGCAGCGCATAACGGTACCCCGCCACCCCTCCCCCCTATCACCACACACTCAAGGTCACGCGCACAGCTAAAGTCCTCGAACTGTACAGGAGACGAAAGCTAAAGACAGTGTAGGCTCCTCGGTAGTTTTGCACCTGTCAAAGTCCCGTTGTCCCAAATATCGGAAAACACACCCTCGGTCGGGTCTGGCCAGGCTTGAGAATGGAAACCGGCTTCCTCTTTGAGTTCCTATCAGAAGGCATCGCTTCAGTAAAACCAGATTTTGTCTACACGATGTAATTTCTTTCAAATATAGTTTGTAACAATAGTTTATATGTATCTCTTTATACGCTTTAAAGCATTGTTTCTTAGCAAATAAAGAGACTTTTAGGAAGAAAATAAATATATAACTTCAACAAATATTAAAATTTACTGAGAGTGTATTTTAAGCATCTTAATTTTAATGCATAATACTAGCCACCTGAATACAATTACATTATTTTCTATCGGTATTCAAAGAGTTCTGCAAATAAATACAAACAATAAAATACCTGAAGAAAATTACAAAATATTTAACTATAAATTTACATTTTAATTTGCCATAAAACATACGAGACTAATAAAAAATTATATTTACAATTTAATTTGCAATTTATAATCACAAATTGTATATGATAAAATAAATTAAAAACAACTAACAAAACAGTTACCCATATGGTAAGATAAATAAAAAAAACAATGTACAATAAAATGTACAATTCATTACAAATATCAACTAGGACTCTATTATATTTACTATTATATGTAATATTGTTGGTATTTTGGGTTATGAGGAAATATACTTTTGGTATTTAATGTGAGGGGAAAGGCGTTATACCTTAATATAGCATGCAGTTTATTTATATTTCTTGTGTTTAATTTATATTATTAACTCAGAGACGTTTTCATTTTGAACTACATGCTTTTACTGTTTTATTTGCTTTTACTACATACTTTTTTATTTAATAGCTGGGGAAAAGTAACACATCTGTGGTTTATTTGAATATGTATTTCTGAAGTAGCTTTAAAATAAGCCATGTAAATTCCATGTTTTTAAGCAACTTGTTACAAGAATAAGTTGTTTATTTACATAATAGACTTATCTAATCAACTTTTTACAATTACGGCACTTACCATACTCCATTTGAAATACATTAAAGTGTTGATAAAAGTAGAGAGATATTAATCACCTTGACATATATTATGCTTCAGTCTGTTTAAGTTTTTGTCACATAATAAATAAACATGAAGTTTTCATGTAGTAGTAATAGGTATTAAGGTACTATTTGAGGTAGTATGGGTTCTTTATTTAAAATTTGTTATTGACGATTGAAAAAATCCTTTCCACTTCAACAATCTATTGCAAACCGAAACGACTGATGATGATGATTCGAGACTGTAGGTGGCTGATGGGTTTGTAAATGTTGAACAAAACTAGGCAAATGCTATTGACTCGAGCGGTACGTCTGTCGTTGACGACACACATCTTGCTGTTTGTTTACTGTCAATTCAACTTACGTACAGTCACTGAAGACGAGTTACTTCAATACGTTGGCAAACTGGCAAACTGCGTAGTATTTCAGCTCCTGCGTATGATTGTGTGTCAGCAACATTGTTGAAGGAACACTTTTATTTTTTGTAAACCGTTACTTAGCATTTATTATTAATGAAAATATGCGCTTTGGGAAGATTCCAGGTGCATTCAAAGAGGATAAGGTTTTCGCTATTTATAAGTCTAAGCATATTATAAAGAAATCAAAATATAGGTCCATCTCCTTGCAAAGGAGTGTGTTTGCAAATGTATTGGAAAGAATAGGATCAATTTAAAGCATACTTGACGGATAATCAAATTCTCACTAATTGCTAATATGGATGAAAAAAATCAGATGCCCTCTTTAGTAACAAGAAGGATATTCATATTGAAGCGTTAACCGAGGCGAAACGTTGAAAATTATTATTTTTATATCAATTGATATTGCCGGTCATGAGGTGTATTAAACCTAATCAAACCGGTATTAGTCCTAGAGAGTGGGTTTAGTTAAGTTCCCTTGCCAGCTTTGCTGTAGGTTATTAGGTTCTTAATAACGCTTAGCTTTTGATAACTCTTTTAATAATAGGTGTTGTAGGTTATTAATAACGTATATAATACATTCTATTTTAATGTTATAATAATAATATGAATAAAATCTGATCTAACCCCAACTATTGAACGAATCTAAAGAACGAAAATGTTGGCAAACCCTAACCCCCGGAAACCTCCGGTTTACTTAATTAATACATATTTCAACTATGGAATAGTTCAAGAGAGATTAAAATAAAATAATATAATTGTTTAGGATAAATTGTCCCTTCCCAAACTGCTTCCACGTTTGAGCCAGGAATCCTCCTCTTCTTATTCTTGTCTAAGTCCTCCTGAACACTACTTGCGACTGTGACAGTGATCCGTCTCTTCTCGAGAAACGTACGACGTCTACTTGGCTTATGGTACAAAGAAATATGTTGTGAAAATGTTGCTAGCGCCTCAAACTCCCTCGGCTAGCGGAGTCGAAACGCGAGAGAAGATTGACTTATACGGCTGGGGATGGATTAAGAAACCTGTAAATGTCAGGTAACCAAACATACTAACTAAATGAAAGGCCTATGAAGCAGACAGTTCTGAATTTTGGTGGCTCCTTCCAAGTGATAACTCCTGGGTGGATTTACGACGGGGGCGACGTAATATTGACGCGCCGTGACGAGGCTCCAGGGTCTCCTCGGGGAGACTCCCAACGACCAACTCGGCTGGATCGACTGAAGCAGTCGCTGTGTACAGTCGCTCAAAGCACAGAACCAGATGCTGTGGAAAGAGCATACTCAAGTTTTATATGATATTTACAAGTCCTCTGAATATCAGCGTGGACTTTAAACTTCGCCGTGGGGCGAAAGGAAATCAGAATACCCATTAAGGAAGAGGCCTCGTAGAGAATAAAGTAGTGTGCAAGGCAGGGTGTTTTAGGTCTAGGTTATGTCTTATATAAGGTTATACTACGAGTTCACAAAAAGCTTTTTATTGCCTCATGATTACGGGTTTTTTTATCTGGGTAGTGCCACAATGTGAGCCAAGACGCCACAAATGGCAAGCTGCCATTAATTCATAAGATTCGAAGCTTGTCCAGAGAATTCGTAAACACAAATTATTGCTTACGGACTTCAGATAAATTATAGGGGTAGTTCCTTTAAGGGATTAGCCCATTAATCCATTGCAATCGTAAATTTCTTATCAAAATTTGTATATTTGTGAAACTTGGCACTATGGTAAGGATAGGGATTATCCTTCTACCTACCTGTCGGTTTGGTACCCATTTGCTCCAATTGTAATTAAGAATTAATTGAGTGCATAAAAAAACATATGACTTGGACTTGGTTTGAGTGCATATATGACTTGGTATGAATATATATGTACATGTATATACATTTTGTGATTCAATGTTTATTGAAATTAAATTCGGCTATTGTCATTTATACACATTTAATAAATGTAAATAAAAGTCGTTTGACAGGTGTTTGGTCTTCCGATCATATGTTAGTTTAGTTATTTAAACGCATACGGCCAAATAAGAAATAATTTAATCGTAAAAGGTAAGTGCTCTGTGGTGTAACGGTAGCACATTCACCCGGCAAGTGAGAGATTCGGGTTCGAGTCCCGGCGAAATATATATATATATATATATACTGTACATGGTGTCAATTAAAACCTTCACCACAGGTATTAAAATACTTTTTGGGATTTTTTGAATAATAAAAAAATTCCCCCCCCCCATTTTCAAAGAGGAATACTTAAAATTTTAAAATTGAACCCATATCTTGTGACACATTATTTTAATGGTCTATTTACTACTAAATACCATAGACGCAAGACACAAACACAATGACAAGAATAAACCATCTCTACGATGTTCTTAGCTAAAGTTATGGGCAAATAACACCTTACATTTTAGGTTTTCACTTCCTCATGTATCTTTTCAGTTGAGTTTGATCAGTTAGTCGCTTAATTTGTCTAAAGATATTTTAATCAAGCTTAGTTTATCGTCTTTCCTAAACCAACGATCAGAATATCAATTGGTAACGACATTTATTCAATACCACTTCGAAACACAACACAACATTACAAAATATTGCATTCGCAAGCACTGCCAACGTACGCTCAGCTGTCCAACAATGCTCAGCTGTTAATATTTCAGATTTCAACACTCCGTTTGGGATATTATCCTTAAAATAACGAACCCACGTCAACTTAGACCTATTTATTGTAGGTGTTGTTTTATTTCTATCAGCATGGAATTTTCATAGTTTGATGTAGAGGGTGACTGTTTTGATGATGAGATCGTTTGAGATCATACAGTGATGTTGTAAACCTATTCAATGATGAGTTTCCAGACCACATCAATCCTATTACAAAGTGTGCAGTGGCGAGGATATAACACCGCTTCAATGAGGCACATGTGTTAAAAACTGACCAAGTTCAGATAACTTCCCCACAATTCATGAAGATAAAAGATTAGATGTAATGCAATATTGCGTAGAAAATCCCCATTTATCTTTGGGAACTGCAGCTTTGCAGCATAATGTTACAAAAAAAAACAAATCCTCGTCGGGAATAAAAAAAAACCTTTTAAAGTTAAGTCAATTATTACAAGAGCTTGACTTTGAAGACGACTTTGATCGTTGAGTTGAGTTTTGTGCAAATATGATGAGTTAACTAGACATGAAACCCGAACTACTAAACAGAATATTGTTTAGTGATGAGGCTACATTCATGAGCAATCGTACCGTAAATGGACATAATTGTCGGTATTGGTCCGATGTAAATCCACATTGGTATATTGAAGCTCATACATAATAATATCCGTAAAAATTTAATATTTTGGCAGGAATAATTAGCACCACGATAGTTGAAATGTTCATATTTAATGGAAATTTAAACATTGAAATTATTTACAAATGCTTGTCAATCAGACTATGCAGACCTGCACTTCAACACATGTTTGGACAAGAGACCGGCAACATTTTGTTACAAGATGGTGCACCTCCACATTATGGTCGGAATGTGCAACAATATTAGACAATACTCTTCCAAGAAGGTGGATAGGTCGAAGGGGAGCTGTGGAATGGCTAGCAAGATCTCCTGACTTCAATCCTCTAGACTATTTCTTCTGGGGCCACATGAAACATTTACTCTACGAAACGAAGCCAAATGTATATTTTGTAATGAACAAGTGGTACATAGTAGCTTTATAATTGTTATAAGTATTGACATGCGTACCAGACTATATAAAATTTTAGTGTAATGGTACTGCCATTTAATTATGGTACTAATTCTAAAAATATGGATCATCTGTTAGGAAGTTTTCTCTTAAGGCAATGTATTATTGTCATGTTATTTACAACATTGTTTGCGAATGATAACAGAGCCTATTTTGAAAAGTATAACGGTTATTTGTTAGTATTAAATTAATGTGTACCTCTGCTTAATACATACGCGCTTTAATATTAAAAAGTTATAATAAGTTTTCTTCCTCCAATAAGTAAGTCCCTAGCATCATATTAGGTATATTGTAACGAATACGTACTTGAATTCTGTGCGCTCCACTGCCCGTGTGTTATTTTTATTATATCTGATTGAGTTCATTTATAAGTCTAGGTGAGTTACTGTAGTCGACACTATAGACATCGTCTGATATCAAACCTTTCTTACCACTCAGTAGCTAATCCCATCGTGTAACTGTAGAATATTTAGCGTATCAACTATACCATGTAATCGGTTTGTTAATTACATGTATAAGTTGTTTAAAGAGGTTTGTTTGCATTGGATAGTTTTAACAGTTTAAATTAATCTATGGTCAAATATCAATGGAATGAAACTTAAATATTTTAACCACAACTACAGAACAACAGAGAGGTAGTTTCAGGTAAAGCCTCGGGTGAGGTGATTCCTTCCTCGAAATGGTGTCGTTAGCAGACAATAATTTTATTCCAACCGGTCTCAAGTTTGCGTGTCCATTCTGAATAGGTCTAATGAAATTACGTGGAAGGGGTTATAAAACTATTCTCAGAAATTCCGTGAGGGGTATTGGGTAAAGATATAAGTCTACACAATAGCTTTTCTTCCATATTATAACATCTGCTCCTACCTACCAGGTGTCAGCAATAAGATACATTTTTCAAGCCTCAACCACATCTGACACTGAAAAATTAGCAAAAATTAGGGAGACTCTAATGTCATAAATCACACGACATTTAAACACAATACAACCATGCGATATAATAACTCTAAATAAGATTCACGTACCCTGAATAAATTCAGTGAATACAAAAAACCCTCAACAATAGTTAAAAACTTGTGCTATAATACCGTAACAATATTTCAGTAATGTTATATACCAACTCCTTTACTTAAAAAGGTGGTTTATGAAAATAATTGTGACAGATTTGAAAATTAATTGTTGCAGATAAAAACAGAAATAAAGAGAATGCAAAATAATGAATGAAATTTAAAATAATTTGGTTTTTAAAATATATGTGAGGTTAGAAAAAATATATTGTTAATTCGCCTACAAATTTTACTTATTTTTTATACATTTTCATGGATATAAGAGGACATCGTCATTTAAAAAAGTGCGCAAAAGAGAAGCAGTAATATTTATGTTATACCTTCTGATATACCTGGCAGCAACAGAATTTACACAACTTCCGCATGCTAGAATTTCAAGCTGTCACTTTTTATAATGCTTTTAATTTTTCATGTTTTAAAAAGAATGAAGATTTGGAGTACCAAATTCCAAACAACGTTTGAACATTTTACGATGGATACTAATCTAGTTTAGATAACCTTGATACTTAAAAATATAAAACTGTCGTTTTAATAGACATATAATCCTCTCCCTCAATTGTAAGTAACAAGGATAATAAAACCACTTGTCACTCTAATGTGAAACAACCCTTCCGACCATAGTGTAAGAAGGGCTGTGTTATGTGTTGTCAGTCTAGTTAAGATTTATTTAAACGATTGATTTGATGAATAAAATCATGTTTATTTTAAAAGTTAAACTCATGTTAATAAAATTGATTCAACAAATTTGATAGAGCAATTTTATTAAAACAGACTTTTTATTTATTTACTAGCAGTTACACGGCTTATCGCGCATTTACTTAGGCTTCTTAGGCACATGTGTGAGCACTTTTGGTTCGAGTGAATTATATTTCCGACGTCAATGTTGAGTTTGCCTTGTTACATTGCCTTGTTGACATTTGTTACACTGAATTTGGTAAATCACATTTTTAGATTCACAATACTTTAACTTTGGATTTGCTCCCTATTCAAGCATTGTATAATTAATATTTTAAAACATTTAAATGTAAACAGATATTTCGGTCTATATGTCGAACTTCAGCTGAAAATGTCAACAGGTCTTTAGGGATTATTTTATTAAGATTGCTTTTGACATAGTTAAACTACATTTTCTCCTGCAATTTTTTCAGATGTGACTCCGCCACTGGCTGAGATGCAGCGAACACAATCCGACGTAAGACCATCGCGGTATATAAATTACAGGCTCGTGCCGACCATCAATGACACTACTGAATTTATGACATTTCATGAAATCGAGCGGCAGATTAGCGAAATAAAAATGGGCCTCGCTGTAAACGACGAGGGGGCTTCAGAACCAGGAAGTCGAGACACACGTTGCAACATGTGTCTTACGATGAAGGCAATCCGGATGGCCACACCTTGTGGACACAATGTAGTGTGCAGGCCGTGCGCCGTCTCTATGACCGAGGATGAAATATTTCATCAGGTCACAAATGGCGATGGAACTATTTTCACAACTACTCATATACACCTGCCACTAACATGTCCTATTTGTAGAGCAACTGTTGGTGCTTTTATAAAACCATTTTAATTATATCTTTAACGTTTTAAAACAATGTAACTGTAAAATATATTGTTCTATTAAAGGTGTCTAAAATAATGGTTTGTTTCTTTGCACAACTAGTTCGTAGTTAACCGTATTACGAGTATGTATATCTTATATTTATTGCAGCGTTTTAAATATTTTTGGGCTATCTAATCCTATAATGTATATATCTATTATATATAATATAATGTCAGTTTGTTCTTAAGATGTCCTGTGAAAAGAAATAAATTATAGCTTTCCAGCCCCTCATAGGCTTTACTGCGTTCGGCCAATAGAAACCTTTATACTTTAATTGCTTATTTATGAAACAGGTGTAAGCATTATTAAAGATTTTGAAAACTATTTTATTTCATCTATACTAATAGATCCAACTCTAAATAGCGAAACATTATCCGAAAACACCTAAATACTTTTCCAAGTTTTTTCCAAACTGCAGACATAAGCATTTTCACAAACTAGCTATTAGCATGAGCTTTTTTATAAACAAACACATGTTATTTTCGATTAAATATTAAAATACAAATAATTTATATATACTATCTGACATAATTAGTTTATATAGTTATTAACAGTAAACTGTTTAAAAAAGAAAAGTTATTTGTTAAAATGCCTTTAAAATTGCAACATTAAAACAAACATATTTGAAATGTTTATTTATTTAGTATTTTTACTATTGTCGAGGGAACTGCAGAGGGTAAGTTAACTGTAAAAGATAATCATTTTAAAGTTTATGGTATTCGGGGATATTTTCGTTTTCTAGCCATTTTCTATCTTCTTTTCTTTACATATTACTATAGATTAGGTTATATTTAAAACATTTTCATAAAATATGCCAAATATGCTGTATATATGTAGTGTTTTTCAATTCGTAAAAAATAAAATAATTAAAGTACGAAACATAAAATTAGAACGTTTAAACGTACAAATGTTAACATTGTGGTGATTGTGTATGAAACTAACGAGTGTATCAAGGGAAATAACATAATCTAATTTAAAAAGAATGTAATTAGAAAAATATTAATTGAAAATCGTACTTCTTAAATATCATTGATAAAACTTATACGATGATTAATCAATAAAACATGAATATTCCAAAAATTAACTTAAACGATTGGTTAGATTTATATAATTAGCCTTATTATAACATTTTGATGTAACTACAAATACATTGTTCCGCCCAGTTGACCGTTTATTTAGCTCTGTAATATTAGCATTGTAATATGTTCAAAGCTTTCAAGCTGGAATTGAGCACAGTTTCCAGGCAGCCGCGCTACACACGTGGAAGAATGTGCAGACATCAGCTCAGCACATCCGCTCCCAGCGTGTGCGCTACGCCACGAGGTGCCTGCGCTCAACTGTACTATGGCATTACGCTCATACTAGTTACATTTACAGTACTGACGTAATATTATTTAGATAAGTTCACAATGCTCAAAATCTAACTTCTATGACGTTAACCCTCTATACAGAATATATCTTAAACTCTCTATGACAATTGTTTTTCATTAATCCTAAACTAATGACATTTAGATACCTGTTGAGTATATCCTTATAATTATAACATGTGACATTTATGATTAACAATAAAATACATCCCTTGTTTCATATAATAAATCATGGTTTTTGTTTTATGTAATGCGAATCATATCTCAACAGCATGTTCAATATTACGCTAAAACTACCTCCATTAAACACAATAAATTATTACATATATTCAATGACGATCCATTTTATTGATAAATACGGCCTTTTTCCTAAATATGCTAGTGTATCGAATTGACATAAAAACTCAATTAATTTCTTTGTGTAAATGGACAAATCTATACCGTTTATCAATACTATTGCATCTACCATTCCTTTCAGTACGGTTATTATTTTCGTTCCTCACATCAAATCGTTAAAGCTGTGAGCATTTGGATAGCTGGGCCTAGCAATCATGAAGCTATAATTCATCCTGGAACATAATATTACACAACACAAGCTGAGTATAAGTCTACCCAGATCAGCGGGGAGTGGGGACCCGGCTCAGCATACAGCGCTCTGCTATTGCGGGGTCAACGGACGCGCTCCACAGGCGCTCCGATCAGCTGGCGCTCGCTCCGCCACTCGGTCAAGTTCACCAACACCCAGCCGTCTCACGTCTCCGCACATGTACACTGTCCTATTATACCTTTAATTGCATACATGAAATACATCTCTGGTTATAATAAAACATTTATTCATTAAAACATACAAGTATAATTACATTATCTACACTTATCTTGGAATGGCCATTCCCCTATGATTACTTACTAACTAGACAATAATACAAGGTTGTTTCTAATAGTTAAATTACCCAACATTATTAAGAGATACTATTATTAAACGGGAAAGAGTATATACCTAAAGTGTCCTTTAGTGCATTTGGTAACATCAATGTGTTTTATTTTTGTTTCCGTATTAAAGTCACACCTAGGATTGCTCAGGTTACCCTAAGACTTTGTCGGTGTTACCTTCATTTAATTCCCACCACTCTAGAGAAATCCGCAACTCTCTGTCTCCAATTTGTAGTAAAGGCAGGTCTCGGGGCAGCCCGTCACCTTCAGGGTTCTGCCGCTGTGCGGTCATCTCGACACCGGCGTCAACTCGCCAGCCCAAAACAGAACAGAAAATCATTACCAAACAAAGCATAAAATCCACAGTAATTCGGTCGTATCGTTCGCCAAAATCTTCCATTTCGGCTCTTGCAAATTGCCCTACCATACCAAATCCTAATAAATGGGGATTGCTAATTACTATCACAGTTAACAAAAACACATACACAACATGTAATACCGATGAGACGACTGTATATATATATAGCTTTCTTCTCCCGTGGGACTGTCAAGATCCTGCGGTCAGTTTACAATCACACGGGACCCCAACCTCGAGTGCCCCCCAGTCTCCTCGGTTCCGCTATGTTTAGAGTCCGGTTGGGTATCATTAATTGCATTAAAAGATCATCTCCTGAAATTATACATTCAACAATTTCTAATTTTAAATATTTGCTGATCTCCTCTACCGGAACTGACAACTCGTAGACGTCCTCTGCTAGGGCCCTGTACAACTGCTTAAATCAGAATTTAGCTTATCCAAAGTCACCATAAAAGTAGGTAATTTCTTTTCTTTGCACTGGCTCAAAATCTCCAACCTTGAGACCAAGAGTCTTCCCTGTTTATGTCTAATCTTGTAATCGAATTCCATCAGTTTAAGAGCCCAACGACCCAATCTACCTTATAAGTCCCTGTTCTTGTCTAGCCAACACAGGGCATGGTGGTCTACTACAATAGTAAACTTCTGACCCCACGAGAATTGCCTAAAATGTTGTGTCGCTCAGACTACCGCGATACACTCCTTCTCTGTTGTGGTATATTTTTGCTCAGCCTCAGATAACCTCCTGGAACCATAGGCTGGAACCTACTGGAACTGTACGGGTAGTACAGTTTCTCCGTCCTTCTGCATAAGTGCTGCAACAACTCCTGGATCACTTGCGTCCGTATGCAACTCAATGGGTAGCGCCGGGTCGAAATGCCTTAAAATTGGGGATGACGTCAATCGCTTCTTCAACTCGCTAAAAGCCCATTCTTGCTCTGGTCCCCATTGAAACCGTTCATTCTTTTTGGTGCGATTAACCAAAGGTCCCACTATTTTTGAGAAGTCCGGGACTAAAGATCTGTAGTAGTTACACATTCCTAAAAACGATCTTAGAGCTCGCAGGCGTCTTGGAGGTTCAAAACTCCGTACTGATTGAATCTTGTCAGGATTTGGACTAATGCCCATAGCATTCACCGTACGACCGAGAATCTTAACTTCTTTATATCCAAACGAGCATTTGGTTGGATTGAGAGTCATGGACGCTGACCTCAGCCTAACGAACACCTTCCTCAATGACATCGTACTCAGGTGCCATGACTAGTACATCATCCAAATATACTAGGCAGCTTCCCCACTTCAAACCGGCTAATACTTGGTCCATACACCTTTGGAATACTGCTGGGCTCGTTTTAAGTCCGAAAGGGGTGCATTCCCATTCCCATAGGCCATCTGCCGTTATAAAAGCAGTTTTGTGTTTATCTTCTTCCTTAATGGGGATTTGCCAGTAACCAGAATTCATGTCTAAGGTGCAGAACCATTGGCATCCATTTAAGTACGTAAGTATATCCCCGACCAAGGGCAAGAGGTACGCTATATCCTTTATTTGAAGATTCAAGCGGCGGTAGTCTACACAAAAACGCCAAGTATCATCTTTCTTTCTCACAAGGACAACAGGAGATGCATAGGCACTGTTACTTTCTCGAATAACTCCTTTGTTTAGCATTTCATTCGCCTGTTCTCTGATAATTTCTCTCTCACGATGTGACACCCTGTAAGGAGGTTGGTGGATTGGAGTCTCGCCTGTGAGTGGAATATCTAACTCACACACATTCGTCCGCCCTAACTGAGATTTATTCCAGGCAAAACGATCTCAAAACTCCCTAAGCAGCTTAAGCAAGGTTATTCGTTTGTCCTCAGATAACTGGGGATTAATATCAATGTTGTGCTCTTCAAACTCGTCTTCGTCTCGCTCTGTCCCATTGACTTCCATCGTCGGTTCTTCTCGTATTTCACAAACTTCATATACTTCAGCTAGTATCTCTCCTTTCTGTAGGCACTTTTTGTCATCCGCTAGGTTCATTACAAGCACCTGATCAGGTGGTGTATCATGAGTTAGGCCATATGGTACAAGTACCGACTTCTCTTTGAACACTTCTAACCTCGGCTCTATCACTCCTATACTAGGCAGAGACCCCTCGTACTTAATTCGCAAAAGCTTTTGACTTCGAGGCGGCAGTTCAGCTGAATCTTCACATACCGCTTTGACTTGTTTTTCTTGTCCATCTCCCAACTGGATATGATTCAGCCATGATGGGTCTGGAGGGGGACGCAAATACTTGGCATCTCTCTCTTCACTTCGGAAATCAGCCGAAATCCTTCTCCCGTTGGTTAGTGTGAAATATACCTTCTTTGTTGCAAAGTCAATCATTGTACCAAACTTCAGGTGGAAATCGTTGCCCATAATGCAGCAATCCCCTACTCTTCTAGCCACAAACACAGGGAACGCCATTACACAATGACTGATTTCCAAAAGAATTTCCACACGGCCCAAAATTTGTACTGGTTCGTCTGTTGCAGTCTTTACATTGACCCCCTGGACAGGCCTAATCTTCTCTCGTAATTGAGGTATCAAATTCTCGTCGACACAGCTTACACACGCACCAGTGTCTATTATTATCGACATGATCTTCTGATTTAGTTTTCCATTTATCTCTAACACTCCCACCGTTTTCGCCGTGCTAGTCTCAGCTTGAGGAGTTGATTTTGGTGCAGGATGTCTTGTTGCATAGGCCTCACGAGCATACCTAGGCCTTGCAAATCGATTATATCGTTTCCATGTCTCATGCCATTCTTGGCGCTCATGCTCCTGACAAAGGACAGAGAGTCTTCGATTGTTAACCCTTCCTCTAATTGGTTGGGAGCCTCTTCTGACGGAATCACTCGCTCCCTGATTTAGCGATTCCCTTTCTCGTTTCCCTGATGCCCTGAACGACAAGCCACAGCATAGTGACCTGGACGGTTACACTGATAGCAGATAATTCTTCCGTCGGCTGTCCTTCCTCTCCCGGGTTGGCGGTAACCACCTCTATCTCTTCCTTGGTTCCATCCATCCAGTGCCTCTCTCCTCAGCGCTGTCCCGGTTGATTGCTCTCTCCCTCCAGTCACGTGTCCGGTCTTCTCGTTCGCCCTCGACCGCTGTTGGTTCTCTCGCTGCTCCATTAGCTGCATGCCAAGCTTCGCAAATTCTGATGCAAGGTTCTCTATTTTGTTTTCCAGAGTTCTCACTGTAGTCCCTTCTCCAACGATATTGGTAACGGCTGGTCCTAAACTGTTGGCTCGTTGCGGTTCAGTCATTAAATGATCCACTCTCTGCCCGGCCATAAATCTAGCGGTCTTTATTTTTCTGATGTTGGTCATCAAATTTGCCAACGAGTCGTTTGTCATCACCATAACTTTCTCTAGCAAGGATGGCTTCAATCCGCGCAATACATATTTTATCTTGCTTCTTTCCAACATAACGCAATCTACTTTATGGCACAGATTTAGCACATCTTGCACATAGGCTTCGACCGGCTCCATCTCACCTTGCATTCTCATGCGTAGTCGATATTCTACCTGCTCCTCCCAGGCTATTCCTTGGAAAGTCTCTTTAAGGCCGTCCCTGATTTGTGCCCACGTTAGGCCGTCTCCCATCGTTCCCTCCATGTTCTCATACCATTTAAGTGCAGCAGCTTCTAGGTAACAAGGCAAGATGACCTTCTTGTTCTCATCCCATCCATTGGCTTTCGCAACTCGATCAAATTGCGTCAGATACTCTTCAACGTTCTCTTCAATACCTCCTCTGAACCTCCCTGGAATGATGGTGAGTCCTCTTGCTTCTGCCATGGTGCCGTCGCTTTCTTCTTCTGCCTGAGCCTCCGATGCAGCCGAACCTGGTCTAATAGCAGCTTCTTCAATAAAGATTTCTTCTGACTCCTCATCCTGAAGTGATGTCTCAGCTTCACTACCGGTCCTTGGTCTTTGCGCGCAGTCGTACTCTGGGATACTTTGTGCTGTCCAGCATTCCTCAACGATGGGCGGTTCTTCCTCTAACGTGTCTAAGCTCCGAAACTCCTCTTCAGGACGCGCCTCGTTTCTACTTTGGCTCCTCGTATTGACTGTCAACCTCACAGCAGGAAACATCAACGCACTCTTTACACTTCCAATATCAACACGGAAATTTTCAACAATTTCACTTAACTGGGTACACTTTTCTCACTACCAGCATTACAATTCTACCACTATTTTCAATAACTTTAAGTTGTTCCACGATACTAAGAAAAAAAACAAAACAACATTTTTTTCATCCCACTACTACTAACACAAAACTCACTACACCAATAAATTCCTTGCACTATAACCACTAAAACTTTTCTTTCAAATATCACCACCTCCGTTTACACGTTTTCTTCTTTTCCTTTCCAGAGCATACACCTTGTCAAACCAACTGTTTTCAACTATTAACAACAATATCTCTGAAAATATTACATACTCATATATCCCTCTTCGCATATTAAAGCATGAATACCATAAATACTACAAATTTCTTGATTAGAGATAGTCTAAAAAATTTAACTTATGCACACTAAAACTACTTAAATTACCTAGAAAAACATGGAAATTCAAAACTGTTATTAATCTAATTTTAGGTCTTGTCGGGTTTATTTTCTTTCTTTTTATACACTCTTCTTTACCTCATTACTATAGTCTAACTCTTCTCTATCTGGCCAAGGCGTCCTTACTGATCCGATCTTACTAATTTAACCTAAGGTTGGTCTACAGAAAATGAAAAACAAATATACGTACAGCACCTCTTACCACCCATGTCCTCGGTCCTTACGTGGGTCTAGTGTTCTACCCGGCGCCTCCACCAAAATTTGTGACGTAGACCGCCACGGGGGGGGGGGGGGTGGAAGTTTGACTCACTTGGCTGGTGTGCTGAGGTCCACCTCAACACGGCGGGTGATGACCGAAAGGGGGGGTGTTGTGGAAGGAACAAACACTTCAACTGCTGTATAACCGATGTTTAATACAAATATAGCCGCTCACTGGCTCCAGACGCGACCACACTCCTATCTAACTCGCAGATCAACCCTAACCGACAAATTTGTGACATACATAACCGACAAATTTGTGACATACAGAAAGCGCGAGCCCGACCTAATGACCCGACCGGGGAAGGCGGCTCACATAGGACCCCTGGTGTGGCTTTCACTGTCGTCTACATTCGCACCTCGCACCACACTGCCGCTGCTGTCCACTCGTTCTCCGCACTCCATCCCTCCTTTCGTGGCCCCGACGATGGTAGGGGGGTACCCAACGTCACAGTACATGTATATTATTGAACTGGATTTAAAGTCTGGTAAACAACTGTACTTTATATTCATAAAGTATAGGAATAATTTTTAAGACATAAAATTCTTGTTATGATTCCCATTTCTTGTTTATGTATTCAAAATATATTTCACTCATATACATAAACTGAAATAATGTAACTATCATTCATATATCTACTTCTGTCGGAAACAGGTTGAGGTTCCTAATTATTATTAAATGGTTAATCAAACATTACCCAACGATCAAATTAAAGTTAAAATGAAAACGTTGCAAACAAATTAAAACACTAATAGTAGATTTTTAAAACTACAACTCCAAACACTATGCACTATGAGGGATTCGATTCGCAGAAGTCGCCGATTGACAATACCGAAGCCACTAATGTTTGTATGACCGCACAATATCTCGAAAACGAATTGACTTATATATGGTTATTGATTTATAGCCATCACTTGTAAATTGCTATTGGGGTTAACCGTGACAGTGACGGGAAAATCGCAGAAGAAATAAATTTGTAAGCAAACTGTGTACAGTCATATGGCATTTTTACGTGTGGCATCGTAACACTTGGAGTGCCGATGGCCGAGCAGTCTAAGTCGTTGGACTTTGGGTCTGAGTTACAGATAGCGCTGGTTCAAATCCTGTCTGTGACCGTTGTACTATTTATCAGTACTATCGACCTTGTACTGTATCGACTCTCCCCCTTATTCTGTTCGATAAGATCCTTGCACAGGCCAGTGGCCCATGAGGACGGATAGAATAAGGCATAAAAGGGGATCGGTCTCTCCTTTCTTTAAAATAAAAAAGAAATAATAAAAAAAACAAGTACCGTATCCATCCGCAAGATATTTCTAAAAATTTCTTATTTTTGTATGCTTTAAATTGTATATGAAACTTCGTTTATACCTAGACAAGAAGGAGCTCCATTTTGGCGCATGTCTACTCATGCTTTTCGGCTGAGTGTCGTTGTATCCTGTCATTCAGTAGACTAGCACAATGACTTCTGTATGTCAGGGGGGTGTAAAAATTTCTTTCTGTATGATGATTATCTGGCTGTCTGTCCGCAGGATATCTAAAAAATGAAATGAGGTATAGACTTGAAATGTATCATGCAACTTCAGCAAAGCCTGATACGTGACAAGTGGTGCGGCTACTCCTGCCTTGAAATAATAATAAGTTGTTCGATACAATTACTGAAATGATATCAAATCAAGGTACATATAAATTAGGGTATTTTAATCAAAACTTGCATACTAAACACGTAGCATAATAATGCTCAAGGATTTTAAATGTATACAGTATGTATGTACCTACAGATTACATATTAATTAATTAATTATTAATGAACCTTATGCTTGGCATTATTATGAAGACTGCTTGCTGGTTTGAATATACATACATATTAAAATATATTATTAATTTCAATAAACATTGACAAAAAGTACTTGCTCCAGCGGAACTCAAATCCTGATCTCTCAATAGCCGGGTGAATGTGCTACCATTACACCACAGAGCCCTTAGTTTTTACGATTCAATTATTTTGTATTTGGCCGTATCTGTCACATAAGCGTTGAAATAACCAAACTAACACATGATCGGGAAACCAAACACCTGTCAAATGACTTTTATGTACATTAATTAAATGTGTATAAATGACAATAGCCAAATTTAATTTCAATAAACATTGAAACACAATAAACACACACACACACACACACACACACACACACACACACACACACACACACACACACACACACACACACACACACACACACACACACACACACACACACACACACACACACACACACACACACACACACACACACACACACACACACACACACACACACACACACACACATATTTGTAGGGTGAGTCAGAAATATGGTAAAATATTTTAAGACGTGATTGTACAGCTAAAATTAAGAAAAAAATTTTATATAAAGGTAGGTCCGGAAACGCTCCATTACTGAGTAATGGCTGGCGAAAAATTTTGCTTTGTTTTCAGTTCACCTGGTGAAATTTAGTGATTCTGAAATATTTCGTTCTTACTTTTTAACTCAAATAAGGTGGATTTATAAGGAAAATCGCCTAAAAATAAAATAAAACCACTCTAGAGGTTGTAGTGTGAACAGTTTTCGAGAAAAAGTATGAAATTTGCCAAAAATCTAATAACAAAAATACCGTTTTAAATGTTTGATGTCCAATAACATTGTTAAATGACCAATAAACAAATTGTTTTTCCTAATAAAGATTGTAGAAAATTTAATTCTGAAAACAAGCATAATAAGCAAAGTTAACTAAATGTGTAAAAAAGTTATGAAATTTACTCCTCACGTATTACACTACACAGCAAACTTTTGCTGTTTTATAATAGGGAATGAGTATCTGATTGGTAACAGCCAACGTACGCTCAGCTGTCCAACAATGCTCAGCTGTTTATATTTCACATTTCAACACTACGTTTGGGATGTTATCTTTATAATAACGAACCCACGTCAACTTAGACCTATTTGTAGGTGTTGTTGTATTTCTATCAGCATAGAATTTTCAGAGTTTGATATAGAGGGTGACTGTTTTGATGATGAGATCGGTTGAGATCATACAGTGATGTTGTAAACCTATTCGATGATGAGTTTCCAGACCACATCAATCCTATTACAAAGTGGCGAGGATAGTACAACGCTTCAATAAGGCACATGGTGTTAAATACTGGTCAAGGTCAGATAGGCTCCCCACAATTCATGAAGATAAAAGATTATATGTAATGCAATATTTCGTAGAAAATCCCCATTTATCTTTGGGAACAGCTGCTTTGCAGCATGATATTGCCCATACCTCAATACAACAAATCCTCGTCGGGAATAAAAACAAACCTTTTAAAGATCAGTTATTACAAGAGCTTTGTGAAGACAAAGTCGACCGTTGAGTTGAGTTTTGTGACATGATATTGCCCATACCTCAATACAACAAATCCTCGTCGGGAATAAAAACAAACCTTTTAAAGATCAGTTATTACAAGAGCTTTGTGAAGACAAAGTCGATCGTTGAGTTGAGTTTTGTGACATTATGATGAGTAAACTAGACACGGAACCGGAAGTACTAAATAGAATATTTTTTGGTTATGAGGCCATATTTATGAGCAATCGTACCGTAAATAGGCATTACTGTCAGTATGGTCCGACGTAAATCCACATTGGTATATTGAAGCTCATACATAATATCCGTTAAACATTAATATTTTGACAGAAATAATTAACACCACGTTAATTGAAACGTTCATAATTGATGGAAATTTAAACACTGACAATATTTACAAAAGCTTGTCAATCAGACTATGGCTGCACTTCAACACATGTTTGGACAGGAGACCGACAACATTTGGTTACAACAAGATGGTGCACCTCCACATTATGGCCGGAATGTGCGACAATATTGGACAATACTTTCCCAAGAAGGTGGATAGGTCGAAGGGGACCTATGGAATGGCTAGCAAGATCTCCTGACTTCAATCCTCTAGACTATTTCTTCTGGGGCCACATGAAACTTATAGACTACCAAATAAAGCCAAATGTATATTCTGTAATGAACAAGTGGTACATAGCAGCTTTATAATTGTTATAAGTATTCATGTGTACCAGATTGACCTGAGTCTATACAGGGTGTTCTGAAAAAAGGTGCCCATAAGTCAGGGCGTGATTCCTCCTCACATCAAAATAAGAAAAAAAGGTCTAATTAACATAGGTCCGAAAATGCTTAGTTACCAAGTTATACAGGGTGAAAGATTTCGTCTGAATTTCAGTTCCCCTGCTGCAACGAAGCCCTACGGGTATTTGTTGGCTGTTAATTAAGATGTACAATTTAGCGTACTTTATGTAAAAATGAACTGAAAAAATTGAATAAAACCGTTTCCAGACCTGTAGCTACAGTAATTTTTAAGATATGTGACGAAATACGAGAAACTTGGTCCCGAAAAAACAATTTACATTTAGGTTTGAAGCAGATTTACTATGTTAAATGTACAATAAACACAAAATATTTTTTCACGTGTACTTGTAGAAAATTTAATTTCGAAGAGAAAGATATAAAATAAGTCTCATAATAGACAAAACGCAAACTTTAAAAAAAATAATCCTTAATTACATACAAAACGCATGAAAAATAGACAAAATCTGTTAAGCTCTCTACAAATGTATTATTGAAATTAAAACAGCTGTTTTATTAAAATATTTTGATTTGAGAAAACAAAATAATTTCTATGTTTTTAACAATGTAACATTGTTTATAATAATTTAAATAAACATTACAAGCAGCTATTTTTCCATTGCTCATTAAGTGCGTGTGTTTGATCTGTACTTTAATACAAGTTATAGTGCGAGTGCCGTTGAAGTTAATTTTTGATAGCTAATAATATCTTATTCATCATGGCAGGTAATATGAATATTAATGTACACTAATGGTGTAAATGGCAGACATGCATTTAATGTACGGTCTTGCACATTGCAACAGTCGTCAGGCTAGACGACTCTATCAGGAACATTTTCCTCATAGACAGTTACCGACTCATAAAATGTTTTTTCTTCCATTCATAGAAGGCTAAGCGAGACGGGAACCTTTAAATCTGGAAAAGTTGGTAGATCAGGACGGCCACGTACAACGTGTACAGCTGAATTGGAGGAGGGCGTGTTTGGAACGAAATAGAGAATCATCCTGGAAGAAGTACTAGAGAACTAGCCTTGGATTTCGGTGTTAGTAATTCAATTGTCTGGAAGATTTTACACGAGCAGCAGTTGCATTCTTATCACTATCAAAGGGTCCAGGCTCTTTTGCCTCGAGATTACTTTCCTCGTGTTCAGCTATGCCAATGGCTTATCCAAAGGTGCAGAAATCCACATTTTTTATAAATTACATTATCTTTACTGATGAAGCAAAATTTTCAAGAATGGCTATTCTTAACACCCACAATACTCACATGTGGGCAATTGAAAAATCCACGTGCTATTTCAGAGAACCGTCACCAATATCAGTTTTCTATAAACGTATGGGCTGCTATTCTGGTGATAAAATTTTTTATTAGTTTTTTATACCTGATACGCTCAATGGTGAAAATTATTTTACATTTCTTGACGACTAATCTGAATGAGTTACTCGAAGATGTGCCACTATACACACGCAACAACATGTGGTTCATGCAGGATGGAGCTCCAGCTCATTACACATTATACAAGTAAGAGAATTTTTAAATGAAGCATATCCAAACAGATGGATTGGTCGAGGAGCCCCAGTAGCATGGCCTGCAAGGTCACCTGACCTCAATCCTCTAGACTTTTTCTTATGGGGACATTTAAAGACGCTTGTCTACGACTCGCCTGTGGATACCATAGAAGAGTTGCGAATAAGGATTGTTAACGGGATTCAAAGGATACGTGAGACACCTGGGATCTTCGAAAGAGTTCGGCAGTCTATGAGAAGACGGCTGGATGCTTGTATTTTTGAATGAGGGGAAACATTTTGAACATCTACTGTGACGTGGTTAGTTTTTTAGGACAAGTGTAACTTTTTTGTTGAATGATAATTCAGATAACTTTTTTTATGTATGATAATGTATGATTGTTAAAAATATTTACTTGATAAAAAATAATAGTAACTCATTAATTTGTTTTAATAAAACAGCTGTTTTAATTTCAATATTACATTTGTAGAGAGCTTAACAGATTTTGTCTATTTTTCATGCGTTTTGTATGTAATTAAGGATTATTTTTTTAAAGTTTGCGTTTGTCTATTAATAGACTTATTTTACATCTTTCTCTTCGAAATTAAATTTTCTACAAGTACCGTGAAAAAATATTTTGTGTTTATTGTACATTTAACATAGTAAAATCTGCTTCAAACCTAAATGTAACTTGTTTTTCGGGACTAAGTTTCGCGTATTTCGTCACATATCTTAAAAATTACTGTAGCTACAGGTCTGGAAACGGTTTTATTCAATTTTTCAGTTCATTTTACATAAAGTACGCTAAATTGTACATCTTAATTAACAGCCAACAAATACCGTAGGGCTTCGTTGCAGCAGGGGAACTGAAATTCAGACGAAATCTTTTCACCCTGTATAACTTGTAACTAAGCATTTTCGGACCTATGTTAATTAGACCTTTTTTTTCTTATTTTGATGTGAGGAATCACGCCCTGACTTATGGGCACCTTTTTTCAGAACACCCTGTATAACATTTTGGTGTAATGGTGCTGCTATTTAATTATGGTACTAATTCTAATAATGTTCCATATCTGACAGGAATTTTTCTCTGTAATAAGTTATAATATAGTTATATGTAATAATTCAATAAGTCAATGTATTATTGTTATGTTATTTACAACATTGTTTGCGAATGTTTACCTCTGTTTAATACATACGTGCTTTAATATTAAAAAGTTATAATACGTTTTCTTCCTCCAATAAGTAAGTCCCTAGCATCATATTAGGTATATTGTAACATATCCGCACTTGACTTCTGTGCACTCCACTACCCGTGTGTTATTTTTATTATATCTGATTGAGTTCATTTGTAAGTCTACGAGAGATACTGTAGTTGACATTATAGACATCGTCTGATATCAAACCTTTCTTACTACTCAGTAGCTAATCCCATCGTGTAACTGTAGAATATTTTAAATATCAACTATATCATGTAATTTTCTTAATTACATTTATAAGTTGCGAAAAGATGTTTATTTGCATTTCATGGTTTTGACAGTTTAAATTAATCTATGGTCAAATATCAATGGAATGAAACTTAAATATTTTTAACTACAACTACAGAATCAATAGTGAGGTAGTCTCAGGTAAAGGCTCGGGCGAGGCGGTTCCTTCCGCGAAATGGTGTCGTTAGCAGACAATAGTTTTATTGCAACCGACCTCGAGTTTGCGTGTCCCTTCTAAATGGGTCTAATGAAATTAAGTGGAAGGGGTTATAAAACTATTCTCAGAAATTCCGTGAGAGGTATTGGGTAAAGAGATAAGTCTACACAATAGCTTCCATATTATAACATCTGGTCCTACCTACCAGGTGTCAGCAATAAGATTAATTTCTCAAGCCTCAACCACATCTGACACTGAAAAATTAACAAAAATAAGGGAAACCCTAATGTTATAAATCACAGTGTAATTGCTTGTATAACACAATGTAATAACAATAAATTGCTCATTAATGAACAGCTTCTGTAAGCATTATTGAAGATTTTTAAAACTATTTTATTTCATCTATAGTAATAGATCCAACTCTAAATAGCGAAGCATTATCCGAAAACACCTAAATACTTTTCTAAGTTTTTCCCAAACTGCAGGCATAAGCATTTTCACAAAGTAGCGATTGGTATGAGCTTTTTATAAACAAACACATGTTATTTTCGAATAACTATTAACATATAAATAAATTATATTTACTATCTGACACAATTAGTTTATATAGTTATTAACAGTACACTTTTTAAGAAAGGAAACGTTATTTGTTAAAACGCCTTTATAACAACTTTACAACAACTTCAAAACAAACATATTTTAAATGTTTATCTATTAAGTCAACTTTTTTACTATTGTCGAGGAAACTGCAGAGGGTAATTTAACTATTACAGATAATCATTTCAAAGTTTATGTTATTAGGGGATATTTTCGTTTTTAGCCTTTTTATATCTTCTTTTCTTTAGATAATACTTTATATTTGGTTATATTTTTATAAAATATGCTAAAAATGCTGTATATATGTAGTGTTTTTAAATTCATAAAAAATATAATAATTAAAGTACGAAACATAAAATTAGAACTTTAAAACGTACAAATGTTGACATTTTGTTGATTGTGCATGAAACTAACGAGTGTAGCAAGCGAATTAACATAATCATATTTAAAGAGAATGTAATTAGAAAAATATTTATTAAAAATTGTACTTTTAAAATTAATATTAACGTCGGAAAGCTGTCGAATACGGGTATGGGCGAGATATAGCCAGAAATTTGTCTACTTCTCAGTCGATGAGAGAGAAATTCGTTTTATTGGTATTACTAATTACATTGACTGAAGTAACCTACTGACTAAATTATACACACCCAAACGTGTTTTCACTGCTCAACTACTAAAATAACCGCATGTATGTAACGGTTAAAAAAGGCTCGATACTTATCACTCCATTTTTTAATAATTTTAGTAATACGGTTGTATCAATACTCGATACTCAATGTTAATTGTTGTTGTCAATTAACATATTTTATTTGTTATGCTAGTTATCTTTTAACAATTTCACGTTTAGTGGCTGTTATTAGAGTATGAGTAAAATTGGTTGTATGTATTACTAGCTACCCTCACTGATACCCTTAGATTCACACGCAATTTTGCTCGCATGACAGCTTTTAATGGCAAATCAGGCATTTCCGACATAAATGGTGGTTGTTAAAGAAAATTCCACGTATAAATCCATTTTCGATTAATTGCATATAACATTAACGATGTTTTATAATTCAGAAGTCAGAGAGTGAAACATTGTTATTTACACCATTTAAATAACTGAAATTTTGCTTGCTCCAATAGTTTTAAAGATTCCAATATTAATTAATTATTAATAAATAATTTTAGGTCAATGGGTGGAATACTGAGCTCACATTCCATAGCCCTTTTGTAGTGGACTCTTACAGTACAGAGCCCTTTTTTAAAGCTTGATCGTTAATATATAACATGTCGTAATTCTTTAATGATTTGTTCCTTTAGACTAAGTGTGTAGTTAGATTTGTGGTGATATGAAAATAATAAATAATATTTAGTATTTATATATTTTAATTCGTTTTAATCATACAAATATAAACAGTGTAGGCCTAATTGTTTAGTATGGAACGTATATTATAAACTGAGATACCAAATAATAAACTCCAGAGATTAAATCGAATCATAATTTTAAGAGCTAACGCTAGAATCACAAACAAGCAAAGAAGAGTCACAAAATGCTAGAAGGGGTATTTTAAAGTTATAATAACATCTAGTACCACATGCTTTCTATATGGTGGTTTGAAACTGAAAAGGAGTTTATGACGTAGCTTTTAACGTATTTTTAGCTTCCAATATTCATTTTTAGTCACATTCTCATAAATTTAGTATATACTCTTTATAGGGATTATTTTCAATACTCATTTAAAAAAAAATTATTGACGACACGTTTTGTCGATATAGTCGAAATGTAATTTTCCTCATATAATTCTATTTCTACAACGAAGAATAGTCAAATGATGGTATCCACTTAACCTATTCTTACAGTTAAGATTCTATTGAGACTGCAAGATACGATTAGATGTAAATATATTAAATCTTAAAGTTGATCCTATAACGACCCTCTCCATGACTTCTTTTGCACCTCAAACGTTATCAATAAGCATAAATGTGTATGAAAAATGATACATCAATATTCAGTGCAGGTATTAGAAGCAATTATTAAACTTCAAGTATCAAATTTATTCAATCCACAAACAAAGTAAACTATTTATAAATCAAGAGATATAGATAGAGTTAATATCATATTGAAATTAGAATAGGAGTTAACGACAATAAAAGGAAAATTTTGCTGTGAACAACACTGAAATTGTATTCATTAATATATTTAAATATTACATACAAACAAATTTTATAAAATGATATATCTATTCGGCATAAATTCTATAGTTTATATAGAGAATCAAACTAATTCGTAATCAGGTTTTAAATTATGAACATTTACGTTTTAATAATTCATTGTATATAAGGGAAATGACTTATTACTTTCGAAATTATATATCATTCTTATTTACTATTACTACTGTAATTTTATGTGTTTTCTTGATATTTAGAATTACTATTTATCAATACAATTCCCATTTTTTAAAGTTTTTTTTTATGACATTTTAATCACTCTTAGTGGGTAAAGTTTTATCATTACTGCTCATAAAGTATATCTGTATCCGTTAAAAGGGGTTGATATTAATATAGTTTTAAATAAATACAAACAAAATTATTACTTTAGCATATTTATAGTGGCAAGAGAATGATGCACCCTACACCAATACGAGCGCAACACCGAGTGCCGTACGACTGCTGCGCGGCAACAATTCGCCACATTGTCCGGCTGCACGCAGTTGATATGTAGACCCTTGTTGAATAAAAAAACCTCTAAACATATTAAAGTAGGTCGTTCTCTCAACGATCCTCTTACTATATTTTATCCATTGAATTGAAAATGGGTTGTTGTCGCTACGATCCTTTTTCACATTGGTTATACATTGCTATATTTTGGACCGTTGACACAAAGAATGGATGAGTAAAAGACCTGGTTCTTAAAATATAAACATTTAATGTAATTTAGGGTCGTTGAGACAACAACCCAGCTTTTGAAATATGCAACTAAACAGGCAAAACGTGGCGTTGTAGCTACGAACCCAGTTGAATAATTGTCCCTCTTCAATAAATGTAGTGGATCGTTGTAACAATGAACCTACGCAGAAAATCTTAATTATCAAAATAGAGTCGTTGTCTCAACGACCTGTAGACTATATGACCCTGTCTTATTTGTTGTTTTCTCAGAACGGGTCGCTGAGTCAACGATTCGTAGTGTAAAAGACGTATCACCTGATAAGGGTAGTGCAGGTGAGAATTTATTATTGTTGTGTGATTTGTCGTTACTTTGTTTGGACACTTGTGTTGTCTAGAAACATACAGTTACCAAAGGTTTATAAGAGTGGGAAGCAAATAAAGAAATAAAAAAAATACTTTTGTTAATTTTATTACAATGCAAACCAAATTAAAGTTCCTCATATAAATAAGTAACTCATATAACTAGTAATAAAGTAACTCATATAAATCCCTGTGATCCACAACTAAGAGTTTCGGACACGGACTGAACGTGAAATGCTCACTACTCAGGGCGAATCCTAAAAAATGCAACTTAACCAAGCGGTGGATGCCTCCAACAGTTCAGCAATGAGTCTGAATAAGTGGAAAACAGAAACTTAGTAATATAACCAAAAGAATGAACTCAAACCAAGATTCCCTCTGAGTGTTAATATCTCGGTAAGAAAAGTCTTTTTAATTGTGATACATGGGTTGAGCGAATGAATTTTCCAGTAGTTGGATTAATTAGTCTAACTGTAACTGAAGAAATAATGCATTCTATAACACAAAGTTTACAACATTATGATATTTATAACTGATATTATCTACTGCTCAAGGGATGGAGTCTAAACATAACCTAATCTCCTGGCTTCAGGTCATTTATTGGGAACACTCTCCGAGGTTTATAGTCTGTCTCTCCGTTACCTTGCACGTTTCGGGTTATTTATTGCTTCGAGCCACTTCTGCTCGATAATCGGATTTGGTGCTTGATTGTCGGTCATATGACCGATGTTCTAAGAAAATCCTAATGGATGTGTTACATTACATCCAAGAAAGAGGTTGGTGGGAGAGGTCTTGGTACTTTCGTGAGAGCTTTGGTTGGAATTATAATTAAAAAAATGGATATTTAATCCTACAGTCGGTGATCTTGTTGTTGAAAAATTCTAATTGCTGCATTCAATGTCTTATTGGCTCTTTCTGAGTTACATGGGTTCATATAATTAGGGACAGAGTAAATGTGCTGAATACCATAGCTCAAAAACATGTCTGCTATCGTTCTTGATTTGAATTGAGGACATTGTCTGACACAAGACATTTGGGAAAACAGAAATGAGAAGACATGTTTTGTTAACAAAGATACGGATGAATTGGCTGTTGCATTTCTAACCGGTATGAAAATTCTATACTTAGTAAACGCATCAATGACTGTTAGTAGATATTGATTTCCTTTTGTGGATCTTGGTAAAGGGCCTATATAGTTTATAAAAACCTTTCCACGCCTAAGTGACTGCTTTTGAAGAAAGAAATCCAACTTTGGTGTTGGTTGTTTGTTTTAATCTCTGACACAAATTATACGCTTTTAATTTATCTACAATGATAATGGGAAGATTCTGAGTCCAAAAATTTGAATGCAAGAAATCATCTTCTTCACACCAAGATGAACTGATGAGGTGATAGTATTTAATCTCAAACCCTAAATGATTTTTTCTTGCTGACAAAGAAAATTGTATATAAATAGTCAGTACATATAATACAAACTAAATAAAATAACTTAAAACTAAAAATATTTATCAGTTAAAAAACAATGCATTATTTTTCACTAAGACTTTTAAAAACCTATTCCTAAAAGAGTTTACATTAGTGGCCTCTTTGAACCTTGCCTGAAGCAAGAATTAAATGTGTGTTTTTCTAAGAAGGATATCTATTATGTTCTCTTAGGACAAGAACCTTATACCATTTCACCTAGTCATACAAGGCCCTTTATGGTGCTTCCGGAGTGACAGGATATTTTGAATGGGTAAGGATGGGAGGAAGTGACGCCTCCTATCGAGATTCATAAGGAAAAGTTTAGGACACTAATCTCAAGTCATGTCCACTAAGAAGAAGGAGAAACCAGCTCTGAACCAGCCTCTCCAGTCAAAGCAGTCAGGGGATGGCATACCGTTATGTATAGGCTGGAAAGAACCTTTGACTCTTAGGGAACAAACCCCACCAACTCCAACAGTCATCTCCCGCAGTAGAATAGACATATAGAATTACCATTGCGCCCCAGAATCTCAACATTTGCGATTAGTGATGTGCCGCTAAGTTCTGTGTTACTTGCCATGATTATAGCAGAATGCGATAGATCAGGTAAGAATTGTTTTAAAATAACGACTTCAAAAACAGAACACACTATATGCAGTAGGTTGAAGGTCAGATATTGCCATTGTCCAGCAGCAGGCGCAGAAAGGTTGACATAGTCCTTGGTTGCAGTTATCTAGCGGTAGAGCAACTAATTATGTCAAAATGCAGACATAAAATAAAAGACATGCAATAGATGCAAAAAAACATAACGATGCTAATACAGAAATCGATCTCGGGTCACTGCAAAATGATAAGCGTCAGTCCAGCACTCTAGCTACTGGTCCACAACCCACAGTTGAGTGTTACGGGTAGTTTGCCGTATATAAGTCACTCAACTCAGAGAACTGATAATAGCAACGGTGTAATAGCTTTATATTTTATAGCATATTGAAGTTATGTTACAGGACACATTAGGTATTGAGTAACTAAAAATTGTCATTGTTCAGTTAGAGTTAAAATTAAAAAATGAATTAATACTGAATTAAATAGATCTTATGAGCCGCACAAATAACTCAGTCCGTTCAATACAGGGTACCCAGTCAGTGAAATTCACGCATACCACTCATTGCCCTGCGAAACCCTTAACTTTCGTCACCCGGGACCCACAAGAATTAGTTTAATGGACAATAACACTCTTGGCTGAGATCGATTAGGTTTTTTGTGTAGCAGGACACCTTGTGTGACAAAGTTCTTTTGGCGCCTATGAGCACACTTTAAAATTTTTTATAACTGCGGATATTCACTTTGATTCTGGCCTATATCCTTAAATACGTCCAGAATTCCAAAAACCACAACTGAAGGTGTGAGTGAGGCGTACGTACAAATAATTAGGATCTCCGTTGGCTCGGAATTTTCAAACAGACGTGAAAGACAATCTGCAGCAACATTTTCGGTACCTTGATGTAGTGAACGGTAAATTCGAGGGAGTTAATCAGCGAAACCTAGCTGTCAGTGTTTCCGGCTTGTCTCAGATTTTTAAAAGTCTTTGAACCCGGGCACTGAATAAGCAACCCCTAGCATTCAATCACTAACACTAGTAGATTTGTCTTTTAGAGATTTAATTAATCGTAGATATAAGTACCTACTGTTTTTCATTATATGCCTCTGGACGTTTTAGTCAGATGCAATCGTCATGGAGAGCAGCTTGTTGGCTGGAATATTGTTTTTATTAGGAAAGGACACATTTTTGATTTTTGTAAATTGTTTTGTTTTCTTTACGCTGACCAGCTACTGGCTTTTGGTCAGTGTATTTCCAAAGAATGTAAATTGTTTTGTTTTCTTTACGCTGACCAGCTACTGGCTTTTGGTCAGTGCATTTCCAAAGAATGTAAATTGTTTTGTTTTCTTTACGCTGACCAGCTACTGGCTTTTGGTCAGTGTATTTCCAAAGAATGTAAATTGTTTTGTTTTCTTTACGCTGACCAGCTACTGGTTTTTGGTCAGTGTATTTCCAAAGAATGTAAATTGTTTTGTATATGTTTGTGAATGGTGGAAAATAAAGTATTATTATTATTGTTGTGATTTGGATACTTGTGCTGATGTCATTTATAAGCTATTATCTACGATTGTGTTAAAATTGTAACGATGAAATAATATATTCCTTAAATTTGCCTACTTTCCAATTTCACTATTACTATACCACAAAATATTACATAATAAGTGCTCCGAATAACCAAGCTAATACTCGTATACCTTAGATTCCTCCCCCGGGCACACACTGTTAAATCTTTTCTAATTTTTTCACTCGTGACTTTGCTTTTTTATTTTCTCTAAATACTATTAATTAAGAGAGTTACGGAAATCGTATCCATCATTTATTGTACTTAAGTTACTTCTTTTAATTAAAATGTTTATGAAATTAACTGACTGCTCAGATAATAAAAACATAAACCTGTAGTCGAGTCTACGCACAGGTTATTAAGGCTCATGTAGACTCATTTTCCCGTTAAGTTTCTTCATTATACAGTAATTAGGTAGAAAATTAAAACTAATGATAAATGCTGTTTTGGTTTATTATTTTTATTTTGATCATACCTTTTGATTTCAATGTATGGATTTATTCTAATGAGATATGAGATTCTTGGTATTATTGTGTATTAGGTTATGTTATGCCAACTATAAGAATTATTATACCATAATATGCTATTTCCCCTCTATAATATAAGATATTCACTGATGTGTGTTTAATTATAAATTTTTGTAGAAATAAAAGCGATTTTTATTTCATTAGATTTGACATTGAGTTATTTGGATATTTTAGCAGGAGAAAAGTCGATTTGTTTTAATATTCCGGAAGGTAAAATGTAATGGTGGTTTTTAATACACAGTTAGTCCAGTATCTGTGCTGTGCCATTTGTATTCTACTGGCATTGTTTATTGGTTGTCTGCACCAACGGCAAATCTACTGATAATCTAGTTGAGAGTTTTCTCAATTGATGATATTTCACCATATAATTAAAATTAAGTTATTTTTAGATGAGACCATAATTAAATTATTTCTTTAAATTTGTAGCATCATGAAAATGGAGTTTTTTCTAGGTGTAATGATCTCAAATTTAAATCTTATATAATTTGGTTTACTTCCCAATGTTTCCCGGCAAACATTTAGGCTCGTATTTTAGACATAAGCTTTTAATGTTGCATTATATAATTGTTCCTTGCAATTTTTGTGGATGGCCCAAAACATGAACACTGCGTCAAAAAAGAAATGTTTGTTGCGAAATATATTTTACTCGGTAAATATTTGATGTACGACTGAAAATTTAGTCTTATTTTATTTAATTGACATGCAAATATGTACTGAAACATAATAAATTTAACGTGCTATATTTAGTTAAATAATCATATTTTAAAATTTATTTTATGGTATGAAACAAATGAAACATGGAAATTTGAGTACTTTTAACTGTCCTTTATTACAAATAGAGATACTTTTTCAGTATGTCTTAGATAATTACTCGTAGTTATTTGCAGTAAAATACTAGTTTTAATTCTGTTTATAAAAAAAGATTTGCACTATTACGCGTAGCGTGGATGATCTCCAAAATGGAACAACTTCAATAGTCAATAGAGACTCAACACTACACAAAACTTCGTAGAATGGTACTCACACAAATATCTCAAGGTTACACCCAAGAGTATTATTATTGCTTACGTGTAAAATGTCCTTTGTCATGTTTAGCTATTATTCATAGGGAGAGGAAGATATAGGACCATAAAATACAAAATATCCCTTCCTTCTTAGTCGGAAGAAAGGTGAGGCTGTCAACTTGAAGATGTATTTTTAGTTTATGAACTTAACCCTGTGGTCAAAAACTGATGGTAGAACAAGACTTGGTAGTATGTAATTAATTTAGGCTTTAGGATATACACATTTTAATAACACATACAAACCAAGAAAGGGGGAACTAAGCAATGGAAATCCTTAAATGTGTTTGTCTTGACTTGAGCAATAATGGTTTTGAAAATATGATAATATATTTCTTGTTACGTGTTTTACCATGTATATTATAGTATTTTTCTTTTTTGTTGATTATAGTTGAACCAACAGATACGGATATAACTAAAGACAATCAACGTCTTCAGAATTATCGTCTTACGCCAACTCCTTTACAAACGAAGAACACAACGAAGATAGCAGATATTGATTGTTGTACATATTACATAATATTGTAATTGATTGTGCTGTGTGTATGAATTATATTATTTAAACTGGTCTGTCCTTACAAATCATTGATAATTAGCCTTTGGGAAATTACAATTTCACAGTACAAAACTTTCCGGAGTTTTATTGGTCTTCACAAAATCCAAACAAATAGATAATTGTTTTTAAATTTGTTAATAAGTTGATGTATCTCTGAAAATCTATATTCATGACACATGCCTGTTTAAGTAATAATAATCCCTCTCCGTGGTTTGTACCATGGTTTCAAATTAATTGTACTGTAAAATAAAGTTGTATTTGAATGTCTAGACCCTAGTTTTTTTACCTAAGCATTTTCTATGGCATTTTTTTTATAATATGCACTAATTAATTGTTTTTAAAATATTAAAAACAAGTCATAGCAATACAATAAATATACCCGTTAACAAATCGCAATATGGTTAGATGATTATTGTTTTCTTCAGTAGGGAGTGCTTATTCTTCATATGAACATGGTATAGGCACTGATTTGGGACTTCCCAGTTTCAAGGGAGTGCTAAATCAGCATATGGCTACGGTCAAGGCGCTGAATTAGTACCTCCAAATTCAAAGGAGATGATTATTCAGGACATGGAAACGGCTACTGCGCTGATTTAGCATCCCATTCGCGACGTGAAATGACGTCAGGAGCGCTATTTTCAGGGATTGCAAATTCATGCGTACCAATGAATTTAGCTCTATTTTGGGATGGTTCTAAAAACTGAATATGATTCGCAGCTATGGTATTTTGTACGGCTGCTTGTAAACATGTTATAATTTCAAGAACGTGTGATAAATGCTCCTCGAATGAACCTGACGTGTAAACATAAATACGATCGATAATATTGTTAAGAAATGTATATTTGATGTCACTGTTGATCTTGTCGGCGAGGTTTGTTAGGACCATGCTGCCACAAGCGATTCCGAAAGGAACATTGTTGAACTCATACTGACTGACGAAAGAACTGTACATTTTCGACTCTTGACAATGGGGAAGCTGTAAATAACTGATATTAAGGTCAATGGAGAACTGGAATTAGAAGGGGAATATCTTCCAATATATTTATTTTAAACTGGTATTCCATTTATAAAATATATAAAGGATATGTCTATAACGTACCGGTTATTCTACAGAACATTGCATACGAAGGCGTGGGTAACAGCTAGTAAACATATAAACGCCTTGAAACTGTGCATGTGTAGTTAACTGTTTCTTAACATCGTTGCTTGTTATATATTGGCTATCTAACTAGTATGAAATGTACAGATTAAAAATGTAAATATCGAGTATCGATGTAAGATTTAGAACTGTGTACGTTTTTTATTTTAGTTGTGTTTCATTTTTCTCAGTTGTTATTCATATATTAATAGAGGACTTATTATGTATAGTGAATTTATTTGATGAAATGCCGTAAGAAATACAAGAGGAAATCGAACAAGTTGTTGAGTGTGTAGGGCCGAGGGGTGGCATATTATACTCTCTAGGTGACGGATACTTTTACACGAGTAAAGAGAAAATTCAAATTAGAACACGGTTATGTTGTATGGGCAAAAATTGTAAAAGCACCGCAGTTTTTTTGCAGTTAACGAATCTTTAATTGTTTTGAGTCACATTAATCACACGTCCACTTTTAACTAAGATGGAAAACAGAGTTCACCCCTCCCAGTGAAATATTTAATGAAGGATGTGTGGTTAAATTAAATTTTTCTATTTTTTACCCCTTTATTTTCAAATCGTTGTAATTTTTAAAACTGATCCCTAAACTAGTTTACACCCATAAGCATATATTGTTATTATCTAGATAATCATTTGATGTTTATAAGCTGAAATATTATTTCATTAATAGTAACAAAATTACTGTACATAAAATCCAATTTTGTAAACAGCTGGCTTTTATGGATTTTTTATATTTGGGGTAGCGCAACCTTAACAACTAAAACAAATAGCTATTACTGCTACTTTTAAGCATCTACGTTTTCCACTGTAATCAATAGCATATTTTCAAACTCCGTATAAATTCACAAGATAAGGGTCCAAAGTAAATCCCAGGCCTACCATTTAAGTAACAACATATTATACAGGAATATCAACCAGATCAACAATAAGGAGCTGCCATAACTAATGTTTTTGAGTTCTACGAATATTTCTAATTTTTTGGTCTAGGTAATCGACATACATTAGAGTGTATTTTCTTGTTTTAATGAAAATAAACCTATATCTTGCAATTGGTAAGGCTATTATAATTACAATTCAACAATGTAATGTTAAAATCAACTAATTATAGCAGCTAAAATTAAAACAGCTGACTGTTGTAGCTCACAAACAGTGCTGTCACGTAATGACAGTGGATATTGTTTAGTAATCGGTTTTTAAAATTCCACTATCTCCCTTATTTTACCACAGATTTTCTTGATATCTTTGGATTTTTAATTAAATTTAATAATAGTAATAATATTCATTAACAAAAAATTCATTACAAATCATACGTACAAAAAATAGCATTGACTTATAACAAGAGCAATAAATCTTTACAAATATACAAAAAAAGCAAACATGATTTAAATCTATACCCTTAAATAAACCCTTTTAAAAATCAATTAGTGATAAAAACCTTTATAATAACTTATATTAAACAAAATGCCAAGTCTGACTTTACAGGTCCTTAAGTTCATGCATACACACACAAAAACAAAATATTTAAAGAACATAAATTGCAATAATCACAGGGTGTCAAATATAAATATATACAGAAAAGCAAAACTTTTGTATATTTTACTGTACAAAGTACTATTATTCCTTGATACAGATAATTTAAAAAAAGTACTGCAAAGCAATGTCTGATTGGATATACTCTCATTGCTAAAATAATTTATTTTATGGCTTAAAAAATGTGTACTTATTAACGCTCCAAATTTTTATAGACAATACTCTTTTAAAATGAGAAATAAAATAAATTACTTCTACACTCATGAGTGCACAATCATTGTATTTCACATACAAACATAAAACACAAATATATACTTATATATACATACATGAACATACACAAAACACATAAATATTACTATCGTACAATCGCTATACTTACAATATGCTCTCTATTGAACTACATTAAACAATCATTTTTATACATCTGTAATAGTAAATAATTATAGTCTTAATTTATTGGTAAAGAAAGTAATTGTTTTTGAATTCTGAATTTCAACTGTTAATTTATTAAACATTCTTGGTGCAAAAATAATATGTTTTTGTGAAATATGTGTTGCTTGGCTTAGGCACAAGAAAACTCGCTGCGTTTCTTAACTTAGACTTGTTGGCTTTATCAATTATAAAACATCTGCTGCGAATAAAAATACTTTTATACCCTTATAAAAAAACATGTATTGCAGAGGTAAGATTTTCAAATAGCAAAATATTGGGAGTGATTTCTCAGTTTTGGATTTCTTTCCTATTATTCTTATAAACTGTTCTGGATTAAATAAGCTGGATTTGAATTCGTACGATATGTCCAGTCTGCTATGTACTAATGAAAAATATAACCTTCTTAATAAGTCGTTATTACAATTTTTGGTAAAAAGTAGAATAACCTCAGAATCTTATTGACTCCAATAAGATTAGATTATATTTTGTGGTTTTAGATTTCCAATATGATTTAAAAATTTCAGTTCACTATCTAATAATACCCCTACGTATTTTATATTGCCCACAGGTTTCACCTCAGAACAAACAGTCATTAGCACATATCCCCCATTAATAATACAGTCCATACTTAAAGATAATTTTGTTTTCAAAAATAGCTTTTCCTCTTAAGCTAAACTTACAAAAGTGTGTTTTTGTGGAACTAAGTAACGTTTTAATTTTTTGTAAACCACAACCGAAGTGCTTAAAAATCTAAATTCATTTTAGATTCAATGTATTTCCGTAACTCTCTGTACATGGGTATATCCCTCTACTGCTCAGGTCAAGGCAAACACATTACACCATATGCAAATGGATTCCGATGCTTAGTTATACAATATTATATTTAATTTTTATAGTAATTTTCAACAAGTTGACCAGGACACTGTGCTACTTATCATTAAGCTGAATCCTGTCGATTCTTGCTGACTCTGGAGAAGACTGTAAATTCTCTCCTAAATTAATCATACTTGCAGAAAATTTTACAGATTTCCCTGGAATTTATTAAAATTTGTAATGAGGTGGATTAGATGAGCAACGTTCCAACAATTCGGAAAAATAGGAAGTTGAACAAGAACAAGCGATATATTTTTATATAGGCTATTCTCCTGAACAGACGCAACAGCGATAAATATTGATCCTTAATTACTTGTATGGAGTTCTTCCAAAAAATGTCATCTGGGCCGAGAAATATAGCAAGAGGAATACTAGTGTCAAACGCTTGGATATGTCTTTTATTTGTTCAGGAAAAGAAATTTTAGGTCCAGATTAGGCGAATTCGCAAAGTATTTCATAATACTTATTATGAAATATGAAGTATGGTGGAGTAAATATAATCATTAGCACCTAGCGTCTGACTGTCCTAGAGTATGGATCTGGAGCATTATGAATTACTAATAATTTTTAACAAGAGGTTGAATAAAGTACAATCTTTATTGTAAGGCCAATGGTGGGTTTAACGCATGAGGGAGACAACTGGTCTGACTGAATAAATTATATGCGCATGTGCTCATTCAACATATAACTGACATTGGATGCGCTATAATTGTTTAAAACCTTTTTTATTCTGAAATAAATATTTAAAATTGGAAAAAATACATTAAAGTAATACTGTGTTTCATAGTAATATTGTGTTCCATCGCTTGTTTCCAAGGTGAACTATGTACAGTACCAGCAAAGAATTAGAAAGAGCGTACAGATTTTAAAGATAAAAAATACCTTTAAATCATTTCTTTATATAAATACAAAACCACTCTGCAAAAATGATAAATTTCATGTCTCACAATTAGTTTGTAGAGCTGTATTTTTTAAATTTCATATAAACTCCACATACTTATCTTATCGATTAAATAACAAATGAAGTGCGTGAATAATTATAGCAAAAAAAACCTCAAAGTTTCAACAGTGCCTGGTATTGAAATATGCTTTTATCAATAAAACAACACTACTTATCTAATAGTTAACATTTCCTTGCATCATTTAACAGGGATAAAACTAATGTATTACTTGAATTATATATGTTATGTTACAATTAGGGTTATTATCTTACTTGTTTATGCTTTGATGTTGTATACTAACCGCATTGTTAAAGTATGGGTTGTGATATTAAAACGTTACCCAATAAGAATTATTACTCTAATCAATCACAACTTGGAAACTGATTTAACCCTGAGTTGGAATACCGCTTGGAGTCCGATGTTACAACTGACGTGTAGTAATAGCACAAAACACAAGTTTCCCTTGAGACACTCGTTATATTAAAACCATGTCTGAAATAAACTACATTGAAATATTAACTTTGTAACATTTTAATACATTTTCTTGTCATATTGTTATAAAACTTAATTTGCTGTGGTTTAGTATCGTTCATCTTATTTTTGTTTATTTTTAAAATATTTTATTAATTTTTGTAAATTATGATTCAGGTAAAAAAGCTAGTTATCTAGTGGGAAGGCTAGTAGGTGAGTTAACCGCTGCCCGTGCCATGCCTAGGTAGTCGATTGTCCAGGAAACAGGTTATATCACAAAGACTATGTATACATACAAACATTCACAGCTTTGTATGTGAGAATGAAATTTAAAGGTCTATTGAAGAAGAATATGAATTTTAATAATGAAGTTATTTAGATTTTCTGAAGATTTTAGAAATTAAATCATGTAATCTCGTTGGAAAATATTACTACATTTGGAGTTTCTGTTATTAATTTACCTATCAATCTGTAGTACTTCAGGTTAAAAATATTAGGTCTCTGTTTTTTATACTTTGTATTAATGACGTTGAGACGTATATAAATTGTTGTAGGATAGATTCGTGAGCTAAAGACCTGAAAATTTACAAAAGGGTGAGTTTTGTACAGTTGAGGTCTCGTGCTACATGTTGGGATTGACGGGCTCTTGCTATGGCCTAAAGAAATAGAATGCTATTAAACATAGACACATGGCATATAATGTCAAACTGTCATATAATGACTAGAACACGAAATTAATTCATTTTCATTCATTTTTTAATTCACTTGGGAGTTTTCTTTGATACAGGGTTTAATTTTAACGACCATGTCTCGCATATTGTTAAAAGAGTGAATCCCTGTGTAGGCTTCATCATAATACATTTTAGGAATTTAAAAAAGTTAAAAATATCAATAGCCTTTTCTTCTCCTTTGTGAGGTGGAGACTTGAGTTTGCCTCAATTATATGTAATCCATTGTATAACGTATTATCAAATATTGTTGACAGTGTTCAAATAAGATTTCTAAGACATTTATTTTTCAAAAAATTCTTTTCTATATATTTTTTACTTCTTATAAAGGATTACAGCTATGTTTTATTATTTGGAGCTAAAAGTTAAACGCTATGTCTCGTCCGTTAGGTATTTAATGAAATTAGTTACAAGTCATATTTAAGACGTTAAAATGTTAGAGAAAATTCACATATTTGTTCCTCAATTCTTTGAAAATCAAATACAGTATTTTCAATTCCCCAATACAGGACTAATTACGCAGGTAATTCGCCTATAAACAATGTAATGAAATAATTCAATTTTGCAGCTTCTGAATCAGACATTGATATTTTCCTAAGTTTCTAAGTTAAAATACATTCAAGGTGGGCGTATTGCATCCTAATCCAGCTTGTTTTGTTGATTGTATTGATAAGCGGTAACCTCTGGCATTTTGGTTTGTATTACGTTTATGTTTTTGGTTTTTTGTCTCATTTGTATGCTTGAGTAGTTACATTATAATTTTTAATATTATGTAATAATACATTGTAATTTGTTAACATAGGAATCCAGAAGTAAGGGGTTAGAAAAATGTACATAATATTTTTTCAGTGTCCAACCATAAGAAACTATTGAATTCGTCCCGTAATCTACCTTACTAGAATTCCAGGAAGACCTAATTTTCTGCTTTACATAGTGAGCTAAATCCGAGCAAAATCTTTCGAAGAATTCTCAGGACCATATTTATATACACTTTTTTCATTATTTTACATATAGAAAAGCTCCCATAGTTTCTTTATATCTTCTTGAATCACCCTGTATATACATGAACTTTTAGTGTATTTAAACAACAATTTAAAAGAAATTTCATTTGTCTAAATAGCCAATATAAATGTACAAAAAAAAAAAATGCGATTGGATGCGCATTATTCCAAATTGTATATAAGTAATTTGAAAAAAATGAACGATCTTGAAAATGACCAATTGTAATACTGTAAAAATATAACAGTGGTATGTTATCTCCACGTAACGTGTAAAACGTTTGGCGAGAAAAATTATTTGGAAATTAATTATGTTACAAATTCTTGCCTATTTCCAAGTATCAGACGTCTAAATTTTTTCAATAATTTGTATTCCACCCAAAAGTTGTGTAGCATATCCATATATATGATCATATATTACTTACGATATAAGCTAATTTTCATAGTGTTAAAATAGTTCTGATCATCTCATAACAATAACTTCTTTAACATTTATAATACTGAATGATTCTCCACAAAAATGTCGATTGACAGTAGCTGACCATGATCTCTGCATCTTCTCAAACGTAAACAAAGGAGCATCCATAAGGTCGATCGTAGAAGGGAACTGATAAAATTGGGTTAGAAGTTAAAGTTTATCAACAGTTTATATCTGATTTGCTAATTTTTCTATCTCAGTCATTCAGCTTCAGGAATAATGCAACCAGTATGTTCTCTGTTTTCATTCCAGTTGATCCACTGGCAGGCAATATCCGGGAAAAACGATTCCATACTAAGAAGAGTCTAATGAATTAATGGAGAAATATCCCGATGAGACATTTCGTATTTTTGTGATTTATTAAATTCCTCCCGGGATTTATGTTGAGTATTTTTCTCAAGTGTTGTGTTACTAGGTGTATTATGTTGTATGGCGATACAGTCTCTCAGTAACGTTCCGTTTTCATCCAGAGTTTTACAATACATTGTTCCTTGGCTTGTTCAACTGTTAATGTTTATATCCAAGAATTACCTAACGGATGGGAGGGAAACAAATATACCGAGTCGCTTCCTCTGGTGTTACTTGAAAATTTGTTTTTCCTTCTACGCCCATTTTATAAGTTTTTAAATATATGCAACAAATATTGGTATTTTTAACGCTACAAGCGTAACTAATTTATACAAAAATACTATCGATAACCAAATTTGAATATGGGGTGCGTGGATTAAGCATGTGCCAAACTTTGTGAGTTAATAAATGTAGCTACGGTATTTGAACGGATTCTCGAGTGTCCATGAAATGGTGAATTTGATGTTTCACAGTTAATTTGTAGAGCTGCTTTTAATTTAATATGTGTAAACATATAACAAAAATAATCTCACTGTATCCACAGTGCCTGGTAATCACATAAGCCTTTATCAAATTAAACATAACACTTATATAATAATTAATACATATTTGCATCTATATGCATCTATATCGGGAGTGCCGATGGCCGAGTGGTCTGACGTTGGAATTTGAGGCTGAGTTAAAGATAGCGCAGGTTCGACTACTGACCGTGACCGTTGCACTTTTTATCAGTACCATCGACCTTGTACTGTATCGACTCTCCCCCTTATTCTGTTTGATAAGATCCTCGCACAGGCCAGTGGCCCATGCGGACGGGCAGAATAAGACTTAAAAGGGGATCGCCTTCTCCTTAAAAAAAAATCTTTTAGACAGTAATGTAAAGATGATACTCCTTGTACAGTTTGCTGCCATTTGATTACAAAAACAGAAAGCAATTTATTTTAAGTGAAACATCAATAATATTTTTTTATCTGTGTTAAAGTATTAATAATCTATATTTATTAAATTTCTCGTGAAAAGTTATGTATAGAAGAATAATGTAATTTTTGTGTTGTGGTATTTAATGAAAACGCAATGGAAACAATATTATGTTACATTTCCTCAATTCCTGCGTGTGCCCTTCTCATCAATAAAAGGCATCCTGCTTGAGTTAGATATCATAAATACGATAAGATTTGCAACGTTTTTTTTAAGACACAAATAACCTTAAATTCAGAATATTTTCATTCGTATGTAACTTAATAATATCATTATTCACACAATAATGGTATTTATTTAAACCTATGAAAAAACATCTATAAAAATTGTGCAACTCTACTACCTTTCCCAAAAATTATTAAATTAATTTCACCTTTACATCATGACTGTTACTTAAGGATATATTTCAATAAAATGATTAAAAACAACTCCAATTCCTTTTCAAATTCTACCTATCTCAGTACATATATAATGAAACCTGGAGTTATGTAGTATAAGTTACAGTTATATTTACAATTAGTTATATGTTTATCGCTAATTTTTAATATATTTCAATATATTTATGGTAACTAGAATTCTATGGGAGATCAGCATATTATTTGCAGGAATGTAGATTATTTTAACAGAAAGAGGATATCACAATAAACCAAAATAATCAGTCTTATCTACTTGTAAAATATATGCATTGATTCATACCTAATTTTAATAAAACAGGTAGGCTACATACTAAATGCGTATTCCCTACTGAGGGAAACTTACACTATTGGGGAAAGACCAGATTTAAAATTCAATACTATAAAACAACTATAAAATTAGCAAACTTTGTTATAATATGAACAAGCTGTAATATAAATATCTCATTAATTTAAGGCTGTAAAACTGTTATTCAGGAGTTATTATGTATGTACTTAAATGTTACAACTGTTGAATCCTGTTCATAATTAATAAATTTAAAGCTGCGAGGAATATAATAACCACGAACTGCTACTGCTACCTCTTGCGGCGTTAAGGCCGTGATGAGATGCTGGAAATTGGTATTTTATATAAGTTGCTATTGTTGGTCATAAAGAGAATAGTCCGAATCAACCGGTATTGTTCTTAAAGGTGGACTTAGTTTAGTTCCCTCGCCAGCTTTGATGAACTGATTATAGAGTGTTATAATTAACAAATTAAATAACAATTAATGTATTACTGATATAATAATAAATATATTATTATGCGATAACCTGGTCCAACCCCTTACTGAATGAGTGAAACTAACGAAAAGACTTATTGGCAAACCCTAAGGCCCCCAAAACCTCGAATTACTTAATTAAGACATATTAAAATTACGGCATACTTCGCGAAAAGACTATAATAAACTAATATAATTATTTATTGTTAATGAATGCTAGCAACGTTCAATGAATTAAGTTGATGAAGTACTGGACTGACTTAAAAATCCTAATCCTGCCCACAGGCGTAGAGTCTCTGCAGACATTATTCCAAAATTCCAATCTTTTCACAATTTGTGTAAGTCAAATGTGTTTGTGTATTGTTTGGAAACAAATGAAAGATGAAATTAATTTACAATTTGAGTTGACACGAACATGCGAGTATTAGTTAACAAGTTTGAACGTGCAACTTAAAAAGATTATTTCAAAAGAACATTGTGGGCAATAGATTGGCAGACCTGAAAAATACTAAAATTATTATAAGGCATATTATATTATAAAGGAAAATGATTTTGAAACAATAATAAACTAATCCAATACTCTGCACTCTAAATGTCGTTGTGGTGGTGATTCTGGTTGTCGAGAAATCCATCTCAGGCATGTGTTTAGCATGAAAGTAACAAATGGATGGGAAATGGAAATTTGAGTAATGCCATTGGTTCAAAATGTTTATTCTCATTTATGCATCAATAAAACTTTTCAATTAAAAAACTCACTCTTATAAGTATTTGAACAATACTTTGGTAATAATACATTACCAAAGTAATGCAACAACACCATAACCATATATAGTAATATATGTTTGTTGTTAGTGCAAACATATATTACTTACATTTATCACTTGAAAATTAATAGTAAAAACATAAAAAAGTAGTAACGTAAACAGTAAAAACACATAATTCATTTACACAATGACACGATTAATCAGTTTATTAAATAATATTGAATTTAAAGTATTCAAGTAAAATATAGTTCGTTCCTTATTTGAGTAGAGTAGAGGGCTGCAATATATATATATATATATATATTGTTTATAATATTTTGGAAATAATGAAAAAAAAAACTCTTGTGGTGTTTGAAATATAAATACCATTACTTCATTAAAAACTAGATTAAAACTGTGTAATTAACTTACAACATTTGTAAATAGAGAATTACAAATTACAGTATTTAAAAACAAATTGGCTCCCCGTAAATGTGATTTACTAATATTTATTTCCGAGAACTGCATTAAATTTCTTCAGTTTTCTTGCATGAAATATATGAAACGAAATGAAATATACCTTTATTTTTGAGGTGGAGTCAGGGCTGTTTAGCTCTCTCTTACACTCAACTTTAAAATATATCACATAGCTTATAATAAATCAATAAGAATTTTAAATTAAAAAATAACATTTGCTGTATATTGAAAAAATTCGTAAATCTAAACTAAACAATTACAAAATTCAGAATTTCCTTGGGTGAAATTGAAACCATTTTTAAAGTAATACATTTCTTTGTGTAATTCATACTGCAAACTACGAAAATGTAAAATAAATACATGTTTGAATGATCTAATCAATGAACTTTTACTAAAGAGTCTAATTTTGCGATACACAATTGAGATAATAAAATAATTGTGTATAATATTTATTTACTCATTAGCTTTCTATTTGAGGTTTTGTTATTAATAAGCACACCGATTAAATACATAAATCTTCACAACTTGTTTATAGTTTGTTTTCAACCTATGTGCTGTAAATAACGTTTAATCACTCGTGGCTGTTTTAGGATTGAACTTGAAAATCTGTTCAATAAAGCAATGCAATAAGTAGTGGTGACAATTTTTTAATATTAATTGTTTATTATTTTGTATTTATACATTTGAAGTTTCGTGTCAGTGAAGCAGACAGCTGTTTCTGTAATGGCAATCTAGCGTACAAACGTGGCCTAACTTATCTACCGTCTTCCCTAAGCTAAGCATTTATCGCTGAGATGATTTGTTCACCAACAAGTGTTAGGCCTATACCCTTTTTGATGTGTTTGGCCGTTCAGTATATGATTATACCGTATGAAATAAATCCAGTTGAACGACCCTTCTAAAACACGTGATACCTATAAAAGGAGCATGCAAGAAGCATAAGACACGCATATAAGTTACAAATACCACTTTCTTGTGCTGTATTGTGGGAACACTCTTTGTCTTTACAACCACATTTGGTTTTATTTTGGTTCTCATTTTTCACTATATTTGTTTCTCCCTTTGGAGTTGACTTTATTTTACGAGTTGTTAGAGTTTCTGGATTGTGTATAGAAACGTCTGTTATTGTCACTGAAGGTTTTCTTGGGCCTTTCATCTTTTCTGTGCCGTGCGTATTTTTGAGAGTGGCTTCACTTTCAGATTCCCTATGCTCAGTTTTTTTATTCTTGTTTGAAATGTTAGGAGAAGTTCTCTCAGATTCCATCAATTTATCTTCATTTTCTCTGGATTTCAGAATGTCTTTCCACCAGTTCTCACTGTCAAGAAGAACATTGTGCATAGAACTTGTATTCCATGTCCCGATTTCGACCTCAATTGGTTGTGGTGGCAAACAGTTACCTTCGTAACGAAGAACAAATGAAAGAAATATCAGTGCTGCCAGGTGAAAGAAGCCAGTCCTTGCCATGGTGACAAAAATCCTTCCTTTAATGTAGATAATCAATCTTCTTGCTCACAGACAGAAAGTTTAATGCTTCAGTCCACAACAGGTTTAAGATTCTCGGTGAACGGAACCTGACGACAAAAATAAGTCATTGAAGAGTTATATTTTCAACATAGTAAACATACCAACTAACAGATGTTTCTTAAAAAATTTAAATCGATTTGTAAGAACAAATAGGTTTTAATCGTAAAAGGTATTTAATACATAATTTGAATTGTACTCGAAATATGTCATATTGCTATTTTAGCTAGAATAGAATTAGATTATTTTTGAGTTTGACAACTAATGTTTATACAAAACATCAGTAAACATGTTGATATTAAGCTGAATTTAATACACGAGTACTACAAGCCTTTATGTTCTTTCGAGGTACAAGGAAGGCTATTAACATAACTACTATATGTGAAGAAGGACGCGCGTATGTTTAAGGGCACAATTCACGTCGATGGTCACAGTTCCTTTCCTAATAAGATAAACGTTGCGCAAACTCCAACAATTTATTTTCAAAGTATTTAGTTTCTTAACACTATCCTACGGTATAGGTGTTTATCTGTTAGGTGCATCCACTTGTGAAATTAATCGCAAGTTTACTTACGCTGAAACTGATGTACAGGTGAGGCTGTGCGGATCTGAGTTTCTCTTCTTTAATTCCTTCCAAACTTGCTCCACGATAGCAACGCGGTACTGATATCCTAAAAATATTGCAATACAGATTATATACTTCGTATTAATTATATATTACAATGTAAAGTAATATCTAATGGAATAGATGTAGTTACAACACAAATAGCCATATGTATAGTGCAGAAAAATCTCATATAGCAACTAGTAAAATAATTTTAGTTTAAATTTGAATTTCGAGACTATTTTATGGATCTATTTTACTATAAGCAGACGACGCCTTTGCTTTTTGTCCAAGCAAAAAATTAGATATAATTCCAATACCTTCAAAAAATCTTCGTATTCCCGCAAACATTAAATGAGATATGAGACTATTTTTTTGTTTGTTATTTACATTTCAAATAGCAATGTATTATAACCCTAATACTAATAGTTTTCTTCATCAGTATATTATATGGAGAAACGTTTGACAAGTGTAGGCACTTTAATTTAATTTCTACTTATTGTCAACAAACATATTTCAAAATAAAAAATCAATAAGTCAAAATGTGTAACTTTAGCTAAGCGTAAGTGCCGTAGATTTTTGACCAGAAATGGGATATCGCAATAAACCAACATAATCAATATTATCCACTTGTAAAATATACGCGTTGGTTGTAATCTGGTTTTAATAGTGTAATCACATACTGAATGGGCCTTCCCTAATACGAAAATCTTAAGAAAGTATTTAATTTTAAAATGTAGAATTTTAATATATTCCGCTAACATTTTCTAATTATTAGGAAACATTTTACCATTCTGTGTGAACACCAAATACAAATTTAAATCATGTTTACTCCCCAATTTCTTCTTATGCTTCTGAACGGATACGCATATAAGAATAATAAATATTAAACTGTGTAAAAAGTTTTTGTTTCAATTAAAAAATATATATATGCTGTCTTATATAAATAATAAATTTCAAGCAGATCATGTCACACCGATAGTTTTCATTTGGTAGAAAATTATTATTATTTATGCATTATCAAATGTGTAGATGAGTGTTATAACTGATGGATCATGTTTTTATATAATGGACTGTTCACTTAATTAATAAATATTTAAAATATTTACAACTCGCAGAATTAAAATAATATACTTAAATTAATTTCGACAATTTATACCTCCTCACAGTAGCTACTACGGCTCAGTCAGGAATCCATTTCTCTTAACCACTATGAACGGACCGGTCTCCCTCGTCTTGTCACGACACTAGTACGACCTTTGCTCAGAGACGTATACTTGGCCGTACTGTCCTACTCCCAGCTCAATTTATGGCACTGGACCATAATATAAAGACTATGAAATGGTGGAAATCTTGAGTAGGTGCTTTTGTTTTAAATGAACAATTTTTTATGATGCCTGCCAAAATACTATTTTTGTTTCTTATTTGTACTTTTGTGTTATAACACGAAAGGTACACAGTTGTAACGTATCTTTTTAAACATAAATACATGTTCGTGCAATGTGCTTTTTAAAGTTCCGTTATTTTTTTATATTTTACAATTAAAGTTTACGTATTGTAATAATTATAAATTACCAAATGTGCTACAATGAACTGTATATGCAGGAAATACACGTCACATATTTGAACTAATACCTGACCACATACTGCCATTTGTGTGTAAAATGAATTTTTTAATTATTATTTTACATCCTAAAACTTGTTTATTGTTTATACTGCAAATACTTGGGTTCACAGGGTTTTATTACAACTGAAAGTACTCAATTTTTATTTAAAATAATGTTATATCTATATAAAAAAACCGTAAAAATTACTATCCCTTCGTCTACAAATGTCTACATAATCTACCTACGCATTAAGATGATACAGTGTACATTTATTTGGAATCACTTTGCGTTACTTTGGTGAATGTCATTTTATATACCTTGTTTCAAAATAGAAAAATTAAACTACATAGTATTTGATCATACCATTAGGGTTATGAGGCATTTGAAGCAGAATCTAGTGGAGTCTTATAATCAGGATTAAAGAAAAGCGGTCGAAGATAAGGATATTTATTTCTACAGTATGTACATGTTATAACTGGATGGATTGGCAATTTTGTTAGAAGAAAATAGTTTTCCTAAAATCTGCTACTAAAACACGTAATTTTGTTTAATTATATTCCATACAAATTATTTTTATGTTTTTTATGCCATAAATAAAAAAAACATATCAATGCAATGAAAAAAAATATTTTAAAAATAAACTGTAAAATCATGTACATGCCATAGACATCCATATGTTTATCTTCAGAGGTTTTTATTTCCCATGGTTACAAAATAGCTTAAGTGTCTTATAAATTCCTAAAATTCCTCGTAGAGAAACTTGAAAAATATAATATTCCAATGTTTAAGACTATTTAACAATTTTAAGAATTAATATTCTCAACAACCCCGTATGATAAATTCAGTGAATCTATGATCTTTAGGATCAAAAACAGGTGGTGGCATAATCTGATGACAATGACGCAATATCCCAAGGCCTACATACATAAAAGTGATTAGTAGTTGCTGGAATTAATTAGTTTACTTGCTTAGAGTCAGCAGTAATACAAATCATGCTGAATTTAGTATCATAGGAGTAATAGTATTAAGCGTACTACCCTAGGAAAAGGCCCAATTCTAATTACGCTATTAAGATCTTCCAATACCTAGAGAAGGTTGTAAAGAAGACTAAAAGTAACGTGAATCAAGGAGCCTTTAGAAAACGATCCTTCCAGTTTCTACAGCCACTTTTTGTTGCGTGAAACTGTTAAGTTCAGACCGCTTCAATCGGAATAAATAGAACAAGTTCAACCATTTAATATATATCTATAGTGCGAAAACTGAGAGCAAATGCATTGTAAAACAACAAAACTTAATTTTCACTAAGATTAATAAAGGAGTTTTCTCTACGAAGGAAATTATTTGATCATTAGCCAAACTAAGCACGCCTTTTATATAAACAGTATCAGAGAACATAGGACGCATAAATATCTTTTTTACATATCCATAAAAAGATTCAGAAAACTCGTCTATTTATTTTTTAGGTTTCTTACCATATTTAGATTGTTTCTAATTCAATAACAATTTATACTTTTTAATACCAATATTTAAGATTTTATAAAGCAAATTTAAGTAAGGGGTGTTAACCATTATTTACCATTAGGTAGAAAAACCACTTCTTAGGAACGACACACACACACACACACACACACTTCTTAATCTCTTAAGATTAAGTTACTCACAAATACTATAACTAAGCAACTCTTACAGTAATTAAGCAACGTCTCAGCTCATTCTTGAAGTCTACAGAGGTAAACGAGAATATTGACAATGTGCAATGGTATAGCATTATTTATCTATTCTAGAAATTCCTTGTCAATGTCCGTTCGTCAATCTTGGCATCAAATCTTCAATCAACGACTTTGATTCTCACACTTTATTGTCTAGGAGCATAGCAACATATAAATACTTTAAGATGTAAATGCCAACCAGAACAGATATGACGAAACGAGTTAATGGTGAGAACATATGTTTACTTAACCCTCTTTATTTTAGATTTGATTACCCTACACCAGCCTCTATACAGAAAGGATGATCGGAATTTTACGAGTGCTTTAATAAACATCAGTAGAGAAGAAGACTACCGAACAACAGTGCAAAGAATTTAAGAGACCTATAAATGACACATATGTACAATGATATCAATCCTCAATACAGTATAGCACACCCTTTCCCTGCACCGGCCCATAGGACGTACATGACTTCCTTTCTTACATTTAAGGTGATGCAATCATTTTGGGCTAACTAAATTAAAAAAGGGATATGTCTCAAGCGCCTGAAGAATGTGAAATATTGTAGTTGATATGTGAAATATTTAAGCGGTGTAAGAACATTAAAGGCCATACATGAGTTTTCAACGTTGTATCGATAACAAAAATATACAGACTACAAGATTGAAAAGTCTACTACGGTAAAAAGGTGTCTATTCTGGCCGTATACATTCAAACGGTCTACTGTATTAACAGTGCCAAAGTTGAATTGTACAAAAATTAGCCAGACTCAATTTAATCTTTTACTCAAACCAAATGTCTAGCATATCGTTCTGACATTATTTGTAAGATGTTAACATTTAATAAACCCATTAAAGTAAAAGGAAACTCCTAAGAATTGTATTTGTTGTGATAAATGCTATATGTCTGCAACATTCCCATATGCTATGGATTATTTATGAGGAGTGAACCTTCGAGATTAGGCTCAATTGATCAATAAACGTCTGTATATAAAAACTTATGTAGTAAATCACAATTATTAAATACATTTTAATAGTATAGAACATGTAGTTAAGTTCCCAAAGATGTGAAATCGTCTAAAACAGTATGATACTCCTATTCAAACGTTTTCGGGTGAGTCTTCAAACTCCCACTTATCTCTAAGTAATTCCATACTTCCCAACCCCCTCGTGGAACCCCAAATACTTTTTGATCTTGAACAGCTCTTTATTCCTTAACATCAATTTATATTTTGGAATTGCATGTTCCATAACCACCCTCCCCTTGGAAGTGTTTGCAAATTTACAAGAGACAAAACATTTTAGAACACATGAATTTGAAACAGCATTAAGAAGTTCTATTCTATTCCTATTATTAGCTTTCAACCTCTCTCTGTGTTTATAGTCATGACGCAAAAATACATTACTCAAATTGCATCAATTTTCATTACACGATAGAGCTGAAATTTTGTATATATACTCAAAATATGTTATCTTTATGCAGAAAAGATGCATGCAGGTAAGTAGGTACCTGTAAGTTTGTCTGAGTGTTAGCAAATATTTTTACAACATTGTAATGGGTAACCGTAAGGGAAACAAATAAATATCAGAATAAATGATTTTTAAGCAAACTAACAACAATTATGTGACATTTTAACATCTAACATTTTTATTCATAGAGTAAAAAGAAAATAATACAGTATAAAGCCTATGTTAAAAATCGGTTCAAGATTTGATATTAGTGCACTATTACATTGTAGTAACCCCCTAGCTCATTGGAACTTGTATTATTTGAAAACTTCTATGAAAACACTTTGGTGAACAAATATGTGAATGTATCACGTGCCAAGATATCTCGAGAAAGATTTCCTCTGACTTTAAACTTTACATGAAACGTTCTACATATATAGCCTAAAAATGATTTCTATGGTGGTGATGTTCGACCATGGAATTTTGCTGAGCGTCATTGAGGCTTATCACTTAGTGGGTTGATATAATTCCTATTTGTCCTCCGGGGGGATATAACTATTTCTTTTCTGCATGATTTCTAAGGAGATGCTCTAGATATGATATGAAGGCCGATATCATCATCTTATTATACCTAGTAATAAAGTGATAAAGAACAAGTAAAAATTCCATTGAGAAATGTACTTGTTATCTCACTTCATTTATTGGATGTCTGTATGGTTGTGTCTTTCTTTGAACATTTTACAGCTTTGAAGTGGTTTAAGGCATAATATTCTGCAATTTGGTATTATTCAATTCTTACTATTAGCTTGCAAACTATAAATCTATCTATATGTATATCGTCATGACGCAAATTAAATTGGTTGGATAAAACTACTTTTCATTATTAGACCGACCTTAAATTTTGCGTTTAATCTCAAACTCCGAGAAATTTAAATGATTACTCAATCAATTACAGCAACTGCGTACTGTTATCGTTGTTTGTAATTGAGTGTGTGTGTGTGCGCGAGTGTGAATTTTCTTTAATTATTTTAGAATATATATTAATTATAATTAATAAAATAATAAAATAAAATAAAATAATATAAAATAAAATAAATATTCTATAGTAATTATTATAGAATATTTATTTTAGTAGAATACAAAGTAAGAGTTAAAAAAATATATGACTTATTATAAGGATTATGTTCATTTAATATTCGACTCTCCGAGCTTACTGAGAACCCTATACGGCCGACCTTTTTATAACTAAAATGACAGTGGGCGCAATCTGGCATCTCCGCCATGGGTCTTCGAGTATAATTGTTGTTCATCTCCTCTCACATGATTATTGTTTGATCAGAAGGTACCGAGTACAGTTTCCAGTAGGATACTAAAATAGGAACAGAATTAATGTTGACGAGACGTTCGCCAAGTCCACCTGTTAAGTGTGTTATGTGTTTCTCACTTAAATAAGATAGGATCTTTATCTTATCTAGGAGATAGATCAGCTGTTTCAATAGGAAGAGATTCATGTTTGGACCAGACACATGTTGTGTTTGACATGTGTTGTTGACATCAGCGGGTCAACAAGCTCAAGGCTTCACGCTAACCATATCAAACCCAACAAATCTTATCATCGCAGACATAACAATCGGCTAAAGCGGACCATAAAATGCAGTGGGCCATAAGCCTCTTTTCACCAGTATTAGGTCTTATGTATGTTTTGTGTCTACTAGTGAAGACTTCTGAGAGTTATCATCACGTACCTCCAACATACTCGGTGGACAGGCTCTAGACGCTGATCCAAGCGAATACCGGAGCAGATACTCACACAAAGCCTGAGTCTGTTTATGCACCGGCCCCGCCGTGATGTCGACCGGACCATGGACCGCTCGCCCTTGGCTTGTTCATCGAATACTAAAACTGGGTTAGGTTCTTGTCACGGCAGTATTGAGCTCATATTTGAAAACAGCTGTAATATGCAAACTATCATTGTGAATTGATATGAATCACCATCAAAGATATGTTCACTAAAACATCACAGCTACTTTCAACGATTGGCTGTTTTAATAATATCTAAATTCAATTTCAATTCACTATAATAGAGACCAAACTATTTCAAGTTTAACTACTTAAATCCTACTTGTAATCTACTTGAACTACTCGAATCCTCTCTACTTTTTCCAAGCAGCCGACCGTTTTCAACAAACAGCTGATGATATTTAATTTCAAGAAAAAGGGCATTTTAACTAGTTTTTACTTACAATACTTAGAAAATTATGCAAATTCATAAAATAATTAACTTCACCATGTGAATTGTAATATAAATGATTTTCTTTCAGTGTGTTAATTACCATGGTAAAGACACACACTAGATATATATCTGGTTTGCGAAGCTATCAATTAATTTGTTTGTTGTGCTCTTCGAATAAATAAAAGATCGTTTGTTTTAACATAAAACTAATTACTTTAAACGGACAGCTATTGTGTTGAAAAGAAAGATTCTTATATTTTAGTGATAAGTCTTTATAAGTATGGTACATGTCCAAAGTTTCAACTTCATAGCTTTAACGGTCACTTGAGAAAAAATATAGTAGAAAAACCCAACGGACAGATAGTGATTAAATTGAGCATTTGATGATACGGATTGAATGGAAATTGATTCTGATTTTACTCAATAGTTCCCGAAGAGTGCCACCATATTTTTTTAGACTTTGATACAATATGGTAGTTTAAATTACGTAAAGCACACGGTGTTTTCTTTTATTGAGTTAAGCACAGACAATAGTCTTCAATGGTAGGTAGTAGGAATAGGTTCTATAAATGAACCTTACGTGTTGTATAAACATTTCAATCGATATTTTTACATATTTTAATTTAAAACTAGAGCTAATGCCAAAACATCATCATTGTTCTAATCGAATCATATAATTTTTATTTTTTCATTTATATTTATGTTTTTATTAATAGACTACAGTTTTGAGTAGATTCTTAAAACTCAAATTCTTAATTTTTAAATCATTATTGCAAAATCCTGATTGCAATAATGCAAAATCATTATTGCAAACGTCCCTTAAGTATATTTATATTGATCACTTAAATTAGTGCTAATCACAAAGTGTGTTAAGTATATGAAACATCTTAATATTCTGTACGTAATATTTTGACTACGTATTCAAAGTGCTCTATTTCCAAATGAATTAATTCCTAAAAAGTGTAACCCATTCAGAACAGTGGTGATTCATGCTTCAGTATTGATCATATTCCATCAGCTGCCATTTTTTATTGAAAGAAACTTATGAAGTGCGATTTGCGATATTACGTTCTTATTATAAACACGTATAAAATTATATTTCCAGGGCGTATATATATATATATATATATATATCATATTTACCAGGGCTTGTATACAAGATTTCCATGAAAATCCTCTCGGGCATTAATTGAGCTGTAAGCTGTAAAACATACTTATACTTAGCAGTTCTACTTAAACTACTGAGCGAATAGAAAGAGATGGACTCTGATGACACCGCTTATGATAGAGAAAGATGAGGATGATGACGATCACAGCTTCCTTTGAAACTGTATTGAGCTGGGTAGTGATGAGTTCATTCAAATGTTTTTCTAAAACTTTTACGAAGTAATGGATTAATAAATGAAGTTCTCTTTAGTTCTTATTTGGTAGTTCGGTTAAATTTTGTTATCTGCTCTTAAAACATTATGTACGCGTTAGATGCTTTATCCCTTGAACTAGAGATTCAACCCAAGAATAATAGTTTTTATCGATGTTTGAACAAGATTATATCTAGTTTCCGAGCCGTTATCTTACCGAATGTAGTTTATCGGGCTAAATGTAATGACACCGGCATAGTAGCCCGAACCGATCGTGACGATCAAACAAAGTTCCTCAAGATATTCTATAAGTAACCGATCACCAAAATTCTAGAGAGTCTAATCGCAAATAATAAACTCACCTAAATTTTACGTAGTCATTTATTTTATAGCCTTCATCATGCATTAAAGCATGTTGCGGTATAGCCTCACGAGTTTAGATCTTATAACGAAGACTTCAGGCTTTTTGTCGAAGAACGTGTCAATCTGACAGCCACTTCATCGGTAACGAGTTTACACACGTGAATACAAAACAATAGGATAAATAAAACAACTGAAAAAAAATCTAAAATATATTGCCCTACTATATTACACTGGTAAGAATAAGAACAAAGCTAACAATCAAGGCAGCAGCTGGAAAAAGTGCCTTTTATTGTTTTTTATTCTTGAGTATGACAATTTTAAGGATGAAGCCACCTGACGGATTATTACATTACATTTAACGTTGAAACACGAGTAGCTACGCCACGAAATTGTGTAATATGATCAAGCAATTAATGACTAGGTATAAGCTAGATGAGGTGATAATGTCTGATCATATCCTCTGGCATCTTGTCCCGTCTTCATCTTGTATTTTACTTTGGTTCGCCAACTGTTGCAAAGAGTGAGAGACCAATAAGAGGGATCGGAAAATACGTATTATGGAGGGGAATTAGAAGCAGGTGTTTTTCGTCCCAGCAATAAGATCGTCTAGATAATTTGTACAGTGAAGCATGTTTCTGTGAGTTTTAAACATCTAGAACCTCGACGTAGTTTGTGTAGGTATAAATCATTTGGGTGTTGCAAATTTAAGATTAGGATTCCCTTTCTCATCCAATTTGTAATTTTATTGAGGTTTTCTTCGATAATCAAAATTGATGTAAATATATATGAAATTTGTGAGACGTTATTCATAGTTTTAATAACACCAGATAATATGATTAAATGTAAATGATCTGAGAAAAACCTGCAAGGCTAAATTTCTTGTTGTAACTGAAAAGTAACAAGTTTTTTGAAAAGCTGTTTAATTTTCTTTTTCGTTTGCAACTGGTATCATTTGATAGACTAATTTTAAATAATATAAAAGTAAAAATTCTTGAAAATTATACTGATAAACGTAAACATCTGAAACTTTTTAGTGTATTGTATAGTGGAAATCCATATACTTTCTATGACTGGAATAGCCACTTGAATCTAGAGAAAGTATTTATTATACTTTAATATAAGTGATGTTTTTAATTTAAAAGCGAACTGTAAGGAATTTTTTTAGTTGGGTTAATCTTGACTTTATTAGTTTAAAATTGTAATAACATTGATTTTTTCGTTTTGAAACTTTAGTTTACGTTTGAATTAAAGAAAAACTTTTTACTTTTTACGATCCTTGCCATGAGAAATGCCTTTTAGAAATATTTTTGGGTATGTAATCTTTGATTGAATTACGTAAAAAGAAATAAAATTAAAATATAGTTTTGAATTGCGATTTGTACCTCGCATCTGGCATGAATTATTTATATTTTTTAACCTTTTTTTAAAGCAGAGTTAAAAACATTTCTTCTTTTACTATATGTCTCCATTATTAATCAACTGCAGTAGTTACTGAGTTATCTGCTAGAATAACACATACTATAACTAATCCAGAAAAAACCTATCCTTATCAAAGGAAACTTTAGTATCCTACTAGTCTTTGACCACCTCCACATAAAGAATTGCCAATTTCCATGGGAAGATAAAAGGCTGCTGGGACAGTCGACGGGGGAACAAGGTTGCAGGATCCACTGGGGCAGAACTTCACACTTTCAACAATTCCAGTCCACGCGTGAGATAGCAGCGGCGGACATCGCAGTGACAAGGGCTTCCCAGGGATAAAAGGACCACGTCAATCCTATGATTGACACGGAAAAAGACAACTATAAGCTAGCACAATATTTAAAATTGTTATGTCTTAATGTATGGGGTGTTAAGAGTAAGGTTAGTAACCGTTCTCCTCTTACGTTAATTAGTTTTATCTTAAAAATACTTATTAAAGAAGTTCTATAATTTTACCCTATATTGTGAGTTTAATGTTAGGTTCGTAAATTTTCGTAGAGCGATAGAAGACATACGAATAAACAAAATATCCATCCACATTGTAAAGCCATTTTGTTACGAATAAAACGAACGTGGTTAAAATAAGACGAAAATGATTACCAGAAAGTTTATACCTATTACCTTTATATCTCAGTTTTAATTCATGGGATATGGATTTCAGAGTCTAAATGTTTACACAACAGATAGTTCTGATCAAATTCTGACGCGCATAGGGTCAGAAAATATAATTCCAGATCAGGTAATTTTGAGTAATTATCTTTAACTATAACATGGCAAGGAAATCAAAAGACAGTAATAAATGCAAGAGGTGGAAAGATTTTATAATTTTGTCACAACTTTGGCAAAATTGTTTTGAACCGCTGAACTGAAGGAGACAATGAGGAAGAGTTTATTTATTTGTCACCAACAGGAACTTCGGTAATTGACTTCGCAATAGTACCTATGAGCTGTTTAGAAGTAACACCCACTTTTAAAGTGGTAATCCATCCCATGACTGATAGATTCCGAGGGTGGGTCAGGGTGGAGAGAACCGATGTACAGCTGACACCATTATTACCTAAGCTAATTGGACAACGAGGGAGAGTGAGCAATGTCGACCTCAAATTGCTGATCTCGTTAGTTCGCAATTAATCAATCAATCAATCGATGTTTTATTGTGAAGACATGATATAGCACATGTATAGGAAAAGTCAAGTCAAGTTCAGAGCTAAAATATGGTACATTCTTACCACATCAGGATCACACTCAAACATACAATTCAAACATACAGTTCTTTATTGATATCTGATAATAATCAAAAAAATATTGCAGATTTTACAGAATGTGTAAAGGATGTGGCCCATTCGGTCTATAGTACATGTAAAGCACAAAAACTAGTACAAGAGCAAAGGATCCTTAGCTGTACCTTTAAAAAAATGTTGAATCCTCCATTTGTATCCTATATTTGTAGTATTGAATGTTTTTCCAAAATCACGTGTGTAAAATGAATCTTTGGATAGCAATTGTTTTTGGAAGAAATGAAAAAGAATATTGGCCAGGACAAAAAAGACAAATCGCTTCGTTATGGCCGAATGCCGTACGAATTTCATAAACATGGATAAGATTACTGTATTTTCACATCGCTAGAATAATTTACTAAATAGAAAGAGGAACAGACACCGGAAATTTTTAAGAGACCCATAATATTTTCACTGCATAATAAATGGAACATAAGTTCAAAAAGTATAGAAGTCAACCTTTCATTAACTGTGTTGCTAAACTGTCCACAATTTTGTTGTATGATCAGTTATTTAGAAAAAAGAACAGCAGTGTTTTAACGAATTTCAACTTGGTTTAGGAAGGGGTTCTCAACAATTGATAAATGATTTAATCTAACGCGTGTGGTACCGCAAAGAATTTCTAAAACAGAGGAAAAATTATATTGTTTCTATCTGCAATATTTAATAGAATAAATGTAAAACTTTTGCTTTACAAACTGTCATGCACAGATATGTCAAGATAAGTTTTAATATATTGAAGAGCTATTACTGCAAAACAACTGCAGGTGTTTCGTTTAATAATAAAGTAACCAACAATTTCGAGGCAAATATCGGTTTAAGATAAGGCTGTATTTTGAGCATCTTTTATTTTCGTTATTTTTTAGTTATCTATCCGAAGCACTGGAGGGGAGTTATAGTTTTGGAAACTCTGCGGATAGTTTCCGATCTATGACTGGTAGCCTTAAGAAATACCGTTCAACCTAGAATTCGAAAATAACCACCACAAATCTAAAATGTTACTTTTAAGAAAATTGTGGGAAATTAACTAGAAGGTAGAGATAGTTTTATAACAATAAAAAAATTAGTAATTAATATATAAAAGTATGTAGGTGTAAGTTTAAAGATAAAATTATAGTAGAAATCACACGCAGGAAAAAAGCAAAGGCAGCTAAACTGGTAATAAATGAAATGTGAAATAATCATTTTGACCTCAACAAAATTCTGTTAAGCATTACAATATTTTGTATTTAAGCTTCAATTAGATCACTAATGAGTTACGGTGGTCAAGTTTGGGGCATTTTAGTGAGCAATTATATCGAAAGAGTTTTATAATGATTTATATTAAGAATATTTAGTTACCAAACAACACGAGTCCAAACTATTTGTACTTTGAAACAAGCATAGAAAATGATACATGAAGAGTGTTGGACTAATGATGATTTCAACATATTTTATCACAATTATTTATTGAGAGGAATATTTATTTGTGTAAAGAATGGATAGAGTTAGATCGGTGGCACGATATACAATAAATTATAATTGGAAAGTGATTGTGACGTAGATGCAATAGAATGGACTCATAATCAGTTGATATCAGTTATCAAGGTATCAAAGACAGAAGGAAAGGAGGGATGGTTACCGAGGGTCAGAGCTGTTCGGCTTGTATGTTTCATCGGACCTCGAACATGGCCATACTTCATATTTATGAAAAAAAAAAAAACGATATATTCACAATCCATTGGGTTTTAAAGGCACGTGCTGAGTTAATTAATGTAAAATTTAAGCCATGTATGTATGGACAGAATATTTTATATTCTAGAATATTCTATGCAACCTTCAGGAACATGAGGACACCTTGTCTTGTGTTGTCTAATACTAACTCCCATTAGGAATAAATTCTGTTCAAAGAACACTTATCATAGAGTCTAATTTCTATCATATATAAAAGCGAAAAGTATTGGGCGTGTGGGCTAGATAGATTATTGATAGATGCGTGGATGTATAAATTAGCGTTAACAAGAGAATGTACGTATTTATTAAAATCTACTCGTATTACTGTTATCTGTGGATGGCAACCAACCCAGCTGAAAGGTATTAAATGTAGTTCTTAGCTACTTTCCTCTATATGTTCTAATTTTTAGTAATCCTATTGTAATCTGGCTGTTCGTACTTGTAGTGCAGACTACTTTAAATACACGTGTGCTTGCGAAGAAAAAATAAAGTAAAATTTTTTAAAACCGAGAAAAAATATAAAAATATTCAATTTGATACAAATTTAGACATATCGTGTCGATTATTTAATACAACAATACTAAAACATTGATTGCAATCAAAAGATTATAATCGTATATTGATCTAAAATTAAATAATTAACTTACTATACATATATTCCTTTTGTCTTGTCAGGGGAATGGCCCTCAAGGAGTCAGGAGGAAATCTGAAGGTCTTTATTAGTGGAATAAATTGCCGCAAATCCGACCTCAAGAAGTTAACTCTTTAAAAAATACGCTAGTTTAAAGTTTTAAACATTTAAAATGTAGGTTCTGTTCTAGATGGTTTAATATTAATGTCTTGTCTTGAGTTGTGAAAGTTTAGCGTAGTAAATTGAATACTGGACTTAATAAATGGTTTTTAAGGTAATTAGTGAGTAAGGAGTTCGGCAATAAAATTAAACGTAAACATAGCTCAAGATATACATCATTGTATAGGGCTGTGTATCAGTGATGAATGATAAAGGGAAAACCTGTTATCAGTTTTTATTATAGACATTTCTTCTTTTCAGGTTGGACTTTGAACTTTATTTGATGTACATCTTACATTACACTTTAAAACGATAAATATCTTGAGCTGTGCTTACGTGAAATTTATTTGACGAACTCTTTGTAGACCATCCTTCATTGCTACCAAGTTTTATTATTTTTTCCGTAATCGTTCGGGAGTTATTAAGCCAGTGCGGAACTTTTTTACACCCTTTATAATGTATAAAGGCAGTTCTTGGCTTCCGGAAGTCACAGCGATTTAAGATATCGAAAGCTATTATTTTATATGCACATTTGGTATCAATCGAATGTTTTATAGACTAGATGTGCCTTTTGTTGATATGAAATAACTTTAATGATTTGTCTTGCGGCTTCTAATATTATGAGAGTATGAATGTTTCGTTAAAAACAGCTGATTACTAAAATACATGCTCCAGCAGTTAGTCTCAATCCACTAACCATTTTAATATGTGCTGATCGCTTAGAAAACACGCACACACATTTATATATTAAACAAAATTACGTAGTAAATCTCGCAATACTTATTACGATAGTAAGTTCATTTGACGAGTTTAAATAACTTACGTACGAATATATTTCAACAAGTTAAAGGTGTAGAGTTGACTTAAAAATTCCAATTAAAATTTCCATTAAGACATATTTTACACAGTTTTCAAGAATTATATTTTTTATGTAACTGAAGATATAAGCATCTATGAACAATGTTTCAAACAAATTACTTATCTTCTAAAGATAAAAACAACAGTTTATAAGGAATAAATTGTAAATAAACTAAATATTTTGAATTTTAATATATATTTGATTCATTATGAGTATTATTTATAGTTGCTTAGTTTTAAGAATGTATAGTAACTTTTGTGACTAAAGGCCCTGTGAAAATGATTCATATTTTGTCTCAGGCTTCTTCAATATATAATAGATTTTGTATCACAGTATAATATGTCAGTTAAAAAGGATATGCCTATGACAACCCTGTTATTCGGCGGAAAATCTCCTGAAAAGCCGCTGCAAAATGCTGTATATAATATAATTATTGCTTTCTTTCGTAATTATTGTTTGGTCATCCGTAATTTAATCCTCTATTTTCTCCCAAAAACTAGTATTAAAAGTTGGATTTAATAAACATAATCGGTGCTCTGCTGAGACTCCTTCAAGATAATTCAGTCTTAGCTACTTAACTGATTTTATAAACTGAGCAATTTTTATCGCATAATTGTAATAAACATATTCACGTTACGTTCAAATAAAACAGTCTATTTACAACTAGGGAAGTATTGTTCGAGAACAAATCCCTTAGATCTGTCTAATAAGGTATGTAGAAATGTTGGTGTATCAATGTTTAAATCGCTATTACTTATTAGTTCTGTTCAAAGAAAAGTAAATGGATGGTTGTTACAATTTGGTATTTTAGAAGTTGAGACTACAATCTCCGATGGCTACAGGGCTACGGACTGATAGGATCCAGCTGATCTCGCACAAAACTGAGGTTCTGTTCATCTCCTCTTGGGCTGGCACATTTGATAATACATTTTCTCACCTTATCAATATTAAATTATTTATTACCATCGAACTTGTGTTGAATCTTTCCCAACCTATATATTAATAACTAATTAAATCCACTCTAATTAAGATCTAAAATTAGTCCTGATATACTTAATACGTTTTAATTATTTTAAATTTAATTCAGCTATGGCGGGCGATATACTGAGCCTGCGCACTGGACGAATGACCATTTGATTTGTTTCCAGTTTTGGTATGTATCACTTAGTTTTAAGTCTATTATTCTTTAGTCCGGTCAATTTAGCCCAAAAGTAGGGGTAACCTTGCATTAACTTCCTGAAATCTGAAAATGTGCATATATGTTGGGGACACCATTGCTATGAAATTGTGAAAAGTACCCATCGATCCCATGTCTGCAAAACTTTTTATTCAAGGTAATATTTCACAAAAATAGGTTTTTTGAATTTTTCAGTGAAACAGTTAGTTTTATAAAAAAATATGTCAAACAAAAATAATAGGTCATGCAATTGTCTAAAAAAATGCTCCCTATGCTTTTTTCATAATAACACTAACCATTTTTTAGAAAAAACAATTACAAAACTTCCTTACGCTGTATTGTCCATAATAAGCACGACTAAGCTGCTTATGATATAATTGGGCGTGTAATATAAGTAAAACTATAAGTCTGCGTGACTAATACATTCATATTGACCGATACTTCTGAGAATATGATATTAAAAAAACCAAGTCCTAATTTTAAGGGACCGTGTGCCCTTTGAGCAACATCTGCCTGCCATTCCATTGTTCGTGTGGCCGTTCTGTCTACCTGCTTTTCTGAGGTCGCACCTTAATCACCGTTAGTCTTGAAAATTCCTTCTTAGTAAAAAGACGTAGTTATTTCAAATATTCTCTGCTAAAGTTTGTGCTGTACTCACTATTTGTTGAAAATATGTCGCAATAATATTTTAGTTGCACTAAACTTTTATCTTCAAGTGAATGTGTTATTGTTGATCGCGGCATGAAGACGTTACTTAACGCGAGTATTTAAGGGGGGAATAAATTTACTGATTACGTGAAGAATGTAAATTCAATGACAAATCATTTGTAGAGTCGCAAACAATACAACCAAAATAGTACAATTGCAGTAGCAAAACGGCAACATGAAGAGGAATCAGCTAGTACCTCTCAAAAAGTCCTCCTCGTACTAGAACACATGTAAGTGAGTCATATTTTTCTTTTAAAAATTGTGGTTTATTTTGCAGCGACGAGTTGAATGAGGAATACAAAAAGAAGCAAACAGAGAAATCTCGTAGTAAAATTTGTAACGTTAGAACTCTTTCATTTAAAGACTCAGTTATGAAAGCTTAATCTCGTTCTGATGACACCGCAACACGATTTAGTTGCTGCTGAAGCTAAGTACCATAATGATTGCGTTGTATCATTTTTAAAGCCGACCACTGGAGGTCAAGTGGGTCGTCCTCAAGATGAAGCATTGAATCTTGCCATAGGGGAAATATTTTCATATATTAAAAGTACTGATGACTACCAGTTTACTTTAGAAGAATTAAAAAATATTTGTAAAAACGTATGTGTTGATAACAGAACAATTAAATTACGACTGAAGTTAAATTATGGTAATAGAGTCATTATTACTCAGATACTAGGACAATTAAAATTGTATGTTTTCTTGTTAATTATCATGATATGACCAATCAAGCTTGGAGTGAATAAAACCTAAAGGCAAAGAAGAGCGATTGAAGGTCCTATCAAAGGACCTTCAATGATATAATTTGCTATATATGCTTCCTTGGCAACAAATGAACGGACATCTTCTTGATTCTAACCTAAATAACACCCACAAAGGCCTTAGATTATCGTATGACAAAGAAGAATATTACGATTTAATTTTTCTAGATCTGACAATAAGAGGATAAGTGGAATTTGAAATAATAAAAACCCGACTCCTGTCCCTAACGTATTCAAATCTATGTACCGAATTTCATTTCTTTAGCTTAACTAGTTTTAGAGATAATATTTTTTTAATAAAAAATAAAAATGGCGGCTAATGGCTGAACGAGACGTTTATGGGCCTATGCTTATACAACACTTTTGTTTAAAATTATGAGTACTATCAGCCACATAAGTTTGTAACGCTTTTTTTTGAACACCCTGTATATATATTTCTAATCAAATACGATTAATACCTTACATTTAATTTTGGAAAACAGGAGCTTTTGTGATATATGCAATCAAAACCAAATTTATAACAAGAAACTACATATTCAGAACAGTTAACTAATAACAAACCAAACCTTCTCCCATATTAAGAACAATCATTAAATTTTATAATTCTTCCCCAAAAATCATTAAAAAAACTATATCTAAAAAGATAAAAGTGCTAACCCAAATAACTTATTAAGTGATAAATTGCATTTCAAAGCCACCATGTCATTTCATATGATGCTCAAACTTGACTAACGCTCTAACACATTTATTAATCACAATGAATATACGTGTGGGCTTGATTGGCTGATCATTTCACGACCTCAAGTAAAAAGGCAGTCAAAGGCAATCATGTACACTTTTATGCCGGTATTTGAAATTATGTGTGTTTCATCTACATATGACCAATATTTAAGCATATCATGTAGTTTTGTCATAGCCCCTTTGAAATAACAATAAAACCAAGTTACAGCCGAAAAATGCTATAAGGAGCTAAATCAACTGGTGTATAAATCAATTGTAAATTATTCAATCGAGAGCCAAAACATTATTCATATTATTATAAACATATTATCCTTTCCGACTTTGATATATTCACATAGAGCATAAACGTACTCCTCCTCTAATCAGTTATGATTAAACTATAACAATATTTACAAAAAATGTCATGAAGTTAAACGTTGGACTTTGGGTCTATGGTAGTTATAGCGCAGGTTCAAATCTTGTCTGCGACCGTTGCATTGTTTGTCAGAACCATCGACCTTGCACTGCATAAACTCTTCCCCTTAGTTATCTTATTTTGTTAGATAAGATGCTCGCACAGCCCAGTGACCTGTGAAGACGGACAGAATAAGGCTTCAAATGGGAACGGCCACTCGTTACAAAAAAGTCTTCATATAAAGTTTGTTTAGAATGAATGGCCCATTATGTGATGATTCCTTAAGGTAAAGTGGAGAGCTGTACAAAGAACAAAAAGTTCCATTTATGGCCTATATCAATGTTCTAAATTATTTTAATGAAGCAGTTAGCAAAATTACTTACCGGGATATTTTGAAAGTCTTGTATTAGTAAGCACTATTTAAAATCAAACATTTTACAAATAAAATGTTTAACAAAAGTTCGTATAATTCTTCTTACCCAAAATTGAAAAAACATTAATTTTTTATATGTAATAATTTTAAATAATATTTATACTGTATTGTAGTAAAATTGTCTTGTAATAATAGAACATGTGAAGCTTTCCAAGTAATTCTAATATAGAAGTATATTATACTGGTTAGTAAACAGCTGTGATAAACATACGTACAAAATCTAACAATTTTGATAATGTTTGGTTAAACAGGATAATAGTATTATAGCCTGTTTAAAGCCTTTATAGGCTAAACGTTTTTTTATAAAACGTTTTATTTTTTTACCTGCTCTAGAACTTATAAGGTATTGGTAAGCTTATAATTTTGTTTATATATATCCTACACTTAGTAATGTATTAAATGCAATTTTAAAGTATAAACTATTTACTATCGTAAAAAAAAACCTGTTTGTGTTTTTTGGTGTTGACCGTAAAATAAAAATCCCAACTGCATGAACATAACAGAATAAAATAGAAAATAATCTTTTATTAAAGTGAAATAAGGGCCACATGGTACTATCTTAACTTAACCTAAAACACGACAAAAAGTCTATAAGGCGTATGCATGTGTGTGTGAGAGAGTGGTCCTGTATGTTTAACAGCGAATGTGAACAAAGAATATAAATTGTAACCATGTCGCAAAGTAAAGACTAACTAACTATAAAATGTTTAAAGTATATAAAAAAAGGAACATATTCCTAGGTTTTCCATTTAACAGGAAATTCGTGCATGTCATTATAACAAGAATAGGTTACGTTGAGAATAAGATCGAAATTGTAAATATTAGTCATATTCCTAATTTATTAATATTGCTTTGTTATCACAATGCTATTGATAACGAATTAATGTGATTTGAATATTAAGATGTAATATGTCATTGTAGTATAGATACTGGGTTCACTTACAGTGCAAAACAGTTGGTTGTAATGTAATGTAATGTCTTTCACAAATATTAACACTTTTCATAGAGACACGCAAAGTTTGCAAGAAACAACAACCACCCCACGTAGTTGCACTCACTTCGCGCAATCACTTGTCTGACATTGTGCTAACAGACCGCGAGTCAAGACTTTCAGACAGTTATCTTTTCAGGACGACGTAGCTCGACTGGTGCAGTACCCCGCATCAGAAGCAATGTGGTGGGGAGCGGTGATGGGACTTGGAGGGGGCTAAAGGTTGTTTTCCAAGCCTCTTGCAATGCTCAATATGAAACCATAAGATTGATTTATTATCCATTATGAGTGGAGTATCAACTTGCAGATAAAGAGTTTCTAATTATCTGTCATATATGTTTTTTACATTGTAAACCAATAATTGCACAGATGTGATTAAATCGAAACCGTAGTCACTGATGTGACAGCTAAAAAAGTGACCAACCTTGATGGTCCTTGGGGAAACGCTTTATTTATATCACAAATTTAAGAAACGCAAAATGTCCTTTTATCATATTAATGATTAAACTTATATGTTTGCTTGAGATTATTTCCCTGTGCAAATAAAGCAAGCTGCATGTGGGGAGGAATTCATATTTATTACAAATATTTGTTTTCTTAAATTATTAATATAGGATTTTCTAGCTTGTTCTGGAACTTACCTCTACCATTTACTTATACGATTTTCTAAAACATAATTATAATAATATTAGCGGCTTTTGTGGTAGTGAATATTATTGTTGCTGTATATTATTATTGGTAATGACCTATTATGTATTTATAATATTTATTAATATACTGTCAGTATGAACAATAACCAGAAGTGGCCCGATATAAGATCCACACCACATAAGATGTTACATATCTTCAAATCAAAACTTCTTTACACTCCTAGAAAACTTGTAGATTTTATTGAGGCGCAACAAACTGTATTTTGTAATCCAAATATAAAGTTATATAACAATAATTCAGCCAGTTTAAGTGCAAGTTAATTAAAATAAATATACTAGTCCCATTGGTGTTCAAAAACTCTTTCAGTGAATAAAAACATTCTACTAATAAAAAGGTCTTTCATTTAGTTTCGAAAAAAATGTTCACTGGCACAGTTCCTGCTACAGGTAGGTTATTAAATATTTTCTTGTTTATTGAAAAACTGAAATTTATTTCATTGGTTTTCCGGAACTACAACGCTTGATTTATGATGGGCAGATTAGTTATGGTATCTTAGCTGAAAATATTCAACATTTCTTAGAATACACACTGATATAAAATTTAAAAAATGAGAAATGGTACTGTTTATAGTTTCTTGCGGAAAAAACCCCCCACACTCCCCCTTAAATTATAAATCTGGCGATCAGGCCTCTTCTGCATCACAAAAACTATGTTTATTGAACTAAGTGTTCCAGGACCAAAAAAGATAAGGCCATATGAAATTAGACATTAGCCTTATAAAACCAGCTTAAGGGAGTCAATATTTAAAATTTCAGATAGATATTGCAAAGAAAACAAATATTTACTGATGTTAGTAGGGATGTCAATGTGATTAGACTAATTAAGGGGAGAATCTATATCGAGGCCTAGGAAAAAAGGGAGTCATTTTCAAGAACCAAAAAACATTAATTACGTTTATAATTTAAAATTGAGTCACTTGTGAACGAAAATGGACAACATAAAAATGCTTAGTATTGAGATCGAGACAGTTCGTTGGGTCAAACTCACCACTTAATATTTCTTAAACTGAACGTTAAAAAATTATGAAGAAATATAATAGTTTGAATTACAGATGCAGGCAAATATATATATATATATATATATATATATATATATATATATATATATATATATTAAGATCATTGAAATATAAAATGAACAACAAAGGACCGAGAATATATCCTTGGAATACACCTTTCGTTATTGGAAAGAATTCGGACTTTTTTACATCCTACCAGCACATGCTGAAAACGAAGTGTGAGATCTGATATGAACCACTGCTGTGCGCGTCTCACATACTAGCAATTTCAAATTCAGGAAAAAGAACTGCACTATTAACATTATCAGAAGTTGTACTATTATCGCAAAAAATCCCATCTGCACATTGAACAGTTTCGGTTTCTATAATGTTTAGTTGACTCATGAGATTTTGAATTGGTTGTGGCATATCCTCCGGTTCAGTTAAAGTGTAGTACCTCACGTTGGTTACAGGATGTGTCGTGGGCCGGTTACTATACCGTGGGTCGAAGTCACAGCGTAGGTTTAATTAGGGTTGGTGTCTTGGTTCATGATCTTAATTATTGTCATTCAATGTAGGTGGGAACAACTGTTGTGTTTCACTGTAAAACAATCTCAGGGTCCAAATCCTTGTGTAAATCAAAACTCACTGTGTTGAATTTTGATGATAAAGGTGATTGATTGATTAATTGTATGTTTGTTTACAAGTGTTCACAGTACATTCTGGATTGTCACTGATTTAATACACACTTAAATTGTATCTAAACGGTATTTTAATTTACGTCTTTGTCTTTACACTGAAAATGTTCAATTCGTCTCATACTTGCCCATATTGATTAATTTATTTAAAAGGTTTAAATTTTGCGAGTCTATTAATGTTTTATGGCTATAACTTACATTAACACTTACCAATTTTCTCGACAGATGCGATATATGTATATTAAGTAAAAGAAACTCACTTTGTTATTTAGATTTATTTGCACACCATTTCTAACTTAAATTCACTGATTTTGTTTTGTTTTTTTTTATGTCAATTTATGTAATAAACGCTATATCCCATCGCTCTGAAATAAATTTTTCCTTTAAACTAGCAAATTGTCCACGTCACTGTCAGGAGCATCTATCCTTTGTCCGCTTCGCTTGAGGTTTCTCGCCAGAAAGAAGAGAATACCAGATTGCGGCGTAGTGTCTAGGACAATACCCCTCTCCACTCTCGTTCAAATCAGCGTCTTCACGCTTTAATTTAATCTAATTCGTTGTTAATAAATACGGAACTCCATTACGTCCACTATAATTTATCAGTTTGAGTCTTCTTATGTACCCTAATTATTTATCTATCAATTTTTATTTAAATTTTCTGAGGTAATTTGCCCCTTCAACACTGAATTCGTCTAAACCCCCCAAATTAGTTTGTTTGCCTCATTATATTTAGTACTTTTAATAAAAATGAATTTTACTTGTGTTGACCCAATTTAGTTTTTTGAATTTGTACCCGTGTAAAGTTAATTTATTTTTCTAGTATTATGTAAATAAAGCACAAGACATGTTTTTTCACTTCACCGTTTGCCAATTCCCAGATTATTTGAATATCGTAATTTGATGTTTCACATAACCCCCAAATATAAATTGATCACATATTTATTTTTCTCCTCCATGGTATTAAATTTTCAATTTCTTGTTCAATTAAAGTTAATTCTTAATAAATTTATGAATAAGAGTATTTATATAAAAAAGAAAGCAAAATGTCAAAACAAAGCAAAATGTTTGCAATCACATAATACACAATTACATTGAATATAGAAATAAACTTTAACACAACACAAGAATAATACTAAACGTTTTTAATTAGATTAAACTAAATACATATTGTTTTGTAACTAAACAACTTTATCCAATTTCAGGTTTGCCAATTCCCTGAGAATGTTTGAATATCGTAATTTGGTCTGTAACAATATCGGTGGCTGTCAAGATTGTCCAGATATCTTGAATTAAATTTTCGTACAGACAGTATTTGGGTAAAATCGCAATTTAGTCATTCAAGTATAATAAAGTCGTACTAAAACGTATGCACAATGTGAAGTTTTATACAATGGGTATTAGACGGCCTGCACTATTAGTATTGTATTACTAACGAATTGAGACAGAATCTTTGCTTTGACTGTAACCTCACGTTTTCGATCCCAACTAATTCAGTGATATTAGTTTTCATCTTTATGGCATGTAACCACAAAATGAGGGTTTTTTGGGAAGACAAGTGTCAGTTTTATAGAGTTGTTAAATGTAAACGTCTCCATACACTTATTATTTTAGTACAATTTTTGTTATTTATAATTAACAATATCTGCAGGGTGTAACAAAACGTACCTACAATGTACGTTTAAGGAGTTACAATAACATAAATAAATAAAGCGTAAAGCTGATTTTTAACGTTTTAGTAAACCCTGTGGATGTGGACAACCGTAAAAAAATCAGACAGTACCTTGCTAACTGAAGATCTATAGCGAGCCGATATATTCCAAGATTTGAATTGCGATATATTATTTGAAATATTGTGACAGGTATGCATTTTATTACAGTTACTTTCATTAGAAAAATGTTTTAATTTGTAATTTTGAATTAAACTCTTCATGACGTGAACCTGAAAACTCATGATAAGACAATTTGACTCTCGCCTTGTGATGTGGTGTTGATTATACCACTCTCAACTAAACATCAGACAATCTAAATGTAAGGGCTAATGTTTTAAACTTTGTTGTACTGGTATTCTGTACGCGTTTGGTGTTCCTAATGATGATATTTGAATATTGGTAATAAAGAATTTTTTTAATGCTTATACAGAAATTTACATAATATATTAGACATTTCAAGCAACAATCTACAACAACTGGGACACTTTACAGGCTGGATCTTGCTTGTCAAAATTAGTTAATATCCTACATGTTCCCTTTAATATGTAAATAGTTATACAGTTATAAAGTTATTTGAAAGCTGTCTGAATTATTACTATCATACCCAACCCATTTTAAGTTTTAGATTTTTATGCTTTCGATACTGAAAACATGTCGTGTCAATTTAGGCACACGCCAATTAACAACTTGTTATATCTTCACATATGAGAATTAATATTTGAATACTCTTATAAAACATAATTAATCATGATCAAACAACTGAAATTATAATGCAAAACAAAGAGATGTATTGGCTTTGGGTAATTGAAAAATTACAAAATATAATTTTATTGTTAATATAAATAATGTTGAATTTATTAAAATACATTTAATTTAGATACATCTAATTCCAGAAATATAAGAATACAAAGTAGTTTTAAGTACATGAAACTTTAACTGCTTTGTCTTAGTATGTGAACGAAACATAGATTCCTTGTTTAAAGTTCACTGAGAAATACCCCGATCTTCGAAACGCAGTGTTTTATTTTTTTAAATTAAAGGTGGAAAATAAATAATGTTATCCTTTGTAACATTGGTGTTAAATACTTTAGTTGCTCTATTAGAACAGTAATTCATTAGTCTCAAGTGTATGAAATAACTAGGAAATATTGAAACTGAGGGGTGCTAATACACCACCTCGACCGTGTCCGTGCTGAATAAGCACCCCATTATATAGTAGTTTTGCCACGTCTAGTAGGCATATGGTCCTCCGGCACAGATTCAATTATTTCGGATACGGACAAAGTGAAAGCGCGTGAAAGTGTTTTAACAGAAATCCAGCACGAGGAGTCTTCTTGAAATCAATCCTTTTAGACAAAAGCAACCCTCAACCACCATCACATTGCCTTTAACAGCGTGCTGCCTTTCCAGAACGTGCCCGAGTAAAGAGATCGTCGAGTGAAGAGAAGCCGCTCTTTTTTCATACTTGTTTGGTGGACCATAAAACTACGCCTTTCACTGTCTCTCATTTATTTCAGTCAATACTCACTCCTTACAACGACAAAACACCATTCTTTGATGAAAGTTTGTTACTGACGATGGAAGGTTTGAAAGGATAAAAGGATCTCGGACATTTTTCCTCGCTATAGGGTACAAAATGTATAACAAAAATATGTCAGAAATTCTATTACTCTCTCAAATCACCATTGAAATACTACTAGTTGATTTCCAAAATCAACTTTCGCCTAAGCTAATATAACCAACTCCTAATATTCTATTTGATCCTATGTTATGTCCCACAAATTATTGATACTTAGGTCATAATCACCAGTGAAAATAGTGGTATCTGGAGCCAGGAAGATATAATACAGTTAATTAGGGGTTAGATTAAGGCAGCTGTTGCTTAATTTAGAACGTGTATTGGTGGGTGAATATGGAACCATCCAATCACAATTAGAATTATTATACACTAGTGGAACCCAACTGCATGATAACAAAGTATTCTCTGTACTGACCACTGCCCAAGCGGAAGATTTCATAAATAGTAAGACACCATCAACTCAAATAAGAATAAATACACCTGAGATAACTACACCACCCGTTGACCCACAACATGTCCGCTCACAATCATTTTCTGGTAATTATGATGAAAGGATCTCATTTTCAAATTCCTTCTAAACACTCATTCATAATAATGAAAGTTCAACAGACGTTTAAAAATTATACTATTGAGATTCTTTTCTTAAGGATAAATCTAAAAAAGTAATTGAATGAATAGAATTCTCATCTGGTAACTTTGCAGTAGCATGACAAATGTTGGAAAATAGATATAAGAACGAAAGATTAATGATACAGAAACACCTGAAGGCGTTGCTTGAACTTCTGTCTATGGACATGGAATCTGCAGCCATCACTAGACAACTGCTTGACAACACACTTACTCATATGAGAGTCCTGAAGGAGAAAGATTAACAGTAAGAAACAATTTTCAAAACAAAAATGGTCAGTCCTAGATGATAAGAGATGTAACCTGTCAACGTTATATTGTATATTTCTTCTCCATGAGTTGTTACGTAATTTTATATACACGAATTCGCTTTCATAAATTGAATCCTGTTGTAATCTACTACTAAACGATCAAAAGTAATAACAATACAAGTATCTAAATTATTATAGAAAAATAAAGTTTTTAGGAAATTTAGGATTTACAAGTACGTATAGTTACATTCTGAGTGAATTTAAAAATTTTTAAAGGCATTAGACCAATTGTGTTTTAGTTAATGATACCCAAGTGAAACAATATGCTCCCTTTTATATACATGAGACTGTTGATCTCACACAGGGTTTCATCCCTGGAAATGCCAGTTATCTGGAAAATCCACTGTTTTACTCTTCTACCCATTTGCAACCAGTCTCGTTGTTTAGTTCAAACAGTGATTCGGTGAAGATCGGACGTGAGAGAAATTCTAGTTTCATTTAAACTTTCAGCTGCTCTTTATCGCTCTATGTAGCATTGTAAATTTCAGTGTATTATATGTACAATTCCTTGATCAAATTGTCGTTGGATCGATTTTAATAAAATTTGTATATAACAAATATTAATTGAACATACATTTTAGGCACTCTTTGAAACAATGGGATGGAATCCAAACGCTTTATGATTGAATATACTTCAATCATAAAGAAAATACTTCGTAAGAAAATTCTAAACAATTGGTATAAAAATAATCGTGAAACAAAATTGAAATAAAAAAAATGGCAGTTTTAGAACTCCGGAAGCTCTAGCTGCCAGACACCTGGGTCTTACAGTAGCCAGTACCTGCTATAAATTGAAAATTAATAGAGGTCAGGACCTGAGGCAGGTCGGCAGCTGTCAGAGTTCAGGGACTCTCTGAGACCTAGAGGTTCTAGAGGCAACTAAGCTAGAATTCGAGAGCTTTTAGAGGCCAAGACATGCCGGACTCCAAACTTAGGTAAAGATATTGATGGATGGATTTCAAGATGACAGTCAGTCATTTCAGTGTGACGGTTTTTGTGAACTATGATTTTATGCAACCAGCATGAGAATTAGTGATGAGAAACATGATCAAATCGTCAAACTAGATGAAAAGTGATGAAAGATCTAGATTGTGTCTGGAGGCTATGCGTAAGAGTGCCATTAATAAAAGGACTGAGGCTAATCAGCTTCAAGAAATGGTTAGTAAGTTCATTGGATACGAGAGAGACATTACTAATGATCATTTAGATTAACAAAACACTTGAGTTGTTAATAGCTATGGTAGGTGCCTCAGTTTCGACTAGCATAACATTAAGTTTATATGGTTCGGACCATGTGACTGAAGCCTAAATCAACAGGTAGTAAGAACATCCTATGCCAGTGTGACAGAAAGAAAAAATCAATCTCAAAGGTAGATACAATACAAACAACAGAATGATGGATCATTATATATTTGAATCTGACAAATGGAAGTCAAGAGGCCCCTCTAGCTTCTGATTTAGTTCAAACGTCCGAAAAAGAGATCTACCTTCTAGTGAAGTACCGATCGAGCAGGAAGGATGGATTGATGTAGAAAGAAAGAAGAAGATAAGAAACAACGTAGCGGTACACACGGGTGTAAGTCATTCCAGTCAGCCAAAAGAGAAGGGTTATTGTAATAGGAGGTGAATTTATTATTAATTTAGAGACTACATACATCCAAGGAAAAAATTGCTTTTACAAATTTATACAAATAATAAACAATAAAAATTCCTTTATTTCTTAAGCGTTTTTCAGTACATCACTGTATTTCGGATACCTTGCGTCAAATGATATATCCCTACTAACTACTTATCAACTAAATAACAGTAACATATATAACACACAAACTGTAACAAATATTATAAAAAAACACTTTAAACGCTGGATTTAAACGTTTTAAAGCAAGACAAATACAAAAATACAAATTATCTAAGTAAAATATAAAAACGTTAAACCTACATTATAACTAAATTTCAAACTAATTAAAAAAACCATCATAAGTCTAAATGTCAGGGAGGTCATTATACATCGTTGGGCCAAAGGAGGTGAAGCTTCTCTTCCCGACCTCAAGCCGCACTTGAGGAAAATGAAACTTTCGGTCTTGGCGGGTGCTCCTTTGAGTGATCTCTTTCCTATACGACAGTTTGTGTCTAAGATACCGAGGCTCTCCAAGACATAGGACTTTGTGAGTCATGCAGCTTGTCAGGACACTTCATACGTCTTCCATTTGGGCCAAACCTACTTTCTTTCTAAAGGGAGATACATGTTCCTGCTGATTCAGACATATTTATAATTACATACAGACCTCTCAATCTACCTCAGGCACGCTGTGTAGCAGATGAATCACGAAGGGTGAGGCCTGAATCCAATATGACTCCCAAAGTTTTCTCTTTGTCACACAATGCTAGACTACTGCCACACAGTCTGATCTGTAGGTTGGTATGACCTAGGGTTTGTAAAATAGTGTATGGGGTCATGTAATGAACTGTGCACTTGTCTGTGTTGAGGTTAAGGCCATTATACGTACACTGACCATAGGCTGACACTGAGTAGAACAAGAAGAAGAAAAAGTTCTTTATTTATACAATAAACAAAAACAAAATATTACCCTCACTAATCTTAATAGGAACTATCTTTAGCTCTCTAAAAGTAAATAAGTATTTATTTATCCAAAGTAAGGAACAAAAATTTGCACCAAATACAATGGACTTTCAACCGTCTGTCAGGTTGGCATTTAATAACCGAATAACCATATTAATATTAAGACGATGTCTTGATATGTTTTATAGACATTTTAAGTTTGGCGATTCAAATAAGGTTCTAAATATCAGAAAAAAGAAAAGGAAAATGTAATATTTCACGCGCGCACCCACCCACACACACACACACACACACACACACACACACACACACACACACACACACACACACACACACACACACACACGCACACACGCACAAAATAATATAATATTTGTTAAATTTTATTTTTTGCTCCTTCCATGTCTTATCTAAAAGTTTTTCATTCATATTTAATATTTATAAATTAAATAAATAGACAAAATTCCATCGCACTTTCCACATATCTATTATGTATTTTCTAAATTGAAGCTAATCCTTCTCATCAAGGTAGTCAAAAAATTCTTTTTCGCTTAGCACGTTACTCCCAAACCATTTTCTCCGAATCGTTGCCAGAATAGGACAAATACTCACAAAGTGAAATACCGTCTCATAATCAATCCGGTTACACAAAGAACAAATGTGAATTTTATCAGGAAATCAAGGTTTGTAATTCAAGTTAACCAGGCCTGCCCGCGCCTTAATTGTCCAAGACATAATAATTATGTAATACCAATCTTTCGTTTGCCAATTGTACCTTTACCATGCAAGTTAAGGGGGCCGGTACGGCTAGTTGCAATCATTTTGCAATGCATTATACAATATTTTACTGTGAATTCAAATGAAGTCCAAATATAATAAAACTTTGCAGTTATGCTTAACACAGGTCTTAGTTATTTTAAAAATATTTTGGAAGAATAAAAAGTTTTTTTAGTTTTTATAAATTTATAAATAAAGTTATGGTTTATAAAAAACATATTTCCGTTTCCCTAATATTTTCTAGAATTCTTCTGTAAAATGAAATATGCAATTATATTCTTGTTCCTGGATGCTTATAGTACAATATGAACTATTTTCATAAATTTCTTATAATAAATACATGTTTAAATATATTCTTAAAATTAAAATTTGATAAAGTATAAATTTATTTTAAAATTATGTTCATTATATAAACATGTTTTTACTCACCCTTATGATTGTAATTCACATTGCAGATATAATATGTGTCCTGAGTAATTCGCAAAAATTTTGTAGCTGTAGAACAAATAGTTTTTGAGTTATGAAGGAAACGGTAATGTAAAACACAGGTTTCTGAAAATGGCTGTCAAAGTCTTTTTAACACTAATATTTACATTAAAATTGTTTAAAATTCACCAGCAGCATAGCTAACACCTTCTCTTTCCTTGTCTTTTTGTTCTTTTTCAGTTCTTAGCTTTCTTCTTGCTCTTCTTACTTCCAGTGTTCCCAATTTTGCCTTTTTCTCCGAGTATCCCACTCTCAAGATGTAAAAATTTTCCATTGCGCTTTCAAAATATTTTCGAGGGACTATTTTTAAGACCTCTAGGACGTTATATTTGGCTATATTTCCTTCATTAAATGCCAGTGCAGCTTCATAGGCAGCTATTTCAACAATTCTTTTTCCAGCAAATCCTCTTTTAGGGCATATGTTCTATAATACGCTGTTATAGCTTTCATTCGCGTTTTGCGTTTTTCCTTTTAGACATCTCCTTACTAACTGGGGTTTGGACTAGTCATCAAATATAGGCTTTATAAAATCCATTATTGCTACTGGAATTGTATTTCTGTGCTTATATTGATTGACTGTACTTGTACAAATTGCCTTCGTGTATTTACACCATGATTCCGGGCCGTTTGGACAAAAATGGTACAGCGGATTTTCATCGGTACTGGCCTTATGATTCCAGATAGCCCAAATAGCTTTCCTCATTCCTGTTAAATCATTTTAATGACTTCAAATAGCCTACTATTCCCATAGTACACACACAACTGATTTTAACCTGATCTGTAAGGTGATTTTTCCCTCCAATTTTTTTCCGTCACTTAAAATTGTAGATTTATTTTTTCTTTTAATTTTTTCAATCGACTGTACATCCTCTTTTGGACGTGACCAACACACTCTTCTTTTGCAATGGTCACATCAGGTCCCCCTTAAACTAAAACCGTTATCTACAGTCTTTCCTAAGCCTGCTTGAAACTCAGTCTAGATATTTCTCTCGTTTATCCATTTTTCTAATCTATTTTAAATTATGCTGCAAAATATTTTACATACGCTTTCTATAAATGATAATTCCCTGTAGTGCTCTACTACATTGATGTTGCTTTTTTGTATAATGGAAAAATAACAGACTTTTTAAGCTATCCCGTATTTGGCCGTTTATATATTTTACTATAAACAGTAAGTCATTTTTCAAGTAGTGAATGTGGAGCGTATTTAAAAACCCCTAAGGGACTCTGTCGTAACCGGGAGCCTAATCGCTCTTCAGCTTATGCAGTACTTTCCCGACTTCAACTACAGAAAATTCCCTATCTAGGGTTTCATTCATAATTAGAGGCTCTAAGTAACATATATAATTTGATAATAAAGGAGGATTTCACAGGATCTTAAAATGTGCAATTCACTGGCTCACTGAAATATTTCCCACCACACTCCCATTTTGTTTCTTAAAACTATTTATCGCCTCCCAAAACTTCTTTGAATACGAGATATTATTCAGATTAAAAATCATACTCTTGCAATGTTGTGTTTTTTTATATTGAACAATTTTTATACTGTTTCCGCTCTCCAATGTAATTTAATCGAACCTGATGAGGTTATAAATAAATTTAAAAACCTAAAGACCATCTTTCTAGAACTGTAACACTCGAAGTCATATTACGGCTGTTTGAAAGTTGGCCGCAACCTTTCGTGTATCATCGCGTTGCTTTTGATTGTTTATTGAAATCTCAATGCTATCAATTATATTATTAACATTTACCTGATTGTTGTCGCACTTTTCAGATCTTCCATTCAAAACTATCATACCAAAGTCTGCCATTAACTCTAACAGTCTATTGCCTTTACTGTTGATTACAGAATCCCGCTAGATTATTATTTAAAATTTCAATGACGCCTTCAAACGTAAGTTGTTCTTTAGCAGTACACCCATTTAAATCTCCTACAGGCGATAGATTCCGCTATTTTTTTCCAAAATCTTTCTTAATCTAAGAAATTCCATATCCCACTTATTATAATTTAAATATACAGGTAATACAAATAAATGTATATTTTTTGGATCGACATGTATAAAAGAGAAGTTGCCTAAGTGTATCTAATTAAGTACATTGAAATATGGAGATGCTAAATTATTTAGAGTAATTTATCCACTTATATTGCGCCCAAATTGAGCTTGTCTGTTTGCAAAAGTAAAATGAACTTTGTATTGGGAAAATATATTTAAAATAAACTTTTTATCATTCTCGTCTATAAATGTTTCAATGTTTCATATAAAGGTAACATCTAATTCATAAACAAATTCTATAAATAAAGTATCATTTACCCCATTTATGTCCACGAACATTGTAACTCATAATTTTTCAGTCCTTTGAGATCATGGTTTGAGCATATATTGGAGAGTTGGCTTCTGACCTTGCAGCCTCCAAACTCTTGTCTTGCACTTTCTTCTGGCTATTCTTCTGTCCTCCCTAGCAAGCCTCGAAAGGAAATCTGTGAGATCGTGTTGAATTATGTCTCTCAGCCGCTCAGCTCCATCTCGACCACCTGCTGCTACCAGCTTACCGTCCTCTCAGGTAAATGGCGATCTTCTATCATGAGACGGTCGTTCACAAGGGGTATTAGACGTCTACCAGCTACCCTCTCTATCTCACGCCTTACCGCCTTACCGCTTCCACCTCTTCTCCCGCGTAACTATAGGGTAATCACGATATATTGCATAACCTGTACCTTTCAGTCTGGCTAATCGCGACATTATGTAGTCTATGTCTGTATCTGAGGGGAAATGCGCAATTACCAGTCCATTACTACCTAAGGCCCTGTTTACCCATAAAGAGTTGGTTGTACCGAAAATATCACTACAAAAATACTTGACCAAGAGTATAAAGTCTGTATTGCCACTGCTATTCCACTTAAATCCTTTAAATACTAAGTTGTTCCTCCTTCCTCTTGCTTCCATATAAACAAGTTTATTCTAAATTATTTAGTTTTCCTCAATTATTTGGCATAACTTTACCTTCATCTCCTTATTTTAACTTTCTAGCACAACTAACCTGTTTGTATCTACACCTCTTTGGTTACAAGGTTTGCGAGTTTTTTGTCCAGCATAGCCTCTAAACCAAACATTGGTTGTCCTAAAGACATTTCTCCTACCTTTTCACTGTCCATGTTGAGGTTATCACTCGCACTTATTGGTGAAGAATTCGACCTTTGACGTTTCTTCTGATTCGACACAGGCGTGAATAATTTATAAATCGTATTGTCAAACAAATTTTAATATTGTTTTGTTCTTGTACTGATAGTTCATGGTTTGTGTCGTGATTGTTATATTTAGTAAAAATATCGTGTTCGAGTATAAGAAAATTATTGTATTGTTATTGTAGATTGGATTGTATTAGTTTGTTAACTCAGATTATTGTTTAATTTTTATAGTTTAATGATGTTTAACTTCAAAAAGTATTTAAGTAAAAATGATAAGTTTTAGAAAAAAATAATAAAAATTGATAAAATAATGTATAAATTGCTTAAATGCACTAACACATATTTAAAGCCTCCTGTATAAGTACCAGGGCAGGGAAAATAAAAAAATGCCAAATTCTCTCTCTTTCTCTCCCTCTCTTTCCTTCTCTCTCTCTCTCTCTCTGTCTCTCTTAGTTCTGTTCAGCTGTGGTGGCGTGCGGAGCAGACTATCCTTGCTGTGTATTGGTAACATAACCTAGTTGTTGTTACTTCGGTCTTTTTACTGAACTTAACTGTGTTTAGTACATTTTCTGCAGTTTTCAGAGTTTATTTATAGTTGAGGACTTATTACTACTCCAATTTGTTCTATTGTTTGTGTTGAGCCGTCTTCTGTTAAATAAACTATTTCAAGATTTCAATTGTATCAGACGGGCCTTGTTTAGACGGGCTCTGAACCGAATTACAGATTCCTTCACTGCATACCTCGTCACGACATCGTGATTTAGCGTCCCGACATCTTTGGAATTCGACAACAGAAGGATATTGTAGGAGGGGTGGACTGACGGCTTCGACTTACTGTAATTACTACCTCTTATTTTGAATCTCTAAGTCCTCAGGTGGGTCCAAATTTTACTGCAAGAGGTGCCTCACATATTACATAATGTGGTTACGTATTCTAATTGTTTAATTATTAGAAACATCTAAAAAGTTTTCCTGTTTTTTTCAACAACCTTCATTGAATAACCCTTGAATAACCCTTCATACCATAGCTACTTTAATTGATTTTAAATAATAATAACTAAGCAAATTATAATAACTAAACAGTATTATGTCCTAAGTCACCTTTCACCGATTATAGGTCTTTACGATTATTTTTATTACAGTGTTTCTATTCCTCTGGTAAAAAGTATAAATCTTTTTAAAAACCATTTAACCCTTTAACATATTTACTTACTCTATGTATGGTATAATAGAATAAATGCGAAAGTTTCGTTTCTGTTTGTATTTCAAGGTACTTGAAAAATAAGGATAATACTGTATAAATATTGGAGGATGACATTGTCTTTCAAAATAACTTGGTTTTATTTCATTTTAACTATCGGAGTTAAAAAGTTAATAGTGAATAAACGCTTCAATAGATTTATGCTCGTAAGAGGTTCCCTCGAGGTGGGAGATTGAATAACTCAATGCAAATGCATGCAGCAATAAAATAAATTATTTGTATCAATAAAATTATTCATATGTTCCGGAATGCTTTTGATTGACATCATACCATTCTGCCACCTACTACAACATTTACTTCATTTAAATCTAAAATTTAATGTTAATTTTTTAATATTAGCAACTTGTTAGCAATATATTTACCGGGAGTAAATTCTGAAACATATTTGTACATTTTAAATGGGCTGTGAAACATACAAATCGAAAATACATTTGGGAATGTGTGTGTTAGTGTAAATAAAAATAAACACATATATATTTAACATAATTCAACAAAAAGCCCTGATCCTTGGATGAGTCTTTTATTGTAATCTCATAATAGTAGAGTTTGAAATAGTAAACGTAACGTTTAAAGCTATATTTTCACAAAATTTACAATTGAATTTCAACACGTCTTCAACGATATCATTATGCACATTTGTAGTAGAAACAAAATTAAGACTGTACATATCACACATATTACATCTAAATCTCATGATATTCCAGACAAATATACATCTATACATTGTTAAATACTGAATTCTTTTTTTAAACGCTCATGGAGAATTGTATCATAAGTAATAACAAATCAGTACGAAAGCATAAAATGCACTCAGGACGCCTTCAACGCTGTAAACGCAGTTAGTCTAATATCCAAGTGCTGGGCATGCAGAAGTGTTTTTTCCAGGCGGAAAGCTAATGAAATAATAACATTTATTTAATTTCATTTGAAGTATAGCCTAAATGTTAAGATTTTTCCATTTTAATCATTTAAATATATAAGTTAAAGTTAAAATTACCGTTAAGTTTCCATTAGGACTATTACCCATAGCACAAAGTATCTTAATAGTTTATTATATTGGAAGTATTCCTTTATTTATAGTCAAAGAATTTTGGTTATCATCGAGTATAAATGTTCAAACAAATATAAGGTACAGGTTTATAGACTTTGTTAAATTACTGAGCAATTTACGGTTTTATTTTATTTTAAATGTTAGGTTCACTGACTATCTTACCAAAGGCAAGAACCTTTTGCAAACCAACGTATGCACTTAACGTAGGAAGTAACATAAACATTATTCAACGTAGGTTTACATAGTTATAATACATTGTTACATATATTCACTTAATACTTTTCAAATTAGCAAAAAAACTGTCCTAGGTATGGCATATTTCAGTACTATATCTTACAGCATTAGGACTGCGGTCTAATAAGATATCGGCTGGGATGTAGTAGAAAATGAAGTGATCTTAAATAAAATAGCTATTTGTTCATCAAATCCTTTTGAAAAACACTAATAAAAGCCAAAGTTTTAATTTTAATTTTAAAAGGGAAATCAAGTTGCTATTTAACATTCAAACATTTCTGAAATTTATTATTACAAACTTTTGCAGTAGAAGCAAAACTAAGACACGATTACAAAACATAAAAACAAAAATTAATCACTGAAATGGTGTTAAAAATTTAGTAAATGCAACCCTAAGATATACATTAAAGTTTAAAATATAATTTAAAAAACCTGAGTGTTAATCAAACAGTTACAGCTAAATATAAATAAAACATATCACTACCTTGGATTGATAAATTCTGGGTTATTTAATGAATATGAGATTGATTATTGAAATGAAAAGGTTGTTGATGTACGGTCTCGGTCTCCCTGTATCTTGTGGCGAGGTTTGAAGTGGAAGGAAAGGACCGCAGAATGTGTTGTGTGAGTGGACCCTGCTCTGAACCTCTTAATAGCCTCCTCAGAGATTAGCATCCATTGGCAGATCATTTTATTTCTGCTGCTATGGAGTAGAATGGATGCTGCGAAATGGAAGTCATCATGAGCTAGAGAGAAATAAGGAACACTCGTGTCACCACGAGTTCTTCACGTTCCAAGAACAGGTATACCACAATATATGGAGCCTTAGGCAGGAGCCGCAGAGACAGCCTTCATTTTTCAAATATAATTTGTTAATGGAGAAGATAATAAGAGAGATATCTGTTGTATTATCTACCCTGGTATTAAATTTGAACTGGTAAAAACACAAGTATATTTTGGATTTTAGAGCAGGTGTTGATCGTGTTCCTGAGGACGAATAGGACTTCCGAGTGTCAACTAATGCCGATAGGAAGCCTCACGGATACACCATGGTCGTTTTAATACACTAATGCGTAATAAGTGACAATTCTTCCTTAGTGTGAACCAAAGACGAAGGCCTCTCTTAAGAAGACCTAATCTGCAGTTGACTTTTACAGTTGTAAGATGATGGGAATGGAGCATGACGGCAAAGATTGCTGCATAGTGCTGTTCCATAACCTTTTTCGTTAGTTTTTGGTCAATGTGTATGTGAAAATCGAGATTGAAGGAATCGTTACAATAAAAAAAGCTGAGAAGTAAGAGTACGCTCGCTCAAAAGACGCTTTGACAAGAAGTGACAGTGGAAGTACCAGAGGTAGTTTGCTTGGCGAGATGGTTGTTTTGCCATCGACTATTACTGGAGGTCCCCAACTAGATGCATGAAAAAAACCAAAGATACTATGTATTACGTGCGCCATTAAGACTGAGCGGATCTTTTCATTATAATTAACTGTAATGACCATAAATTACAGAGCTCTTAATACAAGGTCAACAGGTCTTAATACAAGATAAGACGTAGTAGTGAGTATTTGCATATTAAAGTTAAACCCACAGTAAAGTTCTTACTATATGTTACACGGTTAGCCACTCCAGGAGTCCCATGTACAGAAACGTGGACTTCTCCAATTTCATATTCTTCTTTTAGAAAATAAGATAAGACCGGAGTTCAAGGACAAAGTAATAGTCGCTGAAGTAACCGATCCTAAAATATATAAACCATTAAATACAGTGATGAATGACAGTCAAGGCAGCTATGATTCAGGTCCATATGGAGCAATCAACGGGAACTCTTAAATGGAACTTGCTCAAAAATATCCCAAATCACTTCTTGACACTGAAATCGAAGAGGTTATCTATCCATAGTATCGTAGACAGTCCCCAGCCTATAGAGTTTTGACTGTTAACATCAATGGATTCGATCTTAAACACTGCTGGGTATTTCCATATAATTGTATCCCATTTTGAACATTCTGTGCTCATATTGATGTTGAGTATCGACATTCTGAAAAATCGATAAAAATACATCTAAAAGCTGTACCGAATGGATAATACGAGTACACATGGGGTTGGACACCACTGAGGTCGTAGTAATGAATACTCGAAATTCGAAGTTTACTTATATGTTTAATATTGGCAAATAAACATAAAAGCACGACTTCTAGTTGGTAAAATAAAATAAAGTATTGCCACGTTGCTGCCAAATAGAGTACGAATGAACTAAAATATGATACCATGGGATGGGCCTAAATATTCCAATGTTCTATGGATTGTACCTTCGAAATTAATCACTACTAAAACTTTAAAAATAACTTCCCTTTACGATGAACTTGTCTCACAAACGCGGGCGTCAGCATTCTTGACTTGACAATGCAGCTATAGACTGAAAAGGAGAAAATTAGTAGAATGGAAGTCTAAAGTGATTGGGCTTGAACTCAAGAAGTGAGCTCGAAGAGCGAACTGAAACTCGCATAAAGAAATATCGTGACGGTATTAGCCATTTATCGAGACAATCACGAAGACGTGGTCTCGTCAGAAGGCCATCGCCATAAATATTATCCAAGATGATCTGGCAAAAAACACATTCAAGGTAAGTTACTTTACATGTTATAATTTTACTTTACATTAAATTCAAATTAGATGTCTCGCATGAAATGGCTAACTTATAACACAAATATCAATTTTTACTTACGGACAAGGCGCGGGAGGTATCAAGGTTCGGCAGCTACAAAGTTCCCGAGAGAAAAATTAATACGCGTGCCAATTAGGTTATCAATCCGCCAAGAATTTAGTTCCAAGAACATCGGATGTGACTTATACTAACCAGTAACAAGTAACTGGGTTGCGAAAATATGTACTATACGAAGTAAAACTATATAACGGTACAACGTTAGTAGAAAAAAGGTCAGACCAGGCAGAGTTCACAATAAAAATTTGGACTGGGTAACAAAATGTGATGTAGGACAATAATTTAACGGTTATTTAGCAGCCTGAAGGATACGCCGTTTCCCCGGACGGAGAAATCACTTAAATCAAGATAACATTATTTATAAAATTAATACCCCACCAAAAACAGCAGTGCTTAGATTTCTCGACTTGTGGAAAGTTGATGCCTTTGAAAGGACGCTTACGTATTGAGAAGTACCAGGCTATAGGTATTAGGTCTGCTAAATTAAACAAGGAAATCCAGTGCCAGGATATCGAGAAGTTAAGAAAGATAATGTTTTGGGCAAAGTGTACACTGGCCAGTCCGGCAATGTTGATGATACTAGCTGCGTGTACTTTTGCAAAATCCTCGTGGCGTAACCTCATGTGATAACTTAAACACTGTTCCGAAGTGGTCAACTCTTTTGAATTTTGATTCCAGTTAGCGTGTAGACCACTTAACTTGCTATAACACGATGCTCAATGAGATCTCGGACTTTGCAAGAACTCGTGATCTCCGACATGGTTACTTATTCACAGATATTAGTGATTTTTGGGAACAGTTCGACACCAAGGTAAATGTTCTTACCAATCCTACAGATTTAACTGTGCGGGCGAAGCACCAACGGACATGGTAGTATACTGTATATTAAATTGTATGTTACGGTAATACAAAAAAAGTTGTTAAAAATAAGTTAGTTCTTCTTCGATTCCCCAAGTCATTTTTATGCATTTAGCCTGGCGGTGTATTTTTTGTTTTGTAGCATAAAGCCTGGCGGCGGAGTATTTCTGCTCTTCCCGTATTTAGACCATGAGTTAGTTTTATGTTTTATAAGCCAGGCGGTACATGCAGTCTTTCTGTATGTATTCCATTGGTGTCACCTTTTCGTATTTGACGACAAATAAGTTTTATGTTTAAGCCAGGCGATACATGCAGTCTTTCTGTATGTATTCCATTGGTGTCACCTTTTCGTATTTGACGACAAATAGGTTTTATGTTTAAGCCAAGCGATACATGCAGTCTTTCTGTATGTATTCCATTGGTGTCACCTTTTCGTATTTGACGACAAATAGGTTTTATGTTTAAGCCAGGCGATACATGCAGTCTTTCTGTATGTATTCCATTGGTGTCACCTTTTCGTATTTGACGACAAATAGGTTTTATGTTTAATCCAAGCGATACATGTAGTCTTTCTGTATGTATTCCATTGGTGTCACCTTTTCGTATTTGACGACAAATAGGTTTTATGATTAAGCCAGGCGATACATGCAGTCTTTCTGTATGTATTCCATTGGTGTCACCTTTTCGTATTTGACGACAAATAGGTTTTATGTTTAAGCCAGGCGATACCTGCAGTCTTTCTGTATGTATTCCATTGGTGTCACCTTTTCGTATTTGACGACAAATAGGTTTTATGATTAAGCCAGGCGATACATGCAGTCTTTCTGTATGTATTCCATTGGTGTCACCTTTTCGTATTTGACGACAAATAGGTTTTATGTTTAAGCCAGGCGATACCTGCAGTCTTTCTGTATGTATTCCATTGGTGTCACCTTTTCGTATTTGACGACAAATAGGTTTTATGATTAAGCCAGGCGGTACATGCAGTCTTTCTGTATGTATTCCATTGGTGTCACCTTTTCGTATTTGACGACAAACAGGTTTTATGTTTAAGCCAGGCGATACATGCAATCTTTCTGTATGTATTCCATTGGTGTCACCTTTTCGTATTTGACGACAAATAAGTTTTATGTTTAAGTCAGGCGATACATGCAGTCTTTCTGTATGTATTCCATTGGTGTCACCTTTTCATATTTGACGACAAACAGGTTTTATGTTTAAGCCAGGCGATACATGCAGTCTTTCTGTATGTATTCCATTGGTGTCACCTTTTCGTATTTGACGACAAATAGGTTTTATGTTTAAGCCAGGCGATACATGCAGTCTTTCTGTATGTATTCCATTGGTGTCACCTTTTCTTATTTGACGACAAATAGGTTTTATGTTTAAGCCAGGCGATACATGCAGTCTTTCTGTATGTATTCCATTGGTGTCACCTTTTCGTATTTGACGACAAATAGGTTTCGTGTTGACAAATAGCCAGGCGCTAACCTCTTTATTATACCGCAGTACAAAGGGTAGCTCGATCAGTAAATAAAGATAACCATGCATAGCTTACAGAAACGTATGTTTGCTACTAAAACGAACAGGTATTTATTTCTAACTAACACCTTGCATCATGACAATTGAAGTAAACATAGGAAGAAAAGAGAATGTTAGTTTTTCCTAATTCTGCTATGGGAACGAGTTTCGATAGTTTTATATATTGTAGGTTATGTATTATGGTAATGATTTTTTATTTAAAGCAACCCCCGTTTTACATGTTAACAATGTGGAATATTTAAAAAGTACACTTTTACTGATTAAAATGGTGAAATGTCGTGATTAAATCGTATATTTGTTTTGTTATGAAATGAATTTATTGGAGTGAAGTAGTGTAAACGTTAAAATAAAATATTATTCAGAATCCTTTGAGAAAAACCTTCATAGGTGTAAAATGTCATCCAATTTTGCCACGGGAATAGAAATTAAACCTAAAGCCAAACATACTATACCTCATACTATATCAAATTTTATCTAATACGTTTTTATTTAACGTACTTATTCCAACTTTAAAACATTTTAAACAAAAGTTATATTTAACACAAAACGAGTTCATTACCATTTCATGTTGTGTTCGGTATCATGCTTAACTACATAAATACACACACGTTATTCTATCGCTTTTACTTTTGTAAATGGGTATAATAGAACTTAGTTTTAGTTTTTCTGGAAAAATGCCATTGGTAAAACTTTAATTAATAATATAGGTTAAAACAGGAGCTATAAGAGTAGAGATTTCCTTGATTAAAGCAACTGTGAAAGAATCAAATCCGCTAGAACGTTTATTTTTTAGTTGCTTAATAGTTTCAAGCAGTTCACCTTCGGTAAAATAAAGAATGAACTGGGGACAGTAACAACTAAATCAGATGACGGGCAGCTGGTTGTATTATGCGCGCGTACCTGACTCTGACCTTGACGCGACACTCGGTTATCTGACTGAACCGAGATAAGGTATTTGTTTATCTTCCGCGCGACAATATCCGGCTCAATTTTATGTACTCCTTTTTTATTATTTTTATCAGTGATACTATTTATGACCCTCCACTGTTGCGCGGAGTCACCATTACAGCTTCTAATTTTGTCGCCAAAAAAACTTTTGTTTAGCTAGATCAATTTCTTGTTTTATATTATCGCAAAAGCGTCTGTAATATGTTGTAAAATTATTATCATATGGTCTTTTTTATATATTATATAGAGCTCTTTCCTTTTGTCAATCCTTCTTAAAATAGATCCATTTATCCAGGGACTAATTACTTTGGGCTTTTCATATTTTGATTTTATTTAAACTTTTCTCTTGCAACTCTGTATTATTTCGGTTAAGAAATTATGAAACTTCTCATAACATTAATTCACATCTGTACATTCAAAACATTCTTTCCACCGTTTATCCTTTAGTTAAATCTTAACTAATTTTGAATCGAGTATGTACTTCTCATCCATTTCATTTAGTCTTTTAGTAATATCTGTCCTAGTTTCACAATTATAACTTAAGCCTAATACACAGTGATGAATAAGGTCAATATCAAAAACTGGACTTTTAAAACAGTTTATATTCCGATTATATATATATATATATATATATATATATATATATATATATATATATATATATATATATATATATATATACTTAAGTTGGAATAAGTACCTTAAATAAAAACGTTTTAGATAAAATTTGATATAGTATGAGGTATAGTATGTTTGGCTTTAGGTTTAATTTCTATTCCCGTGGCAAAATTGGATGACATTTTACACCTATGAAGGTTTTTCTCAAAGGATTCTGAATAATATTTTATTTTAACGTTTTTATTGACCATATATATGGTCAATGCAGCTATTAGATACAATTATTGTAGGGGAGTTAATTAACGAAACATAGCCGTCGTTACTCATTATACCTTTATATGATTGGGAAATTTCTGAAATATTCTAGATATTGAGATAAATGTCTCCAATATAAATAGTATTTCTTTTAATTTCTAATAAAATATCTGCAAGCTCTTTTACATAATCCATGACAAAAAGTTCGTGTAGTCTATATACACAAAATAATTTAAAATTTATTCCAAGCAGTTTGACGCTCAAAAGAAAAATATCTGCAGTTTTCATATTGACCTTAATATCATTTACAGTAATGTTATTATCTACAAAACACAATATCCTCCCAGCCCTAAAATTATCATTGAAACAAGCAAAACATTGGTATCTTGGGATGCTATTACAGTTTATCTCATCACTATCTATCCAAATTTCACTATCACAAAGTCTACTTTCCTTTCAATTTGAGTAAATTCAGCCAGGAAATTAGATCTCATACTTCGTATGTTAGTATATATCACATTAAAACAGTTAGGATTCTTTGGTTGCTGAAAAAAGTGTTAAAATCTAAAGTGCTTGATTTTGGCATTCAGTTATTTAAACAGAACAATGAAATGAAAATACTTTATTACCATAAATCCTACCATAACCTAAAACATTAAGTGATCAAAACATATCAAATTGTAACCCAACATAACCATGTTCTAACAATAACATAACCTAGAAAATAACTTACACAATAATAAACGTTCTGTAGTTTCCTTTTCATGGATAATTTACTTTAACCTGTCAATGTCACTTATACTTAGTACTTTTACACATTTATCTCCCTGGTCCTTTCTAACAAACAATTTGCCATCACGGCACCAAGCATACTTATAGCCTATATCATGACATTTCGCTTTTAGTTTACTCAAAACAGCTTATTTTCAGGGCATAAATGGTCATTTACGTACACTTTGTTTACTGAAGTGAGGATTCACCTTATCCGCTGTCAATATCCCGGCTTCTCTGAACTTTCCTATCCAATTGTCTTTCACATCCTTCTTTAGGAATTGCACTATCAGGGCCGCGGAACGATCTTTTTTGAAGGTCGGGATTCTATGAGCTGCTGTAATTTGAGAGTCGTCCACCTCAATGCCCAGCGCTAGGTCCAGGTCCTTCACAACTTTGGGTACGTCTTCAAACTCATCTAATCTATTTACAAATACTGTATATATATATATATATATATATATATATATATATATATTAGGTTCGGTCTATATCTATTAAGAAATAATATTTTTATCGTATACACAAGCATTCCGGTAATGTTCTATATTAGTTCAAGCTTTGTTTGCCCATTATCTCTAAAGTATACGTGATATAAAAACTCGTGGAAATATAAATTATCGTAAATGGCCTAAGAATTTTCGAACACTTTTGTTTTGCGCCTTAATGCAAAATAACTAATATATGTAGCGATTCCTTTTCGAAACATCAATTGGATGCCATCTTGAATCCTTTAGAGATATTTAAAAAAGTAAAAGGATAAAAGTTGTTCATAATTACATAATATATGTGAACCTGTTTTTTTATATTGTGAAATGGTTTAGTTAACATTTTTGCTCGAATACCACCATTTTTAAAGTTTTCTATGGTTAGGACTGACAAACAAACCCTTCCAAGCTAAGTTTAAGTACTGACTTTGTACCAATTTAAGTCCGGATATTTTGAAAATGTTATCACATTGGTATTTTCATGTTAAATGTTATAAACAATTGCTTGTAAAAAATTCTTCCCTATATTTTATGTGGCTCCTTTTATAATGAGTAACCCTCTTTTAAAATATAGGTCGTAAGTCTTTTACTATCTACAATACTGTATGATGTGGAGGAATCATGATTATTAATTAGATTAGAGCATCAATAAAAAAATCATGGAAGTTGCATTTTAATTTACAAATAACTACATGTATTTAAAAATCCATAAATATAGCCCTGTATATTTTAAAAGAAAGTTGGCAAGAAAACGTTACCTAAAGTTCTAATGACAGTGTGAAATAATTTCCTCGTGAAAAAATGGAACGAGAAATATATTGCGTCAACAACCGCCACAGTATTTTTCTATTAAAGGCAATTTATGGTATCAGACACGTTAATCTCTTTTGCCAAGCCAAGGCATTTGGAGGTATCAGTTTGTCCCTTCCAGAGACAAACAGGACATCATGCTTACCGCGATATAGAGGGCTCATCTGGATATATAAACACCCTAAATATATAGAATATTCTATGTTATTGTTGTCAAAGCGTATAATAATACATAATTATAAGGTAGGGGTCGCGACTGGTTGTGCCAATCGGCAACCATTTCCCATTATCTTAATCGTTATGTGGTTATTTGATACCAACTGAATAAATTAATATTAATTTTACGAGCAATTAATTGAATTCCCTATAATCTATCTTAATTAAATTTTTAATCAGTTATTTTAAGTAAATTAACTAAATTAAAATTAAGTAAATTTTTTTTTGGACAGATTATCATAATATTATAGTAACATAAATAAAATTTGTCCGTGATACCATGGTGTCGAACTTGGGCAGTCAATATCTGAAAGAAACCACAACAATCAGGGCACTAAATCTTAAGGAAGTATAGCATACTACCTCATATGACCATCATCTGTCTTGATATTGATTTTCAAAGAGAATAAAGGACCATATATAAGGTTCAAATGAACAAAGACGTAAGGTTATGAGTCTAGGGTGTCGTAATAAGTCGTTACCACATGCTGAAGTGGACTGAAGGGACAATAAGGTAGAGCTGGCAGTGTTGACAGCATGAAGATGTCAATAGAAACAAAGTGAAGTACTTACTAGCACTTTACAGTGAGTTCTGGAGAAGTGGGGGAGATAATCTACAACCTCATCATCAAGGAACATAATCTGATTAATAAGGTAAAAACGATTCAAAGACTCTTCGGAGAAAAAATAATCCAACCAATGAAAAATCAATATAACAATGTAAACAGGCCACGGATCTCTCTGAAAACATATCCAGAGACACTCAGAGGTCTGCAGATTTGGAAATAAAAAAGGAGTTTGTGGAATACAACTTGCTGGACTATCCATTAATCTCGAGTTGGCAGTAGTACATTTCAAAAGCTTATCCTGAGCTCTCAGACATAAGAAGTATCTTCTATAAAATTAAGGGGTTTATGATCATTTATATCTTAATGAGCACCTGTATTTAGGGAAGAACAAAGCCAGATCACAATAGGTGGTCTACAAACTGTACTCTACTCATGAAATACAAAAATAAATAAATTCATGAAATTCACTTTTTTGTCTAAAATGAAAAGTATAATTTGCATTTACGGGGGAAGTTATCCGGTTTATATTTGCATGAACGTGGTTTACATTAAAATATATTTGTATTAAGAATTATTAATTCTTTGAAATATAAAAAATGGAAGATTAATTTAAAATATAATAAATTTTAACGTATCTGTTTTGGCAAATTTTTGGTGTAACATCATCTATATTGTGTAGAACACGTTTTTTTCTATGGGAAACTGAATATTATAAACCTTGCTTATGGAAATAGAGCAAAGTATAGATTTGTAGTTATCTAGTACTATTCTATTACATTAAAATAAGTATCTTGTATTCAACAATTAACCTTTTAATATGATAATCAGTATGAATTGATCACGGTATGTTTGATTACTATTAACAACATTCTAGGAAAGTAAATCGTTTTTTAAAAGGTGACATGTAGCCTACTTGCTTCAGATTAATTTAAGAACAAATTAACTTTAAAATTAAAAACATTACTTGTAATACTACTAAAAAGTATGATGTTCCTGTCGTTGTATGCATAATGGTGTAACTGGACCTACTAGTGTGTAACGTTATATAGTTTTATTATGTATAAAAAACACACACACACACACACACACAATTATATTGGGCTCCTGGCAAGTCTGGTCAGTTCGGGCAGTCAGAAATGATACCTTTTCCCAGGAAGTCCCCCGGGGCTCAGAGCTCACAGCACAAAGTCCTGGATGATCAGGTCAACCCATGTAAGCCGTACAGTTTGGTTCAGGAGAGGCGAGTTTGCCATCGGCCTGTTGTAACTTCCCATTAGCGCCGTCGCTTTGACATCTCGGCTGGGATGGCCATAAAGGTACTCTGATTAAAATTGTGACCATCCATGCAAATAGTATACCTTCCTACCATCCACTAACTACTCTCGATTTATAACTGTCAAGTTATTCACGACATCTATTTGACCTCACTTCCTTATTAAATTGTTATAAGACTATCTTAAGAAACTGAAAGAGTTCAAACAAATGGAGATATATTCAAACAACAGTAGCCCTTCCAGAAACCAGCCGCCTCAAGCCTCCTTTACCGGCTCTATCGGGGATGCAACTATCCCTATCAATTTCATAAAATATTCTCTTGTTTACACGCTTCTTACTATAAAGCTTCAATAAATCTTGACTTTTGTGAAATATGTTTTGTTGATAATGCTGACAATAAAACGTTGTCCTACACCGAGCAACGAAATAATTGCTCTAACATTACGTGTAAAGTAACGAGAGTACCTAACGCCGCAGAAGTCAGCTAGGGAGAAAGCTCAAACACATATGTCAAACCTATTCCTTCTCCTTTTTCATAAAAGCAAATAAGGATATATTTGTTTAACTATTTATTCGTTTGGTAAATGGTAGATTTAAAAAGAGTATTGTGAATGGGGAGGGGCTTATATTTTACGTCAAAAGTATTTACTAAGAATTTTTTTATTTTATTTAAATTTTTTAAGAGAAACAAGTAATAATGATTTATTTATAACTCTTAATTTTCCATACCTAAGTGGCACATGGTATTGTTTATATTTGGGGAAGTGGGGTGGAGAGGCTTACATTTAAAGTTTAAAATCTTTAATCGTCATTCAGGATTGTTTCATGAGAGTTTAAATAAAGAATAACAAGAAATGTGTCTCGTCTATAAAATTGTATAACTTTTATATTTATATAAATCACTAACCTGTTATACTTATTTAAATAGAAGTCTATGTGATTCGAAATCTGTTAAATTTAACTAAACGCAAGAGCATAATTCTCCCACGCTTTGGATTTACCGTTCTCTAGACATCCCAGATAAACAGGTGGAAAGACACCCATTTCTAATTCATAGATTTAGTAATAGATTTTCTTCAATTTACATAGTTCATATAAAAGTCAAAGGTTTAGTTTTGCTAAAATTTAAACTTTAGATATATAATGTTTGAACAGTGTTATTGGTATATTGTTATTATTTCAGGCGTTTGACAAATTTCATCACTATCTATCTGTCTGTCTTCCGCAAGATATCTCGAAAACGAAATTTCTTATAGACTTGAAATTGTGCCTGAAGCATTATTTTATATGAGAAAAATTTGGTTTGACGATAATCCATATCACTCCATGGGATTTAGCTGAGCGTTACCAAGTATCTTTACTTTAGTCTTATGGGTAACCATGATGCCAAAGACAAAAAATATTTGTAACTTTACACATACAAGTACAAAAATATAATAAAAAAAAGAAGTATGCAGTTTGCTGAAGAATTTACAGTGTAAGAACTGTTCTATTCTGTGTATTTACAGTTCTTACACATCAGCAGATTTAAAAAATCTGTAAACATCATCGAGAATTTTAATCTGTATATGTTTTGTCATTCTTCATGTTTTTGTGACGCACTTCTCCTGACAAAGATCTTACAATCCTTTGGCCACACAAATTGAAACCCCCTTTCAATCAATTGCTTTGATTTGAATAAAAGTTCTTTATGATAAGATTTTAAGTGTTCATTAACACATTTGAAAGTCTCAGGTAAGCCAGGTTCAAAAGAAGTTGATACAATCTTTACAGTTTTGCAATTTTCAGAAATATGTCCCTGGCTTCCTACTTGAAAATTGCATTATTCTAGGTTTTACACCCGATATTTTCTTTGTGGGAACCCTATGAAGTTCTTATAGATCGTTTTTTAAAATCTAATGGAACACTTGCAATATCAGAAAGCTTGTTTATAACCTGTGTAATATGTTCACTTTTCAAATCAGGAACACCATGCATTTGTAAATGTTTATTGCGCTTGTATTTCAGTTAAGAGTAAAACCTTTTAGCATATACATAAATTGTTCTTTAATTGTTTGCTCAATTCTAATAAGAATATCTTCATGCAACTTACTGATAGCATCATTAGTAACTGACTCACCACGACCAAACTTTCACTCCAATGTATCTCTTCTAAATAAGCCAACGGTAACCCATGAGTTTTGGGCAATCCCAACACATTAAAAATGCAACTTCAAACTGTTAATAGAACTTATAATCCTCAGATGGAAGAAGGTTGGAACAACTCCTCAATTATTTTGAGTTTATGTACACAGACAATCATCAACAGCCAGTTATTCATAGCCAACTGGTTTTGAACTGGAACTTAGCAGCACAATATCTTATATGTGGCCACTACTATAGCTGTAATATACAATCATATCACGTGTAATACATTGCTGAGTAGTGTTTACTGTTGGGTCATACACCACATAATGCTTATGTAATCGTTAGTAACCACAACGTGTTATATGTGAACACTACTATACCTATAGTGTAAAGTGTTAGTACATTGACATAAACTTTTGTTGCGAGGATGTGTTATATATGGTTTCAACTATTGATATTGTACACAAGGTTAAACTCTTTCACTACAGATATTAGACAAACAGTATTGTCTGATGTTGGGGAACACACATCACAATGATCTTGTTATGTTTGCAAGCGAACTTGCTACATTTCGATACTACTATAGCTATAGTATACAATGCTAAATACAGCAAAAATTACGGTACCTATGTTTAAGATAACACCAAAAAAGTTTCGTAAAAAACATAAGAAATGCTGTCAATATAAATAAGGAAATATTTATGTTAAAGTCACACCAACCATCAAGATCTGCTATATGATGTCAAATGTATATACAACTCAGGATAAACATTAATGTGATGCCATATTAATTTATAAATTGTAGAATATACAATGATTCACATAAAAAGAGCATTTTATTACGTCTGCCCTGTCTAACAACCAAGATTATTACTTTCATTCCTATATTTTTTAGATTTACTTTACAATCGTTTAGTATAATACAAAAATTAAACAAAACAAGGCGTTACATTTTATTTAAGTCTTTTATAACTGTGCCTTTTCTTAGAAATGTCTAGTTTATGTTACTTATTTTTTCACACATGAATGTCAGTAGGAAGGTTAAGTCAATGTTAAATAGATATATTTTGTTTTATGTTCTTTTATATACAAAATATTTTGCCAATTAATTGTGCTTCTTCTGTATGGATGAATATTTTCTACAAGATAAAGCTAGCAGTATTGTAGGTATGGAAAATCCCTTCTAATAAAGTATATTTTCACTCAAAGCAGAAAACAATGTCAAAAAATACTAAATGAAAAGGTAAGTGCTGAGGGGTTTATTATTTGCCAAAGATTTCAAGTATAAACTTTATGGCAAGGAATTATTGGAGTACGAAGTAGGAGTTTAAGCATACTGAATTTCATGACAAAGTAACAAAATATTTTGAGATTGCTATTACTCAACATATATATTTATTAGTTGAACAGAGCCACATATGAAAATTGATAACTTAATAAAATATTCCTTTTATAAAGTAATACATTGACCATAATATGTTTAAAGTGGTGCTGATATCATTTCCCTAGAACACTTGATTTTAATATTGACTATTAGTGACAACACTGTTTTATATTACTGTTTAATTGTAATAAACCGATTGAGAATGTACTTTATTTATAGTTGTGTTTTAAATTATCTTACAAAATCTAGAATATATATAGATAGTAGAATATAGATAGTATATAATAGGTCTACATATGCATAGGCATTTTATGGTCTAGGATCTGTAAATGGATAATGAGGCAACAGCGTTGTAAATGAAGTACGTGGTGGTGCAGCCAGGTCGCTACAGGGATTTAAGGACTAGACAGATCTTTCAGCTGTATCAGCTCCTTACTGTCTGCTCTTCCTAACCTCCTTCCTGTAATCAATCACATATTGTCAGTGGTAGTGCACCTCAGGATACTACAGGGGTTTGAGAACAATGCATATGCTCTTGCTGTATCAGCTCCTTATTGTCTGCTCTTCCTGACCTCCTTCCTGTAATCAATCACATATTGTCAGTGGTAGTGCACCTCAGGATACTACAGGGGTTTGAGAACAATGCATATGCTCTTGCTGTATCAGCTCCTTATTGTCTGATCTTCCTGACCTCCTTCCTGTAATCAATCACATATTGTCAGTGGTAGTGCACCTCAGGATACTACAGGGGTTTGAGAACAATGCATATGCTCTTGCTGTATCAGCTCCTTATTGTCTGCTCTTCCTGACCTCCTTCCTGTAATCAATCACATATTGTCAGTGGTAGTGCACCTCAGGATACTACAGGGGTTTGAGAACAATGCATATGCTCTTGCTGTATCAGCTCCTTATTGTCTGCTCTTCCTGACCTCCTTCCTGTAATCAATCACATATTGTCAGTGGTAGTGCACCTCAGGATACTACAGGGGTTTGAGAACAATGCATATGCTCTTGCTGTATCAGCTCCTTATTGTCTGCTCTTCCTGACCTCCTTCCTGTAATCAATCACATATTGTCAGTGGTAGTGCACCTCAGGATACTACAGGGGTTTGAGAACAATGCATATGCTCTTGCTGTATCAGCTCCTTATTGTCTGATCTTCCCCTGTAATTAATCATATGGTAAGTAAAGGTGCACCTCAGTTACTAAAGGGGTTTGAGAACAATACAGATGCTCTCGCTGCAACAGCTCCTTATTGTCTGATCTTCCTGACATCCTTTCTGTAATCAATAATATTTGGTATGTAGTGGTGCTCAATTATTATAGAGGTTTAAAAGCAAGTTAGATTCTGTTGCTGTGATACCTCCTTACTGTCTTATATTCTCGATGTCCTTCTTGTAATCAATCATTTATAGTCAGTGGTAGTGCACCTCATTAAACTATAGGGGTTTGAGGACAATACATATACAAAGTAATTGAGTACGATTACTCGTGTTTTAGTTCTCGTTCATATTATAAATTTAAAGGTTAAATGGTAGGTTTTATGAATACACATTGCTTATAATTTAAAGGTTTAATGGTTCAACAGGACAGAATATTTATAAACATTCAAGATTACAGTATAAATATACTGATATTCCCAGGTGAAGTGTTGTTCTCTAACAAAAAGTAAGCGTAAAAATTATCTCTTATTTTGTACCTGGACTATGATTCAAACTCTGTAAGAATCAATATAGTATTTGGAAAGAAGTAATTCTAGAGGGTTTGCTCTCATTAAAAAGAGCGATCTACTAAACACAACAGGATACAAACAACAAAATCAAGAAATGTTACATTCCAGTTACGACTTTGTATGTCCTCTGTGGGCTTTATTTTCTTAGCTTTTATTTCACCCGTTAAATTGCACTACTAAATAATTTATAGCCTACTTTACATTCAACCTTGAATGTGGAAATTAGGAAAACTTGGGAGTATATTTGTTTTCCTTCAAAGTATAATTATTTGTTGTCAATATTATAGGTATGAGAGAGTTTTCTCGTGTACAAATTTCTAGGTTATGCCTATGTAAATTTAAGACCACACTTGTCTTAAAATAGTACATTTCTTGACCTATACTTAAATAAAAGAATTCCCGTAGAGCCCTTTCAGCTGTCCCTCTGAGGAAGATCGTAAACAAATCTGAGATTTAAAGTATCGTGATAAAAAACCATTACCAAGGAGCTCACAAATATATAATAATATTTTTTAATAATTTAAACTCAATAAATCGCTAGTACACTGGTAGTCCAGATTTAAAATTTACAATAGAAACATTTGAGCAGTTTTCTTATTCTATCCCCTACAATGTATGCATGACGTTAGGCATATACTTTACCTACCTTTCTTAGATCTCTTGTATAAATGAATTCTCACTGAAACATATAAAACAATTATAATTTACAAGAGTTGTTTTTACTAATGGGTTGAACTTCTTTTATTTTGTTTTACTCTTAGCCCAGAATACATTTTCAATACTTTTCTGAATTATTTATCCATATAAATAAATTTGTAATCATTTTTAATTGATCAGGACACATTACTTAACACTTTAACATAAACAATTTCAAACATATACACGACTACGCTATCTGGGTAGACGAGAGATGAATTAGTTGTTGAGTCTGGGTAGGTACGCATCAGCTAAATCAAGCTTAACAAACGCAATAAGTATACGCTTTGTAAGTTTCAATGGACAATGCGAATGTAATTGATTTAAACTAATTACTAACCAACGTGCACTTTTATGTCTTTTCAACAATAGTATTTTCAATATATCTCAACTTTACGTTCTAGACTATAGTATGGGTTCTGTGAACTTGGATCTCGAAAAAAGCAGAGTGGAAAACCACCGTGGTTGGCTTCTTACCCAAAAAGTTTGTGTTTGGTTAATGACGTAACACATTTGAAAATGGGTTATTGATGAAAGTCCTACCTTATAGAAAACACGTGAATAAACAAAAAGGAAACAAGCAGATAGTACTGACTGATCCGTAGACATAAAAATAGTTATATATTATACTATCTGTTTACATATTCAGTAAGTTACACATATGATAACGTCATTATTTCATTTAAAACTTAGATATTTTTTGGAGCAAACTTTTTGAATTTTATTATTATTATTATTAAATTATTTACTCAATATACACGTGTCTTTTATGTAGACCATCAGGTTAGGTCAGCATTTGAAAATATTGCTTCCTTAGTTATTATGTTCAAACCATAGATAGATAACACAATAAATATTATATAAGTTAGAATGCATGTAAGTGATCTAGTAGCATAAAATGTGACTTAGCTGTAGTGGTCACAGGAAATTAAATGTTTAGTAATTATTATGATAATTCTGGGCTCTAATGATGATGGCTTACCTTTTATAAAGGGAGTCCTGTTATTTTCTAAAGCATATTTCAGGCACTCGTAGATGTATTTGTATTGGCCCTAAAAAGTTATTAGGATTAGTACTAGTACTAGTACTAGGAATAGGATTAGTACACAAATCAACCTCTTCAACCTTCAACCTCTTCAAATCAAATTTATAAGTTTGATAAGTTCCAGAAAGAGTGCTATTTGTTTCAAGACAATTACCTGCCAAAGAAAGCTACATTAACAATCGGAACGTGTTAAAACTATACCTTAGTTTTATATTTTAGTTTAATATTTTTTCAATGCGATAAAATAATTGTAATATAGGATATAGTAATAAATGTACTAATATAGATTTATTTTATATCCTGACTGCCGCTGTCTGAAAAATTTGGTTATTCCAGTATCAATTCTTGGAGTTTAGAAATAAAGGTGAAGAATTGATATTATATTAAATACTTTTTGTTTGCTTAGAAATAAAAAAATAACATATTTTTGTTACTTGTGAAATTGGTATATTATACTCAAGTCTGGAGTGCCCATATATCTCGCTGACAAATTAAAATTGTTCTTTGAAAGAAGCGCAAGAGAGACAAGAAAGGTCTGATATATGCTTCTTAAAGCTAACCACCGAACAAATAATTTATTGTTACTGCTTGCCAAGCATTGAACTTGAAAAAGATGTCACGGAAGTGTTAGTTGGGGTAGATTTGAGAGAACGAGTGGAATGGCAATGAATGTATGTATGAATGAGTTATTCATTTAAAATTTTTTAAAGATTAATTATTACATTTTTTAATGTTATAATTTTATTTGACTTAAGAACCATTTTATTAGGGTGAAATATAAGGCAGGGCCCATAAACTTAAATTCTCCCTGCAGTACAGTATGATGCAAATATAGTAGTTTGTCTTTGAAATAATGAAGGTGAATTCCTTCCAAGTCAATAAATGAGATTAAAACTCTTTAGCTCTTCAATCTCTCGGGCCGCATGTATATATGCAATAGACATCCTAAAAATATTCTGTGACCTAGTGACCTATTGGATACTGGTATATTATTCCATCAGCCACAAGGACGTCTCTTGTACAACATAATGTCTAGAAGCACATGGTTTCTTATAGTGAATAATTGCTTGGAGAAATCCTATTTCAGTGTTTCTTCTTTTCCCTTGAATCCTACAGTGATGAATATCTTGTAGCCGCTATAAGGCTATGTTAGTCTGAGAACCTCTTATATATTTAAAGATCTAGTTTCTTAGAATATTTGGGATATGTCCACTAAGCCTTTAGAACCAACCTGGAACTAACTGGCTTCTGGAAGTCTTCAGTCTTTAGGATTATCGGGCTCATGAGCTCTCTGGGTAATGAACCCTGAACTAACCCCACTTTCGTACTTGCTGCGTGACACTAAAATATATCTGTAGTGCCGTGTATTTCACAAAAATAGATGTAAAGTTTGAATTTACATATTTTATTATGACTAATTCCAAAGTTCCGATATAAATGTTCTTTTTAGCCGAAGGCAATTGATTGATATTCTACTATAAGGCAATAGAATTTTTTTAAATAAAATGCTTTTGGGGAGTACCGGTTCCGTTCGTGCCCCCCCCCGTCGTTGCGCTCTGTATGAAGATCAAGTGGTGATGCAAAAGTTGTCAACAAATGAAATAATATACACTGTTTTCCGTAGAAATACAGTTCAGTATTATGACATTTGAGTATGTAATAAAAATAAATAATTACAGTTAAACATTCAGTGTGCGTGTTCTCTTAAGTTTGAATTTCCTAGGTTGCATCAAAACTCAAAATTATGCCAATGAAAACTAATTATAGCATAATTTACCTAAAACAAGTGTAAATAATATAAGACTTGAAATTTATTTTCATTAAACACTGTCATAATCATGTAAAATATTATCCATTGCTTATATTTACTAACCTCTGTCTGTACCATTTTACACCTCTGTTGCCTCATCCTGTGCACTATGTCAAATATGTTGAATGTGCAGTTCCACTTTTGACGTATCAACCTCATTAGAGCATCAATAGCTATAAATGTACCTGTTCTGCCAACTCCTGCGCTAGAATCATTTACAAAATGACAATTAAATATAATATAAGTGTATCTGTTTCATGTTTATTATAAATTTCGTACACAGTTTAGATTTGTGAATATTACTTACCTACAGTGTACAGCCATATAGTGTTCTTTGCCTTTGCTCACGTGTTGTACGGCATCAACAAACTTCACCATTACGTCTGGAGATTCTGGCACTTTAAAATCTAGCCATGCAGTGAAGTGAAACTGTTTCACTTCCAGTGTAACGCCCCCCTATAACATATTTGAAAAACATTAATATATTAAATCGGATCCAAAGATTGTTGGAATATTTTCTCTTTAACACGATGGCTGTGGCAGACACGAGTGCCAGTGTTTGAATTAGTTTGTCTTATTACCAATTCGGTATATAGCTTTCATGTATATATAAGATTTGGACTCTAGAAATTATCTTATTTTCAGATCTTTGATATGTTGTTGAAATAATAAAATACACTTCGTTGTACGTTGAAAATTACGATTAATAACATTTACCCGTGAAAAAATCAGATACATGAGTAATGGATTAATGACTCTATTAAACACGAGAACCCTCGGTAATCCGATAAATAATGTCGCCTCGTTGCGTGTAGGTCACTGATGTAAGGACTTCTATGTGAACAACAAAAGAATGTTTGCTTTTTTCAAACCAATTGAGTTTACGCTCTCCTCATTCGTGTCCAATACAGGTTATCTGAATAAAACTCTTTACAGCTAATTGTTTTTTTCTTTTCATGTCGTGAAAATGTAAAACACGACTATGAAGAGAATCAGGATCCACCCTGGTTGTTGAGACAGTGATATGCAGAGTACCTCTCAATTCAAAACAGTGCGTATTTTATTTCATTACCTCTCCCGTGGATACTAATACATTAGCCTGCCTTCACCATCACGAGCGGTGCATTCCAACAATTCTTTCTACATGCTCTTGAAATGGAAAATCTTATTGAAGACATAGATGGTAACACATACTAACTTGGCAACCTTTGAAACAATAAACCTATGAATGTCAGGGAGATTACATATCTAGTCTTGAATTACTCAATGTAGCAAATACAGATTTATAGTTATTACGTTTTCTATACTCGTTATTAAGCACACACAAACAGAATAATCCAGCTATACGCTATTTTCTGGTGTAACCTTTCCATGCAAGAAATTTTGATCAAGATGGGGAATTAAAATGTGTACACAGACTTCAAAGGGAGCTAGGGAATCGACAGTTCCTTTACATGGCCATGTTACATGGAGATTGAAGTTCGCAACAAGTGACGCCATCTCCCAGAAGAATATATTCGAAAGTGATATTTCATTGTAACCTTTCAGTATGTTTTAGTCATGTACACTAAAAACCAATGCCAGCATCAGTTTGTCACAATGATAGCTGTTATTAAAATGTTAAGCAACATCCTAAGAATCAACCAATAAGTGATGCAATTTATAACGATTTTCTGATAAGATACAACTTGAAATATGTTCATAACAACGCCTGTGTATGTATATATCGTTCGTCTCTCACAGACTATGAGATTCCGAATATTTATGAACATTTGTAAATAGTAGGTTGGCTCAGCAGAATTTGTTTTTTATTACAAAAATAGTTGCACTAACCTAAATATTGCTGAGTAACCCATTAGATCTAAGAAGTAAGTAGAATAAAAATTGTAACAACAGATTAATTACGCAGAAAAATAACGCCATTATGCAGGTGCAGGCGAGAGGAGATATAATAGTTCATCTTAGAGTAAAATATTTTAGTTATGTAATTCCCATATGTCTGTTTTTAGAAAATACCTTACAAATTACTTGAAGCTCGCGTTTGGAACGAAAATGTTAGTAGAGCCATTTAACAGTATTTTGACTGACCTTTTAACTCACAACACTCTAGACAGCTTTTAGAAATTATACCAGTTCCATCGGATTGTATCAAACTGTTTTTCGATTATATTTCCAACGCATAAAAAGAGAAAGCTTTTAAAATTCCAACACCACTGTATTGTACAAAATTATCTTGACTGTATTTCAGACTCACAACTTCCAGTACCAAAAGTTGTCAACTCATTTGATGCAGAGGTGTCAGCGGAAGTACCAGATTGTATCAAACGGCACGATACCGTATGTGACACTGTAGCTGAGCCCTAACACATGCAGGGGCTATTATGGTCAGTTAATTCTGTGTATCTCTCTCTCTCTCAAGTATCAGTATCCTATTAATTAAGATAGTAACATTTATTTTTGATTGGGAAAACTGGTTTTACGTTATATACATAGCTCTTTAAAATAACGCAAAGAAAGTAAAGTAAAGAAGTAAAGAAAAAAAAAACGTAGTAAAATTGTAATACAAAATGTAAAATTAATAATCAGGCCCAAAAAAAGTCTGAAGATTTTAATATGAATCTTCTACAGTTATGATCTGAGTTGTAGCTTCAGAAAGTGGCATAAAACTATTTGATTTATTTCTGAATTGTTAAATGTTTTATTAAATGGAATTTAAGAAAATTAAACACTTTTAATATTAATTTGATAGTAATGGTTTTATAAAAAAGTGTTACTACCATTAGTCATCATTAATGTAGATACTGTAAAAATTCCTAACGGTCTTATCTTCAACACTTTTTCTTTGCACCTGATTTTAAGACGTGCTGTAAATTCTGTTACAGTAAATTGATTTTTTTTCTTCACTCATAAATAGTATCTTAAACACTGTGACCTAATTTCTTTACATAAAAATATAAAACAATATTTCATCCGGAAACGGATTACGACTCATGGGTACCAAGCAACCAATTTGTTCTCCTTTTTATTTTTGTCTTTACTCCATCCACTTCTCTTATGTTCAGGAATGTACAAAATATTACTTCAACAATCGAAGAATTCATTTTTTTTCAATGCTACTTGAAGAACTACAATTTAACTGTACAGCTTTATGAAACTATTATTAATATACAGTGTGAGTTAAAAGTTTACTACACTCTGTTTAGTTTTTGATGGATAAAGGTAGAGGGATGGAACTCGGGACACCTTTTTATGAAATAGAAGTGAAATTTTTACTCACTGTCATAACTATGCCCATTTCCCCAAAATAGGATTTTGGAAGGAGAGATCAAAAGTTTTAAATATAAAGATCCATTAAGTGATACTTCATTTGAAAGGCCTTGGTTAAAGAAAAAGAACAGTGAATAATGAAACTCAGGACACCCCTATGGGAAAAAGTGAACCATTTCCCAAAATCGGCTTTATTGAGGCAGTTAAAAAACTTAAAATGTAAAATTACAGTAGGACTAGTAATGAAAATTACGGTAAGCAGAAGCAGCTAAAACTTACTAACCTGTGTGTTTTATATCAGATGTTCAAACTGCTGTCTCAAGGCAATATAAGGCGAAAAATATTTTTTAAGTACTAGCGGACATGCAGACTATAGTGTGGAGTTGCTCCATCCTGCTGGAACCAAACTTCGTTAAAGTTGTTGATTGCTACATCCTAGTACATCCAAAGCTGGATAGACCTGATTTTGTAAAATTTCCTGATATACCTCGGCATTTAGGTTTAAATAAAAAAGGGCCCAACAAAATAATCCCTCACAATGCCAGGCCAAACGTTTAATTTTTAGGGTACTGGGTATGTTGCTCTCCCATCCAATGAGGGTTAAAATCAGCCCAATTACGAGCAGTTAACGTTCCCGCTTAACATTGAAGTTGCCTCATCTGAGAAAGCTAATCTAATTGTATTATTATCAATGTTTCGCATAATTACTCCACAAAATTCTATTCGACTATCAAAATTGTCCTCAATTAGCCATGAACTAAACGACTTTTGTACGCTTTATAACCCCTGCATGTAAAACTTTACAAACCGATATTTGAGATATACCTAATATTTGGGAAACATTTCTTGTCAAGGCATGAGGGTTTTCCGATTTTTGGCCGCCCAGGTTTGGGGAATTCTTTAACGCTGCCTGTTTCCTGAAAACGTTAGATTGTTTTTTGTATTTCTGATTTAGATACAGGGTTTTTATAGGAATAAGTGTCATTAAATAAATTTCCTTACTTCATCATAAAATCTCACGCGGTCTCCGTAGCATCGCATCATCCGCATAATATGCTCTTGTTCACTTAAACACTCCATTTCAATGTAAAGTATCACAAAAACACGTCTTAACGTTGTTAATTCCAACCAGAATCTGAACATCATACTGGAATTCCTTAGAACTGATAAGATAAGGGAAGCCTTAAATGTAAGAAAAGTGGTCGTCTATTGAAGTTATTTATCTTATGAATGTGGATGTTTATGTTTGCCTCAATGACTTTTTAATTAACTTCAATGAGCTGCCATTTTGTACTGGGTTGAGATAGAAAGCTCTAGTTTCCTCTAATTTTCCTCTTTTATCAAGTCCTTTCAAATTATTAAATGACGTGTCACCTAACATCATGAGCCTTTACTTTACAAAATGTTGAGCCGCCCTCCCAAAATCCCATTTTGGGGAAATGGGCAAAGTCGTAACAGTGACTAAAAAGTTAACTTCTATTTCCTAGAAAGGTGTTCCGAGATCCAGCCCTCCTTCCCATCTTCAACAATCAAAAACTGATTGTATAAAAACAAAACGTTTAACTAACACTGCATAATAGTGTCACAGAGCCGTGCACCGATTTCAACAATTGAGCTGTTATACAAAAATTGCCATTCATCTCTTATAATAAAACCTTTTAAACTTGTAACGTAATGTTCATGTCATATTTACCTTATCAGCAACAATGTCTCTGACGATATAATTCAAGAACTCTTCTTCCTTACGACAGTAGACAGCAATATCGTCGTACATGACAACGTCTGTTGAACTTGGATAGTAAATGAAGCATTTTTCCTATGAAGAGAGAAAATTAATGTTAAATGTCATTAGTTTGAGGCTTACCTTCCCACTTAACCTTTTTTTCGTTTTTCCACCCTTAACAAATTATATTTGGTTCATTATAGTTATAGAAGGATATCAACTACTAGGAATAAAAAGCGGTTTAATAATATAGTTTCCAGATATTCTCATCTAACCTAATATTCCCCATTTTGAAATAACAACAAACATTTTTAAATTGAATCTGACTGTTTTTTTACTTGTGAGTAACCGTGTGCGTAATAATATTAGTATAATGAGGGTTTGAAGCAGATATTTTATATACTGATGGAATATTAGCATCTAATTGGCGAATAAATAGCTGTTACAACACACAATTTGTTTTGTTAAAATAAACTGAAATTAAACTTTTAAATTATTCAATCTAGACCCAAAATATTATTTCTATTTAATCAGTTACGGGTAGGATTCAGTTAACCTCTAAAGTTGAGAATTTTCTTTACTACTTTTTATCTTCTTTACTTACTTTTTATTTTGTATACTACTTAAAAATTATACATTGTTTCCAAGTAAAATTTCAACCAATAAAGGCATAGTTATTGATTATTATTATAATTTACAGATCTATATTATTAATAGAGAGATTTTATTTTAAAACCAATAGAATTATTTCGGTTATTTGAATGCAAAAGTTTTAATATTAATAATAAACCTTACCTTGTCTTTTTCAACTGGCATACATAGCATTACAATGATGTTCACACGAAACTGGAAAATCATTCTCCAAAAGTCTCCACAGCTGTTAGCTTTCGGTGCCTGACAAGCTATGTAATTTACTGACTTGGCTTCTTTTAACTGTAGACATGAAACAAATTGAGTATTACAGTAAATTGAGTAAGATTCCTACTTAATTAATTTATAAAGTATTTGAAGTTTGCTAGAAAATGTTCAACAAAAACGACCAACTACGAATTTATCACGAGTAAGTACTGTTGTTAGAAGACCTCTTGAACGGCTGAATCTAATGAGGTGGGACCATTTGAGAAAGGATCCGAGAAGACTGTGAAGAAGGAATGAAACATGTGGAGATATATGGTAGTAGGAAGTTGGCGAGGCTAAGTACCACCTGTGGTACTAATGGAATTCAACAGCAAGTAATTACTGCAGAACCAGAGTAGTAAATCCAATACTATTTAACTTATCCGCCTATCTTTATCACTACACAAAATTTCATTGAACAATTGAAGTCACGGAAGCCTTGGAGAATAAGAGAGAATGCAGAATAAGGCTATGTGATAGAATGAGAGGAGAAGATGAGGACGTCGGAAGAGAATAAAAAAGTGTTATCTCTTTCAATCGTTTTAGGTGGAGGTTATTGATAGTAGAAATTGAAGGAAGAGAAGTGATGACACCATGGTTGCAAGGAATTAGCGATCTAGACCCACACTACAACGGGGTATATAATCATAAGGGAATGAAATAAATAGCTTTCTTGTATGACAAATCCAACGTAATAATAAGTGAATATAAAAAACAATATATTTATTTAATAACAATACCAAAAATACCGACAAAATGGAGTATTAAAGGACCAGAATTTAACGTGGTATTTCCAGAACTAACACCATTTCTTAACGGAATCAATAGCAACGTTTTATCCCAAAATAAAAAGGATTACTTGCACCAAGAGGGACTATGTACGAAGATTTAAGTCTCCAGGGTCTTCTAAAAAAAGTTATCAAATAGAAGGACGAAAGAAAACTAATTATTTAAAACATTATTGAAATTTTGTTTAACTAACTCCTAGCTCTAAGCCAAACCTATTTAGGTAAGTGAAGTATTTTAAGTGGTTTATATAAAATAAAATCAATATTTATTAAAGTATCTGTAGTAATTCTCTGTAAAATAACCCAATACAAGTACTTTATTTTGACTCGAAAATACAAGACACCTTTTGTAAATTTTACTTTGGTTATGCCAATTAAAGTATAAAAGATACCATACAAACCTTGACATGAGAAGCATTGATATAGTCATTTATATCATCTCCTTCCAATATGACACGATTTACATCATCTAAAAAATAACATAACAAAATAAACAAATTACTAAGCATTAGAATATATTAAGTGAGATATTTTGTTCAGTGAATTCTGTGGGTACAGAATACATTTATTTCAACATACATATATTATAATTTGCACCAATTTATTTCTACAAAAAAGTTAGATCTGCTGATGACCCCCTAATCTTAATAGCCATATGATTAGGATAAAAACTGATTACAACAAAGTGTACATGCAGACATGGACAATTATCCCGGCCAGTATTCCCCCTGAGGTTGGGTACTGTACAGCGGCCGCCACAACTGTTCATCCCTTCAGATGCATTAAAACTGTAGTACAAATTAGTATTTGAGAGTAGCTAGCGGAATTTGACGCATATACCGTACCATAATCATATTAATAAATTTCAGTTTCATGACAAGAACGAACTAGATGAAGGACTTATAAAATTGGTTAGAAAATTCTAATATTAAATCTGTATACAATACAATATAGGAGTACGGCTCTCCTCGTGTCGCGTAACAGGCTTTGCTGGGGTTCAATGTAATATCAAGTCATTTGATTACTGACAGATAGAACGATAATAAAATGGAAAAGAGCTTTTACATTACCCAGCAAAACAAAAGAGAAATTTTGTCAGCCCATTAAGTGACAGGCTTCAACGATGACAACCAACCTCCATTGTTGGACAAATACTTTTATAGAACCCATTCTTCTCCAAGTAGGAAGTTTCAAATCTTCTAATGAAATCTTTATCGAGACATATTGCCAAGTCATACATTAATATTTTTGTTCATAGCAATAAAGCTTTATATCTTTATGTAAACATTAAAATTTTACTCATCAAATTACCATATAATGAAGTTGTATGTGTTTGGAATAGTTAAGCTAGATGTATTAATATGGCCCATGTTAAAATACTTTATGATTTTTTTTTCTGTTTACAAATTGATGTATTATGTTATTTACTCGTTATCATTATGGTTACCCATAAGGCCAATATAAAAATATTCAAAAACGCTCAGCCAAATCCCATAGTACAATCGTATAATTCAATCAGTACCATCATCAATATCAGTGTTCACAATACATTGACGCTTCATGCACAATATCAAGTGTCTAGGTCACTTTGTTTTTGATACATCGTGTGGACACAGAGAGAGACATCTGGATTTTATTTCGCCCCTCGAGTGATAGGCTTCATTAACGCTCCGCCAATTATTGACCACAAAATTCTAATGATTGGTCTTAATTAAAATAGTTTAATATTTTAAACATTTTTCTGAGAATGGAACTGCCAATTTCTACATTTATTTTAGTACTTACATGGGAAAATATTGCCGTATCTGTTTTTCCATTTGTTATGTTGCAACTTTGCAATCATTTGAGGATACTGGTTGTTTTCATTTTCCAAAATATTAAACTCTGTCTTTAACAGACCTGGCGATGACAAAACCTCTTCAGACTGTTGCAAAAACTGTTCGATGGTTAGACCCTCACTCAATTCAGAAGATTTAGTTCTCCTCAGTTTCGATTTCTTCTTGAGTATTGTTTTATTTTTTTTCTCACTGCAACAGATGTAATCAGTGTATCATGAAAATATAAAAATAGTTTCACAGATCGCCGTCCTTACGTGGGTGATACATTTCCATCACTACACTTACGTTAGTTGGCAAACTGATAGTGGTATTTTTATTTAAACCACACTTAGAACTATTACACTGTTCTAGAACTATACACTACCACTAAGACGTGTAATATGACAAGGCAACAAAAACCCAACAAAAAATAAACATGAGTACAGACCAACGTCCCATTTATATTTACCCCCTCTATTTTTATACCGTCTCTTTCTGTATACATGTACTTAATATGTGTACAGTATCCTATATCATATATGTCAGCCCATATATGTTAAAGCCTATACAAATAATCACACAGAAATTTCGAAATAATAACGTTTATTTCATAACTTAACAGAACTATGTAGTAACTGTGTAAAAATAATTCACATCAAAAAATAAGTTGCAATGTCTTATAGTAATGAATTTATAAGGTTATTGTTCGATGGTTAGACCCTTACACAATTCAGAAGATTTAGTTGAGTATTGAATGTCCAACTCAATACATTACGAAGTTTTTTATTTCTTATAAAAATAGGTCGGTTAAAATGTTTTTGGCCTATATTTAAACGATTGTTAGACAATATATGTTAATACTTATCTGTCGTAAAGTCATTAGTACTATGCACTAACTACTGGTAATATACACATTATTGGTACCAAAATTAGCACTTTTATTAAAAAATATTCTCAACACCTTATAAACAAGGTAGGAGTACTCCACAATACATATCCCGTAACAATCTGCGCTGGGGTTGGGTGCAAACCTTCTAACCTACAGCTCATTTCATTCTTGAATGGTCCGGCGGACAGACAGAACGGACAGTAATAAAGAAATTTACTTCCTCTCCGGTAAGCAAAAGAGAAACTGTATCAGCCTATTGAATCATAGTCTTCAATGACGCTCAGCCAAACTCCATGGTTGGATATGAACCATCAAAGAATTTATACTTGTCTATGTAGAAATGAAGTTTCACTAACAATTTAAAGTGAACAGATGAAATATTTTTTTAATATCTCGCATTCCCTTGTTTATCATTTAAATTAAATTGTTTCGTAGTAGTGTTGATATAATAACATTTCCTGTGAGATAGGGAGAGAGTACAAACAAGAATGCACTGAAATCAAATATTGCCGCCAAGTTTTAACATTGGCTATACACACTTTTCTTTTTACTCTATAATAAGTATGCAACATCAAATTATTGGGTTTAGTTTGTTTAACTATTTATTCTGCTATTTTCTCATTGTCACCATGGTTAAAAATAAGACCAATGTAAAAACATTCAATAACCCTAAACTAAATCCCATAGAGTGACATGCACCACCATCGATCTAAGTGCTGATAATACATTGAAGTAAAATGCAAACACTTCATTTTCGAGATATCGTGTGACAGACAGACAGACATACAGACAGAAATATTTTACAGCCCCACGAGTGAGTAATAGGTTTCGCTCAAACTCAGCCAATAAAAATAAATTCAATTGGTAATATTTAGAATTGGCAAAATAATTTGAATAAACTTTCTCTTATATGTTTTTTTTTTGTAGTTATTATTCTTGAAAGGTCATTTGTGCCAGTTCTCAGTTTTGTAAATCATTATGATTCATTATGACAACTTTTCGTTACAGAATTGTTTTAAAAGTAAAATTTTCTCAGACTTTAAATTATAAATAGACGTTTGTTGCTTCCTCCTGGCGAGTCTCTCGTCCAATATAACGCATTAAATGTATTTAAAATCATTCCTTTCCGAAAAATCAAGCAATTATAATTCTCGTCTATTTAATTACTATTCGAATTTTATTTAAAAATATTTTACATAAAAATATACATTTTCTTATTAAAACTGAAATTTAAATATTGAATTAATATTAACATTCAGTTTATTTTACAAGTAACGCTGTCCCAAGTGTATAAATTTCCTCTATACTAAATTTAAATGTTTTTGGTTAGTTGTTAAAATAACACGTCATCAACAAAAATACTGATGATTCGCTTAACCTTTTAATAATAACCAATTTAATTCACACACAGTCGCTCACATACTACTAAAAGGGATATTCCTTTTAATACAGTTAGCTTTAATTGTATAGCTTTAATTATGCGAGCTTTTATATCATAATGTTGTAGTGAGTTGGTCTTCCCACAGTAATATAATTTGCTTTTACTTTACTTTTATCTCGCCTTATTAAATAAGGTTCGTTAATTTTTCATCATAGCAAGAATTATTAATGACATAACTCCTAAATATTAGTTAAATACTCACCTCCATCTCCTCCAGACAATAACACTGGTCACACTTACAATTGTCAGTATAATAAGTATCACAACAATAGCAAAGGTTGCAGTTGGGTGTTCTGTAACAAAAACCAATAAATTTCTCATGTAACATTACTAAAATATAATTTGGGCGGTCCTACTCTCATAATAAAAGTTAATAATTTTGATGCCTTGGGCAGGAAAATGACAATATTGTAGCAGAAAAGCCAAATTCCTTTTTTATGTTTACTGATCAGCAGGAAATAAAGATCTTGGAATTCTGTTTTGTGTAATTCTGTTGAAATTTTGTTTATTTGTGTTCTACTGTATTTAAAAAAAAATTTGGAGTCCCAGCATATATTAAAGACGTGTGAAAACCTATTACTTTATTGCTATTTGTATAAATTTGTTCCATTTTCAGATACTTCATCTAAATTTATTAACAAAACAACTAAATACAACTTAATAATTTTCCAATCACTATAGTACTGACCACGAACAAAACAACTAGGTTTTGAACTGTCATACATGTATATTACTATTAGTGCGGTATATGTTATTATTTAAATAAAAACAGCAGTGAATCAAAAGAACAGGTAAATATGACTTTTTCATACGTTTTATTACATACTCATAAAATATAGCAGCGGCCATGACCCTGCAAAGATTGGCTACTGATGTTTATATGAATCGTTCCTTACTAATATTTTTATATTTTATATACCAAAGTTTTTGCGGGTTAGACAAGCAGTGCACATATTCTGTTAAACTCTTTATGCCTTTATGTCGAGGAGTATTTTGTTGTTTTCTTAGGACAAGAAGCTTATAAATTTCACTTAGTTCTGTAAGAACCTTTGCGCTGCTTCCAGAGTGCTTGGATATTCAGGATGGATAAGGTTAGGGAGTAGGGGCCGCCTCCTATCGAGATCCATGAGGAAGAATTAGGGCACTACATTTTAAAGTCATGTCTCCCCGGAAGAAGAGGCCAGCTCTGAACCAGCCTCTCCAGTCAAAGTAGGCAAGTGGTGGTACACCCTTGTTGAGATTAGCAAGAACCTCTGAGGTTAGGAAACAAACCCCACCAACTTCAACAGTCATCTCCCACAGTAGACTAGACTTATCAAATTGCCCATGAACCCCAGAATCTCTACATTTGCGGTTAGCGATTTGCCGCTCTTCCCATAAGGTTGCCCAGATTGAAGTGACACATCGGTTTTTGTATAAATGTGGATAAAGTTGCTGTAAATTTAAAGCTTTGTAATGAATAGTATAAAGTAACATATAATTGGTTTATTACCGCTGACCTGTCTGAAACTTGATAGACTGGGAGTCCCGGTATCCTGTAGCAGTGAATACTCTGAACCTCAGCTCGTAGGCAGTGCCAGACTCCAGGGGACCGTCGCAGTAAGCTGCGTAGTCTGTCTCAGAACACTCCTGCGATCCCACTTCCACTTTGAGCTCTTCCAGGGATGACGCTGTTAGCATTACGTTACCAAAAATATACGTTTACGTATTTAGCTTGATATCACATAAAGCACGAACCATTGGGAATCAGCGGTATTACTTTAAAAACTAAATTCGGTTTACTTTTAATAAATTGACATATAAAAATCATTATGTACGTAAAAAGGGTTCTAAGCCTGTCGTAAATTTTTATAGAATTAAGTTGCTGTATACATCAATTTACACGTATTAATATAAATAAATTTAAAATTACTGAAGAATGCACTGTTTTGGTCATAAATATCGTAACACAACCATTCGATTTGAACATTAAAACATTAAAAGTAACAGAAAACAAATTGAAATAATTTACTAATTGATAATATTTTGACAACGCGATTTATTACGTAGGATTTTAAAAACAAAAGCCTTAAAGTCAGGCTTACCTATATAATTATAGTTTCAAATATAAAATGAGACAAATAGATAGCATTAACATAGGGATATACACGATTGTTTGTTTGTTCACTTTTAGTCAGTTTAAACAGTCAAGAAAGTCAGACTCAAATAATCTTAATTTACACCTTAATTTCTCTAAAACTAACTTTATACACTTTCCAAAAGAATTATCGTCACCTTTAAACTGCCGAAATAGCAATTAACCAAGAAGAATTGAAATTCAATCAACATTGAAATATTTGGGACTGAAGGTGCGATCCCATATTCACTATGTGTTACCTTTCTTCGTCATCCTACCCCACGTCGAAATGTGCGAAATACCGCCATGGTAATAACTAAAACTAATATACTTCGGATTAGATGAATCACGGTATATCTTATATAGTCTTTATTTTGCGCCTTGGTACTTCAATACTTTTAAAATGGGTCTTTATTTGCCAGAGAATTGTACGTATTGTAATAAGTGTATCTCGAAGAAGCTTATGTAAAAATGGCTTTATGGGGCCTAGCATTTTAACCTTCCTATCATTATATATTTACCAAACTTTAATCTAAATTTAATATTATAAATGTATTGGATGGCTCTGTTATAGGCCTACATCAACACAATACAGCGCCAGTGGGAACCTGCTACAAGTCCATCACTCGGCTCTGGCTGATGGCATGCCGCAAAATTCGGAGGCCAGATTACTCGTATATTGGAAACACCCTAATAACTGTAAAAAATATTGAGGAATTGGCCCTGTTTGATGTTTCAGGGATGTTTCTACTCAGTTCGTAAGTACTTCGCCGGATTTACCATTTTATTTGATTTATTCTAGTTGTGAGTTGCCTTTTATTTCGATGTTAAGGCGTTGTTACGCAGGTTTATTTATTTAATGGTAATACGTATTTAAATATTTTGTACCATTATACTAATTGTCTCTACATAATGTATATTATTGTAATATGACAATGACAATAAAAGATTATTAATTTGTTGATTAATTAAACGTTGAATTTTATTCACAAAATGCGTCATTTCACTTTTAAATATTAAATATTTGTTATTTAAGCAAGATCCTAAGCATTTAAATGATTTAACTCATATAATATTATACATTTCCATTTTCTTCTAATACCACTTACCTTTCCAGAATATTTATACGAAGGAATTTGTAATGGTTATTTTGTTTGTGAAAGTAATATACGAGGATCATCAGTTGGTCTTACTACAAAATGAATAACAACCTAATTACTAATGATGCAAATCATATTACTTAGTATCACGTCCCACTAAAGATTAATTTATAAAATGTATGTGATACGCCACTATTACATTTGTGACAGATCTCTCATATTTTGTAGGTCTATTGTAACTTAACAAGCACAAAACAAAAGATATTGTTGGTGAATGTTTTAGTCTGCATAATATTTACATAGAAAAGGGTTTGGCCAGGGTGCATCAGCCTGATAGGGAGGTATAGGCCTGCACTTGCGAGCCATAGCCCAAGTTTTGAGTGTAAACTGTGTTCCGTTTGTCAGCCAACCGTGACTTGGTCCATGTGGGAAACTCTCAGCCAGGAGAACAGCGAAGTAGCGGACAGTGCCCTCAGTGTTGGGGAAAGTGTCTCTGTGGATGGTGACAACTGCGGACCGACTGGAAGATTCAACTGGCGGCAAGGACTTAAACTTCTCTTTATCAGGTTCAGCAGGAACTAGAATAAAGTGGAACACATTAATGTGGAGACTCTCAACTCCATATATGGCTAGATCAATGAACTTAAGAGTAAAGCGTCAATTTTAATCTAATGAAACGTTTCGTCATCTCAGAGTTTTTAATAACTTACTGTTAAGTTTTTCAAAGTCAATACACTATCGTTTTTAAACGGGAGATCAATAAAAAAAGAAGACATTAAAAATTAACCCGAAACTTGTAAAGACATTTGACCCTTATTTTCAGTCCTTCTAAATACAATGTGTACTATTTTTCACAAATAACAAAAAAGAAAAAGAAATAATTTCGTGGTTCAGTATTTTAAATAAAAAACAGTTAATGCGACAGTTACATATCTGTACACTATACTATCCACTAATTAGTGAATATCATTATACTTCTTACTAATTTATATGAAAGACATTTGACCTTGAAATAAGGATTGTTTTCCACGTGGTGCGTCCAAAAAAAGAATCTGCCCTGCCGACACGCCTGGCGAGGATAACTAATCAAGTGATAATTCATCAGCTATAGACCGGGGTTGATGGTAGGAGGGGGAAATTTTGGGTGGTATGTATTTTTAATGCCACACCATAAGAAACAAAATTATATATATATAAATTTATATATTATATAAATTATTATATATATTATATAAATTATATATATAAAATTGTTTATTTCCATAAAGATTTTACAATTACACAGGAACATAAAAGATACACATCATAATTATTATTAATCTAAAGGAACAAATTTAAGGTACTAAACAGGTTTCTTATAATAAATTCTTACCTTATCTGCCTGAGGAAATGGATCTACATAGGCAATGTGGCTTGTGCGTAGACCCGATTTGCTCAAATAAAAACAATAATAGCAACAATGAGTTTGAATTATTATTGTTTGGTTTAATAGATGAAGCCACAACCCTAGGTATATGCAGCCAATGCCAATATATGTCTTGAGTCAATGTGGCGGTGTGTGTCCGGGGGGGGGGGGGGTTGTGGGGCGGGCGGAGATACAATTTAAATTTAAAATTATGTTATTTAAGAGTAGCAAGTCAATAAAAACTGAAGGCGCAGAAAAAATATTAGTATTGTTTAAATTTGAAGAAATATTTCTATATAAAATTTGGAAGATATAGTAGCAATTAGTAGTTGAGATCGAATTATTCACTGTAAGAGATCAAATTCCAGTACTATTGGAATAGCGAGTATTATGCGAATGTAAAACTGAAGAAAAGAGGTTACTGGAATTTTTGTAAATATAAAGTAGGAGATTCTTTAAATATATATATATATATATATATATATATATATATATATATATATATATAATAAAGATTTTTGTCCTGTATGAAAGTACCCGTCAAAAATACAGGCGTTTAATCTGCATTGCCAGAGAATTTTATTGTTTTAAACTTGCTTCAAATAACGGAATTTTAACTTCACATTGCATCCATTGATTTATTTATTTAAATTGCATTTCAGCATCACTTTCAAAAATTGTGTGGTAGTATCATATATGAATAAATTGTAGTTCTTAAACAATGGTTTATATTTTTTGTTTTTTTTTTGTTATAATTGTTATTGAATTTTTAACTGGGCTTGATTGATTTAATATTTATACTTTTTTGTAACGTGGAATATAATTAGGAATACAGATGAAGATCCCTGTAAGACTAGAAGACCATGACGTTTTAGTGACTCCAATTAATATAATAAACTCGTTATTTTAGAAGAACTGGCCTATTTTACGTGGTAAAATCAAAACAATTAACCTTCATATATTCCGTAAAGTTGTTCAACGCCCATGTTTAAAAGAGTCAAAAGAAGGTAAATTATTTCCCGGTCATTTAAGAAATTTGCGTTAATTTAGAAGAATCTCAAACTCTACTTTCACATGTCCCGCTGCTCGATGAAACTGGTAGTACACGTACTCTAAACTCAAGGTGTCAGCCCGAAAAATTTAGAAAATTACAAATACCCTTAGTAGTACTGTGTGAATCTTAGTTCATAAAATATATTTGCGTCTCCTCGGCATAATTATCTATTTGAGGTTTTCAAACTCCCTTTAAGGGCATAATCGAAGGAGGGGTTATATTAAAAACATTGACATTAAAAACAAAACATCCCTAGCCATATCAGAGACTGCAATTGTAATATTTTTCTAGATCACATTAACTGCTATCTATTCTTTCTCGAGCGTAGTATGAATCCTGTATCTCCTCAAACACGGTTATCACTTAAAATGCTGAAATACACTGTGAGATTGGCATTTTTAAAGCCTTATTAGAAACTTGATATAATTAAACAATTTAGAAAGCTATGTTTATTTGAAAATGTTCATCTTTGCTCTCTGCGTGTCCATCTTGCTCTAGGATGGATTTCTAACTGCCTCAAACAGGTATATAACTCAGAACAAAAGCACGACAGCATAAGGTTACTTAGCATTCGTTAAATAAATTATGGTAATTGAAAGAAAACTATGTCTCGGTAATTTATTCCGTCCTGTTTCCGTATACCATGTTTCAATAAACTTAAAGAAGATTTTCATCTAGAACTCTGATGTAAACTGGGAAGAATCCCATCTCTCCTGTCCCCTTACTCCAGGAAAAAAAAAATGTTCTCTGCAATAGAGACTTCCTGATGTGTACATAAAAATTGATGATTGATAGCATTTTTTATTTAAACTTTAGTAATCTGAAAAAAACTGTATCCATGCATTTTTGCCTGGCTTTTCAATGTGGTTTAAACGTGGGACCTGAAAAACCTGAAAACAAGAAAGTGGAGTCTCTGTGAGCCTCCCTCATTTAAAATTTGAAAAAATCGTTTATTCAAAATCGCTTTGTTATTTTCGGGAAAAACAATTTGTGTACAAACAAAATAATGTATTGGAACTGACGAATTTTGTAACCTACTCCTTTTTAAATTTAATTAAACAATACGACCACTGTTATTTAAAAAAATCTTCACATTCTACTATATTATAGCTGCCTAAACAGGTACATACTTTATTGTATTTATTTTACGCATGTAGAGTGGAGAGAAATAGATATGAGAAAATTGGTAAATCAGTAAGGTGACACAATCCTCATCTTACTTATAAAAAGTACCTTTGAAACAAAGATATAAAACATAGTAACAAGAAACAGTATTCTACAATTAATTAAGAAAAACTTATAACGTATTAAGAAAATAAGTCATCAACAAATAACATAAACACGTTTTGACAAATTTCTTTAAAAATGCATAACAGGTAAAAATATAGAAAAGAGTGGGTTGACATTACATTCAACTGCCAGTTTTTGAAAGACATTTAACAAAACGTTTAGTTGTATGTCATATACATCATACATCTAACCTCGTTTCGATCAGTAAATCTTGATAAGGAAATACTTTCTAGATTTATTTATGAGAATATCTAATACAGTTTATGTTAAGTGATTTGCTTTCTGCACAAGTAATTTCATGAAGCGCAAATGTTTTCCAATATCAAATATGCAGTCGGTTGCACAAAATAACTGACTGCAAGGAAGTATACATTACTTACTTCTTGGAGGGACAGTGAAGATTTCAGATTTAGGTTGACCATATGTTCCACTATAACCAACTGGTATAATTGTTACTTTATGAGCAGACTCTGCTTTCAGAAGGGAATTGTTGTATATATCGCTGTAACTGTCGTTCAAGGGCTGAAACATATTAGACACAATGTTTCATCTTGTGATAAATATCATTTGCATATATCAAATTTAAACGACTGACTTTTTAACTCCCTGGTACTCATATTATTTTGAACTCTCGCGAGATAACGGTCTAGAAAAGAAGCAAGTGGAGTACTACTTCAGTCATTCATTTATTGAAAAGGGGTGGTTCACTTCAGTAAAAAATCAAGGGATTTTTAAGCTTTCCATTAAATAAAAAAAGAAGTTCAAACATTTCAGTCTGTTCAAGAAGCTTAACGAAGTGCTGTAACTTACCAACGAGCTCGTGTGAGATATCATACACTACCTTTGACCAGTATTCTACCAGCTGCTCCTGAACGTGTGATCATTGACCGTTTCTTGGGCCCACGCAACCTGCCTACCTTTCTGCCCTAACGGTAATACTTTGGGAAGATTTTTTGGGACATTTGCCATTTTTCAGTTATACTTGTTAGCCGTCACTGAACAATGGCAAATATCAGGAAAATCCTGTTAGTTCCTGATAGTTATGATATCATCATAATCCTGTTTTAAAGATTAGTTAAATTTTAGAACTTCTGTTATTATTTTAGCTCTTTTCTCGCTCGGTAATATAAAACTTTTTAACTTGTAGCTAGGAATATAAAATTTAAAACTTATGTATGCATCATAAACACCAAACCACAGAAAAATTCAAAACATTGCCTATTGTATTACTTGTGATGGAAAAGTTCTAAATAATAATGTAAGAGAACACCTGCCAAAAATCATAATATTTAACAAAATCATAAGGTCTCACAAGAACAAGAAGAAGACCTAGACCCTTGCACGCAATGAATAGCACAACTTCAGTATTAAAGTATGACAAGTTCTGTTACCCACATCAATCAAACCAAATGCTATATCCAGAATATTACTTTCAAAATATTTAATTTGATCCATTTCAGGTATTTTTTCATTGGTTTAAGATTTATATAAAGTTTTAATTAGAAGGAAAGGGTGTGATGCACTTTCTGCATGCTTTTTGTTGGTCACTTTGTACTTTCTTCAAAGATAATGAGTTTGAAAAGATTATTTTGTGGGTAATGTTTTCATACATTTATAGGAAAAATTATTTAGGAAATCATAATTAATAAACTGTTTTTAAGTTGTACAAATAAGGTAAACAATACCGATTTGAACCAGTTTAAAATCACAAAAATTAATTGTTTGTCATTTAGTAATAGTTTTGGTAACATATGAGCCAAATGACTGATTATGGATGGATTGAATATACAGTCACGTAGGTTTTTAGTTTGGTACAATTTAATTTTATGACTTACTTGCTCAAGCAAATTGGTTTAACTAATCCCACAAATACAATAAACGTACACAGTATTTGAAAGCGACCCTACACTATTCCTTGAGTTTCCGGAGCAGCTCTTCACGGGGTGGCCATGACCTAGTGTTAAACGTTTTGTGTGATAATACGGCATAAATGTGACTCAAATACTGAAATTAAAAGTTTTTATCACTCACACCCACCTAGAGAAAAATTATTTTCCTTTTTTTAATAAAAACATAAACGTATCGACAAAGTAGTAAAATGACTATGAAATTTTGACAAATATCTCTAAATTGATTACCACCATTCTATTATACATTAGATTTAGAAAAATTATGGATAAATTTTAATAATTCTACATCTCCAGGAATATTAATTAAATTGATTCAAACTAGGAAGTACTCATGTTTTTGAAAAAATTAAAGAAAAAACTGACATTCAAAATTCTTTATAACAAAATTCTAAAAACTTGCAAATGTCAGAAACTGCTTCAAAACATAAGCTTTCAGAAAATATTATACAGTATAACTTTATATTTGTTATCATTTAAGTACAGTTATGTGAGCTTCAACAGTTTGAAACATGAAATGATCAACATTTCACTAGCCGAACCCAACTGGTTTTAGAACCTAAACATATCTAGGTAGTAATGACTATGTTTAAAGCAAAATGCAAGGATAACTAGCCTTATTTAACTATATCTGGCTATCCCATCTTACCATGAGATAAGGTCTGACACCAATGATATATTTGGTTTGGATAGTAAAATTATTATTTGTAGTGGATTTGAGTCATTTAATAGTTGGCAGTGATTTCAATATGTCCTTTACAGATCAGGAATACGTATAAATGCATTTTGTGTATGGTTTCTGTGACGGCAATGCTAGTACGGCTCAGAGGGAGTACACTGTCCGATATCCTGGTCGGCGAGTTCCCAGTACAGTTGGAGGAATTTAGCTGTGCTCGTGCAGCCCTAATACTACCCTTTCAAAAAACGAACGCTATCTGTGTGGCGGGTTGCGTTTACGTGCTAGCCGCTGAGATGAAGGCGCAAGAATCTCTTAACGACTTTACGTTATTTTCAAAAACACGTTAAACAACAATATAACAACTGAAAAACAATCATAAGTCCTATTATTGTTATTATTTGGTATTCTCTTATTATTTAATTTATAATCACTTCAATAATATTTAATTAATTTTTCAAATGCTAGAATATAATTTTCTAATAACAAATGTTACTTACAATGATTGTTTTTTCATTGGAGTTCTTCAATTCCACTCAAGTTGTCCTCCTCTTCTGGCTCACTGTCACTGCTGTCTGTATCCGAACCAACTGATATAATAAGGGATTCTATAATATTGTCAATCTGGGGTTCTGCGGCTGCATAGTCCCTTTCGATTTTCTCTACGTGCTTGCATTTTACTGACCACTCTTCTGCGCCCATACTTGATATCTTGTCTTCGCATAGAGCTTTAGCTTGATACGTAGTGAAAGATGTATTTCTTATAACCACATGATGTTGACTTCGGCCCAAATTAACTCAATGGGATTGAGGTCTGGGTGGTAGAGCGGAAGTCGTAAGATGTCATGACCCTGTAGTTGAACAGTTTCGTCCAAGGCGTACCGGAAATGCCTTTGTTTATATAGCTGCACAAGTTTGTAGAGTTCAGGATAAAAGGATATCGTCGCAGAATGGTATTCCGTTTTTTGAAAGCCACAACTTCATATCTTGCTTCCTACTTTTTGAAGTAGGAGCTTTATCCATTTGTATGTTATGGTAGGGCGCGTTATCGAATACTAGTACTGAATTTGGTTCTAAATTCGGTAACACTTTTTCCTTTATCCACTTCATAAAAATGTCCCCATTCACATTGTCGTGGTAGTCTCCACTATGGTTGCTTGCTTTCCAACATGTAAAAGCATTGGGCAAGAACCCTTTCTCTCCATCCGCATGGATAATTATTAGTCTCTCGCCCTTGGAAATCAGCACGTGTAACCCTTCATTTGAGCCATTTGACCAAGTTTGGTTAGATACATGAGACGATAGTATATAAGATTCGTTTAAATAAATTATGGGGCGTCCTTGTTCCCTGTAATTTTTCAACGCTCTCAAGTATGTTATCCTCTTCTCTCGGATTTCCAGCTTTTCAATTATAATTTCCTATTGTTTACCGTCCTTCTCCAAGTAAATTCCAGGTCCTTTAATACCCACCTAAAACTTTTCTCACAACCCTGGAAATATATTTTGTCCCTTAGCGCCTCCCTCAAAAGTTTTGCAGTCGGTATTCGATGTTCTTCAACATGGAAGTTGTCAACTATTCTACGTCGTTGACGGTTTAGTAAAACTTGCCTCACACATGTTACTAACCTTCAACTTGTTAAGTTAACTGTTTATTTTAGTCACAACTCGCTCTGACACTCCAGTTGCTGCAGCAGTTCTTTGGCGAGCCTTTGACAACGGAATTTTAACAGTTTGATGGTCTGCCTCTTCCTTCATAAATGTATAAACATTACTCACAATTTCGCGAGCCTGACTATGAATAGGCTTTTGACTTTTGACTTTAACTCAACAGACATTATCGGTAAAAGCGAAGCACAAGCTACACTCAGCACTGTCACAAAACAGACTGATTGTAGCGAGTGCGATGAGTTATTTGCGTCAATACGATTCCTGAAAGGAGGGTTTTAACCATGAGTCAAAGGAAATGTTTTCGGGACGCAGCGCATAATGCTACCCCGCCACCCCTCCCGCCGATCACCGCACACTCCAGGTCACGCGCACAGCTAAAGTCCTCGAACTGTACACAAGTATTTACACGGCTGCATCACCGTTTGTTAGAACGTGGATCTGTGCACAAGGAGCGGAGTGAGTTGGGAACAGCAGCGTTGGATTTGGACAGAGTTAGATAAGATCAGGATATTAGTAGCAGGGTTCCGGCAGGTGACATTGGCGGGAGTAAAAGTACAACTTTGAAAGTTTTACAGAAGAAGAAGTGTTATGGACAGACAAAGCTCTTTTGAAAAGACAAGGGATATTTAAATTTCACAACATGCACATGTGGAATACTGAAAACCCAAAAGCTACAAGAGAGCAGTCATTTCAGAGAAGATTTATTTTTAATGCTTGGGTAGGTGTGTTTAGCGATCGTTTCTTGGGACCTCACATTTTCAGGGAAGTTTAACTGGAAATAATGCATCTTAAATTTTTGCAACACAATTTGCCTCAAATGTTGGATGTTTCGAGACCGTTAAGATACTATTTAAAAACAAAATGGCACTCCTTCTCAACTTACTTTTGACGTCCAAAATTGGTTAAACGCTAACTATTCAACTGGGATAGATACAGAAGGTCCTGTACCTCAGCATGCAACTGATCTCAACCAATGGACTTTTTGTGTAGGGGTTCCTTGAGTATGAGGTGTATGCAACACCTGTATATAACGAAAAGGAACTTTTGAATAGGATCCAAGTTGTAGCGCAGAAACTTAGGAAAAAGCTAAGCCATAAAGTGACTGTTGGAGCAATACAAATGAGAGCCAGTAACTGAATAAGGAAGAACGGAGGACTATTTGAAAATAAATTGAAATCAAACTCTAAGCTCTAAGCTATGGGGCTTTATTTAATAAAAAAAAACTATGCCTGAATTATTAGTTTGTATTAACAATATTTAGAAATTGAACAGCAATTATGTTTTGCTAGTGAAATTTTGATAATGTCGTGTTTTACACTATTGAAACTCACATAACTGTTCTTTAATGATAAAAAATAAAAAGATGTATAATATTTTCTGAAAGTTTAGGTTTTGGAGCAGTTTCTATGGCATTTGTTAGTCTCTATCATGTTTCTAAAGAAATGTGAATGTCAGCTTCCACTTTTAATTTTTGTTTTAAAGAATGACTACTTAAGTTTAAGTCGATTTAATTAATATGTCTGCAGACCCATTAATAGTAATCCACTCTTAGTGAAAATTTAATTAAAAATAAAATGGTAGTAATGCAGTTCGACAAATGTATCGGAATGCCATCTAAATTTAAGATTTTTTACGAAATGTTCATGTTTTTATTAACACGAAAATAATCTTTCTTTGGGTGTATGAGCAATAAAAACTTTTAATTTCCGTTTCTGAATTAAATTTATGTTGTATTATCACCCACAAAAACATTTAATATCAGGTCATGGCAGCCAACTTAACAGTTGTGATAAACAAAATTTAAAATGATTGCAAATACTTATCCTTGTTAAGCTGAACACCTTAGTAGGGTCAAGCTGCAACATCACTCTGCTGTTAAAGAATAATTTCCCGTCAATATTCATTGAGATTTTATTTTTATATTTGCATACTATATTTATTACTTTTATAATTAGAAGACTTCCTTCATTACACTCCAATTTCGTTAAGTTTAGGTACATATGTTTATAAATTCAAGGTTATAGTTGAGGCTGTAAGTTCTATTGGACCAAAACAATACATTTACCTGAAAATTTTGGTAATATATTCGTTATTATTATTTGTAATAATAATATTAGTATAAGGCATAAAATAAGTATTGTAATAATAATAAGTTTAAAAACTTAGCTAATGGGGGGGGGGGGGGGGGGGGTACCGAAAAATATCCCCGACCAAACAGTTACCTGTAAACTATCCTTGATAACTTATACCTATAAATTACCTGGAAATTTACAGTTTGTTTAGCTGAACTCAAGAAAATGTAGATGATATGTTGCCTTATTAAAAGTATTTAATTATTCAAGACATTTTACATATGTCGGGGAATATAAAGATTTCGTCGTGTGGAGGTCTTCTTAACTAAATTTGCTAGGAAAGACTGCGGAACACATTAACGCAAACACTAAATAGTTATTGAGTGTAACTCCTTTCTGAGTCGCCTGTTTAATCCGGAAACTGAGTTTGTTAAGGTCCAGTAGAACCAGATGTTAATAGGCGGTTTGTATCAGAGGTAGAGCACATTTAAAAATCGATTTCTCCTAGACACGGTTTGTGCTACAGGCTTCTTCTCTAAAGGTTTAATGGTCCATCCGAATAGATTTTTCAATTTATTATACCATAAACTTCAGAGACTTATGAACTACGATGGAACGCTTTCTTACACTTGTAGCCAGTATTACCAAATTTGCTCAATATAATACTTGAATAACGTAACACAAAAGTTACAGTATTTGAAAATCATTCTTCATACTTTAAAATGGCCTTTCTAAATAATGGTTACCAGATCACAGTTATAAGATATTATTATTTTCACTTTTCATAAAAGTAGAGGATGCGTTCTTTATTGTTATCCTATTATTTTATTGAGTCACATACCTGTAAATGGAACTTAACAAACGGTAAGATGAGAGTTATTACATACTACACAAGGTGGGCAATACTGCTAAAACCCCTTGACTGTTATTATTTGTCTATTTGTCTATTTCAGGGTATGTTCAAAAAAGTTTACTCTATTTCATTGTAGCAAACTATATAATTTGACAATTACTTTCTACAATCTCTTATGATAGGTATAACTAAAATAAACTCACATTTTCCAGCAGTAGTTTATGATGGAGAGTCGTAGAACCATTTAACTGGACCAGGAACTGACCGAGAGGTCCACCTGTGTTGCAGGGAGGGAGCCACCACAATTTAGTGGAGTTCTGTGTCACTGTCACACTCATGTTGCGGACCGGATCGGACACTAGACAATAGTATATTAGTAATGCTTCTTATTAAAGTTATAATTGGTGAAAAAATGAACTAAGTATATTTCAGAAGTCTAGATTACACCGTAGTAAAAAAATTATAAAGTATGAAAAAATAAAACATATAGGTTTAAAGACAAAACAAATTTACTATAATTAATACGATAATTAAAATGCTGTTTGTTATTTCATCCTCATGTTGTAGAAATGTCACGCTTATCTTCATCATTTACTTGTTTAGATAACATTTCTTACTGTCCTTAAATATTTTTGCAAGCCACAATAAAATATCAAATATCAAGATGGCAGCTATGTTTTAGATGTATAAAATACAATATTAATTGTACTTTTAAGCAAAGTAGCTTTATTGGGTAAACCAATAAATCTTGACGTGGTACGAAAATATTTCTAGTAACACATTATAAAGGCAATATTATAACCCAGCAAGATTTACAACCAAAATTTTATAATTTATGCATGGCAGCCGCTTATTTGTATACATAATTCAGTGTGGAATTTTATACCTTTAAAAGGTTTAATAAGGACTTTAATGCATGTGTGAATCACCCAAACATGTAACATGAAGTGTAGACGTCTGCCGTTTAAAGAGCTTCTGAGATCAATGCGGTTTTCATACGAGTTATAAATACCTTCTGTATTGCGGTACTTTTAATCAAATTTGGCAGTTGTTGACAAACTGAGGTCCTGCCTAAGAATGCAAACGTTCATGTACTACCGTCCTGTGCCTCCCAGTTTTGTAGTAGTCCCTGCCTCTGGTCTCATAATAGTGAATATCACTACCTCTAATGTGATCGTATTTTGATCTGAAAAAGAGACGTCTCTAGAATTTAAAGGCAGGGTGTCAACAGTTTCAGATTTCTGATTGCTGGTCTGTACGACTCTCTCCATTGAAGTTTTACAATTGTTCGAACGGCTGTTTTCTGGAGTGAAAACACTCTAGACAAATGTGTGTTTGTACAAGCTCCCCACGAGACCTCTCCTTATGCCAGGTAGAGTATATAAATAAATAAATAAATAAATAATCTTTATTTTGCCAAAAAACAAGTACAAAACAGTACATTTTCATATACAAGTACACAACACAGTTTTTACAATACCATGAGTTCAAAATATAACAATAAAAAGGTAGAATAAATTAACACAATAACAATATAAATAAATATAAGGCAAAATTAATAGGAATCCCCTAGGCAAAGCCTGAGCTGGGATCTCCATCACTTGTTTTAAACAAAAAGAATGAAACGGCTAGCAGCGAAACGTAACACATAGTTTAAAAATTATGTATGAAAAAGAGATTGATTAAAAAACATACTGTGCCATTGAATGGAAATTATTTCTTTGTAACTTCAATGGTAAAAATCTCCTTCACCAACATACCAAGTAATTATATTTACAATTCAAAGAAATAAAAAGACACTAAAGAGATAGTGACAAATACCAGTAAGCAAACAAATAGATGTACCAAAAACACATAGGAAATTCAGGCAAGAAGTAAGTGCAAGCGATTCAAAATGTTCAAGACTCAACCTACTTTACTATTTTTAATATTTTATCGACAGCTTCTTGTTCAAAAAGCCATTTTTTCAATTGTTTCAAAAACTCTCTCTGTGTTGTGAAGTCGCCAATTTTATAACTAATTATGTTAAATAATCGTGGTGCAAAACTACTGTAAAATATTTGATGTATATTTAAATCAATCAGGGTATATCAATCAGGGTATATCAATCCATAATACGCCGTCGTCAGTATCAGAGTTGGGCAGTATTAGGATAGCTGCCTCAAAACATGGACAATTTTGAACAAACTTTGGCTAATTCACTATCCCGTGTCAACCCTCGATCAAGGTGTATTCCAAGGAATTTAGTCGAGTAGATTTCTTCGATCTCAGTCTCCTGCAACATCACTAAGATTTTGATCTGAGATGGCTGGCCTCAAGTGAAATTGAACACACAACAATTTTTATGGGTTTTTTTTAAGATTTAGGTCATTAAGATTGAGCTCAGTGAATGTTGTAATTTTAAATTCTGTTTTTACTTTTAAACAGAGTCGTGATCATCGGCATACTGGACTATCTGTTCTTGGTACAAAGACGAGCCAGCGTCGTTGACATACAATTGAAAAAGTAGCGGACTGAGGATGGATCCTTGAGAAACCCCATGACCCAGCTTACTCCCTCCCGACCACACGTCTATAACCTATGATGCCTCTATATATATATATATATATATATATATATATATATATATATATATATTTATTTATATACATTGAAGATGATACAGGGTTTACATCTTCTCAGTTTTAAACATTTTATAAATAATACATTATCAATAACTAGATAAATAATAACCAGAAAATAATTACATAAACATAAACTACATAAATTATACAGTTTATACGTTGAGTAATGATAGCATAGATCTAGGTGTTGGAGATATAGATTTATTTTAGGAAAAACATGTTGTTAAGCATAAATAGTTGAACAGCTTGAAACTAGTTGTATCGTTCATTCTGAGAGCGAAAAGTCAACTCACCTCCAGGGAGAGTTGCAGAAGTGACAGGCGCACTTGGAGGTCCGGGGCCGCCCTTAGTCGCGGCCGCTACAGTCGCTAGGAACTGCATTTCGGCTGGTAGTTCTGTGATCACCGCAGCTGTCGTAGTTCCGTTCACTACCATCTGTAGAGGCTGGAGGGTTGGCAGCTGGCACCCTGGTGCTACCTCGTACCTCAATGTGCGGTTCTGGAGTATAACAGTGTAGTTGTTGATTGTGCCAAACTTCTGGTCTGGGACACCCCATTGCACTCGCACTTCAGAGCTCGAGATGGCAGTCACTGTCACATTCTTTGGTTGGCTAGGAACTGAAAAACGTATTTATTGTTTAGTATGCCGATATTTATGGACAGACACAAGTAAAACAACATGAAAAAAACATGTAAGCGGGTGCTGAAAAGTCGTAAAACGGGCTAATATCGTCTGTGTCTATTCTACTGACTCCTCCCTATAAAAGAATATCAGGATACTGAATACATGTTAAAGTAGGTGTTTTGCGTAATAACTATGTGTATAGTTGTCTAACTTCATCTGATATGGTTACAGTAATATTAAGCCACTCCTGAACTTGCACATAAGATCAGTATTTAAAATTTGAGCGCCGCAATTTTGTTTAGGATTAACCTTTTGAGGTCTAATTTGTGGCATGATGAATTAAGCTCTTTAAAATAGTGTGCATATCTGTCTACCTTTACCTTCACAATTATCTACCGACTCCTTACGGCCCATATTCCTCAGGTGGTGAATTGCATAAAAATAGTTCACTTATGTCACTGCACAAAGTGTTATGTTTGTACGTTTACGAGTACAGAAGACATTATACTGTTTTAAGACTTTTCAGCACCCCTGTATATTTATTGCGAGCTAACCGTTTAAGTATTATGAAAGCTACACATAATTAACGTTTTCCTCCGACCACTTTTGAAGCTATTGTTTTCAGATAGAGGGTTTTTCGTCTTGAGATATAATTCTAAAGATTTCTTTATTGTATTATAATTTTATACAGAAAAACGTTATAGGGCCTACATTTCAAAATAATTCCTGCACATATATTGTTTGAACTGTAGAAGATGTGGTTTGTGTGATGCAATAAAGTCTACTAAAGTCGTGTAAGTGGTTGAATGCATCTGAAAATTACTGTTTACATTAACTATTAATATCTATAGATATAAATTAAAGATTTCCATTGCTCTAATTCAATTGCAACTATTGCCTCATATATTATGGAAATGCTACATTTTTAAAACGTTATTAACTTTTCAACAACTTTACTGGGTTAACATAAAAACATAAAAAGGATTAAATTGTGAAACTAGACTATTTATTGTATACTAACAATCAAACACAAAGAAACCCGTTCTACTTGATGCTATGTGTGAAAAACGTTGCGCAAAAAATATATAGAATCATGGTGCAGATTTAGAATGAATGTTCATATTTTTCAAAATTGCATGCTTAAATTTGTGTATTTCGACACATTTTTTATGTATTTATATTTAGCTCAGAATACTCGTAAGTTCAAGATCTGTGACAAAAAACCTTTTATTTTTACAAAATATAAGGTAAATATTAGATTTAAATAAAGCAATTTCCTTAAAATGTCCTAAACTGTTATAGAAAGTTAATATGATCCCTCATCTTCGCCCTCATTCATATCTCTCTGAGTGTAGAATAGTCTACACAAGTGCGTCGTTTTTGCTCCGATTAATTGTCAAAGATTTGTGATTGATAGTGATTAGACTGTTAGACTTTGGACTGAGGTGTGTTAACCTCTGGGTGTGGATTTGAGGTAAGCCAATATAGTGCGCACGATTGCTTATCAATTGATATTAATTTTTTCCTATAATTGAAAAATGCCATTCAATCATTCGCCTGTCATGACGTGCTGTGGCAGTGGAGCAGGGTCCAAGGTCAATCCACCTGCCCAACGAGCTGTGTTCGACCCGGCCTTATAAGTTAGCCCTGATAGCAGGCAGGCCGACACTATAGCTGCCGTCCGCGGTGCCTTATCAGACGACAGCGTTATTGCGTGCATTGTAAAGCTCGTGACGACTCACGTTTCTGAGTATCTCAACTCCACCGTCCTAAATGCGCTGACCGAAATAGAAACATTGAAGGTAGAGGTGGTGGCGAGACTTAGGTATCAGCTGCCACTTGTGAATATCAGCTCGGAAGGCTATGAGTTCGAGCAGTACCAGCGGTGTGACAACTTGTGAGTGTTTGGCGTAAAAGAAGGAGATAACACGGATGAGATGCTGGTGAAAAAGCGTACCTAGATGTTGGGACTCAACGTTAGCCTGGGCGACATACATCACTCTCACCGTGTCGATGCTGTTCGCCGGAGTGATGACCGCGGCCCATCATCGTCAGGTTTGTCAGCTACCGTACACGGAGGGAGGTCTTCAATAACAAGAAGAACGTACGAAGTGAACGTTAGAGAGGACTTGATGCTCCATCGGTGGGAGCTGTTCCAGCAGGCGATCTCCAAGCATGGGGCGCGAAACGTCTGGACTATGACGGCCGTGTAAACTGGGTGACCTCTGGCAAGAAAAGACGCTCGGCTACATAGTCATTGGACAATTAATATGTTTATCGCTCTCCTTTTCTTGCTAAATAACCATACTGACATGAATTAAATATAATGATTTATAATAATAGATTAGTACCTATCCTAAAGATAAATAAATGATTTTCTTGAATTGTACTATGTGTGAGTGTATAGATGTGCGTGTGCTTGTATTTGTATTTGTAAATTCAAAAAGTAATTTAATAAGTATGAGATAATACAAGCATAAATGTCCCATGTCCTTGCGAGGTTGTATGCGGATATCAATAATACATTTAGTAGTTTTAAAAAAAGTACTGGAGTATCCTCAGCGCAGTCCAGTTGACTTAAAAATATTTACATATTATATATATATATATATACTGTTTACAGAATTCTATATAACCTACTGGCTCAATGATTTTGTATACCACTAATTTAAAACATTATTATAAACTATCGAATGTTAATCAGTGAACCATTATACCTTGAAATATGCTACAACTCACAAAATTTTAATGTATATAAATATATATACATGTATATAATTATTGTGCTTGTGTGCGTGTGTATGTTTTCACAGCACACAACGTGTTTATTCAGCAAATATTCTGTTTACAACATTTCTGTTTACATTCTCCCAATGCAAGACGCGTACGGGAGCTTTCTTATTTTGTATTATTATTGTTTATTGCATTTCTTGCTGATATTATTCTAAAGATGATAATGAATTTATTCAGTGAACATAAATAACATAAGTAAATTTGAATTATTTACTCACTTCATAGATACATTAAATAAACATGCAACCAATTACATAGTAATCATAAACAACTCACATATCAGAAACATTTATCGATAGTAAGTAATGATATTAGTAGTACAATATTACGTGCTCTAATTGACTATGTCAGTCATGTGTCGCTTAGGAAACGGAAACAATTATTTGCATGTGGTGTTAACTATAAGCAAAATGAAAGCCATAACATATATTTTGCCAACACCTGAAGACTTTTTAAATAAACTAAACACACACACACACACACACACACACACACACACACACACACACACACACACACACACACACACACACACACACACACACACAAGCCAAAATTAATATATATATATATATATATATATATATATATATATATATATATGAAACAACACATCTACACTTTCAAACAAGGCTAATATAACCGCTTCATATAATTACTTCTTATATTTTATTTAAGATGGAAAAGAAAGTAATTTATTTTTCTCGGCTTATTCTAAAGACGATTCACATGGTAATCCCATTTCAAATAACTATCGACTTATAAACCTAGATATATCACGCTGTCTACTTCAATATTTAGACAAACATTCAATATTTGAACAAATACAACGATATTTACATTGATGTGTCTGATCACATTAAATGATCCGTTTGATGATTTATCTTTAGACTTTGATCCATTGATTAACAGTTAATTACAATCAACCATTCAGATATTAAAAATCCCCCCTTATTCTTAATTTTAAGCTGTCTTTAATATAGGCTGAACTGACCAAAGCCATGTCATCCGCGTAAGCGAATATAGCTTATAGAGGAGTGTAAAGGTAAATTTAATAAATCATTAATATAGATTATAAATATAATCGGCCCAAACACACCTCGCGCTGATCCCATGCTGCAGTTGTAGCATTTTAGTACTATGTGGAATATTAATTATTACTGGTTGTTTTCGCTCAGTGCAAAAGATATCAACCATTCAAAGCAATTCCACTTATACCATAACTGTTAAATTCATTTAATAACATACTAAAATCTAAGGTATCGTAAGAAAGTCAAGGAAAACTGCGAGTGTGTATACCCGTTGACCTTTTCACGGGTTACTTGCGTAATATGCTTTTGAAGAACCAGGCCAGTTCCTCTACCTGGCAGAAAACCGTAACGATGCCGAGAAAAACCGCTCTACCGCTAAAATAACCTATCAGCTTATTTTTAACAGTAGTTTCAAATATCTTAGCCTTGGAATTAATTACTGATATCGGCCGATAGGACGATACCTCCAATGGGTTTGAGTTTGCCTTATTTTCCACATTAATTATTGTATTCAGTACTTTTTGGTCTCTTAGACTAAACTGAGTGAAAACAGACTCATATTGAGAATGATCTTCTAGGAATCATATCCAAATTTATTAAATCTTAAATTAGACACAAAATTAAAAAAAATAATCATTGAATGTATTTGCTATCAAGTATACATTGCATTGCACCGCTACAACATTGCCCTCAACCAACAGCCCGTTTAGGGAATGTTTTCAGTTTTTTACTATTTTTTTTCACAATATACCTGAAAATAGTTCATTTTTGCCTGTCTTATCCTTCTAGATACTAAAAGAAAAAACTTTTATATTGCACTTTTAAAATTAAATTGTTTCTGTCTGTAGGAAAATATTTGAATAAATTGTTTTTGCTGTTAACCATTGAATTTAGATAATCGGAAATCCAGTCATGTCAAGAATAGAAATCATTCTTGCTGTTTCATTTTTTTGAAGAAAAGAGGACGCTTCACGAACTTATTGTATGTGCCATAAAATTCTGCTAAACATTAGTCAAGATTGTGCTCATTATAAACCTTATCCCTATCAGCCTATCTCAATTGCCTACTTAACATTTAAATATCTAAAGTTTTGACAAAATAAGTTTCGTTATTATTCAAAAAAACTCACTTGAAAGCTCTAGATCTAATCCAATATGATCTGGTTTTTCATTCTAGAATCCTACAAGTAAAATCTACATTCTTGGAATTTCTGATAAACACTTCATCAATGCAGGACGCAAAGTTGCTAAATACTGTGGTTGGGGTATTCATAACATAAAAACTCATAACATGATAGTAAGTTTAAATTATCCTTATCAGTGCTATTATTATTAAGGGTATATACATTTAGATCTCCAATAATAATTGTAGGATTATAAGATATTTTCAAAATCTGATAGAAATTGCTCAAATTAAAATTTACAGTTTGCGATATATTTCACAATGAAAAGATCGAAAAGGGTATTGTAGTAATTGAAAGTGTGTGTGTGTGTGTGTGTGTGTGACGCGTGCGCGCGTGCGTTATGTTATTTTACTTTGTTTGATTTACATACAACTTTCAAACTTAAACACTATTTCAATAGTATTGGCTATAAATTATTAACTAACATTATTAATATACGTCTATATATTTTTCGGACTTTATTTTAGTACCATTGTATTTATTTATTAATATTATCTACAGAGTGCAAGGATGTATTTCCTTCTCTTCTTATAAAACATGGAATTTTGCATATCAGTGTATTGTGTTGAAATGAAAGGATTGTAGGAATGTGTGTATACGTGTGTCTGTAGCAGCGAATTTTATCCATATCCAAAACCATTTAAAGTTGCCCATGTTAATGATAAGTCATTGAGGGGACACGTGGACGATATAAGTGCTACATTTTGGCATCACACTTGTCAGTGTCATGGCTAAATCCGAGTATTCCCAGTGTTGAGATATCAATAAGTGGATACGTCCTGGAAAGAAATGACAAGCTCAATTAAGTGGGTGGAGGTGTCGCGGTATACACCAGACAACAGTTATTTAAGGATTAAATTACTAGATGCTTCGCCTCTGGGTACTCGGCTGGACCTGAATATCTGTTCTTAGAAATTGGGCTCTCTGGTTCGGATCTGCTACTTCTGGGTGTTTGTTAGCGCCCTCCTAATACTGAGCATCTGACCAACTATTTCCTGTGTTCTTTTCTATAAAACGCCTAAGCCTTCTGAAAGGTCTTTAAAATATACTATGTGTACTAAATGTACCTATAAGATGTACTTTAAGCACGATGGCACTCCGTAGAAACTCAGTCGACCGTTAATGAAATGCTTGGTACATTAAATTCACTGATCTGTCATTTTTCAACAAGCATGCTCTAATTGTTAAAAACCGATTGGATTGAAAACATGCGCCCAGTGCCTTGGCTCAAATCACTCAAGAAATTTTTAATTTGTTGGCTCCTCGAAACGCAGTCTACTGGAAAACCAGAACTGGCGATGCGGTGGCCCATGGATCAGTATCGTCCACTCCGAAACAGTGTTAATCAGAACATTCGTGATTCTAGCTTGAGATACATCAACACGTTATTTCCCAACAAGAAACATACTTCATCGGTCATGTGGCGTAATGTGAAAAAGTTGGACTTTGGCAAGCAGCCCTCTCCAATCTCAGTCCAAGTTCCCTTCAATGTTTTAAATAATGGTTTCTATTATTTTCTCCACCAAACAATAATGTTACACTGAAAAAATATATCTACCAACTGCAAGGTCTGCTCCCCACGCAGCATGCTTATCCTCTGTTATAACTTAATGCAGTGTTGTAGTTCGATTTCCTCCATGTACAACAGTATTAGTACCAACGTAACTGGTGCTGATGGTATATACATTCGACTGGTGAAACGTGTCTTGTTCGCCATACTGAATAATTTTTGTTCATCTCTTAACCACACAGGTTGAGTATACTAAATCTTTCGATACTGTTAATCACACTCTATTAGTAGAAACGTTGAGAGACATAGGATTTTCCACCGATGTCCTTACATTGATGGGATCTTATTCAGGTATAAGACATCAGTTATGGTTGATGACATCAGATCTGACTGGAAGCATGTTACTTGTGTGCCATAAAGATCCTTGCTTGGCCTTTTATTTTTTTACAATATATAAATGATATAAGCAAGGCATTGACAAATAAGGTTTCACTCTTATACTGATGACTTATATGCTCACGGGATGTTAGTAACATAACTAAACTATTTAAAACATTACCTCGGACATTCAACAGATTTTACTTTGCACTGAAGCTCAACTCGGGCAAAACAACCTATAATAATTGGGCATTTTAGACTTTTGAATACAGTTGACTTTAAAACCCCATGTGAAATATTGGTAAACGGGGACGCTGTAATATACTCTAGTAGTGTGAGAAGTTTGGGATTTGGGATTGCAAAAACGCGGGGTTGGACTGACTACGTTGTAGCTACCTGTAAAAAGGTATTTGAAGCAGTTCGTACGCTAAAGAGAATGCAACATTTTTTTGGACCCCATATAAAATATCTACTGATTAAATAACTCGTATTTCCTCACTTCCTTTACTGTTGTGTCGTCGTTGATTACAAGAATGCTGTTTTGAATAATACAAGTTGAATGGAGAAAATCGACAATTATTGTTTACTCTTTTGTTTAACTTGAAGCGAGATTAGCATATCTCACATTACTATGTAAAAATGTTACCGTTAAATTGCACGATATAAGAAATTTCGGAATCCTAATTTTCCTTTTTTCTATCTTAAAAACCGGGTTTCCATAATACTTTGAAAACTGTTTTGAGTCCATAGCTAATTTTTATGAAATTTAACTTTTCACTCATGGTAAGAGGTATGGTAGGAGGTAAGAGGTATTTGAAAATGAGGTATAGAGATAAATGGTAATGGTAAGGTAGTAAGATGATCTGCCCTAGGTACTTCTACCTCTAGTTGTTTATTTTGTTTATGGTTATTAAAATGTATCTTAGATATACTATACATACTATAGAAAATATGTATGATTGCAGCAACGTGATTTCATTAGTCCATTAAATGAAGCTTACATTTTTCGTACACTCAATGGTTTTCCTGTTATAGAAATAAAATACTATACTTTGCCACAGTATACCTACTTATTTTGTTTCTGTACCACAGTACTTGACCAGGAAATTTTGGCAGAAGTTGAAACTCTTTGTAATAAGGTTTAAATGGGTACAAATAGAAAATATTTTATATGGAAAATTTATGAGAAAAAAGAAAATTATACAAAAAAAAACTGTAAAAACGTAGAAAAACTAGAAAAAAAACTTGAGAGAATAATAAATTAAAATGGAGTAAACGTATAATTTAAAATATGTAATTTTCTTAGATATAGAATTTTAATTATTCTGTGTATGTTTTAATTTCGTGACAAAATACCACCCCTATTATTTGATAATACATTTTTGTATATATCGATATTCTATGCAATCACAATCATAAGTATAGACAAAATTATTTTCCAAATCGATGATTAATACTCTTGCTACGTTCAACATCTTTACAAATGTAGTCGTGTGATGAAATAAATAACGTTAACATAAATATTCATTTACATTTCGTTCATATGTTTCGTTGTGGTCTTTGATCTACTAACGAAAGTTCTATTTTAATTTATAAAATACAATCTGCATCACAAATATATTTATCATACATCTACTATCTAATTCAATACCGAAATAATATAAAACTATTAATTTGTAGAGGTTATTAGATGTGATGAACTCACCATCCATTGCTGTACTGAAAGTAACTTCTGAGAAATAGGATGATCCTGCATCGTTGACGACTACTCCTTTACATTTGTATTGTGTGAAGGGCTGTAACCCTGTGATGGTGACTGTTATTAGTGAGGCGTGGGTGTAGTTCACGTTTCCTGCCAAAGGCTCGCAATTCACAATAAATTTAGTGATTCGGCAGTCCGAATCTGACATATCGATTTTCCACTCCAACACTACCATCGTTTTTGTAAGATTTAATATAGTTGCCTCGCCTGGAGCTGGAAACACTGAAAAAGATAGAAATGTAACATTTTCCCAACCTCATTTCTACTGGATTAAAAACCTTCTATGCACCTTTAAATACAACATGGTGAAAATAAACGTGAAAGTGATTGGTATATTATACACGAATATGATCCGATGAAATTTGAGGCGGTGTTATCTTATCTCTGCTGACCACCAGTCTTTCCCGGTATGACTAGAATAGATCACATTCTCTCTGCTTAATTTACCCTTTGTCTGCAAAATAGATGAATGAAATCATACGTACGTATATTTGTTTACGATAACTGCTGATGATGATGCTTACATGTTGCAACTTATTTGAGACGATTCAGTAATTTTCCATACACGCAACACTTGCAAAAATGTTATACCATCGAAATATTTTCATGCAGACGGCACTAGTATATATTTACAAGTTAGATGCTATGAGAGCGTTCGGTAGTGCTTATGTCATTTCTTAACGTCGTATGGTACTCTAACCACACTATACCTAATAAGAATGCTTTCTACACACAGTTGTTCAGACGGCTAAGAGATTCACATAAAAAATTAGTCATACAAAATGTATACTAATGGTTTCCTGAAATGTCTCACCCTCTACCTAAGTTATCTTTAGAAATGACTAGAGCAAGAACCTTTTTTTCCTTGACTGATGTAACTTTCTGTATATGAGTTGTTTTATCATGTGCCTTGTATGTAGGGACTTGTATTATAATTAAATGTTAAATTTTGATCATATACTGAGTGACTACAGCGCCATTGTGCTACTTAAAATACTTTCATATTATTACTACATGAAAACTTAATTCTGTCAAGAAAACCATTAAACTTAGGTCTATCTGAAATTGAATACATCTGTCTGCTTAAATCCGTCCGTATTTAATAAAAATATAGTTCAAAACATTATCTTGAAATAATTAATACTTAAACAACTTCATTTTGAAGTATAATTCAAAGAACAATTTAAACTATTACACGTTTAAATACCAATTTTACAACATTACGTTTCTGCAATTTTTCAGAGTAAACTTGTTTTCCTGTACTTATCTTTAGGATTTCCCCTACAGTTATCTGCAGGAAAGAGATCCCACAGATCTCAAAGCTACAAAGATGCACCTTCACCTCAACGACAGTTTCCCATATATTCTGCTTGTTCTCCAGTTAGTTTTCTACTAGTATATCTTCTACGTCCACCCTATTTAAAAGTGAGTTTTGAATCAATGCATGCCCAAAACCTGCCCTCAACCTTGCGATCTATGGAAGAACATAGATTGCGATCGTGCAGCTTTGAGATTTGTGGACCGATTCCTTTCCTGCCGACAAGAACCCTGCAGGACACTGCTGACGATTAATTCTAAGCTTTATTCGAGTATGTTATGCAAAACTTCAAAGTTTTATCAAGTTGTAAATTAAATGTCCATAATTGGAATTATTTAAGCTTAAGTACGCAGATGTAATTAATTCCAGACATGACCCAGTTTGATTCTTATCTTCACACCATAATATTTTATCTTGGCAATTAATGTCATAAACAAAATCAGATACTTTGTGACAAAGTAAAATAATTGTATGAACGTTGTAAAGACTGTCCTGAAAGACAATAACAGTATATATATTTATACATACCTTGGGGGCTGACTGTTGAACTCTCAAATGACTCCTTACCAAGTTTACCACCAATCCCCACTACTTGAGTTGTTATAGTGTAAGTCCTGCATGGTACCAAATTACTTATTTCTACAGTCGAAGAAGACGAAACATTCACCTGTAAAGCACACAATAATTTCATAAGGTGACAATTCGTGTTTATTACATTATCTTGTCAGTTATTTGTTTCTATATACTTTACTGATTATTTGTACAGTTAATGAACATTTCTATGCAGATTAATATTTAAGCAGATTTGTATTCATATTTGTTTTGGCCATTTTGAGGTTTAGATTCTTAAACAAGATATAATCTCATAATAAAGGGAAGCTTTAGTCTGATTGATAAAAATCGTTCTTGTGGCTGTAATACGTTTCAATTCTGATATAGCACTAGCGTTTTTAAGGAACATTTGTAGATGTTGATTGGGTAGATTTGTATATTAATGTTGATATAAATTTTGTCTTTCTTTATTTTGGTTCATAATTTATCTTCAAGATTCAAAAAATTTTGTCAATAAGTGCAAATCCTATAAGGGAAATAAGGAACTACTTAAAACTAGATCAGTCATGTATAGTTGGTTTACCCTTCAATAAAACTATCGGATAAGGATTAGTTTTAAAAATATAAAAAATGGTATGATACCAACTAACATAGTTAAAGCGATAAAAGATTCCAATTATAATTGCATTGATAATGCCAATAAAAATATTAAGCAGCCTTAGACACTAATCAGCCTAATAATAAGGAAGGGGCTACAAGAAAACGGGTTACTTCTAATTAAGTAATGTGAACATCAATAGAAAACTTCTTTCTTACACTATTTCAAAATATTAATAAGATTGCAATGATACTAAATTTGGATATATGTTTTTCCTATTTGCTTATTAAATTTGATAAGTCTATATCTGAATCTATCATTTTTGGAAAACATTGAAACACAGATGGCAGGATCAGTAGGATAAAACCTCAGAGATTCAATAAATGAAGAAGTTCTGGTCTCTTGAGTCTTTAGATTAAAAGATTAATTAACACTGTTATATTTCCTATGGCATTTTAATTTGTATTACTTACGCAAAGTATATTTTTGCGGAATGTTTTGTACTAACTAAAGTTATCCCAGTTTTTAGAAAACCAGAAATGATGTTAGAACTATGGTGATTATGCCACTTTTAGGTATAATCGTAGAGTTTTTTTTACCTGTTCAACTATATTGACTAATTTATAAATTTATTGCACTCTAACTAATTTGGTTTCCGACCTAAACACAATAGTATCTTATTTATAGAAGCAATTATAATATTTTATAATTATAACTTAAAAAGGTTGTAAATAAGCTTATAACAGCATACAAAAGAACTTAAAAGCCTTTGCTTGTATATCTTTAACGAAATAAAAGAATTTAAGTTATTTGCATGTTATCATGAATAATTTATTAAATTGCAATAAAATATATTTTCACAAAATACTTGTAAGTAACAATAATTAAGATGTTGCTGCAGAGGTACTTCAAAGTTTTGTGCTCGAACATTTTTTCTACTCAATTTTTGTTAATTATTTTGATTGTAGCGTTCCTGTAAAATATTAGTGCTTCATTTAAAAGATAACGATAATAAATCTTGTATATTTCCAGCTTGGTAGGGCTTTTGAAATGCAAAAAACTGGGTTGAGTGTAACATTTATGAATAGTAAGTCTGAGCTAATTCATTTTCTCTTACAGCTATTCCTGAAATAAATAACTAAAATAAACCAATTTAACTACTAGGCATTACTCGTGGTAGCAATTTAAGATGGAAAAAGCACTGTTTAAACGAAAAAACACTGTTTAAACCCTTGTAAGAGACTCTTTAAAATTGTGTTTAGTTCAAAAATAACTATAAACAATTTGATTTGGATCAATCTCGATACTTTTTTATCAGCTCAACATGGAATTTTACCCTATGTAATAGAGTTCATTTATGGGGATGTTCAATCAAAGAATTTAATGTTTTTATCTGAGAAAATTAAATCAATTCGAGTCTTGAAAAATACAACTGACAAGACATCAAGTTTTTTAAAAGTCCAGTTTAAAGACTGTGGGTTCTTATACATTTGTAATAATCTCCTTTATGTTAGAAAATCAGTGCTTGTAATAAAAGCTGCAATGTTATCGTATACGGTATAGGAACAATTCAGTTTACATTGTCTTTTATAACATTAGTTTAAAATTGGAACTGCATTTAAGATATAACATATTTCTTTATAATAAAAAAATTATAAAATCGCTTTAACCAAATTGCTGAAAAACCAAATATTCGATATAGTCCATAAATATCTTAACTATGCTATAATCAAATGTGTTAGGAAAATTCATTTATATACTCTCAAGCAAAGATTTTAGTACCAGTCATGGGTGAAACTGTTTTGTTTAGAGAGAATAGATAAAAATTCTATAGGATAGCGAGTATTAAATTTGGCATTCTTTTTGAAGTGTGAATGAAGGAAGTTACGTTTTCATACAAAAACCCCCCTCGTAATGAACCTTATACAATTACTCATAGAGAAAATGTAGTAAGAATTACCTCATGGAAACTGAATTTGGATCTTGTGGATATTCTGATATAATGCAAACATCTTCTAGATTCTACATTCTTTAATTGCCAGGAAATGTTAAATCCACGAGGTATGGCACTGATGTTCAGTGTCAGCTTCGGTTCTAAAACACATGTCATAAATCATTCTATTACGCTTCTATTGTTGACGTGTCACATACACACTTCAATACATAGTAATTTAATTTATATTAAACAAATAGTTTCTATGACAATTAAAACTGAATTATTAAAATACATTTACCAATTCCCAGCCTAAATACTGTAAGCATGAATAGTAATATACACAAAATAAACAATATTCTTGATTTTAGAGTAATGACTAAACAGAGCTATGTGGAGAGCCGATCACATCATGATGAGTCCATATGAGGCTGCAACTACCTGATGAGTAGCTAGTCATTTATCATTCATGTTTCATCCTCAGCCTAAACATTATGAGTTTCATAAACGACACATAATACTCTTGAATATAGAGGAATCACCAGACCGAGTTGTGTGGAGAGCCAATCACACCATGATGAGTCCATATGAGGCTGCAACTACCCTGTGAGTAGCTAGTCGTTTATCATTAATGTTTCATCCTCAGCATAAACATTATGAGTTTCATAAATATACACACTACACATAATACTCTTGAATACAGAGGAATCACCAGACCGAGTTGTGTGGAGAGCCAATCACATCATATATGAGGCTGCAACTACCCTGTGAGTAGCTAGTCATTTATCATTCATGTTTCATCCTCAGCCTAAACATTATGAGTTTCATAAACGACATAAACATAAACATATATACTCTTGAATATAGAGGAATCACCAGACCGAGTTGTGTGGAGAGCCAATCACATCATGATGAGTACGTATGAGGCTGCAACTACACTGTGAGTAGCTAGTCATGTTTATTGAGTAGCTGTTTAATGTTAGTTACATTTTTATTATGTTTTGTAATATTATCATAATTTGTTTAAATTCTTAAATATTCAGAAAATAATTTCAAGGTATTGTCTGTATAAAGTTTTCTTCGGGTTTAAACACCCCCCCCCCGCCGTTCTCTAGATTAGCGCTTAGCAACACTTATGTTCTTATTTGCGATAACTCTAATAGAAAATTACTAAAGACTTGAAACTTGATAAATGGATTCCTCTTCGTCTAAGGAATATGATTTTAGGGTACAACTTCAAACTTCAATACTTTAGGGTAGTTCTCTGTCCCTCTCTCCGTTTATCCGTATAACCGCCTGTGACAATAATATAAATGTCCTAGAGACTTGAAACTTAGTACTCGTAAATAGATTCCAAGGAGGAACTGTGTTGATTTGGGTCAAAAGGAATAGTTCTTTCGTTGAATTTAGTCAGGTCGTTCTATAATTCGTTGTATTGAATTATTTTCATCAAATGTGTATTTTACACGCGGATTAGTTGTGGTACTATTTAGTTTTTAACGTTTAACCACTGATTTACATAAAGAATGTATAATTATTATCAGATTATTATGCATTGGCTTATATTTGCACTTGTGTTAGAGCTACTATCTAGCAAACATGTCACTTATATAGGTAACAAATGTAACTGTTAAATTGAAATACTAATTATTTTATTTCGTGGATCAAAAATTCATAAAACTTCTTAAAGCATCTTAGATCTTAAATTAAATTCGAAGCAAGATGGCAACAGAATAAAACGTGATGTCTAAACTGAAAACGACAACTTATATATAGAAAAAATACCTTCATATTTAGTTGTTACGTTACGAGTGATAGTCTGAAGCCTGAAGCGATCGTTCCATGGTTGGGCCACAGCCATGTACTCGGTGCAGGGTAGCAGATGACCTGTAGAGACACTGCGGTTGAACTTAGTGGATGGCGAGATTATGACATCAGAACCAGAGGTGTACCAACTGACCTCATATTCTTTGACACAAATGAACGATATACTTGTCAATAGCACTTCTACTTCCCTGCTGGCTATTTTGATCACTTTAAACGACAAAAACTTCTCATCTGGAACAAGAATATATATCAGAACATATGGTTATCATCATAATGGTTATATGATAAATAGAAACATGTATTATGAGTAATTAAGTTTAAAAACAAAATATGATTTTTAAATGGTATTTAATGGCATGTCAGTCGTATGATTCTATAAATAAATAACAAAAGCTATTATGGTGGACACTAACCTTCCAATCTTTGCCGAACGTCTATTACGGCTGGAACACCTCTTATTTGTTTTTCACTCATTATGTGAACTGAAACAGAATCCAATTTGCAGGGACTTTCATCTGACCAGGTGATATTTTTGTCATGAGTCTGGTTCTTTATAGTCCTATTGTCGGTGGTGCGAAACGTCACCATGTAGTTTGACACACACACACTGGACTCTTCTGGCAGGAACCACTTTAGGTACAATGAGTGATGGGATACTCGGCCCATCTCGAGGTTGCTGACAGTCATATCATCTGTAAACAAAAATGTAAATGTACATGTGGTACAATCCAAACAATATGTTACTATCACCATAGTATCATGAGTGAGTCCGTAGGGTTAACTTTAGAGAAGAAAAACTAGAATGAGAGAAGTGTCAACTTGATTATTATAAATATTTAACTAAATTGAAATAAATGTCTTTCAACACTTCTCTAGTACAATTTTGGCTACCATTTTACAAACAAGGCAGGAGTGCGCACACTAAGTTTCACGTAACAGTTTAGGTGAAATTGAATGCAAACATTCAAGTGTATAGTTAATTTTGTTACAATATTTGTGTTGCTATATCATATATTTAAATTTCATTTGATTGCACTCAGCATGTTTACAAATGCCTATAGTTTTCTCTTTATTTTTAAGGCATGAAAAGAAAATTGTCAAAAAAACTGCTAATGATATGAAAAGTAATAGAAAACTAGAAGTACGCTTCGCCACGTGTCGCGTGGTAGCCTTCGCTAAAGTTGTACGCTCGTATGTCTATGAGCTATTTCAAGTCATAGGCTACACGTATCGCTATACTCATATTGTTTGAACATTTATGTATTCTGCGAATTTATCATTACCATCATAATTACCCATAAGACCATTGTAAAAATGTTCGCTAACGCTCAGCCAATTCCCATGGAGTGACATGCCTAATCTTCACCATATCTATTAATATACTTTTTTGGACTTTTTGGACAGAAAAAAATATTTTATTCCTCTTTTCAAAGGGGGTAGAAGGGGTTAACTTTAAATTTTCAAATTGCAACCTCTATCTTGTGAAATTTTATATTAAAAGTTTATTCAGTAGAAACACAATAACACTACGAAAACACCAATACTCCGTTTCTATTAAAAGTTATGGACAAATACTCCCTTACATTATATCACGCATGCATTGTGTTGATATGCATAAGAAACTGGCATTGTCGCTACAGATTATTATTTTTTTTGCGCTATATCCAGGCGTATCAGGAGTTAATTAAAACCCTGTATATAAATGAGCTTTCTACAGTTCAGTTTGCTTTCGATATATTGCGAGGACAGACAGACAGAGAAAAAGTCCAACACTACTTTGCTAACGCTCAACCAATTACGCAATACTAATGTATATATAAAATATTAATATTATTTATCAAATAGTATATAAAGAAACAAATATACGAAGAAACATAAATAATCATCAGTTTGGATGAGGTTGATACTAAATCAATCTAATTGCATTGATACAATCTATTAGGATTCATAACTCTTGGACATTTTTGGAATATATGTTTTAAAATTTGCCTTCAAACTAAATATAAATGTTGGGGCTCACCTGAAGCTTGTGTGACCACGTTAACAGAATTGTAATCAATCGTAGAAGAGCCATTCTCATCCACAAGCTTAAGATCAAAAGAGTAGCTTTGGCAAGGCTTTAAATCTAACACGCTGTACATCCTACGAATATAATCAAATTTCTTCTCGTCAATAATGGAACCATTTGCGCTCAAAGTTGAAAAAACGAATGTTTTACCACATTCAGATGGCATGTTCAACACTTGCCACTGAAGCTCCACTGATGTCTTTTTCACTTGATAGAACAGTTGTGACTTCAGAGGTTCTGAAATAACGAGATTGGAATATTAGTGAAAATTCAAAATACTACACAATAAACCTTTAAATACTAACAGTATTTTTTCAATACTTACGGACTTTTGAATATATTTGGTATTATATGTTTGAAAATAGATATTTTATTTGTATTATCCCAATTTTATAGGTACAATAGGATTTTATTACAGTAATAAACTGTTAAAGTGACTCCGACAAAGTTCTGAGTTTGAATGTCGATGAAACAAACAGCTATACACCGCTCTAAAACGTTGACTTTTTTCCGCTTTAAAACTATCAGGTCCAATCCAGTAGAACAAAACAACTTCAGGAACTAAAGTGGAATAACTAGTGCTAAAAAGTACTAAAGTTTGTAGAACTTAACGTATTGCTCGATCTAAAGTTGCGAACTGTAAAACCAGCCTTGTTGATAATGTACCAATCTTAATTATAAAATTTGCAATGTATAAGATGAACGTGTTTTTGTTCAAATTAATTTCCTATGCCGAATGTGCTGAATTTGGCTCTTTTCTTTATTTAATTTAGTTTAATAGAGTTATAAAATAATACTAATATGGTAGTAACTCAATAATATGTCAACGGCATGACACAATATTTTTAAACTATTTGATACACATGAACTATTATAAAATTGTATTAATTTTGTAAGTTAATTCCATTGAAGAATACCATAGATCCATGATCGATTACGTTATATAATAAACTGGCCAAATTTGGAGTCTACATTTTAATAAAAAAGCCGACCTATTTCCTGGAATTGGATTTAAATAAAATTTGAACAACGCTTATACTATATTATTTTAGCACAATCGAATTGATAATCATAGTCCGAATTACCTGAAGACCTGGTCAGCTGTGTGACCGTGGCATTCTTGCTGGACAACCTGCTCTCGGAGAGCTTGACTACTACTGAGGCCTTGTACAGTGTGCAGACACTCAGGTTGGAGACAGAGTACGACATACCGTGTACCGTCACCTCATCCAGGCAACCCAAGCGACTACACACTTGCACAACATACTCGCTCACACACTTGCGATATGTGTTTGGTAACGTCCAGGCCAGCTGCAGGCTGTTCCATTCAGCCTTCATTCGTAACTCCACCACAACATTGTCTACACAGTTTTCAATGCTAAATATATGCATACAGGTTGAAATTTATGCATGAGCCAAAAGAGTACTTTGTAAAAGAAACACACATCAATAAATAAATAAATAAATAAATTATATATATATATATATATATATATATATATATATACAATATGTATGTATATATATATTATATATATATATATATATATATATATATATATATATATTATATATATATATATATATACATTATGTGTATATTAATGAAGTTGAAAAACCGACAAGTACAAAACCTGTCGAGCACTGTTACTTTCAATGTAGTTGTAAATTCTGTAAATTAATAATTCATATTTACAATGGCTAAACTAAAACGATTCTATATATAATATTATATTATTCTATTTATATATACAGTATATATTACGTTTCATCAGTTTCCGACCTTTATATACTTGTTAAATATAACATATTTAACAATCTGATCTTGATTGGAAAACGGGCAACTATCGCAAACCACAACAAGATCACAAGATTTTCAAACAATTAGGGTTCATTCTTCATGAAACAACACTAAGCTTTAAAATAATTGCAAACAGGTTCGTGTACATCGTAACCCCTTCACTCTCTAATCCTCTACTATTAAATATTAAAACTGATATATATATATACAGCATGTACTTGACTCTGTCATACAAAAAAAGTTGTCTTACGACATTAAACGAATTTGAATATTATATCTGTAATATTGATGCATTTTACTACTGTCTAGTTTATTCATGCTTAAGCCTTAAAAAAGAATCAAAAATAGTTATACAGTATAGTATTTACCTTGAGTTGTAGTATTTGTCACAATAACTGAGTCTCCGAGCTGCTGTAGTGTAGAGGCTGTGCTGGTAGTACCATAGTAGTTGGGCCTGATATGGACATAGTAAACCTCACATTTTTTGAGGTTAATAAGCTCAAAAATGGTTTGGTTAGTCTGCTCATAAGAAACTGTATTACCTATTGAATCTTTAGTGTCAATTATATAAGTCTCCACACAATTCATTCCCATCTTTGGGCCTACCCAAGAGACAGTCAGGGATATGTCACTTTTGTTGTGCACTTGTATGTGTTGTACTGGTTCATTCAAAAGATTTTCTGAAACAAGATTAGAGATTTCATATTTTTCTTGAAATGGATACATTTCTTTGGAATTAAAAGATACGTTATAAGGCCAAATACGTTAATATTTATGCTATTTACTTTAATTTATTATAACACATTGCATATTATAAATACCATGTGTTAACATTACTGCCAATTCAATCACTAGATTAAAAAATAACCACAACCAATACTCATAACTTTTGTATTTTGTGAGGCCTTTCAATAGCAAAGCTATTATCGAAAGGCCTCACAAAATTCAAAATTTATGAATATCGATTGAGTGAATTTTCAATGTAGTGATAGAATTAAGAACATCCGATACAAGCTTCATCGTCACCATTACTGCCGATATTAAAATATAAACAATAGAATACCTCGAGGGAGTGTATGCGCTGTTATACCAACTGACTGTTGCGATGGCAATCCTCCCCCAAACATGGCCGTCACGTGAATGTCATAAACTGTACAAGGATTTAACTGTTTGATCTTGAAGTTCATGGACCTAGAGCTGTGGATGCGATGGGCTGTCCTTGATTTTACCTCCACTTTAAACTCGAAAAGGCAGGCGAGCGAAGGATCAGAATATTTCCAAGAAATTGTTATTTGGTCTTCAGAAAAGTTATCAATGGTCAGATTTTCCACAGTGGCATTACCTGAAATCATACACATTTATTAATTTATTATTGTTTTCTAAAATGGGCTATATGTAGTCAATATTAACAAGCTAGTATTACAACAAATGAATAAACAGTTCTTGTTGTTTATGATGTTGATAATAATTAAAGTAACTCTTCACTATTATACTAGAAAAAGTGAAATGTTAATTTATTTGTTGTCGTTTGACAATTACAAGTTTTATGACAATGTCAATATGTTAAATTTGTTATAACAAAATAAAAAAAAAAAAAAAAAAAAAAAAAAAAAAAAAAAAAAAAAAAAAAAACAACAACAAAGGCATTAGATTTATTAAATAATAGGAGAAAGTAGCCTAAATAGAGGAATCTATCGTAAATGTAATACACCCACGATAAAAACTCTCCTACTGAGGATAAGCACCTCCCCACTAAGAGCTGATCAATTTGAGCTTTAATTCTGATTTGTTTTGGATGGACTTTAGGCAATCAGGAAGTCTCCAGAACACCCTGGCGCCGTCATTAAGAGGCAAACCTGCAGCCAAAGCCGACTGGTGCTGTGTCTGTCGGAGGTTCACTCGTGATCGGGTGTTGTACCCGTGTTCCTTCCGCGGATCTACCAATGAATGATAAACTATTGAATTTTGCAAACATAACAATTTAAAAAATGTTTAGTCAAGGTAGTGTTGACAACAAATTTAATTCTTGAATGCACTTTTACAAGAGCCTCGTTTACCTAGGCCCGCAAGAACACGAATGGCTCATTTTTGTAATACAAACACTCTATTAATCTTTGTTAGGTTAGCCGCGCCCCAGATCAATAAACCAAGACCTTACGCGTGACGCAACATTAGAGCAGTAAACAGGTTTAATCAGGAACTCACTGCGGTATTGGGCAAGTTGGCACATTAGGAATACAGATGAAGAGACAGACCGGTAGACCTGGTTTATGTGAGTACGCCGCCAACTGAAGTCATCATGTATATGTACTCCCAGACATTTAACACATTCATTCTGTTGTCATACAAAGTATTCATACAACTGTGTTGTCAATTTCAATAGTAGGTGAATTAAATTCAACCCACCAAGAAAATTCCATACAAACGGGGGTTTAGGTTCATATGTAAATTTAAACGATTAAAAACTGATATATGTGTTAAAACAAACATGAATTTTAATTTCCAATTCTTTAGCAGTGACGTTGGAAAAGCTGACAGCAAGATCGTCATCGTACATAACCAGATGGTATTGTAGGAAATTATCTACCATCGGTAAATTATTTACATAAAAATTGTAGAGTGTTGGTCCCAGAATCGATCCTTGGGGGACACAGATATTTACTGAGGCTCACAATGAACGGGTGCCTTAGACCTGGGCAGAGATAGATAGGAGCTCAACCACTGTAACGATATGCGACCCAGCCTTTCTCTGACCATCTCTTAGACAATCCAAAAGATGTGAATAACTCACGCAATCGAATGCTTTTTCGTCAGATCTATCACGACTCCCCCGTCTTTTTTTGTCTATTTCAGTAATAATTTAGGGAAATAAAGCAATTTTATGCATTTAAAAACCCTCACTAATGCATTTACGCTTCGTAAATCCAAATTGTTACTTTGAGAAAATATCGTTTGAATTTAGAAAAGAAGTTAAACGGTCAAAAAAATCAATTTGAAAATTTGACTAAAAGTATATATTTTATATATGGGACGATATGAGTCTAGGAGCCAACTATCGCCTACCTTGTGCACTGAATGCGCAGTGACTGTATTCTTTAGTGCACTAGGGAACTGACCTAATCTAAAATAATGTGATATAATGGTGGCTAGTGGCCGACTGATGGCATACATACTTCATTTTACAACACTGATTGAAGCAAAATCAATCCCTGAGGATGTTTTACTTTTTAACATACGTACGGCACCAATTACTTCTTTCGAGGTTACAGGATACAATGAGACAGGACTATCAGGTACAGAGTTCTTTTTCTGGGTCTGCAAAGGGGGTTCCAGCAGGTTTCAATTTAGTAGCTGTGCAAGTGATTATTTGTGAAGTGATTATGCAATGCTTCACATATTTCCTGGTTTGCTTTTAAAACCCATAATTTAAACTCAGTTTAAAAATTTATGACATATTTTTTTTAGATTGATTAATTTATTTTTCACCCATCTGAAGTCTTATTACAAGATGAAGAGAGGGTGTTATGTAGGTATTGGGACTTAGCAGCTTTTATTACCATCGAATACATTTTTTTGTAGTGATTCTTTTTTTAGTAGGGTTTAGTTTTAAAGTTATATGTAGGTTTTTTAGAGAATGTCTCTTGAATTTATTATACCCCGAGTGAGTTACTTATTATTGATTTTATTGCGTGTTATTTTTGTTCTTTTCTTCGGACTCAACAACAAAACTGTGGCTAAATGTTTGTAAAAATGCAGCAAACATTTTATTAACAGAGAATACATTATCAACATCTCACCACGACTCTCTATATGAGGTTATTTAAAAGAGGTTATTTTAACGGGAAAAATTCCAACAGTGCCAACACCTGTCACTGAATTAAGTTGAGCAGAATGATCAGACAATACAGTCTGTTGCGAAAATGTCTACCCAAGTGGGAGAGTCAAGGCCTAAAAAAGTTAATATAGGTATCTTTAATTTGATCAGAACCACTAAGTTATCAAGTAAGACAATATTAAAGTCACCAAGGATCATTAGATTATGTCTTTTATTTAGTTTCTGTAACAATTCAGTAGTTCTTTCAATAAAAATATTTTATTTTCCGTTAGTCAAACTATATAGTTCTATTAAAGAGATTATAAAGCTTGGGTTAAGCGTACATTTTCTCCACAAATTTTAAAATTCGTTTCATCTTCCAGGTGAGATAGATATATTATTTCCGAGCTTATACCATATTTACTGAACATAACAACTGCACAGGCCAACATTAATAGGATGTGATAATGTCATAAAAATATTTATTCAATGGTAATTTTTGTCAATTTTAGAAAACCATAATGGTTTTGTTAATGCAGCCCGTCCTACAACCAGACGCTCTACCAAGGAGAGTACTTTGGGAGCATAACCCAAATTCTAAAAACGTTTTTAAAGTATGATATCATTTGTCAGTGTAGGTTTACATGTATATATTGAACTTTGAACTTGAAATATAACACTATATGACCATCAAGAACATATATGCTTACCTTGGCCATTATTGTTCATACAGAAAACTGCATAGTAAATGTGACGGTCACATGGTAAACCAGGATAATATATGAGGAAATAAATCATTCACTGAATCTAATATTGGTAAACTCCATTCCCAGACTGTTGCAGTACACTTTAGAATAGGCTTTTCTGCAGAAAATAGAGTAGGGGCTCCAAAAAGCTGCTTTTGATGCTTAGGCAAGATGTTTACTTATCACAGTCTACACCTTATAATCACACTCACGTGTCATATATAACTATATATTTCTATATAAAATAAAATATGAATATAATAAAACTATCATTCAATTAAGATAAATATAAAATACATTAGAGTCTAACAAGTTTCATCTTCTGTTTAATAGTTTAGTTAGATACGCATTCATTAGATGAAATATTTTATTTTATCTCTGGAATATTTTTAGAAGGCAAATTCACGGTACCAAATAAACATCTCGATTACATGTCCAATCCCAAGGGCATTATTGAAATCAACATAAGACCATTTACAAAATTGGTTTTGTGAATGTAAACTTCTTCCATATACTTTAAGAGGTTGTATCTGGGATAGCATCTAACCTAAAAGCACAGATTACACAAATACACATACATACGATTCGGGAAATACTTGCACACCTGAGTCCTCACCCGCAACTTAAGATCCTAAAAGTAGATTAGGTAATCAGTTTGAAGAGACTGTGATTGGTAGAGGTTTGAGTTTAAAAACAGATAAATGATTATGTTTAAAGTGCATTGTAAAAGGTATCAACAAGTAACATATTAAAATTCTTAAAATATTTCTATCCACCAAAATTATCCATCTTCTTTCAAGAGATGTTAAATCCAAACATATGTATGTTAATGAAATTATTATTCATGGAACGCTCTAATACTTGGTGTCACTCATAACTCAGCACAAACTTCAAAACACAATGTTGATGTTTAAAATACTTTCAAAGCGTAGTATTTCACCGGTAGCACTCACTGACTAACAAAAGGTGCGTTGTGTAACACCAATGCTACATGAGCCCTAACCTAATTGCGTAGTTCTTCGCTGGTAGTGCACACTGACTATTTAAAAGTGCGTTGAGTAACACCGATGCTACATGAGCCCTATTCTAAGTGCGTAGTGTTTCACCGGTAGTTGTTACTTACGATTTAAAAGTGCATTTTATAACACTGATGCCCTATCAGCGATATCCTAAAGAGCGTAGTGCTTCACCGGTAGTGCACACTGACTATTTAAAGTGTTTTGTGTAACACCGATGCTACATGAGCTCTATCCTAAAGAGCGTAGTGCTTCACCGGTAGTGCACACTGACTATTTAAAGTGTTTTGTGTAACACCGATGCTACATGAGCCCTATTCTAAGTGCGTAGTGTTTCACCGGTAGTTGTCACTTACGATTTAAAAGTGCATTTTGTAACACTGATGCCCTATCAGCGATATCCTAAAGAGCGTAGTGCTTCACCGGTAGTGCACACTGACTATTTTAAGTGTTTTGTGTAACACCGATGCTACATGAGCCCTTTTCTAAAGTGCGTAGTGCTCCACCGGTAGTACACACTAACTATTTAAAAGTGCGTTGTGTAACACCGATGCTACATAAGCCCTAACCTAATTGCGTAGTTCTTCGCTGGTAGTGCACACTGACTATTTAAAAGTGCGTTGTGTAACACCGATGCTACATAAGCCCTAACCTAATTGCGTAGTTCTTCGCCGGTAGTGCACACTGACTATTTAAAAGTGCGTTTTTTTAACACCGATGCTACATAAGCCCTAACCTAATTGCGTAGTTCTTCACCGGTAGTGTCACACTGACTATTTAAAAGTGCATTTTGTAACACTGATGCTACTATCAGCGATATCCTAAAGTGCGTAGTGCTTCACCGGTAGTGCACACTAACTATTTAAAAGTCCATTTTTTAACACCGATGCTACATGAGCCCTATTCTAAAGTGCGTAGTGTTTCACCGGTAGTTGTCACTTACGATTTAAAAGTGCATTTTGTAACACTGATGCTACATCAGCGATATCCTAAAGAGCGTAGTGCTCCACCGGTAGTACACACTGACTATTTTAAAAGTCCATTTTGTGTAACACCGATGCTACATGAGCCCTTTTCTAAAGTGCGTAGTGCTCCACCGGTAGTACACACTTACGATTTAAAAGTGCATTTTGTAACACTGATGCCCTATCAGCGATATCCTAAAGAGCGTAGTGCTTCACCGGTAGTGCACACTGAGTATTTAAAAGTGCGTTGTGTAACACCGATGCTACATGAGCCCTTTTCTAAAGTGCGTAGTGCTCCACCGGTACTACACACTAACTATTTAAAAGTCCATTTTTTAACACCGATGCTACATGAGCCCTATTCTAAGTGCGTAGTGTTTCACCGGTAGTTGTCACTTACGATTTAAAAGTGCATTTTGTAACACTGATGCCCTATCAGCGATATCCTAAAGAGCGTAGTGCTTCACCGGTAGTGCACACTGACTATTTAAAAGTGCGTTGTGTAACACCGATGCTACATGAGCCCTTTTCTAAAGTGCGTAGTGCTCCACCGGTAGTACACACTAACTATTTAAAAGTCCATTTTTTTAACACCAATGCTATATGATCCCTATTTTAAAGAACGTAGTGCTTCCCCGGTAGTAAACGCTAAGTATTTAAAAATGCATTGCATAACACGTATTCTACATGAGCCCTATTCTAAAGTGCGTAGTGCCTCAACGGTAGTACACACTGACTATTTAAAAATGCGTTGTGTAACACCAATGCTATATGAGCCCTGTCCTAAAGTGCGTAGTGTTTTGATGGTGGTACAGTTTACATTTTGGATATTTCTTTTATTAAAAGAACTGTTGTTGACTTCATTAAATTCGTAATGATATATTTAATATAAGTTATTTGACAACTATTTCAGTAAAAATCATTATTTAATTTAGGTTGAAAATGTACGTTATGGGAACATACCACGTTTTTCATAGGCTACTGTACTCACAGCTATGTTGATTTTCTTCCGTATAAGAACACACGAATGGCTCCATTGAGTTGAAGTATAAAATAATGCAAGATAAACAATTTACAAATAAAATAAGCAACACAATGTTATATGAATAACCCAATCAATTCTATAACCAGTACGCCACCCTATCACATGAAGATTTCCAATGTCAATCGTTTCCTGATTTAATTATTATATACAGTTTTAATTATTTAATAGTTGTATTTGAATGTAGTATAACTATTTAACGAGTCTGATGGTTGGTTTTAAGTGTGTTAAACTGACAAAATATTATTTTGATAATAATTATATTGTTTGACATGTTTAACTGTTGCGATGCCGTTACATACGACCTTCACCAAAACAAGATTGTATTATTTCTTGGGAAAAGTTCATTTATAGATTTCAAATTCTTGATTATGAGATGCAAAATGGCTCTCGGATTTTAGGCTAAAAAATAGACACGTCACACCTAAATGCAATCTGACAGTAGAACCATACGTTATTCCTAGAATAGTTTTAACTACTTATTAACCTCTACAATACAAAACATAGATATTTTATCGTTAAAATTCACTTATAAATATATACGTAACACACTTACTTATTATAGAAGTAAACGAGAATGTGGGTTCATTTTCAAAATTATTGAAGATTACTGGATTACTTCGTGAAGTGTCTTCTGGTAAAGCTCTGACAGAGATGAAGTAGAGAGAGCAGTGGTCGAGCCCAGTGAAGGTGTACTTCATGTTCTCTGATATATCGACTGTTATGTAGTCTATCTGCTGCTTGAACTTACTATCCTGGCTCAGCACAAGCCTGTATCCTCGAGTGCAGCGGGGCGCTGAGGTAGGCTCCTCCCACTCCACTGTCAGCGAGTGAGGAGTCACCTTCGACACGTTTATGCCAGCCACAACTCCTGGAACTGAGTTTACACAATATGGTTATAATCTCGATGAAATAACTCCAAAGTGAATGTACTTATAAATATATATGTTTGGATATATATGTTTGGAAATATATCTGTTTTTTTACTAAACGCACTATATTGTGAAATGAATAAAATTCTTACAGACAGAGAGAGAGAGAGAGAGAGAGAGAGAGAGAGAGAGAGAGAGAGAGAGAGAGAGAGAGAGAGAGAGAGAGAGAGAGGAGAGAGAGAGAGAGAGAGAGAGAAGAGAGAGAGAGAGAGAGAGAGAGAGAGAGAGAGAGGAGAGAGAGAGAGAGAGGAGAGAGAGAGAGAGAGAGAGAGAGAGAGGAGAGAGAGAGAGAGAGAGAGAGAGAGAGAGAGAGAGAGAGAGAGAGAGGAGAGAGAGAGAGGAGAGAGAGAGAGAGAGAGAGGAGAGAGAGAGAGAGAGAGAGAGAGAGAGAGAGAGAGAGAGAGAGAGAGGAGAGAGAGAGAGAGAGAGAGAGAGAGAGAGAGAGAGAGAAGAGAGAGAGAGAGAGAGAGAGAGAGAGAGAGAGAGAGAGAGAGAGAGAGAGAGGAGAGAGAGAGAGAGAGCAAAAATTTGACAATTTCTTTATTTAACCTGCCCTGGCTTAGACCAAAGGTCCACTCTTCCTCCAGGACAGGCCCCAAACATTTTACAATTTTATCATTAATTATTACAGTAGTTGTGGAAAAACATGTCTTACTTATACACAAGCATTTTTACATTCCATTGTATACATGTCTGTACATTACATGCTTGTAACAAGGTTATTCCAGCAATACACAATGATATTATAAATTCTAAATATTAAATTATAAATATATATATATATTTTTATTTTATTTTATTTTTTTACCATTGCACACTCAACAATACATATTAGAGATAAAGTGCAAGTATTTCATGAAATAAATATAACTATTCCTCTCAAACTAACCTAAACACCTTAATAAGTCACATGCATTTAAACATGCATAATAAAGAGTTTAATAAATATTGATTATAATTTATACAAAACAAAAATAAAAAACAACACAGAACAATTATTTACATGCACAGTTTAATAAATATACATTATAATTTATACACAACGAAAAGAAAACAACACAGAACAATTATTTACATGGTAATCTAAATTTAATTTCATTAATCACATATATTATGTTTACAGCAGTGATGTAGTAATTACTCATATCTAGCCAACAAATGATTATTTAGCCTTTTTTTAAACAAAGAAATACTAGGAGCATATTTAATACTGTCATCCAAGTTGTTTAATAATCTTATACTCCTTACATGATAAGATCTATTATATGTTACAGTTCTATGAATTGGAAACTGTAGAGTAATGTTACCAAATCTTGTTTCCCTACCATGCACACGGTTCATCATTATATATTGATGGAATAAATAGTCTGGTTTCTCAAACATCAAAATTTTATACATCTGTAATAGAACACTGTACTCAATTCTTTCATTGATCTTTAGCCAATATAGCTCTTTAAAATAAGCAGTAATATGCGCATCTATTGGTAAATTGAAAATATAACGAATACATGCATTTTGTGCTCTTTGTAGCCTTTGCAGTTGTTCATTGTTTATATCACAAAATACGGCATTGGAATAGTCAAAATGTGGAAAAATAAGGGTAGATACAAGCGTTTTTTTATATGTACATTTGGATTGAAACAGAGCCTCTTAAGCCTATACAAACTTTGGTATACTCTCTTATGAATATAATTAACTTGTTCCGACCATGACAGCGTATTACACACTCTAACACCTAGGTTAACAACAGTATGCTCATAATTAATTGCAACCCCATTTATTGTTACATGCAAAATCTCATTTAAGTTAACATTAGATAAAAGACGAGGTGTTCCTAATATTATCGGTTTGCATTTAGCTGCATTCAGGCTTAGCCCATGGTCAGTGCACCACTTATACAACATTGTAATATCAGCGTTTAGGCGGTCAACAGCAATATTAATTTCATCCAACTGACAGTGTGTGTACATTTGCATGTCATCAGCATATAACATTGTCTTACAAAAAGTAATAGGTTCATCTATTCTATTTATGTACAAACTAAATAACAATGCCGACATTGTTGACCCCTGAGGCACCCCTACAGGGTTGCACCTCCATTCAGACAGTACACCACTTTGAGTTTTAACTCTTTGAACTCTATTTACTAAATAAGAGCAAAACCACTTAAGAACTATGTCATCAAAATTATATGATTCGAGTAGGGGAGAGTGGGGTAATTTCTGCGCAGTGGGTAATAGTGCGCATCACTGTTTGAGACAAACGGACATAGTAATCCGATGTCTGATAAGTGCTGCACCTAGCGGTTGCTATGCGAACTACTAGACAACAACACCCGGCGCGGCCACTGGCAGTTGTTAATGAGTGAGAGTGAAAAGAAGTGTTTATCGTGATTTTCTTATAATTTTCTCTCATCAGGAAATAAGAAGGTAAGCCTACATCATTTCTCCAATCTAAATAATCTGTACATAGTCTTTAAACTACGTTAATTTACGCGTGTTTCGGTATATGATTGGTCTTTAGATTAGTTCAGTTGCATATTTTAGGTTAGGTTTATTCGCACATGGTCGCAGTCGGGTAATGGTACGCGTTTGCGCGCATGATTCCCCCTCACACGCTTATATACAAAGGTTTGCCTAATCTTTGTTTTTCGTGGTTTTGTTCTCAGATGCCGAGAAATTACATTCGAAAGGGTGATCGCCTAAAGTACTCGCCAGATGACCTAAAAAATGCTTTGCGGGCTGTCAAAGAAGAGAAAAGGGAAAATCAGAGAAGTCGGAAGAAGTTTCAAACATTCCAGAGGCGAACCTTACGAAAATACCTTGCCGTTCAGGAACCAATAGGCCTAAGAGACGTCAATCTTCGATTAGGTCGGAAAACTATTTTCCCGGCAGAGACGGAAGCTGAACTTAGTGAATTTGTTTTGCTGCTAAGTAGTCTTTTTTATGGTTTAACACCCAAAGAGCTTCGCCGAATTGCCTACAGATTTGCTGAAGACAATGGTTCTTAAGCTTAAGCACTCTTTTCAAACAAAGAAACTTGTCTGGCAGGCAAAGACTGGTTATATAGCTACTTGAAACGCAACACAAACCTGAAGTTTACGCCAGCCTGAAAACACAAGTCTTAACAGAATTTCAGCGTTCAATGAGCAAGAGGTTAAGATTTTTTTTGATAACTTGAAAGCAGTGATACATAAATTTGAAAATAGACCCCCACCGTACGTACAATCAGGACGAAAAACCGGTTATAACAACCGTCCAAAAGAAGTGCCCAAAAGTGTTGGCACTAAAGGGTGCTAAAAGAGTAGGTGGGGCTACTTCAGGGGAAAGGGGAAGAAACAATCACAGCAGTTTTTTGTGTAAGTGCTGGTGGCCACTACATCCCACCAATGCTGATATATCCACGCAAAAGAATGACCCCCAACCTTCAAGTGAATGGACCACATGGTGCACTTTACTGCCTCTCTAACAACGGCTGGACAAACTCGGAGCTGTTTTTGGAGTGGCTTAGCTCACTTTAAAAAACACTCACACCCTACTACACCCGAGGATCCTGTTCTTCTAATCCTGGACAATCACAACAGTCATATATCCATACCGGCCTACAAGTTTTGCAAAGACAGCAACATTCATATGATATCTTTGCCCCCTCACACGTCCCATCGGCTTCAGCCACTGGACCTGACTTTTTTCGGTCATTGAAAAACGCCTTGTATAGAGAATATGATCTTCATCTAATGCGATCCGGTCATGAGAAGATAACCGAGTATGATGTTGCCGGACTCCTTAATCAAGCTTTTATAAAAGGTAGCTACCATGTCTAATGCTGCGTCAGGCTTCCGTTCTGCTGGGATTTTCCCTTTCAACCTGATAAGTTTTTTGACAACGGAATGGCTGAAATGCGCGACTTGCCTATCCCTCCAGTAGAAGGAGTTCCAGAGCATGAAATGCCTACACCAACTAGGATCACTGTTTGTCCAGAAAAAAACACTCCCTTCCACAAGTCAAGTGTCAACACCATCAACTTTCGGAAGTCCTCAGTCAACTGCAATTGCACCAAGTCTTTTTGATGATCCGTTACCGTGCACATCGACCAAAGCTTCCAACTCCTTTCTGGCATACGCTCCTTTCTTGAGTTCAAATAAGAAGGTTTATAAGCCTGCAAAATCAGAAAAAAACCCAGGGAAAAACAACATTCAGAAATTCTAACTAGCACTCCAGTTAAAATAAAACTAGAAGCTAATGCAGAAAAGAAAAAACTAAAAGAAGAACTGAAAAAAAAAGAGACTGACCAAAAAAAAAACCAGAAGTTTGTTCAAAGTTTAGCTTTGTCTCCTAAACTTAATAAAAGCAATGGGGCCTACTGCCAGTAAGGTAAAAAAGGACCAAAGTTAGGCCTTATCACAAACTAGAGAAAAGCGTTTGGGACACATCAGATGAATCAGACATAGACCCTTCAGCGCCATCTGCAATTGATGACGAGTTTGACGATGTAGACAGAAGTGTAATCGATCTAGACGCAGTTGAGGGGGCGCCCCCAATGAGTTGTGTGGTTTTTGTGGAGATCATGGAAAAGGACAGGGAACTGTGGTACAGATGTATATTGTGCGGAAAGTGGTATCACGCAGCATGCACAATGAAAGAATCAGCTAAAGACTTTATTTGCGAATTCTGTAAATACTAAAATAATTTTTATCCTCTTTGTTTAAAAAATTATCTCTTTCATATTAAAAATATCTCTTTGTAACCAAAAACATTTTATATAACCATTTTATACTTTATTCACTATAATGTTTTACTTACACACTGTATAATAAAGTGTTTACTATAAATGGTGACTTTTATTCCACATTCCGATATGTGCTCAAAAACGCGCACCATTACCCAACCCCACTGCGTACCATTACCCTTACGTTCGGGCAATTGTGCGCTCTTGCATACTCTTAGAAAAATAAATGTACATAGTTTGCCTTAGGGTATTTTATTTTCAAAAAACACACCAGTGTATAGTATGATAACCACTTCAACTTTTGGTGTAAACGGATGACACAAAAATAAGCCATTAAAAAAATATGAAAAATATTTTCCCTTAGGTGCGCACAATTCCCCCACTCTCCCCTACTGCAATAGTAGCCTATGGTTGACACACTCAAAAGCTCGACTAAAGTCCAAGAGCATTAATATTGTTAACTTCCTCTGATCCATGGCTCGTCTGATATCATCTGTTACTCTTATCAGGGCAGTTTGAGTGCTGTATACAGGGCGATAACCAGACTGGTATTTGAACAGGATATTATTTACATTAACATATTCGCTGACCTGTTTATATGCAAGCTTATCAAGAATCTTCCCTAGGACACACAGAATATTTATAGACCTGTAGTGTTTGCATTCTAAAGGATTATCAATCTTTGGTAATGGCAGAATTAATGCTCTCTTCCACTGACTAGGATAAACACTATTATTAAGTGAATAGTTAAAAATGTAACATAAAACATATTTTATTTCATCATACACTAATTTGATGAATTTTAATGGTATGCCATCATTTCCCACTGCATTAGAGGAAATGTTTTTAATCTCACTATGAATTAATTCTACAGTAATATTAGTAAACTTAAAATTATTATGAGTATCTCCTAGTTCTCTCTTACTCTTGTAATATTCAATCAGGTTATTGTCTATACCATTATTAACACCACAAAAATAGTTATTAAGGTCATTGATGTTAACAATAGGGTCTGAAATATGTTTCTTTTCCTTACCAGCAGCACCCTGACTATTTAAAATCTTCCATATGTCTTTGCTCGACTTTTGTTCCTCCAGTAACAAACGAAAATGACGATTCCTCGCATCTCTCTGTAATCTCTTAATTCTATTTCTTAACTGTCTGTACTCTTCCCAGTCCCCCACATTTTTTGTTCTAACATAACGCTTATATTTAGAGTCTCTATGTGTCATCAACCCTTTCAGTACTTCATCTATCCAAGGACAAGGTTTTCTTTTCTTACGAATAACTCGTTCAGGTACAAATGTATTAAATAATTCTAACAATCTCTCCTCAACCACATTTAACCATTTCATCAATATTATTACTACTATACACATTGCCCCAATCCGTATTTAAACATTCATTTTTTAAATTAATGATATTCACATGCTTAAAATCTCTTATAACTAATCTGTTCTTATTTACATTTAACTTAATTCTTAAATTTAATTCTACGTAAATCAATTCATGGTAAGAAATCCCTGAAACAGCCAACTGACCATGCTTTTTTACCTTATTTACATCATTCACTATAATTAAGTCCAACAGCGTATCGCTATTAGGTAAATGGTAGGTTGCATTCAGTGGTAAAATATTTAAATTAAGAGCATCAACATGATTCAATAATGCAGTTCTATCAGCAAAAACTCTATTAGAGCTGAGATCAGTATTAAAATCACCTAACATTAATAAATTATCATGTGTGGGCATTAAATTAGCTATAATATCAAACAGCTCGGCTATTCCAGACGCTTTTGTGGGGCGATATACTGCACATAACAACAATTTCCAGACACACGTAACTTCTAACACAATATACTCTACTTTCTTACTATATCTAGAGTCGGATGAGGCTATTATTCTATAACTTAGATTACTTCTAAGGTACACAGCTATGCCACCTCCTTCTTTTCCTTCTCTGTCATGCCTTATCATATTATACCCATCGATCATATAAGGTGCTGATTGCATAACTGGATCTAAAAATGTTTCTGTAGCTACTATAATATCAAACATGTTATCGCTGAATAACTGAAGGAAAGATTCTCTGTGTGCTCTCAAACTTTCAACATTGATATGTGCAGTTTTTAACGTTTTTTTAGACGTACGAAAAAAAACGAGAGAGAGAGAGAGAGAGAGGAGAGAGAGAGGAGAGAGAGAGAGAGAGAGAGAGAGAGAGAGAGAGAATTTGACAATTGTCTACGGTCCAATCTCCCACTGTGACAGGCCAACAATACATATATTACCATATATAAAGCGAGTTGTGACTGTTACATATTCAACAACAATAACAAAATTATTAATTAATATGTTAATTGTATTACTTTCACTATTATGACTATCAAATACTTTGATAAATATTACACTCTATGGTACTGATAGTTTATACAACAATGTTAAGGTTAAAGTTACACATTGTTTATCATAATTAAGGTGTTTAAGTTTTAACAATTACATTGAGATTTCCTACTTTCATTGTTCATATCTTTTCACGAGATTACATTTGAGCTTTTTCCAAGAAATTTTTGATACTGGTACTATCTTTAATACTATTATCTAGGTTATTTAACAATCTTATTGACTGAGTGTGAAATGCCTTGCCATACACAACAGTTCTGTGTATTGGAAACTGTAAAATTGTACTACCAAAACGTGTTTGTCTCAAATGTACATTTTCCATGAATCTGTATTTTTCATATCAATATTGAGGCTCTCTATTATTTAAAGTTTTATATGCTAATGATATTGTATTATATTCTAAACGTTCTTTTATTTTTAACCATCCTAACTGTTTGTAGTAATTAGTCACATGGTCATCCAAACGTAAGTTTAAAATAAATCTAATACAGGCGTTTAAAGCCTTTTGCAAACGATCAATCATCATGTTATTCATGTCACAATAAGTCACCAAAGCATAGTCAAACAATGGAAGTGCCAAACTAGAAATCAACATGATCTTAATCTCAACAGATGGTCTGAAACATAGACGTTTGAACTGATATATGCATTGAAAAACCCCTTTTATATACATAGTTAACCTGTTCTGACCAGGATAAAGTATTCATTATTCTAATCCCAAGATTTAACACCATATTCTCATACTTTAGAAATCTACCATTGATAGATACACGATTGACACTGTTTAGATCTATAGTGTTTAACAGTCTACTAGTCCCTAAAATTATTGATTTACATTTAGCAATATTTAAGCTCAAACCATGATCATTACACCATTGAAATAATGTGCTTAAATCAGCATTCAAACTTGCCACTGCATTGTTTATATCCTTAACATTAGTGTGTACATACAATTGTAGATCGTCAGCATATAACATTGAATTACTAAAAACTAACGATTCGCATATTTTATTTATATACAAAGAAAATAGCATTGCAGAGAGAGTTGAACCTTGCGGAACACCCACAGGATTATGCCTCCAATTAGACAGTAAACCACTCACAGTTTTTACCCTTTGAACCCTATTTGACAAATATGACTGAAACAATTTGGTAGCATTATCACTAAAACAATATGATTTTGGGGATTGATAACAACAATTCATGATGGACGCAGTCGAATGCACGTGTGAAATCAAGTAGAACCATCACAGTTAATTGACGTTTGTCCATAGCAAAGCGCACATCATCAGTAATACGGACCAGGGCAGTTTGAGTACTAAAGTTGGTTCTATACCCAGACTGATACTTATACAGTACATTAGTATTGCAAATAAATGTTTACACCTGTTCATAGATTAACTTATGAAATACTTTACCGAATACACATAGAATATTTTTTGCTCTGTAGTTGTTACAATCAGTAGGATTCTGTACTTTAGGCAACGGTAAAATAAGAGCTCTTTTCCATTGCTGGGGATAAACGTTGTTCATTAAACAAAAATTAATAACATGTCTCAGGATAATCTTAATTTCCTCAAAAATTATAACTAGAAACTTAACATGAATTCCATCGCTGCCTACCGCATTCGATGAAATATTCAGTATAGCATGATGTATAGCTTCACAATTAATTTCATTATAACTAAAACAATTATTTTGATCATTTGGTCCCAGACTATTATAATAAGCAATTAAGTCTAAATTTACATTATTACTTATGCCACAGAAGAACGAATTCAAATCATCAACCGAAACAACTGGATTAAAAACTTTTTTAGGTTCTTTTCCTACGCCTTGATTTTTACAATTTTCCACATAGACTTATTATTTAGATCAGATTGAAAACAGTTCTCAAAGTAAACTATTTCTAGCATCCCTAATTAATCGTTTAATTCTATTGCGTAACAACTTATAGTTATTAAATACAACAGGATCTTTTGTTCTAACATACCTTTTATACATAGTGTCTCTTTCTTTCATCAGTAATCTGAGCTGACCATCAATCCAAGGACATGGATTTTTGTTTGTGTAAATACTTCTCTCAGGAATATATTTATCGTACAAATAAACCAACCTATTACACAGAATATCAACTTTGTCATCTATATTCTCACATAAATATACCTCGTTCCAATTCAACATGGCACATTCGTTTTTCAAATGATTTGTATCAATATTTTTAAAATCCCTAATAGTAATAAAATCCTTTTTCAATCCTAGTCTTAACTTAAAATTAAGTTCAACAAATATCAAATCATGGTAAGAAATCCCTGACACTGCTAACTGTCCGTGGTTCTTTACTCTAAAAGTGTCTTTACAAATAATCAGATCCAACAGAGTATCGGACGTAGGCAGATGATAAGTCGGGTTGAGAGGCAATATTTGCAAATTTAACAGATTAACCAACTCCAGTAATTGGGTTTTATCATAGAACACTCTATTACTACTTAAATCTATATTTAAGTCTCCAATAATAACTAAATTATCATACAAAGGTAACAAGTTTGACACTATATCGAAAAATTCAGCCAAGTGACCAGCTTTAGGGGGTCTGTACATTACACAAAGCAAAAGTTTCCACCCATGACATACCTCCAAAATTAGAAATTCTGGTTTTTTTGCAGTACTGGGCCTGTGATCTTGCTAAAACATTGCATTTAAAAAAAAACTCTTATAATATACGGCAACACCGCCACCCTCCTTGCCTTCCCTATCGTGTCTAATTAGTGTATAATTTTTTACTCAATATTGCACTGAATTTAATAACTAATAAGATGACATACATGTTTAAAAAGCAATCGTTTCACTCAGGTCAATAATAATAACGCATATTGACAATTCAGTCGGCTGCTTATCAGTGGCGTCACCAACAAGGTCAAGCGCATGACATTGGTCAAGGTTGTTGAGCCGCAAAGCAGTGCCGCGCCTCGCCGTCTTGGGTTTACAGTTCCCTAACGATGTTTTAACAGTTCCTTACTCGTCCCGTTTTAGTGGCCCGCACATCTTGACATCGTCCTGCTCACTCGCGTCATATGATTCCAGTTCCCTAATGCTGTTTTAACAGTTCCTTGCTCGTCCCGTTTTAGCGGCCCGCACATCTTGACATCGTCCTGCTCACTCGCGTCATATGATTCCAGTTCCCTAATGCTGTTTTAACAGTTCCTTGCTCGTCCCGTTTTAGCGGCCCGCACATCTTGACATCGTCCTGCTCACTCGCGTCATATGACCCCAGTTCCCAAACGCTGTTTTAACAGTTCCTTGCTCGTCCCGTTTTAGCGGCCCGCACATCTTGACATCATCCTGCTCACTCGCGTCATACGACACAAAATACAAAATATTTTGAGTTGCCACACCTCAAGTGGCACAAAAATTGTTAATACCAAAAATGATATAGAATTCACTTTAACACCAATATCCATATTATGGTTTTCCAACTTGATCGTTTCTTCTCTAATTATTTGAAGAACTGAATGCGAATAAACCATGTCAGCTCCTGTTAGAGTAAACTTGCTGAATATCTCCTGGAGAGATACAACGTTGCTATTTGACACAGAGAGTCCCTGATACCGTTCCAATGTGTATTTCTCTTATAAGAGTGACGAGAGTAAAGGAACCCTAAAATTACCTTTCAGGTTACTTTAGCTTGAATAGAAATAAAACACATTTTTTAAATAAACATAATTACGACTGATATAATTTTCAATTCTCTCATTATGTACTAGGAGCATTAAGATTATATCTAAGACGAAATGTATTTTTATTGATTGGATGGGCACTCGAAAAACAATTTCTTATACCCTCCTTATAAGATATGGCAAATCCTTTGCAAATTGTATAAAACAAATGTACCGTATTTACATGCACGGGTTCAAGAAGGGTATAGCCCCCAGGTAATCTTATCTTTACTCCCGTTATAATTTCATAAATTTATACGGATAAATCAAAATAAAACTTATGACTCCCTACGCAATCTCATCCAATGCCCCTAGAATCGTAACTAATTCAGAATGTAAGTATTGAATCACAAACGCTATACTTCTGATTAAAGAGTACAAACTTACTCATTTGGAAAAAATAGTTTTATTATTTAAGCCAATAACATCCTCCTACGCAATAGTAATACTGTTGGTAATTTTGCTTAAATTTGAATTTATAATTTTGCAAACATATCGACATCATGTTGCGTTACTTTTCATGTTATATTGCATGTCTCGCACATAAGACAGCCACTTCTCTAGTAAACTAATAGTGCCTTCCTCAAGTTTTACCCATGTACAAAGTTTTAGATACAACGAACTAAAGTCATCATTATCATCTAGAGTTTCAAACAAACACTATAAACCTGTTCCGGCTGAATTAATTATAGCCCCGTCTTTTTCCTAGTCCCTTCAACTAGAAAATTATTATTCCCTTTTTATCCATACTCTACCCACGTAAGAAGTGATAAATTTTACTGAAGCGTATCAGTTGAATCACATAAAGAAAATACCAAATCACTGTAACTTAAATGTACACTAAATTTGGCTACAATTCAAAAATACCCTAAAACCATTATGTCAAGCTCTTTAAAAAACAGTACCGGTAATAACTGTCAAAAAGTTTTCTCACATTTTATCACATATTTCGTGACTAGAATCCCAGTCATTAACCCGGAAATGAAAAAAAAAGAAACCGTGCAAATAATATACAGTAAACAATCACAATACCATCACCGCGCAAGAACCCCACAATCTAACTTTAGATTAATACTTAATCTTCTGAATACTTCTCATTAATTATAAATCCATCATACCACTTCACATCACTTGAGACAGCAATGATTCATACGTTATGTATAAATTATCTGATTATATATGTTCTTCAAACTAAATCAATTAAAATCTATCGTTTACTCGACAATTAAAATAATTACTACAGCTTTGAATTTAGTTTAGCAATACACATCAACAATTGTCACTACTAATTAAAACCCACAGTACGCAAGGACTCAATTTAGAAACCTCTAACAAAACACTTAATTATTTTCAAATAATTTTTGACCTAGTATTATTACTAATAGATGTTTCCGGCTCTTCTTACCCATCATCCCCCTCATTTATAGCAGAGAGTCTAATCGGAACTCCCGGAGACCAATATTCGTCCCGGATATCATCTATCATCCTAAATTTGAGGAGGTGGGGCTAGGAGCTACAAAATCAGAACTTTGCTGTGAATAAGAAATAAGCTCTCAGCTTGTGCCGAACTACTACTATTGGATTCGTTTAATACATCACGCTGATGATCTTTGTTAATTAAATCGTCCATACGGTCTCTAATGAAAGATAATTTGGACAACCTCATACGAGTAGTGCTACCAAATTAACATAAGACGTGTCTTCTGGTAAAGTTCAATTCAGGTCATCACCACTGGGTACATTCATCTCCCTTCCATCCGTTAAATAGAATGGCGACGCATCCGTAGCAGCGTTATTTGTATTTCTTAAGGCCAGGTAAAGTTCAATTCAGATCATCACCACTGGGTACATTCATCTCCCTTCCATCCGTTAAATAGAATGGCGACGCATCCGTAGCAGCGTTATTTGTATTTCTTAAGGCCAGGTAAAGTTCAATTCAGATCATCACCACTGGGTACATTCATCTCCCTTCCATCCGTTAAATAGAATGGCGACGCATCCGTAGCAGCGTTATTTGTATTTCTTAAGGCCATTGGCGCAAAAGGTTGTTCTTAATCTGAGCTATGTTCATCCACCCAATGTGGTATCATAGTGCCAATAACGTCAGGTAGTCTTTCTAACAAACCGTTAGTTTCTGGCTTAAAGGGTGTAGTTTGCAGCTTACGAATACCCAATAATTTACATGTAGTTTTGAGTAAGTTACTTACAAAATTAGTACCTTTATCATTTAATAACTTTAATGGTACCCTACACATTTTCTAGTCAAATTAATAAAAGACAGCTTTATCACTAAAATTTGGAATAAACATATGATAAAAATGAACCTTTTCTACGAAAATAAGTACAGCCCTCAATTTTGCAGTTATGTGCTTAATTAACAACTGCTTCAATTTACTTACTATTGGGGTTTTCTTCAAAGTCACACATATTATGCCCAACAAAGTCTACACTTCTCCGTGCAAACCTAAACTGTTCAGGTTGCATAGCCAAATTAGCTTCAGCTATTCTAACACATACATCCCTCAGCCTATCAGCATACTCCTCCATTGTTCTTCTGGCTCATCACCTAGGAACACAAGCACTCCTGCCGTAACTCAAACGACTTAGAACGCTGTCCAACAACCTTTAAAAGTCAACAGAGCAGACATCAAACCAAATGGAAATACGTTTATATTGCTACAAAGAATCAGACAATACAAATGCAGTTTTCCGCCTATCCTCTGAATGAACACTAACTCCATAACAACCTAATAATGAATCCATATTCGTAACAATTGTACATTCCTTTTAGTATCTTTAAAGATACTACATTCCTTGTCTGTATTAAAGGTGACGGATAATTATTCCTCCGCATTAAAGCATTAACACCGCTAAAATCCACACACATCCTGTACTTCACATGTTGATGTACCTACAGAATAGAAGGTGCATCTATGTTAAGCCTTTTATTTACTAACACAATCGGGTTATTCCACGGTGTGTCAGACCGTTCAATAATAATATCTGTGGCTAGTAAATCCGCTATTTGTTTCTGTACTACCCCTTTTAGTGCCTTCTGCATCCTGTACGGTGCCAATTACACACGAAATGTATCCAAACGTATGGATTTAATTCTCATTTGCAATGTTACATCCTTAAGTTTCTTTACCATCATAAAATAGGTTCACAAAAACGTGTATTCTGGGGCATGGTTTTTATTTTGAAACCTATGCAGTAACTGAAATATAAAACTGAAACTAAATAATCCAAGCTAAGCACTGCATTTCAATTACGCGGATAGTTACTAGCTACAAAGAGCTACAAAACTACCAGCCACAAAAACGAATAAACCTACAAAACTAAACGAAACTACCATTACAAACCACTGTATAAACGAAAAGGCATGGACCTCACTCATAAAACTACTTCACTAATAAATTAAATAACAATTTTTGAAACTCGAATTTCACACTAGGTACCGTGGTATAATTTGAGAATCCGTTAAGTAGTTCCTTAGTTATACGTGCAACATAGACTGTACAACGTATATAACGCTTCACAACCTTAAATTAAAACATCTGGGTCATTGATCGGTATAAAATACCAGGAATTATTTCGGTTTGACATAAGCTTGTAGTATTTTTGGAATACTGTAAATCACTCCTTCTATAAAAGTCATTGAGCTGCTAGCCTGCTTATGCTTAGGATGAGGTGGAGGTACAGAATAAGGTGCAGCTAGCACAGGCTCATTTGTTCCACAAATGTTTCTAAGAACTGCCCCCACAATGCGACCCCCTACAAATCTAGTGAAGCCACCCAAACAAACCCGTTCGCCAAACACTCTCTCAAAAGTTGTCTTTTAATTCGCGATCCATTAACCAATTTACTTGGTCAAAACAGGAAACTTTTCCTCTACAAAATAAATGCTCTGATGCCTACAAAAGAGTCTCTCACATCCACTAATCATAACGTATAAACTTTATCCTTCAACAATTGCTTTAGAAAATTTCGCAACCAATGCTGAACATTAAAATGACCGTAGCCGTATATTATGAACTAGTTTAAATTTAGGTTAGTATTTCTTTCAACTTAATTTCATATAAATGGTTCACTAACTTACAGCAAGAGAACAGCCAGCCACGGTGATTACTATTTTATTAAAAGGTCTAGGCCACAAGCATTGAAAAAGATATGTTTTGAAATCTATAAATTTGTTGTATAGAAACCATTGGACAAAAACAAAATATTTGAATATGATTCACAATTAATTTTGAAAACCATATAAAACACCACCCACTTTTACTTAATCTTTTACTTACTTTTATCTTAATATTCCGTTTGGTGTCAGGATGGTAAATAACTCGAGCAACCTTAATTGTGAGTGATATCCTTATGGAGCGGATAGGCGACTAGAGACAGTCGGTACTTCAGGTTTACATTTAGAATATTATCAGCGACCTAACCTTCCACGCAGTTTTGGCGGTGCTTCTCATATATGTAATTTTATAATGAATTTAAACTTCCGATTCGATGGGAAAAGGATCCCGTTGCGTTTTAGAGAGGCTTGAAGAGTTAATCAAGGCTTAAGGCGTTCACCATTCCTATGTTTTGAAAGCCCTTTCTGGAGGTATTTTGGGATTCATGGTTCGTTCGATGCTTCTCAAATCAGTTTTATCCAGGGAACCACGAATTTTTTATATAAAGAAATCCGCTGAACGCAAGGGGGAAAACTAGTCGTTTCGGAGCTTTGCAATCGCAATTATTACATTAATTAAAAGACAAGGCAGATTTTCGAAGCCAGATAAAATGACATAACATACACGCATATGCGCCCTGAATATAAGTTGACAATGGTTGGGAAGGATATGTCTACCCTGGATTACATGATTATGAAGGCGGAGCAGTATGAGAACTATTTGAGAGACCGGAGCAAGTATAGTTCCCATGTTCCCTCAGTAGACTTGGTACCAGAAACTGCATATCAACGGAAGAGCTATACGGAAAGTTTACTCGAAAAGTCGGGAGCAACACTTAATAACCATAAGCAGGTGATTACACACGGTAAATATCTAAAAGTATGTTCATAAACACAATTATTTTTGTTGTTGTTGAAACACCAGTATTTTGTTTTCGATTGCCAGAAAGGCTAGTCTGGGTTTCATATGGTTTGGTAGAAGTGCCTTTCGCAAGTTTTTGATCATAGGACATTGGGAATTCAAACTAAAAGTTGGATCATTTATATAGGGTGTAACTAAAATACACTGAAAAAACTTCAGGAGGGTTGTTACTGTGGTCAAAAAAAACCAAAAATTTCCTATAAATGTGTGTCCTAAAACGAATAAAACGAGTTTTCCGTCCCCCCGTCTGTTTGTCTTTTTTTACATTACAATTTTTCTAAGCAACCATTAAAGGTAGTAAATTAAAATTTTCATCGTTTGCTAATCTAGTAAAGATCGTCAAAAATAAAACAAAATTCAAAATGGCGGCTTTCTTACAATCTTTTATCATGAATTTCTCAATGAATGCTTCCTGTATAAAAAAGTACTAGAATCAATAAACTGTATAAAGATTTTTCTAAAACAAGCAGTATCTCTTTTATTGAAATCGCTGAGGAAATACAAAAAGTTGTGGCATATTTCTTAATCTACTTACATATCATATTTGCAAGTTTTCCAAGTTTCAGAAAATTAAAGTGTTCTACCAGTGTTAATAAAATTGAACAAAAATATCTCCTAGTTTTAAGTTGTCATTACTAAGAAAGACGGGACAATTTAACAGTACAGTAGTTATTTCAAATCCTTAAAGATCATTTAAAAACAAATGTTCAATATTCCTTCCATTTGATGCGACGCGTGCATTAACATGTGTGGTTATTGATTGCCGAGTACTTTCAATTATTCCTGGTTTATTCCTTACAGTGTTACAGGCTGCAGTGATACGCTGTAAAAGGTCATCCCTGGTGTTAACTGGTCTTTCATAAACTAGATCTTTGAAATGACACCAAAGGAAGAAATCGATTGGATTCAGATCAGGCGACCGAGGCGGCCACGATACAGGCCCCTCTCTGTCTATCCATCTTTCACCATAAGTTTGGTCCAGAAAGTGCCTGACATCCAGTCTAAAATGCGGGGGAGCTCCATCTTGCATAAACTAACAACGCTCTCTCACAATCAAGGAAACATCATCGAAAACCGTGGCAAATCGTGTTGTAAGAAATGTCTGTAGTGTTCACCATTTAGCCCGTTAAGTAATAGAAAAGAACATAAAAAACAGTCTCCGATGATGCCCGCCCAAACATTTATTTTAAACTGTTATTGATGTTTTCCTTCATGATTGGCGCTTGGTGTTTCATCATTGATGCGTATTGTGGTAGTTGGTTATTCCATCTCGGTTAAAACAAGCTACATCTGTATACAAAACTAATTATGTAAATCCAGGGTTGTTAGCTTACTAATAAACTATTGGCAAAACTGCAAACGTAATGGAAAGTTAGCAGGACTAAGGGCTTGTACACGCTGATGAATGGTGCGGATATAACATCGGTTCATGTAGAACTCGCCATACTGCCATGTGGTCTACGTTGAGTATTACTCGGAACTTCCTAGTATTTATTGCCTTGATTTTGCTCTACTCGTTGAAAGATGTTTTCTTGTAAGTCAGGTGTTCTACGGTGTCTCTGTACACCTCTGTCTGCAGTTAATGATTAATGGGTAGGTTGTTGTCAATTTGGAAATGATTCATAATACAGATTGGACGCTAGAAAACGACTGTTACCGTCTGCTTTTCTATACATAAATCTCATATCAGCTTGATAGTTAAATGGGTAATCTTCCATCTTAAATAGAATAAGAGTACTATTGACTAATACTGTTTCTACAAGTGAAAGTAATGAATGATATCTTATCAAAAACAAATAATTAAATTAATAACTTATCTGAATTTATTGTTGTTCTAATCAACTGTGTTTTAACATAAAAGTAGATTCAATTGTTCAAAACCGTGGATGTCGAGTCATGCAGATTGTTTCTTACAATATCGATTTTTAAATGTAATAATAATTATTGTGTTTTTTTAACCCCAAAATAACTTTATTTTTATACTGCCTAAATACTTACACCAAATTTAGAAACAAGAAAAATACTTGCAAACATGATATGTTACTAGCTTAAGAAAAATGCCACAAGATTTTTATCTCCTGAGCGATTTCAATAAAAAACCACCTTTTTGAATTTTGTTGACTAAGAAATTTTCAATTTTTAAAAATTAACGATCTTTCTAGATTAGCATATGTTGGAAATTTTAACTTTCTACATTTAATGGTTGTTTATAAAAAATATTTTAATGGAACTCAAAACATACATTTATAACAACTTTTTGGTTTGTTTTGACCTCGTCCTGGCGTACGCTGGGTGAGAGTTTACTTCGCTTCAGTGTCAGCTGGTAAAAGTTGCTAAGGTGAATAGGGATTATTTTTTTTAAACATCAGTATTGATATAGCATTGATTCATTTTAAAGGCGAGTAGATTCTTTATTTTTTAATTTAAGTATTTTAAATTAGGTTTAGTTATGTTTCACACCCAAGGATGGTCCTTGAAAATGATTTCTCTGACTTAGTCGGACACTCTTCTTCTGATACTCATTCGGCAGACTCTGGCGAGCGTAGGCGGCTTGAGACAGTCAGTAATTCGGTTATTTCTTCGGACTCTGCTCCTTAAGTGGATAGGACACGTAGACGTATCTGGGAGGACACTGTACGTATATATACCAACTCCTTTCCTTCCTTAGCGATGATGATATCAGTTGACTAAACGCTTTGGCGAAGTTAGTGTTACTCGGATTCTGACCCTATTTTTAACCCTTAAAAACTTTACAGAGCTTTCAGCGATTAGAAGTAAATTTGTAACCAATTAGGGATTTATACTATTCCACTGAGAAATACATCTCACTCATAAAAAAAATAACATTGATAACTATGTTGTTTATTCGTGGCAGTAAACTCATGCTAAATTGAGCAGAATGATATATATTAAAAATTAAAAGCATATTCTAATAATTAGTTTTAACATAACTTTGGAGTGCCAAATAAATACCTGTCACTTCTGTACTCCTAGCCTTCTACATTGCTCCTAGCAAACTTAAATTATTAGCAAAATGTAGTTATAATTTAATAATTCAGCATTACAATTTTTAAATATTACTTAATGGTTTGGTAAAATTAGATAAGTGGTCATTAGACTAATCTAAGTTTTTATAGGTATTTGCATTTTATTAAATCTAGTATAAAGTAAACCTATGTTATCTCTATGGTTCATTAAAATTGAGTAAACTATAAATTAAATATAATGTTTATAGTGAAGGAAACAGGATTTTTTCGGACATTTGCCATTGTTCAGTGAAAACAAAAATCAGTAACACTAGGTGGTTTGTAGACGAATGAAGACGTATTGTGACCTGTATAATGTAGTTCAGTTTTAATGATTAACGTTGTGTATACTTTTTATTAAGTGCATGTTTTAGAGTTAGTGAAGTTGACACACAACATGGCGGTTGTGATTCTTGACTTAGGCGTGCCACAACGCTTTGGTATGTTTTTTTAAATTTTAACCTAGTTTGTAATTATATGTTAGGTTAGTTAATTACCTGAAGAAGAGATCGGATTTCAGATTTTGAAACGTAATGTTTTCTTTCACTGAACGATGGCAAATGTCCGAAAAAATGCTGTTTCCTTCACAATCCTTCCATCGTAAAAAATAAAATTCAAACAAAGATATGTTATAGTATTACACAATTTAGTTATTATATGATTATTAATGCATATATAATAATTACGTATATTTGTAAAAAACTAATTTCATCGAATAAATTAATTTATTTAATATAAATATTAGAACAAGGGAGATAATTCTTATAATACCTTGATGTTTTGTGGAGAAAAGCTTGAAGCTGAACTGAGATGACCTCTTGCCATTCGTGTCCACTGCTGTTATGTTCACCGAATAATCGGAACACGGCTCTAAATTAGTTAATGATTGGCTAAAATCAACAAAACCGAACACGATATTTATTAATGCAGATAATAAGTTGGGTAGAGTCTTGATGTGCGTTTTGCATATATCCTTTAGGCAAACTTTAAGTTCGTAACTCTTCACACAATTTCTTGCTGTAAAACTCATACTCCATGTAATGTCGACAGATGTAGGCTGTATATTTGAGACGATTAGCTGTTGAGCTGTGTCTGAAAGTAATAAGGTTGAATGTAATGTAATATTAATAATGTAATTGACAATACACAAGTTTACCTTAAAGAAATGTCCATAATTTTTCGTTTCCTTATAATAGATTGCCGGGAATAGTATATTATTTACATGTTCTAATATGTGATAAACGTGACCTAGCCAAAGATAAGAAATAATATGATATGAGGCCTTGAAAATTAAGACAAGAAGTATCAGCCAGTTCCATAAATAGAGCAGAAAATAAATCTAAAGCCCTGTGGAAGATAATAAATTATAAAGGACAATATAACAGATTATTTAAACAAAAATTCAAGTTTGAAATTGATGAGTTCATAGAAGATGACCAATGCATTATTACAAATTATGTGAACCACTTCATCATCAGTATCTAGAACAGTTAGAAAGAACCAGAATTAACTACTAAAACCCGAAAAATAAACTTACACACAAACCCATCTAAAGATTATATTTGAAATAATTTTCAATATACAAACTAAATATGAATACTTACAATTATTTAAAATTTCAATCAAAAGCTTTTTCAGCGACAAACAACCTTTCTACGAAACTACTGAAACACTGGAATGGATTACTCAAAATACCTCTGTGAAGTATTATAAACAAATCATTGATGCAAGGTCAATCTCCTTCAGCCTGAAAACTTTTACAAAAAAAAATTACCTAAAACGTAAAAAGACAGTAAAACAGTAGCCGGTAATTATAGACCAATATCAATAATGCCAACTTTCTATAAAATCCTGGAAAAATATTGTTTTGAGAAGGCTTTTTGACCATTGTGAGAAGTTCAATGTACTAAATAACATACGAAATGGTTTCATCAAGTGAAAATCAACAACAAAATCCCATATTAAACTTGTAGACTACATCTTTGCCAGTCTAGAGGAAGAAAAACTTCTTACAAGTCTCTTCCTAGACCTGAACAAGGCATTTGATTGCCTGAGCCATGAACTCGTATTACAAGTTAATAAATAAATTAGGCAAATAATTCAAAGCACTGAACACCCTTATCAATACTGCCTTTAAAATGTCTTGGTGGTAAATCCAGACAAAACAAGCCAACTAGCTTTTGGGAGAAGATGTGGAAGTTCCAACAATACCATGTGGAAAGGAATGCCCAGCCAAAGTATGTAGAGTCGTTGTCGATGAGCGTCTTTACTGGTCACAGTATGTAAACAATATCCTCTCTAAAATAAATGATTAATTTTATGTTATAAAACGCAAAAAATCTATGAGTCACATGTCTATTTCAAAAATTACGTACCATTCTTCCTATGAGATGAGTTCTTTCTATAGATGAGTTAAGCTACATAGAAAATTAAGAAATTTTTAAGAAAATTATAAAGAAGTTTTCAGGACTCTAAAGACTATGAAAATAGTAAACATCTACATAAAAGAAGTCATCTTGTTATACTGATGGACAACAGCAGCTGCAGAATAGACACTTCTATGACTGAAATACTAGACACGGACCACATTACCACTTACCAGCTCATCATCTCTCTCAACATCAAAAGTAATATTCCTGTAGAGGCAAGAAGCTGCACAACCTTAAACCACAACCGTAAGGAAGAGGAATTAAGATGCCTCGCCAAGAGAAGATTGAGGACCGCTCCTACTGTTTGGCTGGTGAAATATCCTTTTCACACACTCAACGAGATCATTGCTTATGAATATATTGTTGCTCATGATATAATGTCGAAGAATCAATACGGGTTTTTGGACAGACAAAAAACATATCAGATGCCCTATTCGGTGTCTGCAGAGAAGTAAAACTACTAATAATTATTCATTTGTTTTTTAGTTTATTAAGAAAAGCATTATAAGGTATTAGTAAACAGGAATACAAATATTTCAACAAAATATACAGTTACCATGTAGGTAATACATGTAATACTGTTATGTAATTACCCTTTATTTTATGTAAGAAAACGTTCAAGAAGTTTGAATACGAATTACTTATAGATTAACTGAAAGAAGTCTTTTAACGTTAATACATGTATAATTTATTCCTAATTATGTTTTCATTGGGATTGCCCTATTAAATATAATACAATTACCATCGGCACAATATATGTGTAAACCTATCAATGGAAAAATATCCTCTCTCAACAATACTGTACATTATGAAACATCTAAACTCACCTGGACATCCTGAAACTGCTCCATGATTCATAAACATTAGGATTATGAACATCCAATTCCAGGTATCCATTATCTATTGTTCCCGAAAATACCAAACTGAAATGAGGAGATGAAACTGATAAAATCAAAATCAATAGATCAACAATCAACAGAATTCGCTAGTATTTAGCTAAGCGTTAATTGGTCTGGCCATAGAAAAGCTTTATACGCTGTGTTTCACTGAGACTGTGGTGATTAGCACTTTCTGTGGTTAAAATTAATCGTAAGCCAAATTTAGGAATACATCCACATAGAGTAGAGAATCTCAACCTGTAGGTACGTGTAGTTTTATAATAACACAACAAAAAACATTATCCTGTTCCTGATGACTTATTGACTATTTAAACTAGACATTTTTCCTGTAATCATATCTTGCTTTTTATTACTGAAATTAGTTACAACTGGAGCATTTTAAGCCCTATAATGTAAAGTTTAAGTTCTTAGGAATTTGGTTGTCACAGAAACACAATATATTCTCTGTAATAAACACCCATTGTCTATCTCTTATCAGCCCTGCCAATGAATGAAGAGTACCAAACTCGGGAGTGAATACTGTACTTAGGCCTACTGATGTGTCCACATGGCACTAATAGGCTATTTTTTGTTGTATGGTGCAGAAATATAAATTATTTGACTCCTGTATGCTATTTAAACTATACGCATTTAAGAAAAACTATAGAATGCATTAATATGGTAACACTGTACAGTATAAATAGCACATTAAGTTCTAGTCCGACTTTCGCCAGTATCTCCTCAACATGTTTGCACACACGTTTGATAAGAGAAGCTTTTAGGCAATTTTTGAAAGCCAAATCTTTGCATATGCTTCTTATAGCAATAACTTGTGTAGTAATAACGGTCGACTCATACAAGTGAATCTCAGCACATTAGCAAACAATCCAAGAATCTCATTAATAATGTCATCCGCTATTGACACAGTTAAAGTTATACCTTATTACTGCCTTACGATGTGCATACACTAGTAGTTTTGTCTTGACAAGAAAAAAATAATGCAAGGGAAAATGAAATAAACGGTTTTTGAAAACGGGCAGCTATAACTACATGTTGGAACGTATCTAAAGTATTTATTAATACGCTTGTAAATTTTAACCAGAGACGCACCGACGGGACCTGTTATCCACAATAGCATTTTATATAAAAATAGTCGATCACCTAAAATTATATTTTCGATCAGAAATAACATTTATTTTTAGAACTTCGAAACTTGCCGGTTATGGTAAATTGACAAAACTTGCTTAATTTAATCTGTGTTAAAAATTATACTTATTAAGTAGTGGTTTACAATATTATACGCTCAAGAATGACTAAGGACTCCATAACTTGTAATTTAATAACAATTTTATTTTAACACTATTCTACTTGGTTGAAAAGTGCCAAAAAACTTGAATTATTTGTTATTGATATTAAGACCGGAACGTATTGTTTCTAAACTGTTTTATATGTAGGGGTGCAGATATAAACAAGTACAGTTTTTATGTAACTCCGATATTATAGTTAATTATAGCTCTGTTCCACAACGATTCATACTTAAAAATTCTCAAGAAACTAAAAAACTTATTTTCAAAATCTCCAAGAGTGGTATTCAAAAAGCCCACCAACATTAAAACAGATGTTGGTCTGTACTGATCCTCTAAAAAAGGTAAATAAGGAAATCACAGTCCTTTGGTTGTAAACCTTGCCAAAAACCTCGTTGTGGAACCTGTAAGAGCATGTCTACAAGTAAAAATGTTAAAAGTAATGTAACCAATCATGTATGTTCAACTGTAAGGAACTCATCAGTAAGGATTCAGTAAGGAACTATCAACTGTAACACTAAAAATCGTATTTACCAATTTGACTGTAAATTTTGTGAAAAACAATATGTCGGCCAAACATCGAATCCTTTACGCAAACTGCAATGGGAGAACAATTTGAACATGTATTGTAAATAAAAGAGTTTCAAATTATTAATAAGTAAGTACTTTGTTCTAAGATTGTATTTTCACATAGTAAATAAAATAGCATTGATAGTGTGTAACCATGTTAATTCATAAACATGAAGACGACGAATTCATTTTAGTTTTATTTATTGTGTGTTATAAATTTATGACATAATTTGCTAATTTAAAAAAGGTCAGTGAAAACACATCGGTTAGTACAGTGAAACGCCGCCTACCGCATCAGAATTCGGCGGATCTAGTCAGAAATGGCAGCGCATAATGTACTTTGCAATGTGTACCTAAAACAACCCGCCATTTCTGATTGGATAAACCTTTTGAGATGCGATTTGCGGCATTCAACTCTACAAAGTGAGCTCTTTTAAATGAGGTATCACTCGACCCATGCTTTCATTTAAGATTTCCATGTTTTTCCTCTGTGGGCCGTCCCCCCATGGTTGGCATGTCATGGTAATAGCAAGAAAAAATAGTTTACATAGCCATATGCAAATGTGCAAAGTTTATAGATGTTATCTGCTATAGTTTGTAAAATATTAAGCCGTACCCAGATTTGTCAAACATCTTGTATATATATATATATATATATATATATATATATATATATATATATAAAACTTAAGGACACTCAGCTCACGGCCACTATGCCGCTAAGACTCTTTTGGAGCTCCTAAAAAGGACATATTATGTCCTCGTTTTGTCCAGTAAGCTGCCGGTTTCTTTAAACATGTTATCCCATCAATAAATGCTCCCCCTCTGCGAGAGGGAGTATAATGAAACACTCGACGATACTAACGCTGCATTGAAATCACAGTATAAAACTCTGTTCGGCAAAAAATATACTTAACGTTTCTTTGCAAAGTTGCCATTATGTCTGTCATCAACGAATGAGACAGTGGGTAACTCAGATAATTAAAACCAAACTTTATAACATGTGTTTCATAGTCACCTATAACTACCTATAATCAATTAAAAGTGTGACAAGACTTTGTGGACACACAGTAAATAGATTTTTAACATTCATTACAATAATGATTCAAGTTGACCCAGCATAAGATATTATTTTTGAGCAACAAACAAATGTTACAATAACATTCACTTGGACAACCAATTCTATCTCAAACCGCAAGCGGCGGAAAAATGATGCTCTATTCAGGAAACCACTCGAGCTTATCTTTCCTTTGAAACCAACATATTGTTTCCTTTCTGATATGCAACTCACTCAGATATACAAACATTCATATCGAAATACTATATATATATATACAGGGTGATTCAAAACTAAACGGCAATCTCTCGGGAGCTTATTCTATAGCTAAAAACAAGTAAAAAAGTTCATATAACCATATGCCCGGAAACGCTTCGTTAGCGAGTTACGCCTAGCGAAAGATTTCGCCCGGATTTCAGAACCCTTGGTGAAGTCAGGCCGTATAAAAATGGTAAAGGTAGTTACAAAGATACAAATACAATTGTTTTTTATGTTTTTATATCTGAAGAATTTATTAAAATTCGTCCCAGAGCTGTAAATGCAATACTTTCAGAGATATCTTACGTAAACACACAAGAATTGGTGCAAAGAAATAACACATTTTTGTGTTTAATGTAAGATTACTTCCATAAATGTTAAATAAAGGTCATTTTTTTCTTAAACAGATTTGTTGAACATTTAATTCTGAAAATATTCATGTGAATTACTTAGGAAAAAAATTAATAATAGGTATTGAAATTTAGCTTTATTTAAAAATAAAACAGACGCACAAAAATGCATATTCTTATCTGCATAAAATATTAACTAATGTTTAGGTTGTGAGTAACAGCTGATCATTTATTCAACACTTGTTATCGTCATATTTTCTTTGCAAAGGTTGGCAATATCAGCTGATCAACAATTAAGTTCATGAAGTAATATTTGAATAACCTTTATGGAGGTTTTTGTATTGTGGCGTGTGAAGATTGTATTTTGTGAGATCCTGTGATTATTTGGAAATATATTATACAAGTGTATAAAATATTTTATTAAATATTTATTTTTACAATATTTTGTTAAATATTTTTATAAAAGTGTATGTAATTATCTTAGTAAATAATGGCAGATAATGTAAATGGTATGTATTCGTTTGAAGAGTGTACGGACATGATACTGATTTACGGCAAAGTTAACAAGAATGGTTTAGCTGCAGTTCAGGAATATCGCGATACTTTTCCACATCGAAGAACGCCTGATCGCATAACATTTGAAGCTGTGGAGAGACGACTTAGAGAAACTGGTAGCTTTAAACCGAAGCGAATAGATACTGGTCGTCAACGTAGCGCAAGGAACTATAATAATGAACAAGCAATAATAAATGCTGTAGAATTATCACCAACCACAAGCACCAGATGATTATCACGTCAGTTAAATATTTGCCAGTCAAGCGTATGGCGGACACTTCATGAAGCACAGTTGTACCCATTCCATATAACACGTGTTCAAGACTTATTACCGCAAGATCTTAATAAACGGAAAATGTTCTGCCGCTGGTTAAGAAGAAATTGTTTACGACATCAGTATTTTCTTCGGCGAATTCTCGTTACTGATGAATCCTGTTTTACTAAAAATGGAATTGTAAATTTTCGTAATACCCATACTTGGGCGTACGACAACCCACATGAAACTGCGACGAGGCATTTTCAACATACATTTTCAGTCAATGTATGGCTTGGTGTTCTGGGTTATAATTTGATTGGTCCATTTTTCCTCCCTAATCGACTTAATGGAGTAGCGTACTTAAATTTTTTAAGAACAAACCTGCCTACCCTCTTGGAAGATATTCCTGTTCAAAACAGAATAAATGCATGGTTTATGCACGACGGAGCACCTCCACATTTTTCTAATGATGTGAAAAACTATTTAAATGATACATACGGTAGACAATGGATTGGTCGAAATGGACCAGTAAAATGGCCACCACGTTCTCCTGACCTCACGCCAGCAGACTTTTTCTTATGGGGTTGGATGAAGTCAATTGTTTATTCAAAACGGATTAAAACCATAGAGGAGTTACGTAATCGCATTACAGAGGCGGCAGAAACTATCAAGAATGCTCCAAACGTTATGAAAACGCGCTAGAAAAGAGTGGATTCGTCGTGCGAAAACGTGCATTGCTAACAACGGAGGACACTTTGAGCAACTATTATAGGTGATTATTACAGTTTTATAAAGGTAAATACATTTTATGTTAATGTTCAGTCTAGAATAAATGATCAGCTGTTACTCACAACCTAAACATTAGTTAATATTTTATGCAGATAAGAATATGTATTTTTGTGCGCCTGTTTTATTTTTAAATAAAGCTAAATTTCAATACTTATTATTAATTTTTTTCCTAAGTAATTCACATGAATCTTTTCAGAATTAAATGTTCTACAAATCTGTTTAAGAAAAAAATGACCTTTATTTAACATTTATGGAAGTAATCTTACGTTAAACACAAAAATGTGTTATTTCTTTGCACCAATTCTTGTGTTTTTACGTAAGATATCTCTGAAAGTATTGCATTTACAGCTCTGGGACGAATTTTAATAAATTTATCAGATATAAAAAACATAAAAAAACAATCGTATTTGTATCTTTGTAACTACCTTTACCATTTTTATACGGCCTGACTTCACCAAGGGTTTCTGAAATCCGGGCGAAATCTTTCGCTAGGCGTAACTCGCTAACGAAGCATTTCCGGGCATATAGTTATATGAACTTTTTTACTTGTTTTTAGCTATAGAATAAGCTCCCGAGAGATTGCCGTTTAGTTTTGAATCACCCTGTATATATATATATATACATTTTCGTTCTTATTTTTTAAGAACTATTGTATAATAATTGCTAAAAAAATATTAAGGCTTTCTTTCTTTGGTACGATTGGTTTGAATCATGGACCAATGTTAAGCATATTTAAAAGGCTAGCTGTAGTGCAAAACTCGGCAAAAAGTCTTACAGAAAAGACGTACTCTGTACTTTGTACACTCTGACCGAATGGCAGGCCAACAGCGGTATTCTTGGAATGCAGGATCTTATGTATATTAAGTGGTATACTGAAAGTCACACATTCAAATAAACAGAAATACAGATAAACATTTAAATGCTTAGTTTAATGTCTAGTGTTTAGCTTCAGTATATTCAGCGAATAGATATCCAACCAATTTCGATTAAAAGTAAATTTACGGCCAATCATAAGTATTAAGAACTGCTAAACACTAATAAATATTTGTGGCCGTTTAATTCTACTACCAACTAATTTTCAATTTCACCACTTTATAACACTATGGTCAATATCTTATCATAAGAAGTTTTGGGAATATTTGTTTCATTCTCAATCCTTAAACATCTAACCACCAAAAAAACAATAAAACTGTAAACGTACTATTTATAGCTTTCAAAGAGGGCAGTCGGACATAAAAAAATTTAAATTTTAACAATTTTGAGATTTTTATATAATTGTATTATGCATTTATTGATGAGTAATTGAACGTTTAAATTAGCTCAATCAGATGAGTGGTTAGTTTTTTACAGCTGTTTATGTGTAGTGATTTAATGTAAGAAAACTGATGTCCAAGTAGGCTATTGACCACTCGGCACTAAACATAGTATACCTCTATTAGTCTTATGTTATGTTCCCTACAATTTTGTTTCCTTATGTTGGCAATGACTTCCCATTTGTCTGCTTTATTGTTTATGTAGCTGTATCAGTCAGCTGTCAAATCTTGCTTGTTTATTCTGTTTATGTTAGCAAAGTTTTACTTTGATATTGTTTGTACAGCATTTATCTGTTTTTAGTAATTAGCAATGGGAATATCAACTAAAGTTTTCAAAAAGCGGAAACACTATCGGAAGAAAAGTAGTTACAAATTTTATTACTTCAGCCCTCGCAAAATGTAAATATAGGCTTAGATATCCTATCAACAAGTGACGTAACCTCAAAACCTGAAGCTGCTGTGGGCCTACCTTGGTAAGTGCATCAGCATCAAAGCTTACAGGTCAACTGGAGTGTTATGAACAGTTTGATCATTCTGATTTTATATTTGATATTGTGGAACTAAAATCCTTCATAAAGTCAGTGTTTGAAGTGGCTAGTTGTAAGAAGTGTGGCTTGGAAATGCAGTATGATGTGGTGAAGAGAATTGGTCTTGCGGCAAATATCACAGTGAAATGTACCAAGCCTACGTGTGCGACACAAAAATCTTGCTTTACTTCACCTAAACCTGTAGAACATACTAATCCTCAGATAAGAAAATTGTTTGATGTCAACCTGAGGGATAGTTTATGCCTTACGATCAATCGGCAAGGGCCAGAGTAGCGCTAATGTGTTTTGTGCAGTTATGAACTTGCCGAAGCCATTGGCCAAGTTTTCTAGATATATGGCACACATTGTTCCTGCTGTAACTGAAGTTGCTAAAGAGTCTATGTCTGAAGGTATAGAGGAAACTGTGGAAAAGAATGACGGTCAACGTGACATTTGTGTAGGGTTAGATGGCACCTGGCAAAAGCGAGGACATGTTTCCCTAAATGGTGTAGTATTGGCAACTAGTGTAGATACTGGCCATGTTGTTGACATTGCTGTTATGAGTAAGCACTGTGCTTGTCCTAAAAAAATTAGAACATACATGAACCTTCCTGCAAGGCAAACTATATTAGAACCAGTGGAGGTATGGAGGCTCAAGGTGCCAGAACAATTTTTTGTAGGTTCGAACAACTACATAATGTCAGGTATTTGAAGTATTTAGGGGACGGTGACTCTAAAGTTTTGACACAGTAAGCAAGGATAATGGGGTCTTTTTCGTTTAAGGGCCAGCACAAAAGACCCTAGCTTGCCTATTCAAAACTCAGATCACGCGATGCTTGCCCGCTGCGCAGCAGCGCTTTGCGCTGCTTGCTCTTTTAGAAAAAAAAATTAACTCGAGCTTGCAAAGTCCAAGCCCAGATCAACTAACCACGCTTTATTGAACAAGAAAAACTAGACATAACTAACGCGGGTTTCATTACAGGCAAAAGATAAGCGGAGCGTGTTTATCACTGATAAGATAAGACGAGTTTATACTAGAAGTAGTACCTGGACTACTGCCCTACGAACTAATAACACAAAAAAAAACGATTAAATGCACTGTCAGTCAGGTATAGTATGTTTGTAAGGTGCTGGCCCTTAAACGAAAAAGACCCGGATAATGTTTATGGTGATGAAGTGACAATAACTAAATTAGAATGTATCGGTCACACAGAAAAGAATGTACAAAAGACTTTAAACACTGAAAACAAAACTTGCACATACTACTCTGTCAGACGGTAAAGGTATTTGCGGACGAGGTCGCCTCACGGAAGAGGCCATGAAAACTCTTCAGAAATATTATGGCCCTGCCATTAGAAGGCATACAAATTAATGGCACCCTAAATGAAATGAAGCAGGCAGTCTGGGCAAGCTATTTTCATGTTTACTCTTCTAATGAAAGTCCTAACCACGGGCTGTGTCCTAAAGACCCAGATTCATGGTGCAAGTTTCAAAAGTCTGTAGCTGATGGGGAAGAGTATGACCATGATAAGCATTTCCATTTACCGGAGGCCGTTATGCTTGCCATAAAAAAGGTCTATCAAGATTTAGCCTGCCCTGAGTTGCTGAAGAAATGCATGCATGGGAAAAGCCAAAACTCTAATGAGTCATACAATAATGTATTATGGACTCGTGTACCCAAAAGTGTATTTGTATCTCTAGAAACACTTATTCTTGGTGCATATGATGCAGTTGCATCTTTCAACAAAGATAACATTGCCAAGTGTTTGGTTTTGCAAAAGTTAGGTTTACCTGTAGGGAACGAATCTGCTGCAGCTTTAAAAAACATTGAACATAGTGCGCATCCAAAAATCGGAGAAAGAACTGTTAGAACTTCAAAAGAAAACCCGTCAGTCAAGAACCTAGGCAAAAAGACAGCTTGAAGAGTGGTATAGGGAGGAAGAAGGCTCTGGACAACCATCTTATGAAGCTGGATTATATTAAAAAACCACAAGTAACATGTAAGTTAAAAATAAAAGTATTTTTTATCTTTAAATGCGTTTTTCCGAAAAGTAGTTTTTGTTACTGATATGTACCTCTTTTTCAAAAACTGTTAAAGATATCAAAGTGAAACTTTTACCACGCATATAACACACATAGATGTACAAATTGTCAACTTTTTGTGAAACTCCGTTGAATATTATACAAAATAAAAAAGAAATTTCACATATATTTAAACAAATTATTTATATATAATTTGGTAAACTATTAAAAAAAAGTGTTTAATATTTTCTTACTAAAAGTTATCAATCACAGGACAATGATGTACAGAAACCACAGTAAAAAGTGCATAGCTCTATTGTGTACAGTTTTTTGAGAAAAAGGGACATGAAATATGCAAATTTAGCATGGGTAAGATAGGTATGTCCGACTCCCCTAGTTTTACAAAGTATGTACCTGTTTGTCCACAATATCGCAATGGATCAATGTGTTATGAGTGTAATTACAGATATCCCGTAATTAAAGCCATACTATGACATAACGCTGAGAAATATCGTTAATATACTGTACCGATTATAACAGTAGAGTAACTAGTGGGGGAAAAAATACAAAGGGTATATTTTGAATGCTGTGTACAGTAACATATATATATATATATATATATATATATATATATATATATATATATATATTGTAACATTTTTTTTGTGAACCTTAAATTTTATAACAGAGAGTAAGAGTTAGATTTTTATTAACTTTGGCAGACAGGCCTGATCAACCTAGAAAAATCCATATCAGCTGGCTATTAAACAGCTGCAGCTCCAGCTGGCCAAACAACAATTGACTCCTACTTCCTGTTGGACTTTGTTACTGACTGTCAGGCTACACGAGGCTTATCCTCTCTCTCTCATGGCGATAGTTAGTTTGAAGATTTTTCAGTTGGAAATTGAGTCTCACGAGGTTATCTATAATGTCTTTACCTACATTGCTCCCTTCCTGGCCCATTACTGGATTGTTGCCAAGGTGAGGTATTTTAATATTCTTTTAAGTCAAATAATGTGTGCTACCAAGAAATTATAAATACCTTTTGAATTACAGATACTTGGAATTAATTTTTCTTTTCTCAACCAACCAGAGTAAATATATTAGTGAAATTAAGAAGCAAGAAATTACTTGAACCTTTATTAATTTGTAAGTTGTACTCATAAATATAAATCCTTTCAGATTGTAAATATTATCATAGTGTTTTAATGGTTTCATTTTTCTTAGATCCAAACATATGTTGTTCCAATGGTTAGAACTTTTATTTTAAATAATGCATTTGAAATAACAACAAAATGTACTTTAGGTAATAAATAGTGTTGTGTGGCCTATAAGTTAAAAAATTATCTGTTAGTCTGTTTTATTTTTGCTGTTGTTTGTAAATTCAGGATAATAAATGTTGGTAATTTATGCTACGTGCTTTGTGTCCAAAATGTAAGTAAGAAAAGGCATTTGTAGGAATAGGAAAACAAATATGAAAAGATGTTTTCAAGTGAATTCTATTTAAAGCTTATTTTAGTTAATAATTTATTTTTGGAATTTAATTAACTATATCTCATTATATTGACTACTGTAGATTGAGTAATTGACTAATAGTTAATTTTTGGGGTTATTTACATTACAAACCGATTATATATCTCTCAAAATACTTCATGTTAAGATTATTTCACGGAATATTTAGGTTTCATTGTTATTATTGTTAACATAAAATTTTACGTGCTATTCTGAAGCAACTATTATACATGTTTTAGTGTCCAAATATTTTTGTAGATTATATTGTCTGAATTGTGCTCAGGGATTTGTTCGGGAGCGGTTTTTGTGCCTCCACATAGACCTACCCAGTGCCCGTGCCATACCTACTACTGTGCCTTCCTCCCTGACCGTGAGCCCTTACGGAGGCGTATGGTTGTGATCTACGTAGTTGAATAATTACTTATAAAATATCTTTCTTTATTGGATACATATTGATGTTTAATGTGATTTGTGTAAATATGTGTCTAGTTTATGTAAGTATTGTTTGATTGATATTTATGGGTAAAAATACCAGAAGTACTAGTGGCCGGCCCAAGGTAATGTTGTTTGGTGTATAATTACTGGTGTTTAGGGTATATTGTATTGATAAAATCTAAGGGTTACCTGTACCCTCAGACTGTTGAGATCCAAATACAGAAATGGTAATCAAACATTTTTCCATGATATGAAATGTAAAATTAAATAATTTTAATAAATATTTCATTTGATAAATGTTTCTTGTGCACAAAAAAACAGGCTCTTAGAATTTTTCTAAACTTAATGATTACATTGAATGAGTTTAGCTTTCTTACATGTATTTCCTTTTCTTAAATTTACTTGTATTTAACTCACTCTTACTTTGGTTGGTTATAAGGTCATTAATTTTACAACATCATTCAGTAACGGGTCTTTTCCTTGTTCTGACTCCGTTCTCCTACCACACTACTACTGGAAACAAGGTGGCGCCTCGGATACCGTTAACAGTTAACTCTACTACGCCGTTAACTTGTGAAAACCACACCTACCCTTCCCACCCCCCTAGACTGAGCAAACTGGGGACCGCTACAATATATATAATAATCCCCGTTTATGCGGACAGACCAGGTCATCAGGAAATCTAGACTACGGGACTGTACAGCGTTGGCGTAAGAAGTACAATGGTCAACCCATTATCTGGTTCTTATCGGGTCTGCGAGGTACTCGACCACCAGGGACGCCTCACCAAAAGGGGCATCGGAGGGCGACATCCACATTACACGAGAACAACATTACCAGGACGCGAGAACCACATGACCAGGACTAAAACTACGGGACAGCGTCTTCGGCAGCTAAGACTTTAAAAATACAATTATAAAAGTATGAATGTATGTTATTCAAATTAAAATTTCCAGGGTAAATTGAAGTTTTGTGCGTGGGGTGATGTACCGATTATAACAGTAGAGTAACTAGTGGGAGCATATTTTGTTATTTTTTTTACTGCAATTACCCGTGGAAAAACAGGCTACGTGAGACAACGTACAAAATTTGTTAATTTTATATTCGCTCACCGTCGGTACTCTCGAATCACGTGACCGCGGCGCGTGGCTTGAGGGAGACTAGGGGTGACGTCTTGGTTTTGTCACTTAAATCAAAGTTTACTACATACGTAACCTGTTTGTCGGGTTTCTGCTTGCTCGGTAAGGGAGTAGACTGTGACTAGCGACCAGTTCAGAGTTAACCTACGAACCGAAGACTTTTGTCCTATACGACTACACTCACGTATCTTGACTGTACTGAAGCTTATCGAGTAAGTAAACTGCTGCATATTATAATTAATTTGTACGTTGAGTCTCAACCTTTTGAATTTTCTAGGTGCCCCGGTTATTTGATGTGAACTAGCTTAAAAATACAATTGTTTGCCCTTTTATACAAATCTGCTCTATATCGCGTAATATTGCCGTAGCTATTTGGTAATCTGTTGTTGTCTGTCCATAGGTACTCTCAAGAAACCTTTTGTTGTAGGAGTATAAAGTTAAAATTTACTCATTAAAGTAAAGTGAGAACGAATCGATATATGGTAATATATAAATAGTGAGGAGAGCAGAAATGTATTAGAAGTATCTAAATTTGAGTGAAAGGATAAATATTTTAGTTTATTTGAATTTAATAAATGTTCTTTGAAAATATCTTTTAAAGTGTTAAAATTTTAGTTTAATTTGTATTATAATAAGAACCTTTTATTTCCAGAAGAAGTTTCGTTTTCTTTCTTTTAGCAAGTAAAAGTCCACCACGTAATTTATTTTATACCGACCTTTCGGTATAATACTATAAACTTTATTGCAGAATATAATATTTTGAAATACCACTTTCCCATCATATTTTATGCGAACACTTTAATCTAGCCAAAATAGGGCTTCAAATTATAACTTACATCTAGATTTATTCCTCCATTTGTTTATTTTCAGAGTTCAAACCTAGAATAGTTAGTTAGTTCACCGATTCCACCCTGGCTTTTCGCATCTTTTGCCCATATTTGATTGAAATCGGGTCATGACCGATAAAATCACTATGCTTTATTTCGTTAATTACTCTTCAACTACACAGCTCCTTACACATTGTTTTTAAAATAGTTCTCACATTTGCCCCTTTAGCATAACACGCGTTTATTATGCTGGTTAACACGTAACTAATATAATATTCATACATAAGTTGAAAACATAAATAATATTAATATCCGTCCTACCAGTAGCAACTGATTCAATGTTTCTAACCAAAGGTTTCGAGGATCTGATAGAAATATGATCGGTGAAAAAATATCATTCCGCATTTTAATCTCTTTTAACGTACTTCCGAAACCCTCCACCATTACAAGAACGGCTGAAAATTCAAATATCACTTTCAATACACGTTACGTTTTTATTTACTTAAAATTCGCTTTCGCCCCAGGACTATTCCAGTCGCGTTGTAACACACACATGGCCTAATAGTCTAGCACCATATCCAGACCGACTATTCATTCTTAGGGAATATTCCACAAATAATTTCAAGAAATACCAGGTTTTGTGCTTACGCAATTTTAATATGGCTTCCGGCATCTAGACTACAAGCTTCGATTAGGTATCAGTCTATGAGAAGATATTATTGCATCCAGTGGTAAAATATCTTCAAGTTGAAAAGTGGTTGCGCTATTGGTCGGCAAACGAAGGAAACATCAATTATAAATTTATTTATTGTATACGGTTAACCCTTCAACGCGTTTTGCCGTACTAGGTACGTCATGACACTTTCACTTGAGATCGCGTTTTGCCGTACTGAGTACGTCATGGAGTAGTCGGTTATTTTTGTAGCTGTAACAGACAACTATCGAATGTTTTCAATGAAAAATGTATACCAATCGAAAGTAGAAGATTCAAACTTTCGATTAATTGAGTCGATATCTCGAAAAATCGATCTTTAGAAAAAATATCTGAGAAATCAGCTGCATTCAAGACGACGTCATTGCCGTGCACCCGATCGTTTGTCGGCTTACGTTTGTTGTTGTTTACAGTCATTGTTAGTGTGATGGTTATGTTCTACTGACATATTTTTGTGTGTTTTATGTTCCTTTGTTTAGTTATTATTATTAGTTATGCTTAGTATTAGTTTTACAAGCTAACTATATGGTTTTGAAGAAGGAAATCCCGTTTTGACAGGAACAATTTGTTGTGTTTTACAAACATGAGTCGGGAATGTTTTGTGGGTTAGCTAGCTTTTAGGGAAATATCTTTGCATATTTTAGGGAATTTATTTTAAAACTGTTATCGGTTTTGTAAAATATTTTAAAATCAATCGAAAATGAGTAATCTTGAAGGACACCTAGTGGAAAGAGACAGTAAAATTGACAGACTTTTGAACCTTGAATCAGATGAAGATTTCGACGATGGATATGACAATGACTTTGCTCAAGCTGAGTTTGAAGTATTAGACTTAGGACAAAATAGTGATGATGATATTGAAAATAGGCTAGGTGAAAACATTGTAGTACAAAATGAGTTCAATGTTGTTGAAAGAGGAGGAGGTGATGCATACCTAAATTTAGGCCTAGGCTTACCTGGTTTTTGAATCATTGTAAAGTTAATAAACTAACCTAAAGTAGGCTAATTTTGTTTAATTTGGCTAATTCTAAACACTAACAACATAATAACAACAAAATAATTATAAACTTGGGTAATTTGCTTATATTATTTATAAAACACAAAATCTCTAAAAAACCGCCAGAAAAATCAACGCAGGAGGGGGTATGACCATGAAAAAAAAATAACGCGTTTAACACCATTTTTACATTACATGATAAATTTACAGTTTGGATTTAGATGGCTAACAATACAGACATCTAATTTAATGTATAGTTCTAATATATAACACACAGACAACCTGCAGTTATAATATCCGTAGCTGTAAACATTACAACAGGCACTAATATTCATGTTTATATCAGGTTACCTCCGCTTTTATTACTATTAAATACATAAGATACACTCTTATAGACAAAACACAAATTAGTTAACTGACCATGCAATTTATTTAAATAAATAATTATAGACGTACATCTTGTGCTAAATCATTACAAGTATTAAGAAACCTTATTATTACATTATAAATATATACAGAAATGGTTCTAATCAACAGGCAAGTTCAAAATATGTCTACACTCTACATATTCCAGAATAAACAGATCACCATTCAAAAATAAAACTTGGAGAGTTCCTTTTTAAAAGTTACCTCAGACATAATAAAGAAATCAATGTGATCTGGTAAGCTATTTCCCAGGCGGTGAAGACGTGGCACTGAGCTGTGGTAAGAATACAGAGTCTGACAATATTTCCTCTCAAACATATGATTTGTTCTGGCCAATCTTGAGCAGCGAAAATCTATTCTCCCAAGTAGATCAGGAGAATCCACTGAAGATGTAATAATCTTTCGGAGAAGAAGTAAATCATTGATCTTCCGCCTGGTGCTCAGAGATTGAAGACCAAACTGATGGCTGATGTCATCCAAAGGAACCTCCGCATAATGAAAGTCAAGTTTCATTCCTAGAACTCGAAGAAACTTCCTCTGTATGCTGATATGGCGACCACACTGGTGAACAATATTCTAATATGGGGCGAACTAATTGTGCATAGAGTGTTCTAAGCGCTACAGGGGAAAACCCATCTCTGGATACCCTAATAATAAATCCAAGAGCTGAATTTGTCCTATAATATATTTATATTATATATTTCATTCAAAATACTATATATTCATTAATGTTCTGTACATTAATGAATATATAGTATATTGAGTGAACTGTTGACAGTAGTAAAAATATTAAATTAAATTCATAAAATGAAGTAACTGATATAGTATTTAATAATTAATAAAAATACTGAACCAAACATTAGTATACACCGCTATCTCTGTTTTATACAACGTAACTAGCTTTACCGAACAAAATTTCTGCCCCACAATCCCTATATGGGTGCAAGGTTAACTTACTGAAGAGTCATAGCTATAAGCAAAGAAGGCAATATTGTTTTATTGTATTGGACTTAAGTATATATCAGCCAATGTTTTCTTCCGTTTTCTTTTGGCAGTTAGCTGGAATATTGCTTATGCTAATTCTTTGTTTTGCATATAATGGAATAACAAATGCAAGTGTCCACCAATTCTTCTCATCACAAGCAGATGCATCTCAATATATGTCGTGGTTTTCTTTGAAATAGTTTGTTAAAGTTATTAAATATGCTTACGAGCTAGAATACAATATCTGCACAACAGATCCCAACTGAGATATATTGAATACACAGATCGATAAAACACATTGTCATAAACATTACGGTCATATCTTAGTTTTGCATACTTTTGAGTTATGATTTCTTGTCCTGAAAGCGATGAATTTAGAATACTTATAAATCCATTGAATCTGAACCTAATTATTCTTGAAATTACCTTTCAATAGTTGTATGTTTCTATAATCACATCAACTGAAAGAAAGTATTGACAAATTGCCGCCATATTTATCCTCTTCAACATAGGCACAGTCAAGATTATAAACATCATTATAAGACCGGGTTTAAGTTACATATTATGGTGTTTAATATACTAGTAGCTATAATCTCCAAATTAGTTCTACATTTGAAAAAAATGTTCATAATACTCAAACAATGTTTCATGTTTAGCTTTTAACTCTACATTTTTTATTTTTATCATATTTCGTAATTTCCTAGGTAACTAGCAACACAATGTATTGTTTCATGATAGTATCCTTGAATCATTAAGTATACAGCCTAAATCGCTCATATCCCATATTGGGATTGTAGTCAAATATAGTATATAATCCAGTATGTGTATTTTTGGTGTTTTGAATAGTACTGTATATTAAAGTAAATGATGTTACCGAATATCAAATCCTTTATTTTGCTCAGTTGAGAGAAGACTACACATTACCGGGATCCATCACTACTTTCATACTTAACGAGTTTTTAACTATTTAAAACTTAAAATACGTTTTTTTCATAGTTGTGAAGACAAGTGATGCAGGACTATAGGGCTAGGAGAGTGATAATGGCTATGCAGAAGAAATGGTGCTGGGTGTGTTGTAAACAAAATCAACAGGATAAATGTATAAGTTTTTGGCATAATTCCATATTTTACGGTTAATAGTTATAGTAATAGTACGGCAGGTTCGGTTTATAGTTGGCAGGACTTGGACTGAGAAAGAAAGTGGTGTGGAGGCAAAGATACTTGGAATATGTATTAATGTACTGTAAGGAGTATGAGGAATCTTGGAAGTACGTGAGGAGGATCATGAGATAGTAGATTTCGCAGTAAGAGGAGAAAAGTATGGTGGCTATTGAGAATTTGTAGATGACTGGTGAGGACTGGTTAGTAAGCTGGAAAGGAGGAAAGAATGAAGAGCAATTGGAAGGAAATTAGGAGATTTGCGACAGTCCTTTATATTGGTGTGACGAATTTAATTGTGTAAGCAATGTGTTGACATGGAGTAAACCGAAGAACTTCAGTTCAGTACAATAATTTTCATTTAATCACCAGTATTATTCAGTTCGAAAATAAATTGCGTAATTTACAATTAATGTAAACTCCTCAATTCATTATTTGGAAAAATGTATTATTTTATCAGTTAACAACGTTTAAGTATTTGATTAAACCATACAATAGAATCATGGTCTGAGCAAGATTTGATATTCTCCAAGCAAATATTCGTTTGGTGATTGTATTCAGCATAGCCACTACATTGAAAGCCACAGGCATACTAATACACACAAAATTCTCATATGCAAGATAAACAGGTGATTCTTGGAATTAGATCGTCTAGAAAATCTGTAGCGGAATATTTACTCTCAGAGTCCTTTATCGCACCATCTCAATTCAGGCCTTGCTTACCGTATACTATGCCCATATTCATAGTCACTTGGCATATGGAACCATTCTCTGGGGAAACCATTCTACTGCTATTCGTCTATTGGTTCTTCAAAAGAGAGCATTACGGGTAATGACAGGAGCCCCATCTAGAGCACATTGTAGACCAATCTTCAAAGTACTTGGAATTTTGACCTTGCCAGCAATGTTTGTACTTGACTGTTTAAGTTATGTCAGATGCAATATTGGAAACTTTTCAGCCTTTGAAGATATACAGGAGCACAGTACCAGACATAGACAGGATCTCTTCATTAAATTTCATAAATACGCAAGAACTCAAAAAATTTTTGAGGTGGTATCAGTGAAGCTTTTCAATCTTTTACCTGTTGACACAAGACTGTTGTCTGTAAAGCACTTCAGACAAAAGCTCAAAACATTTCTAACCAACAACCCAATTTACAGTTATTTGGAGTTTTTTGATATTATACATCGTTTTGAATAATGTATAAAAATTGTTATTTCTTTGCATGTAATTTACTGTTTACTCTGAAACTAATTTTTGACACTATTCTATGTAACATGATTATCACGAATAAAGATGTTTGACTCTTGACTCTTAGGAGGGTATATGAATTTATCTGCAGAGTTTTACTGTTCCACACCCCTAATCACATTTTATAATTAATAAAGTTTAATTAAGTGATATTATGAATTTCGGAGGGACATTAGTTTATTCCTGATGATGAATTTTAGATAATTCCATATTACACCTGTTCGTAAGATGTCAAGAATTGAGGATTTGTTAGTCAGGATAAAATTTGCACTTACTTATACAGGAATTGGCTCTGTTGCAGTAGAAATGATCTTGCCTTTTATTTTAGAGCCAGAAAAGTTATTTTTTATGAAGTGTAAAAGTTGACACGAGAATAACAAGTTCGGTAAATAAAAACCAGCTAGAAAACCCTGTGAAAGCCGGTATCTTCAAACACTTTGAATACAATTGTCTGAAGTTTCAAACTTGCAAATTCTTAGTGTTATTTTCTAAAGGTTTTTACAAAACTACCCATTTAAAACCATCGTTTTAAAGTTGTAAACATTAAATAATATTTGACACTTTACTTTGCTCTATAGTAAATTACCATATGTACTCTTCTATCTGATTTCTGTCACAGTCAACAAGTAGCCATTTAAAATGACAATGTACCTTCACCAGTTTACGAAATTATGACTTGTAGTTTATGAAATTGTGACAAATATTAAGTAAAACCCACAAACATATACACGCAGACACAAAACTAGACACGCCCATGGTTCTATAATATTTTGTGTATGTATCATGACACTAATATAATCCTGTCATATATGTATAAATAATTTAAATCTTGAAGTCAAAATCACCTAAACAGTACAATGTTGTGTTTCAATTATTATTGGCTATATTAAAACTGTACATTTATAAAAATATTGTAAGTTATTAAAAATTCTACCGATTTTTGTGAAATTTTACATGGGCATACTTAGTGTCCCTAGTTTGAATACAGGTCATTCTTATTTCGAATAACCCTCCTAGGCTACGCCCCACTCTTCTCTAAAGTAGCAATAAAAACCCCATCTTGGTCTTTAAGATTACGAGATATTAATTTAAGGGTCTGTTAAATGTAATGAACTATTCTGAATAAACGATGATTCATGAAAGTTTTACCATATGTTAATAAAAAATAACCAATATTTTTAAATTGTTTACATTTGTAGTATTGAAAGCATATACTAAGCTTGATAATCACACTTCACTAACACTTCATTTTTAACCTTTTATGCTACCGCTCTTGACCACAGAGTAAGAAAATATAAAGATTAACAATTTAAAATTTTAAAAATATGCTTTTAACTGTAAAACTTGAGCAAATATTAAGGATGTACTTCTTGGTTAGAACTGTAATGTAAATATAAAAGACACAGTTACTAGCTAACCTTTTACTATGAATTTTAAGACTGTTGTAAAACCAATCATAGTTGTGTGTGAATATATATATTGTAGATGGTAAACTGACTGTAGGTCAATGTTGTAAAACTTTTGGGACCATTTCTTACCTATTGCTTAAGGGGAGGACAGTGGATCCACGGTCCCGGCCTTGAGACCCACTGTCCGACTTCGGTTTATTTTGACAAGAAGTTGACAAGGGATCGCACACTCTGCAGCACTTGAAGGGGTGTTTTGAGATCTATAATTTATGTCTGCTAAATATTTTTCTGTAGATTACAGAAGAAGACAGCTGCAGAAATAATTGAACAAAATCTATATGTGTTACACAATTTCAGTTAAGACTGGCTGTAACGATTATAATTGTCTTTGCTTTATTGGATACGTTTCCGCCTCGACTAGCAGAACAGCGATTACAATACAGTAAAAGTGCACGAAAAAAGGTAGTATAAGGGCCTGTTAACTTTAGTGAACTGTTCTGTGTAAAAATCGTTTTATGGTAGCACTATCACATATGTAATTAATTTAACACCTATTTTTAATGTTTTAAATTTGGCCTTGAAAGCATAGAGAAAGATTGATATTAACAAGACTTCTTATTTCAACATTTTCTGCAACTACTGTTGAGCACAGAGTAAGAAACATATTAAGATAAGAAAATTAAAATATTTGGTAAAACTCTACGTTTAACTGTAGACTTTAGCAATATTGAGTATGCATTGCTTGTTGAGTACTTTAATGCAGATATCAAAGAAAAATTTACTATATATTTTACTAGACATTTAAAGACTGTTATAAACGCATAGTTGAGTTGAATTTTGACAGAAGTACGTACTTTGTACGTATATATATATATATATATATATATATATATATATATATATATATATATATATATATATAGAGAGAGAGAGAGAGAGAGAGAGCCTATATTTTTTGAATAAGGAAATCTCAACATTGGCGTCGAATACATATTTCAATTCGAAGTACTCCTACGAAAGCCTACGAAATTGCATGCAAAACTGCGGGGACTACAACTTTTAACATGAAATGCAATCGTGTACCTTTCAAAAACCTTACAGCACTTGTGTTCTTTTTATGAACTAAACTCCAAATTTTAAAACATTTAACGGTTAACGGTTGATTTTAAATGGGAATAAAATTAATAGAGTTTAAGAATATATTTAAGAATTTGCTGCGTTCGAAGTCACTTGTAACTGGTAGTAAAATAACTAAACATATTATCTCATGTCTTCCTGGATCACTATTTGAATTAACTTTACACTCTGTCGTAGTGGGTTATAGCGATGAATAGCAATTGGCAGTTTGAATTAAACTAGACAATTTTTAACCGGTCTTCATCGAATTTCTGTACATGTTCACAATAAAAACTTATTACTTATGATTCATTAGGATACTGCCGAATTACTCAGATAGTAATATAATGCTATGTAGAATTTATTTAGATATAATCCTAATTAGTAATCCACTTCATATGTGATAGGTTGAGTTTTTGTTTGAGTAACCCGTTGTTAATATTTAACAGCCTTAACAGTACGCTGTGCGAATATAGTGGAAGCATCACTGATCAGAATTAAGAATGAGTGCAGGTAGAAAATCAAATGCACGTCCAGGTCGGTTTTGAAAAGTAGGACAATTAGTCCACAGGTGTTGGCGTGACATTTATGTTTGGAGGAACCTAGCCAAATATTGCCCTACTCAGGTACTGATGACTGCGTATTATAGCTCGAAATAGCCAGTTGACGAGAGTTTTCAGATTGCAAAAAACAAGCGATTTGAACAACCTAATATTGCCTCAACATAAAGGGAATTTTTCATTTATAACTTAATTTATATTCAAAGAATAAGTTTAAAGTATATGTAGTCGTAAACCAGTTAATTTTAAAACAAAGGCGGCCTCAACAAAAGAAAAATCTGTATCTTCTATTCTAAAACGTATTTCTTTGCTATGATTTTAAAATATTCTGCATAACAGCTGAATAATGTTTGTAACATCCATTCGTTTATTAAAAGTTATGGTTTCTCTTAATCTTGAATATGGTAATAATTTTTTTCAAAAATATCATAGGACTCCATCGTAGCATGGTATTTATGGCTGGCATAATGTTCGCACTGAATTACTCACCATCTCGCTTAACCTTTTATCCTCTTAACGATGAACACTGAAAAATGGGTACCTGATGCACGAATTTGGAGTTCCTCTATATTGATCTAAAATAGTTCTTGTGTTAAGGAAAGTGGAAACTATTCAATCAAATAAACGGAATGGTGAATAGAAATTGCGGGTAATGCCGCGAGTATGTGCATCTATAAACACATACACATACACATGTGCATGTATGTGTATCTTATAAACACAGGTCATATAATTTCTTATAATATAATCTAGAAATGTATCTCGATATAAAATAATGAAGTAAAATATAAAATAAGCTAAACATATTAAGCTTTTATAAACATATATATTGCAAAAACTTACTTTCAGTGATTTCAGGGTGAATGATGACAATCTATAAACCACACCGGCAGACGAAACCACTATCACAGCATTATCACTGATATAACCAGGATAAGGTGGACGGTAGTGGTTAGATCAGACTTCCTGTAAACATGCTCAATGCGGGGTTAGACATAGAACGAAAATTTCAAACAATTTATTGATTACACAGTTAGACTACAATATTTGTGAATTATAAAATAAGAATATAGATTTTATTTATTATTTATAGACCTTTACAAGAAACCTACAATAGTTAGAGTTAGAATCAAAGATTTATCTTAAGAAACCTACTTTTTACTTAATAGTAAACAACATTTTCAAAAACAGCTTTTTGTTTGATTTATTAAAGCAGTTAAATAAACTGATACAAGAGATCAATGATAACACTGACTACCGAGTAGCACAGTGTGTAATGTGGCCACTACTATAACTGTAGAAAACCATATCAACATTGACTATCAAACAGCACAGTATCTAATACGGACACTATTATAGCTATACTATACAATGTTAACACTGACTACCGAGTAGCACAGTGTGTAATGTGGCCACTACTATAACTATAGAAAACCATATCAACATTGACTATCAAACAGCACAGTATCTAATACGGACACTACTATAGCTATACTATACAATGTTAACACTGACTACCGAGTAGCACAGTGTGTAATGTGGCCACTACTATAACTGTAGAAAACCATATCAACATTGACTATCAAACAGCACAGTATCTAATACGGACACTATTATAGCTATACTATACAATGTTAACACTGACTACCGAGTAGCACAGTGTGTAATGTGGCCACTACTATAACTGTAGAAAACCATATCAACATTGACTATCAAACAGCACAGTATCTAATACGGACACTATTATAGCTATACTATACAATGTTAACACTGACTACCGAGTAGCACAGTGTGTAATGTGGCCACTACTATAACTATAGAAAACCATATCAACATTGACTATCAAACAGCACAGTATCTAATACGGACACTATTATAGCTATACTATACAATGTTAACACTGACTACCGAGTAGCACAGTGTGTAATGTGGCCACTACTATAACTGTAGAAAACCATATCAACATTGACTATCAAACAGCACAGTATCTAATACGGACACTATTATAGCTATACTATACAATGTTAACACTGACTACCGAGTAGCACAGTGTGTAATGTGGCCACTACTATAACTGTAGAAAACCATATCAACATTGACTATCAAACAGCACAGTATCTAATACGGACACTATTATAGCTATACTATACAATGTTAACACTGACTACCGAGTAGCACAGTGTGTAATGTGGCCACTACTATAACTATAGAAAACCATATCAACATTGACTATCAAACAGCACAGTATCTAATACGGACACTATTATAGCTATACTATACAATGTTAACACTGACTACCGAGTAGCACAGTGTGTAATGTGGCCACTACTATAACTATAGAAAACCATATCAACATTGACTATCAAACAGCACAGTATCTAATACGGACACTATTATAGCTATACTATACAATGTTAACACTGACTACCGAGTAGCACAGTGTGTAATGTGGCCACTACTATAACTGTAGAAAACCATATCAACATTGACTATCAAACAGCACAGTATCTAATACGGACACTATTATAGCTATACTATACAATGTTAACACTGACTACCGAGTAGCACAGTGTGTAATGTGGCCACTACTATAACTATAGAAAACCATATCAACATTGACTATCAAACAGCACAGTATCTAATACGGACACTATTATAGCTATACTATACAATGTTAACACTGACTACCGAGTAGCACAGTGTGTAATGTGGCCACTACTATAACTATAGAAAACCATATCAACATTGACTATCAAACAGCACAGTATCTAATACGGACACTATTATAGCTATACTATACAATGTTAACACTGACTACCGAGTAGCACAGTGTGTAATGTGGCCACTACTATAACTATAGAAAACCATATCAACATTGACTATCAAACAGCACAGTATCTAATACGGACACTATTATAGCTATACTATACAATGTTAAACACTGACTACCGAGTAGCACAGTGTGTAATGTGGCCACTACTATAACTATAGAAAACCATATCAACATTGACTATCAAACAGCACAGTATCTAATACGGACACTATTATAGCTATACTATACAATGTTAACACTGACTACCGAGTAGCACAGTGTGTAATGTGGCCACTACTATAACTGTAGAAAACCATATCAACATTGACTATCAAACAGCACAGTATCTAATACGGACACTATTATAGCTATACTATACAATGTTAACACTGACTACCGAGTAGCACAGTGTGTAATGTGGCCACTACTATAACTGTAGAAAACCATATCAACATTGACTATCAAACAGCACAGTATCTAATACGGACACTATTATAGCTATACTATACAATGTTAACACTGACTACCGAGTAGCACAGTGTGTAATGTGGCCACTACTATAACTGTAGAAAACCATATCAACATTGACTATCAAACAGCACAGTATCTAATACGGACACTATTATAGCTATACTATACAATGTTAACACTGACTACCGAGTAGCACAGTGTGTAATGTGGCCACTACTATAACTGTAGAAAACCATATCAACATTGACTATCAAACAGCACAGTATCTAATACGGACACTATTATAGCTATACTATACAATGTTAACACTGACTACCGAGTAGCACAGTGTGTAATGTGGCCACTACTATAACTGTAGAAAACCATATCAACATTGACTATCAAACAGCACAGTATCTAATACGGACACTATTATAGCTATACTATACAATGTTAACACTGACTACCGAGTAGCACAGTGTGTAATGTGGCCACTACTATAACTATAGAAAACCATATCAACATTGACTATCAAACAGCACAGTATCTAATACGGACACTATTATAGCTATACTATACAATGTTAACACTGACTACCGAGTAGCACAGTGTGTAATGTGGCCACTACTATAACTATAGAAAACCATATCAACATTGACTATCAAACAGCACAGTATCTAATACGGACACTATTATAGCTATACTATACAATGTTAACACTGACTACCGAGTAGCACAGTGTGTAATGTGGCCACTACTATAACTGTAGAAAACCATATCAACATTGACTATCAAACAGCACAGTATCTAATACGGACACTATTATAGCTATACTATACAATGTTAACACTGACTACCGAGTAGCACAGTGTGTAATGTGGCCACTACTATAACTGTAGAAAACCATATCAACATTGACTATCAAACAGCACAGTATCTAATGTGGACACTACTATAACTATAGAAAACCATATCAACATTGACTATCAAACAGCACAGTATCTAATACGGACACTATTATAGCTATACTATACAATGTTAACACTGACTACCGAGTAGCACAGTGTGTAATGTGGCCACTACTATAACTGTAGAAAACCATATCAACATTGACTATCAAACAGCACAGTATCTAATACGGACACTATTATAGCTATACTATACAATGTTAACACTGACTACCGAGTAGCACAGTGTGTAATGTGGCCACTACTATAACTATAGAAAACCATATCAACATTGACTATCAAACAGCACAGTATCTAATACGGACACTATTATAGCTATACTATACAATGTTAACACTGACTACCGAGTAGCACAGTGTGTAATGTGGCCACTACTATAACTGTAGAAAACCATATCAACATTGACTATCAAACAGCACAGTATCTAATGTGGACACTATTATAGCTATACTATACAATGTTAACACTTACTACCGAGTAGCACAGTGTGTAATGTGGCCACTACTATAACTGTAGAAAACCATATCAACATTGACTATCAAACAGCACAGTATCTAATGTGGACACTACTATAACTATAGAAAACCATATCAACATTGACTATCAAACAGCACAGTATCTAATACGGACACTATTATAGCTATACTATACAATGTTAACACTGACTACCGAGTAGCACAGTGTGTAATGTGGCCACTACTATAACTGTAGAAAACCATATCAACATTGACTATCAAACAGCACAGTATCTAATGTGGACACTACTATAGCTATACTATACAATGTTAACCTTGAATACTCAGTGTAGGACAGTGTTGAATTTAGCCACTACTATAACTATAGTAAACAATATCAACACTGACAACCGAATAGGTTAATGAGTAACTTGTAAGTAATTAAACTGCCCACCATATCTGGAGGAATATAAAACTGCCCACCATATTTCTAGGAATATAAATAATCCAATAATGAGGCACTTTGCAAGGTTGATCCATATTGTTAGTTAGATTATAGCAGTCCAAATGTATTATGAATAATACGCTGGATAAAATTTTACAGTAGTTTTCTTGTTGTTGAATTAGAAAATCTAGAGACTGGATATTATGTCCACCATTTTTTTTTAAACTTCATAATATGCTGAGGCTTTTTTAAGTTCCAGATGCTTAAGCAAGGCTTACATATAAGCATCAATTAAGCTCATAATAGTTTATTGGCGCACTCTTGAGAGGGGAAGACCATAATTGTATTTCTATACTATAGACTGTAACTGAATGTGTATTACTGTTAAGGAGCACAAAAGTCACCTTCTGTTACAAGACATAAACTCCTGGTCAAAAGTTGCAGCTTCTCAGCGCTTTGACTAATGTCAAGTAGTACGATTCTTTGATAGTTTCTACAAACAAACAAACAGTATGTAGATTGTTATTTCTCAATGTTATAAAATCGTTCATGGGCGAGCATGATAACTTCATATGAAGTATTCTGGAATCTGTAAATGTATCCGTTTCGTGAGAAATTATGAAGATCAATTAACAAGGATAGAGGAGTGATCAAATATATCATACTATGCAGGCAGCCCCTTGATGTTATTTATACCCTGACTTTAATGAACTAGAAATGTTTAACCTTTTCCCGTAGCATGAGACACCCCGAGAGTTTGAGTCCCCCAGATGTTTGAGTCATGAAGCAATACAAACTATCATATAAAAACCCCTCAATACCTAACAAGCTAATACCTGTGCAGCATAACAGGCAACGCTGAAATTGCATGCAAACTTTCTATTCTATAACTCAAAATTTCTCAAGATTTGCTGCTGAAAGATAGGCAGACACAGATAGAAAGTAAATCTTTACATCTTCCTAGACGACAAAAAATAAATTGTGCCAGCCTACTATGTGATAAGGTTCATTGACGCCCATCCAAATTATATGGATGGACATACACCATTAACAAATATAGAGAAATTGTTGTTCGTGTAGAAATGAAGTTTCATGCAAAATTAACAGTCTACGGATTATATCTTGCCACATGACACCTTGAAACTTTTGTACCTTAAGTTAGGTTTCGTAGTAATGGTGAAATAATAAGTTTTACTAGGAAGGGTACTTCAACGAAAAAGTATGGTGAAATCAAATCAACGTTAAACATAGGCTTTCCACTCTATTATTTTCGTTTTATTCTAATAATAAAAATATTACACGTTATTGTATATTACAAATTTTGTTTACAAATTAATTTATTCTGCTATATTCCCATTGCCATCATAGTTAGCCATAAGACTAGTGAACAGATATTTACTATCGCTCAGCCAAATCTCATGGACTGATAATCACTATAATCGACCTCAGTGTTCCATATAAAAGGAGGATCATGCAACATTTGAAATATAAATTTCATAATCATTTATTGTCAAATAATAAACCCCTTTATTTTAATAAAAAAATCCTACCAACGAACAAAGTTGTATCAGAATAATATACAGTGTGTTCCAAATTGTATACGCACTAAAGGGATCTTCTTGGAAACTATCAGATGTACAGATAGCAAATGGGAAAAGTGGAGCGTAATAAAGCAATCAACAAATCAATGAGGTTAAGTTAGTTATTGGTTTGTAACGTTTACGTAATCTGTTTGGCTACTGATCGAGATTTTGGCCTGATCAACCAAAAATTTGATCTTTCTACGTCAGAAGCGCGTCTGACGTGGCTCGATACTCCTTAACAGTTTCGGGGTAGCAAAAATTGCCTATCCTCCCGCGTGGGCGCTGCAGGAATTCTATCTGGCATCGGCTACATATGGCTGATAAGCCTTTACGTTACTCCAACTGACCCTTCAACTGTTCGCTGTTTCTGAGAAAAGGTAAGGCAGAATCGACATTTTGGAATAAATTTAGTTTAAACATTCTTGGACATACTATTTGGAAAATTTAAACGCTATTTACGTTATATGGACTTTTATGTATTACTCGTGGTTTGAAAACCATGTGAGCGTTTCGGTAAAAACTGAACGGATGTATTATTGATTTAATTATTTGGAGCTTAACAAAACTCATCTTATAAGAAATTACTTATTTAAAACCATATTTAATAATGGTATCAAAATATTGCTACTATTAAGTAACCTTTTAAAGTACTTTTCACTTAAATTAGTTATTAGCCAAGTACCACTTCTTTTCCGTGTAAAACTAAATACTATTTTATGGTAAATTTTAAAAGGCTCTATTAAATACTAATGTGAATGATATAGCTAAGTTTCTGACCTCCAGATGAATATCTATGTACAGTGTATTTTGATACCAACTAAAAACTAGATTAGGCTAAATTTTGGCTATTAAAGTGTGCTTATATATTATTTGACTTTGTAATAGCTAGTGTAGTACAATATAAATGTGTATAGCCTATTGAAACTTGTTCCCTTAGGTGTTATACTTAAATTTTATGTTCAAATGGTACCTTTCTAAAGGTTTTAAACGTGTTAAATCCTGATTGTTGAAACACGTTTTATGTGAGCTAAACCATTTAATCGACTTTAATTGTGAAACATTTAAATCTCAAATATTGCCTACTTACAATTTTTCCTTAATTTTTTTATGTTTAATTGGTGTTCTATTATACTGAGGTAGTTACAAAATGTTTTGCTGCTGGAATTATTAAATGTTATACGGTATTTATATTTCCATATAAAAAATAAATTAAATAAAAGTAAAGATTTACTCATTATGATTACATATATACTTTACAGTATGTTATACAGTAATTTACTATCCACCTTGGCAATAGTTGATTACTGTTTTTTTAGTAATTAATTTCTGACTGAAACACTTTCATTCATTTGAATGTCTCTAAATAATTACAACTCATTTGGGTAATTAATTGTTCAGCTCCGTGTTATTTGTCCAAACGTTTGTTTATTTGTAACAAAACTATACCTTGTTTGATTTAAAATACCTATAACGTATATTTGGTATAACTTATACTTATACTTTTCGTATGTTATTGTCATGTACAGTTAGTATAACTGTTCATTAAATTAGTACTATTTAAATATACAAGTTGATTAAAATGTTAGTTCAGTTAAAACTCTTTGTGTTAAATCAGTATGACCTATTTTACTATCTTGCCAACTGACCGATAAAGATAAGACATAATCTTGTGTTATATTTTTATTGAGAGATTGCAATATTATAAAGGTTGTACATTATTGTGTCTGGGAAAATGTTTTAAACGTGAAGTGTTACACAGGATGATTGTTTGTCTATTGTAATGAAGGGGTATTATGAGGTTTAACTCAAACTAATTTAGGTATGAGGAGAAAAGTGTTAATCTATTTTATCTGTACAATTTACGTATTGATATATTGTGAAATACCACTACAGGGACTCAGTACCGATCACACATAGAGTTCTCGATATATTTCGACCCCCGCTCTGGGCTCACGGCGCGGTGTGTTCGCAAATGGACCTGTGCTTGGCTCGCCGTACCCGATAAGTCATACTTATTTCAACTAACATTGCCTTACTCAGATACTTTTGCAGTGAGAATCTTATGTTCATCAAAACCGTGATTTTTTAAATGAGTGCGGACTTAACCCACATTTATCTTACCAGGAGATCTCCATGTCAATGGACAACTTCCTCGCCTACAACTGTTACATGTTACAATAATATTTCTGTACAATTTAGATTGTTCATGTATGTTAAATGTTTATTTTAGCTGGTGCCCACCGGTCTACATTGTTTTTTGTGGTTACTGTATATCTAGAGTTTATAATTAGTCAAATGTTGAACTCTCTTATCTGTTCAAAAATAGGAATAATATTTCTGGGCCCTAGTATTTCACGTTTGTATATGTTTGTTTACCCGGTAATATTACATTACCATAAGACTCAAGATGGCTTGTAAAATCTAAATAACTTTATAAATTTATTCAATATAAATTGATATTGTCACTCAAGCCTGTTTATTTTAATCATTTAGTGAATGACAAAGTAGCATAATTTCAGGCCAATATCAATGGTGTATCTTATCTGGCTGTGGTAGTCTGCTTGCCACTGGTCAGTAGTAGTACTACTCGTATTATTTTGAACTATATGTTATCTCTACTATATGTTTAGCTTAACAATAGGCTAAGAATAATTCCATAATATTTGGTAACCAGATATTGAGTGAAATATTTTACTTGTTACTTTTATGAATGGTTACTGAGGTGATCTGTAAAATAATTAAATGTCCATATTATCTCGGTCAAATTTTGTTCTGCCTTACGATTCGCTCTGGCTCGGCTAGGACTTGTTTCCCCCATAGAGTTCCGTATCCCCATGAATGCCATAATGGCGGCGCCCTAAAACTTTATTCCAACTTAACAAAATAAATGTATCTGCACACTCCATAGTAGACTTGAGCTGTTCCAACCCCGACCTTCTCCCTGAGTGATCGCCGGAGCGTGGCAGGTTGCGTAGTTTTCTCGCAGTAATAATATAAAGACAAGTACAAACTCAAACCACTTTGTGCGGAGTTTAGAATTTTTTTCCTTCCATGCTTTGACCCACGCAAATAAGTCAACAGTTTGATTGAAGTCAATACTTTTTGTTACATCGGCTTCGATGCACAGGAGGGCAAGAGAATTAAGTCGCAAGTCGCCCCTGCTGCATCGTTGACCTGTGCTCTGACGACTGCAGACCACTCTTCTTGTAAATTTCTCAGAGCGTCATATCTAGGAGACCACCTTGTCGTAGAAAGGCTTTTGTCGTTAATTTAGTGTCTTTGTACTTATTTAATACTGTCCATATACGGGGTTAATAAAAAGTCTGGAGACCCCCGACTAATATTGTAACGGCTCACACGAGAAAAACTAAACTCGCCACACATTTATGTTATATTATGAGATACTTTTTGGGCATAATTACTGCTTCATTCACAAACCCAAAATGGGGGATTTTGGGGGCAGCTCAAAAATTTTAAATGTAAATCCCCATCAAGTGACCTGTCATTTTCAAGCCCCTGATAAAAGAAAACGAACAACGCAAACTAGAGGTCTCTATCTTAACCCAGTAAAAAATGACTGCCAATTGAATATTTTATAAACCAGAATAAACTACTTACAACATAGGAATAAGTAAATTTTGGTGCAGGTTGCAGAGCCTCGGTAACGGCTGTAAATGTACTAAAAGCCTTTTGTCAAACTTTTGGCAAGAGCCTTAGGAATCTCTCAACTGGCTCTCCACTTTGGTAATCATAGCTTATTACAAATGACAACTGATCAATATGCGAAATGTTCGCAGTAGAACCTACAAAAAAACTGACACTGAAAAGTATTGAGAGTTTCTAGCCTAATTTAAATTGTAGGTTAGTACTTGTTTTCCAAGTGACCCAATGAATTTATCGTACGCAGTGGATGAGAGATACAAAATGTTTCCTCTCCCAGGATTTCCATATTTAATAATATCGTCGGCCAACAAAGGGTTAAACTTAGGAAGAACTTCAAGCATCATCATGTAGTTTCCATTTGGAGTGGAATGAAATACTTATTCTGACCCCCGAAACGGCAACCCACAAGAAGATAAAGCCTTTATAACAACAACGACAACTCTTTGCAGTATCATTTCCCAGTAACTTTATTAATCATCATCAATCATTAGAGTAACTCTAGAATCAACTTTACAGAAGTTTTCTGCTTTTTTTGTAAAATAATTGTATTGGATTTGTGTAAAACTGAATTTTCGTGTTCATTGAGTCTCGAAGATGCATTATTGCGGTCACTAAAACCTTCTTTCAAAAAAGACGACTCAGGTTGTGTTTCTGTATGAAAGGACCACAAAAACTGCGCACACCAAACAGGCTTTGTTTTGTTTTTCTCCATTCGACAACTAACTATTAAAACTATTTACATTACAACACAAATGACTGTTTCCATACATCTTATTTGCATTTGAAAAATCAACATTTTTTAAAAATTATTATTGGTTGATATGTAATCACATAATACATTATTTACAACTCAGTTCACCGGATAGGGATCATAGCAAAATGTTTCGGGATCTAAAGTTGTTCTTCTTCATTTTCACTGATAGTGGAGGAAGAGAGATCACCAGTAGAGATGCCACTAGTACTTACACAGTTTAAATGAACAGATTCATCTGTTTTAGGTTTGTCCTCTAGTGGTGATAACTAGTTTTTCAAAGTTCCACTGCACTTTTTGACCTCTTCTTATTTAATTTTAGCTCTCTTCCTAAACTCAGTCCCACATTGAGGTTTTATGGTTGGCTCATTTCAAAAACTGAAAACCTGAAATTTTAGGTAGTTAAAATGTACTTTTTATAAGCGATACATTTATTTAAAAGTTTAGCGTTCAATAAAGAATAGTCAAGGAAATAATTTAATTTAGTTATTAAAAATTATATATCATGAGCTTACAAGCTATCGTACAGAAAGGCTGTGTCAGGCCTGTTGAAGAACGAGCCCTGAAGAGAACTGAAACAAGTTTCAAACTAGCGCACTATGATTATTTTATGACAGAAATTAACATAACCAAAACTTATTGTTACGGTACGCACTATGTTTAATATTAACTAATGCGAATGCGATAATAATAATGATTATCATATCATACAACTCACCTTAAATTCACTCAGGTAGCCTAATACCTCTCAGTTGATCATTGACATCCAAATACGAGTAAATCAACAACAAGCTGGAAGGAAACTACAACAATTTGCCGATACAAACAAAACAGTAAAAAGGTAAAAAAAACTATCTATGAGCATAGGGGAGCTGATTTTCTATAAGTCGTACGAGCATAGGGGATTCTAGTCGTCTGTATTTCCGGTGAATCATCGCCTGACACCTGCTCCATATCAGCTACCCTCCCTCGTGCAGACTACACTCTCTCCCTACTTCTGCATACAGAGAACAATCCATTCACATTCCTCTTTCGTCTCCATTTTTTTTTTGTTTCAAAATCTTTAATATTTTTTTGTCGGTGATCTGCGCACCCCTCAGCTTGCGCCCCTAGGCCATGGCCTAGGTTGGCATTATGGGCAATGCGGGCCTGGGTGGTCCAGCGGTTGTCACAATCTGGAATAACCTCGAATCCAGCAAAGTTGAGTTTTGTTTTTAATGAAATAAAATTTCTGGGACTGGTAATAAGTAAAAACCAAATAAATATTGGATTCTCGATAGAGAACTACAGCCTTAAGCGAATGGACCCCAAGAATGAGTAGATTCATCGGGCCGTTAAGTTTCTCCAAGTGGGCTCCAGTGTTAACAATGACGGACTATAATAGACCGTTCGTGTTATTTATCGACGCATCGGAGAAGACCGTAAGAGCGTGCCTAATGCAGTAATTAGAGGGTCAGAACTGGTTAGTCACCAACTTTTCATAAAAGCTTAGAGATAGTGAGAGCAGGAACTTAGCGGTATATTTAAGGGAGAGTCTAGCAATCGTCTGGGCTATAACAAAATCAGGAGTAATTTGGAGGTAACCAATTTTTTAGAAGCTGGGAAAGTTATACAGGTGGCTAACAACTATTTTTAGTCTACCATTTAATATTAAACACGTGAAATCTAAGGACAATGCAATCGCTGATTACCTGCCACGTGTATTTGACAACTAGGAAGGTAACGGTGAGGTAAGAGGATTTGATGAAGCAAGATAAAAAGATGAAATGTGTAAAAATTCACAAATGCAGAATAGTTAAGGTAAATAGGATACTAGAAGAGGAGGAAACATATGGAAATACTATTAAAAACTTTCCATAACTTAAAGACTTACAGAAATAAATTTAAGGATACAGAAATAAGTCGAGTTTACCAAAGTGTGAAACAAGGTAACACTAATGCTAATTATTACGTAAAGATAGGTGTAGTAATGTTTAAAGTAAGAGAGAACTTGAAAGGTAATGTGTATGCACCAGTACATCCGTTGGACTTCAGTAAACCACCATGAAGATAGCGGACGAGTAAGTGGTGTGTAGAAAACGAGTAAGTTAATTGGAGATATATTCTTTCGTCATAATTTAACCAATGAGAAAAAGAGTAAAAGGTTGTGAACTATGTATGTTAGTAAAACACTGTAGGAAATTTCAAGGTCAACTAGTATCTCGTTTGTTATAAATGCCAACGGATCGGTTATATATTGATTTCTTCGGTCCAATCGTACGTACATCTAACCAAAACAATAACACGATAATTGTGTTAATGATCACGCGGAATATGTTTGGTTGTATGCGTTACGGAGGCAGCATTAATTATTTATTAAAATTAATTAATTACCGTAATTTATTACAGAGATATTTTAATTAAAATATTGGAAACTTAAATATTAAAAACTGTGTGCAAGCTTGTGCCTGACAATTCCAAAATATTTAAAAGTGTTGTTTTGCATAATTATTTATTCGAGTGGGATTTCGAACAAACATTTAAAACACGATATGGTCCCCGAACCCGAGCGTATATTGTAAACAGATAAACAAATGCTAAAATTGTATTTCTCAAACGATAAAGACAAAGAAAATAAGCATCTAACAAATATCCAAATGTCTCTAAACAATAATGAGCCAGAGTGAACAAAAAATAGCCCTTTAGATCTAATGTTTAGATTTAAAGCTAATTTCAGTTTGAGGAACACATGGAATTTAAATGACTTGATCGTTGTAAATGACAGTGATAAAAATAGATTTCAATTAGCAGAGGGAAATTTGAAAAATTCATTCAAAACGTAAATTGTTCGGAATTAAAAAAAGCAGGACATAATGTTGTGGTCAGTATAGCGTAGTGTACGTACAGACACATGATCTAAACAATAGCCAAGAAGTTCTACAATAAGCTGGCAATCTCATATTCTGGTCCATTCAAGTTAATCTATAAATTATCCGGTCACCTTTATTGCACAAAATATGGAGAATCCAAATATAGTAAAGAAGTTGCATGTCAGCCATATTAAATTAAAAAATTAAAGCAATAAATGAATTGTGTAGAGGATGGTAAGTTATAATGCACAAAGAGAGGTATATGTTTGGATAAGTGTAGTTATTGTTTTGGATTTCCACAGATAAAATAAAAAAGGAACAAATATTAAAAATAATGAGATGTTTATAAAGAGATATTATAAAATGTTTAAGTGTGTTAACATTTAAAAATTTATTAGACAATTTTAATGTTATTATAAATATGATAACTTATAAAATAAATATAAAACGTGATCAAATGGACTGTGAAAGTATGCTAATAGTCTGTTGTTTATGCATGTTAACAGCAAACATTTATGATACTTATGAGACGGAAATGAAACTGGAGAAGAATTAAAGATTGATTATTAGAAGGAAAAATTACAGGAAACCCTTCATAATCAGATGCAACAAGGGATGGTGTAGTCAGTTAATGTAATTAGTTAATGACAAAAATTAAATAAGATTGTTAATTATGTTCTTTTGTGAGTGCATTTTGAATCCACAGATTCAACCGTCAAAAGAAGCAGTAGAATGTTTGGATTGTTGTATAAAAATAAATAATTAAATGTTGTAAATAACAAAATGTTGGGCGGACGCACCTTCTTTGTGTACACACACACATAAGATAGGACGCAGTATGTGCCACAAGATTTCCATTGAACAAAGAAAACTGCAAAAAAACGCACAAAGGACATTTTGAATGTAAAATAACCTGTAGTACGTTGTATGTATACGTAACATAGAGCTGTAAGGAATATCAGTGGAGACCCCCGCGCTAGCGGTGGAAGAACGAAGGTCAACCCATTCACAGACGGCTTATCAATAACCTTGACGGATAGGCGATAAGTAGACCTCGCCAGGGGCGGCTCGATAAAAGGAGCTTCTGAGCCAGTCATCCATCCACTGTCCACAAGCCCTCATCATGTGACATGCTGTGTGCACCTGGTCCGGACATCATTCGACTTCAGGACTTCGTGGACCAGCTCCCAAGAACCGCAAGACCATTACTTCATAGACTTTGGATAATGCTGTCTCCAGATAAGACTCTAGTTTGTAAGATGTAATTGTGTGTGTTTCAAATTTGTATTTACAGGGTACATTGCAGTATTGTGCGTGGAAAGATGTACTGTTTGCGAAGTTAAAGTAATTTTGGGGCGTAGTTTTGTTTTATGTTTTACTGCAATTACCCTCAGGCTCTTAGAGTAATTAGAGTAACATGTAAATTAAATTATTTGTAGCTGTTCGCTGCAGTGATCTTGGCCTCTTCGTGACATCGATTATGAACATATAAATATAAAAGAATGGATGACTTGAAACCGAAGATGAAGAGGACAGAGGAAACAAATTAACAAACGGTTAAGGCAGTAGCTACAAGATATTGAAGAAATGAACGGATTGGACAAATCTCTAACAAAAAAACTAGATGAAAACGTGTAATAACTGGTGAGCAAGGAAACGGAACTCGATATTATGGTGAAGTATCAAAATGTGTTAGTTACAATACTGTCAACATGTAAATACAGATATGATCTTAATGGAATTTGATCTGGCAAAAACAGCGTACACCATGGAGGCTTTTAAAGTACATAGAAAACTAATAGGGTCAAGCTGGAACTTCCAAATACTAATAATAGTACAATAGATGAAAAATGAGGCAGTTAAGTGGGCTAGACAACATATAAATAATTATTAAAATTTAAGCAATTTTAAAGGAAATTATTCGTCAATATGAGAACAGAAAATATGTAAGAAAGAACTTATAAGCAATAGCTGGAATATATGACTTGGTAATCTACGTGCTGGAGTGCTATAATAAAAGCCAATATTAGAGACCAGGATAGATATTGGCGCGATTTAGCATACACTATAATTAGACATGGTCCAAGAACAATTAGGAGTGCAATTACTACAGCACAAAATGTAGGGAGATCCGAAGGCTTAGACAATGTATTAAACCAACTGTATTGAACAATGATACAAACACAAATTAAGGTTATAATGAGAGGCAGTTTTGAATAAAACACGACATGACGTTCATCCATACTCGTAAGTATGGACCAATAAATGACCTGAGGCCTGGGGACATGAACATCAGAGGTACATCATATAGAGGAAACATCAGAGGCACTAATATGACTAGGTTAGGACCACCGATACGTGCTGTGAATAATACAGGACGAAAAATTAAATATATAAAGGAATACGTGTGAAGAATAAAATGTTTGGAATATAATGGAAAAGGAATGGTAATAACGAGAAAGCAAATTATAGATATCAATATGAATATACGCGAGAAAGAAAAAGCGTGAAAAGTAGTAGATGACTAGAAGGCAGCAGGATAGATATAAAACGGGTTGGATAGGCTAGGGCTAAAATAATAGTTGAATAAAGAGAACCGAATTTAGAGGGATACCAAGTGATGGGAGATTCCCAACTTAGGGCGTTGTTTGAAAAATATTGAACCTATAAGTGATATGATAGGAGATGAGGTAGAAGGGTCCATTTATGTGTAGGAGGTCAAAATATTGATATATTAACTGGTGGAATAAAGAGGGCAAACAATGTAGAGAGAAAGTATTAATAATGATGATGATATCTTAAAATATTATAGGATAGACATTTGAAATCATTATAACGGTCTAATTTGAATAATACTAGAGAGATGTTCAAACATAATTTAACTAACGATTCCTACTATTAAAACGTTAGGATAAAATTATATACATTATGTGAATAAACTTGGAAAAATTAATTAGTACATAAAGTAAAAAAATCACAATTTTAGAAATAACACAGAATTTCTATGATAATTATGACAGTACAGAATGTAACTTGAAACTATATGAAAAATAGCTTTTGTATAAAGGAAGATGGTATGAGAACATATCACACTTAAACAAAGAAGGGTTAACCATCGCATCGTTGCAAATGAATTGAGAAGAATAAGATCTAAAGGAAAAGGATTATGACTGAAAATGGAAATTAAAACCGCCAGAAATGTGCCAGAAAATAATATGTTTAATGAATTAACTTATGAGAAAACTATGATAAAATCCCTATAAAACCATTAGCTGAAACATTGCCAGAAACAATAGGAAATATATCAAAAAGAAACAAAAGAAAAATATCACATGATAATAGATTCAGGGTACGATTATGTCGGAAAATGATTGCAATCAAATAAAAGAAAAAATTACACATGAGATCTTAGAGTTACCAATAACATTTCTCAATATCATAGCACAGGAATTTGAAGTACAAACATAGATAAACAAGTCTTGGTAGAACGTAGATAGGAAAACTAATTTTTCAAATACATTTTTAATAGTGAAAGCAAGAAATGTAATAATAATTTTAGGAATAAAAGTCTAGTATGTACATTTTTAAGAAACACAATACCATAATTGATCTTGAACACAAAGTAAATTTAGACGTTGAAAAGGAGGTATTCAATATTGAGTTTAATAAAACAAATTATGAATCAGATGATATAATAAATATTATAAAGGTGATCAAATGTAATCAAATAAATAGATTAGTGAGTGAAAATTAGGCAAAGTCCTTATATATAATATATTTTTATGTTAAACACAAATAAAAAACAAGAGAGAAGAAATGAGAGGAACAACAAATTTCAAAAAATATTATAACATTTTGAGGTAAAGCAACATGAGGAATTTAGACCAATTAAAAATATATAAATGAAACTTTTTCGGATAAACCAGGATGTATAAAAAGTTGTAAGGCAAAATCAATATATCAAATGAAAACTGTTTGTAGCAAAAGCATATCCGATACATTACTCAAAAAGAGAGAGTGTGAGCAAATAAATCAAATATATGCTGAAAGGCGATATAATATAAGAATCTGATAGGCCAGACTATTAGCCTTTATTATGTGTAGGCTAAAAGAGTTTATCCTTGAGAATATTTTTAGACAGCAGAATATTAAAGAACTAAAAATTTGGAACGGTTTGTATTTATATTACGCAAAGTTTCAAAGAGATTGTGGTAATTTATTAGGACATTTAAAACGTATTATAATACAATGGACATGGGCAGATAAAGAGGAGAGGATCTTTGAAGAAATTAAAACAGAATTTTAAGCAGTGTTTTGAAAATCTTATTTGACATGGATGTTAATGAGTTAAACATAAGTGGAATATTATATTAATTAAATGAAAATAATGAAGAACAGGTAATATCATTTCGTAGCTCAGCTTTGACAAAAACACAAGGGTTTCACACAATCACAGAACAGGAATTATTGGCTATAGTATTGACTTATAACAAATTTAATTCATAATTAATAGGACTTCCTAAAATGGTAGTTGGACAGATCAATATTAGAATTTAGTATTGAATATAGTATTAAAATTTATGAAAAGTTGCAATTTGACAAATGTAGATTATTATTGAGATATGCATTAGCATTACAAGAAATTGATTTACAAATAGAATTTGTAAAGGAATAGAATATACCCCAGCAGAAATGTATCAAGAAGTGCATAATAAGACAGCCAAAATTTAGTACAGAAGTATAGTATCAAGGTTTTATATAATAAAATTGATGTAGGTTTCAAGAATGGTGAGTATTAAGAGGTTAATTCTATAATATTGATAACAAACCGGAACAGGAAAATAATTTTAAAAGTATAAAATAAATTTTAAATAATAAAGGTACACGATATGATAATATAGTAAAATATTTATAGTATTTAGAATAATAATTTTTAAAGAAAGGATAAATTAGTGATATACGTAAAAGTATGCATTCTAGAAAGAATTAAAAATGATTTAATCCATTTTACACATCTAAAATGTGGAAATTTAGGGGTCATAAAATATTCAGTACACTTAAAAAATATAGTACATATGAAAATATAGAAAAGAAGTGTTAAACAATAACAATAAAAAGTGTATTTCACGTCAAAAGTGTTAACATGGAGATGTAAAACAGGAATTAGGACATATGTATATTATTATTTCTCATAATACACTAAATTTAGTATCAGTGGGTGTGATAGGACCATTACCTAGAAGAATAGGAAATGTGTAGTAGATATTAACGATGATAGATAAGAAATGTGTTAAATGAAATCACAAAAAAATGTATACACCTGTTAGATAAATTATAGCCGTGGTTAGTATTAATATACCTCGTTTTTATTCTAAGTTATGTAACATAACACTTAGTAATTTGACACTGAAGTTTCTCACAGCATACCTTATCATCCACAAAGTTCATTAGTAGAAAGAACTAAAAAATAAGTAAAGGAATTTGCAGAATATATTGCAACGAAAAATAACAACAATGGCCAAATATTGTTCCATTTACTGAACGTGTGTTAAATAACTCAGTAAAAGACGCCCCTGAAACTATACCATTTGAAATAATGTTAGGTAAAAAATCTGATAACTTCTTAAATAAACAGTTGATATAAACGTTTAGTAATGATGACTGAAGAATCACTCGTTACTGTTAGCTGCAATAAATGTTGGGGAGATACAATTTTTCCAATAGTACTAATAATATCATAATTTAAAAAATAAAGTAAAAATATAAAAGATACCATACATTGAATTTTATTTTTTTGCTTGAGGGGGTTAAAAAATAAAACAATAAATAAATATCGTAACCCTTCATTCTCACATAAATATTTAATAAAAGTATTACAATTCTAAGCAAATCTTATGTTGAGTTTGGAGACATGAAAATCATTATCATAAATATGTAAAAACAATAATATTCTATCAATATGAGAGGGAACATGTCGTGGCGAGTCTGAATTAACTAGAATACTAAAAGTGATACAGAATGAACAAGAAATTGCTGATTAAACTTTACAGGCGCTAAAGAAGTGGCACGAAGAAGCTGTTCACGTTTATAATGAATTATGGTATATTTTTAGTTAATGATTTAAGTTGTACTTAGGAGACCTTGAGTTTCACCCCATAAAAAGAATCACAACTCTAAATTTTTTTAGGAAAGTGTTTTTTTACGTTTTTTTTTCTTTTACGGTATGTACATTTTCAATATTCAATCGATCAAATACCAAAGTTGTAAGATTTTTTCTGGAAATTTGATCCAAAAATTCCAAATCTAAAAATCCTTTGGCTACTCATTAATTATATTTTAAAATAAAACATCTCCCATAAATCTAGGGTTACGTATAAGACCAAACATTAAGCTGAAAATGTAAAAAGAAAGCAATTCATAAAGTCAATACATTTTCTTACTGAGGGCTGTGTACAGAATTAATCGAGCAGATAAAAATACTGATGTTGCCTAGTTTGTATGTGTGTTATCTAGAGTAAGCTTCTGCGATGAGAATATTTTTCATGTATGGAATAATAGTATTATATTCTTAAGGGTAAATGTTTGAAGGAGGGCTACTGATATTGTTATTAGTAGTATCAAAAATCTAACTGAAAACGATATTGTAAATGTACTGCAGTAGTCATACCAGTCATCCTCTAATTATTTTTAATCAGTTAATTAGTGGTTTAAGTCACTTCCAACTGAGATACTACTAAGTTCCTTCAACACCTTAGAATTTATTTTACTCCAACATTCATGAGGATAGGACATTTATTGTGATAGCATTCCAGTATATTCCTAAAGAAGTTACAGTTTGCTCGTCATTAACAAAAGTTGTTACTCAGTTATAAAAACTCTAGCAGAAAGTTCGTCTTTGTAATCAGACTAAATGCTTTTGTGATGTCTACAGTCTGGAAGGACAACTACCTACTTTGATGAAATGTTTCATATCAGTAACAAAAAGAGATGAAATATATATGAAACTTGCTATTCCCTGACTTAATTCTAAGGATGTCTCAGTCCGGAATATAACTTTTCCGCTCTGATGTTATTTTGTAAGTTGGAGTACAATATTCTCCTGATTTGGTTGGTAACTGCAAGTCGTTCAATGACAGAACGGCTAGTAAAGATTCATCTCTACCTAAGTAGTCAATTCACGTGTAAAGATTATAAACTCCCTTCCAAATTATATTTAATAAATAATAAACATAAATGAAAATGTTCAATTATGGTACTCTCAGATATAAACATTATATTGTCAACGTAAGTAAACAAAAAATGTAACATTACACTGACCGAATAACAAAGGGTATTTAAAGTGCTCAATGTTTTGTTAAATGCACAATAATTCAGCACTTAAACATTTTCTGCAGCTGCAACATACCTACCACTATTTTGTAGATTTCCTCCATACCATAACAAAAATATGTGGTGCAATGGAGGGTGAACTTGCCGTCCATGTATTGGCCCATTGCGTTCAATACAGTGACTGCTTGCACACCCTTTAAACAAAACTGCCCAGGCAAAAAGTACTTGTACACCAACTTATGAAACCTTTTATCCTCCTGAAAATGTATTCTGGATGCCAGGAAATGAGATTTTCAAGACGACCAGACATGTTTTCTTACAAATGATAAAGTAGTTTTGATAATTTAGGCAGGATAGAAAAATATATGATCAAATCAGCCAATATCGCACCATAATAGCTGCAACATTTGTGGATATTGTTTTCTCAAAATTGTGTACTTCTAAACCTTTGTAATCTTCCGTCTACATTTCTGCACTCCTTCACATCACATCAATAATTTCATTTGTGCACATCAGAGTGTTCCAAAACTAGTGTCAAGCATAGCCCAGAGATAGAGCGCTTCTAAAGGTACTCAACTACCCTAAAACATGCTATCCTATTTTCGGGTCTTTATCGTTTAAGGGCCAGCACAAAAGACCCTAGCTTGCCTATTCAAAACTCAGATCAAGCGATGCTTGCTCTTTTAGAAAAAAAATTAACTCGAGCTTGCAAAGTCCAAGCCCAGTTCAACTCACCATGCTTACACACACAAAACTCAGACAGAACTGACGCAGGTTTAAATACAGGCAAAAGATAAGCGGCGCGCGTTTATCACTGATAAGATAAGACGAGTTTATACTAGAAGTAGTACCTGGACTACTGCCCTACGAACTAATAACACTAAAAAGACGATTAAATGCACTGTCAGTCAGGTATAGTATGTTTGTAAGGTGCTGACCCTTAAACGAATAAGACCCCTATTTTCTTTATTGTTTTTTAGTTATGAACTTTTTGTGTTTTTTATTTCACTCTTAACTGATATAACATTCATGGCTGTAGCTACTTAAATATTTAAGATAATTTCTTGAACTTTTTTAAAACTACCTGACTGGTAAGTGTATCTGACGGATATAAATTTGTCACGATATATCTGTCCATGGTGTTTTGATAAATAATGGAATGTCAGAAAACGTGATATTCTCAGCGATTGTAAAATGTTTGAAGGCAAATATAAATACAAATCTAATTTTCTTCTCAGACATGGTTTAAAAAATGTGTATATACATCTTGTCCCCACGCATTGAGCCTAACATTTTTGTTTTAAAGAAAATGTAGAAAATCAATTAAGACTTAATCAATCATGATTTATATATTTTTATTCATATGTTTTAGTAGTTAAATACAAGTATTAGTTAAATGTGGCTGCAGAGTACAATAAATGAGTAAATTAATGAAACTATACAAATACAGTTTAAGTTTAAACAATACTATAAACTATAATATTACAACAATCTGATGTTACAATCAATACCACAAACAGTTGGAATAGAATTACTCATACAATAATAAAACTCTTTAGCTTTAGCAGTGGGTTTTATATGATAGCCTGACTATCTACAATATTCGCAATAGTACCAGTAATGTATTTATAAAAAAGATAAAAGTTATCTGGAAAAGATAAAGGAGATAAGTCTAATATATTTATTTGTTTCTTTCCCAGTCATTTTTCTCTCCTCACCATTCTAAAATTTGCTTTTGATTTGTGCATTATTTTGGTGAGTTTTAACGTATTTGTGGACTTTGAAGAATAAACCGTGTTTAAATACATAGTTGGGTCTTAATAAGATAATTTTGCCATTTTTGAGACTTCAAGCGGATGATAATTTGTGAGAGAGTAACTATACTGAATGCTTTTTTTACCTAGAGATTTTGCAGAAATCCACTACGTTTACGGGTATGCAAGAGATAATGCTTGCCAGATTGTATAGTACAGGTAGCATGTGGTCCTGAGATCTTCAACCTGATACATTCCCGACCACTGTACGATTTTATGAGTAAATAATGGTTACTGGAAGGACGGGTGCTTGAAGAAGTGGAAGTAGATCCTGGAATTAGCGTTAGACGCATAGAATGCTAGGATTACAAGACAGTGTTTCATTGCATATACCGCAAGAAGGCTATTCAAGAAAGTTCGCATTTTGTCAAAAAATGTTATAGCGCCAAGCTGAAGATGATAATTTTTTATAATATACTGTGGACTGACGAATCTCACTTTAAACTGCTTAAACTTGTGATATTTTCAATATACAGTACATTGGAGAGCCACACTTCTCTCGAGAACAATTTAGCGTAAACTTCTGGTCTGTTATTGTCAACGGCGAATTGATCAATCCCTTAGAACTACCTGACCGCGGTGAAGTATATTTGGTATTTTTACCTAATGGATTAATGGAACATTTAGATCTAGAAACTTGTTGAAATATTATTTCAAAAATATGGGGCAGCTTGCTACTATGTTCGACGATGCTTAATTGAGAAATTTGTGGTTAGTTGGATTGATCGTGGTGAACCCATCGCGTTCCTTAGACAAATCTGATTGTTTGGGGTTACTACAAGGTAGTGCATGAAAGAGAAATAGTAGTCTTGTGGAGGAAATTGAGAGAAGCAGAAGAAATCATTAAAACCAACAGAATGGTGTACAATCTGCATTAATTACAAAGGTCGTCATTGCGAAAGTTTTTTTGTAACTGTTACCAATAAAACATGTCAACAACAAAGTTTCATTGAGTTTTAATAAACTTTCCTCCCCCAGTTTAATTGAAATGTTCAGATCTATGAGTTTTGAGTGGAATTTGAGATATGATTGAGATAGCACTGCACTACTTTTAGGGTATTTTAGCTGACAAGATTTAAATGTTTTTTTAATAAGGCTGAGAAAAAATAATACAATTCTAATTTTTAATTTCTCCTTAAAATTTTAAAATTGTTGAGGATTTCGTGTTTTCCAACTTTCAATGATTTTACTAAACAACATGGACAGATGTTTGTGTGTCAAATTTATATCCGTCATATACATTTACCAGTCAGTTAGTAAAAAAATTCAAGAAATTATCTGAAATATTTACGCATCTATAGCCTAGAACGTTATAATAGTCAAGAGTTTAGTAAAAAAACACACACAAAATAAATAACTAAAAAACTTACAAAAATCGATAACAATTTTTGATTATTAGAGAACCTTCAGGAGTGCTTTAAATCTGGGTTTTTTTCTTGACAGTAATTTTTGAAACACCCTTTATATTTATAACAGGTTAAAAAACGAAGAGTATTTATAGAAACAAGCTATTCATGTAGTATATTATACTTATAAAAGTAATTATTTGTTAAACAATTCAATATTTATCCACAAAATTATGGCTTATATTTACGATAAACTAAAGGAATTACATACCATTTATAATTATTCATTACTGAACGGGGTTCATGTGTACGAGATATATATATTTATTTATTTACAATTTAATTGTTCACGACATAATATATTCCAATTAAAGTGAACAGTATTACACAATACTTACATAGAACTGCCCAATTACTACATCTACTTAAAACAAATAGTCTTAAAGTGCACACACACAAAATATGAAACAAAACAAATTGTTAAAATAAAAATTATAAATTAATATTAATATAAAAATCTACAAACTGCAAAAACAAAAGAAAAACAGTAATAAAACTACCTTTAGAATGATAGAAGATTAATAGTACAATTATCTAAAAAATTTTCACTTAGCCACAACGAATCTACAATATCCGAACGTGTGAGCTGAACAAAGAAGCTTCAACATATTTTTTAAACTTATTATCTCATTGAGAAAACATATCAATATCCAATAGTGAACACGCAATATTATAGTTTCTCATCATAGTATTTATCAGTAAATTCAAAACATAATAATTAATTCTGGATTTTCTTAATATAAAAAGTGAATTAGATCTCCTGTAAAACTTTGGAACATAAAGGTTTTCCTAGAGTTTGAAATGAAAAGTGAAATGAAATGAAAAATGTTTTTATCAGAGGCGAAGTTAGGACTATAAAGTCCTTTCTACCACTTAACCTCACAAAAAATTAAACTAACATATATACGTTATAACTAAACATAAATCCATTTATTTAAATTATTTATTAAATAAGCCTTAGCTTAAGAAACAAGCATCAATAATTAATTTGAGGTCTTACCTGTAACCAGTTTTCTAAGATAAATAGATAAAACGTTTCTTCTAATTTTTAGATAGTTGACATTAAATATTAGTTTCAATCTGTGTATTAAACCGAATAAGTGTAGAAAGAGAAGTTCGTGGTTAAAACAAGTACCTTAAAAAACATTTTTGGACATTTTAAATTATATTCGAGTATAAATTGTAAAAAGGATTCCGTATTACCGATGATAATTCAAGCTTAGAGCTAACCAGAGCAAAATATAATTTGTATGCTTCCTCTTTTTTAATAAATGTCTACAGGTGCTAATGAATTCAAAATTTGAGGTAGCTATTTTTGTAAGATAAAAAAAAATATAGTCTCTAAAATTTAGTTTGAAATCCATTATAACAGCTAAGTCCAGAATGCTTTCTTTGCGGGTCAGTTCTAAGTGTTCAAAACAATAATTATGCATAAAGTTACTCTTTTTCTTGATAGGGTTATAACAAAGCATTTATCTGTATTTAAAAATAAATTTTTTCAGGCTGACCAACACAGAAGCCCATCGGTAGCTCACACAGCGCCCGCGCATCCCCTTCTCCCGGCAAATTCATTCAAGTCATCAATGTAACGTACAGCCTTGCATCCATTTAAATAAAATTCAACGTCAATCATAAATATTATAAACAACAAAGGCCAAAGATTTGATCCTTGAGGAACTCAAAATTGAACCACATATTCTTTCGGCGGGTACACACCGTAATACACAAACTGTTTTCGTTATATTAAATATGTGGGGGAAAATTTCACAAAATCATTTGATAATCTCGACATGTGCAACTTTCTTAGCAATAAATTATGTTCAAATTTATCAAATGCTTTCAAAACGTTGGTGTAAATTACATCAATCTGGGTTTCTCTCTCAAAATTTTGATATGTAGCCTACATTCACAAAAGTTTATCAAATTACAAATTGTTGAGCGATCTGCTACAAAACCGTACTGATTTATCCATATTCTTGATTATACGAAGGAGAATTAGCTGGCGTACTTAAAATTTCCACAAGCCTATAATAACAAACGTGTGAACTTTTACCTTTCTTAATAATGGCGTGACTTTAGTGACCTTCCATACACTTAAAACAATAAAGTTTGAGTAAGCAGAGGTTGAATAGATATGTTAAAGAGTGTATTAACAATTCACTACACGATTTAAATATATAAGGGGGGTCAAATCTGGACCTGTGGAAATCTTTGAAGGCACGAACTTAATCGCCTTCTCTACCTGATTTTGAGAAAGAAAGCAAATATTTAGGATTTGGAAATCCAGAGGGCACAGGCGACTGCAAGGTGCCGTCCACAAAAGGGACCGAAGTGTAGTTCTGTAGACCGACTTAAAAGTATCAACAAAAGCCACCAATTTTGATTGGTTGTCATCACTTTCCTTTCTGCTATCCTCTCAGCATTGAGCTCTTTCTTGTCTTTCACAAAACTGAACACATTTTTTCATCGTTATACTGTACATCATGTTCTATTCTACATCAAATTCTTTATATAGATTTAAATCTTCTATATTTCCAATTTTCTACTAAACAGCTCCTTTTTTGACAAAATATAGCTTTTTTTGTAAATCGTGTAGGGAATTTCACAAACACGATATTTTTTCCTTGGTTAACATCTGTCCATAAGATGATAAATATTATCATGGAAATATTCTATAGCATTATCTGGGTTGATTAACTCATATAATGGAGCCAAGTCAATATTTATCAGCGGTATTATAACTTATAAAAAATAGCCTTCCAAAAATTGCATCATAATTCATTTGGTAAACTGGATGTATAATTGTTTTCCACTCAGTGTGAACTCAAAGTAATGTTCAAGGCGGGGTGATAAAGATATTTGTTGACCAAGACATCTTCCTCCCCCTGCACACTTAGATCATCAAGTGTGTATAAACAGTTGTGAATTCGAATTATATTGCCACCAGAAGCAAGATCGAACTCATTGCCATAAATGGGCAGATTAAAATCACCAATAATCATAACTCATATCTACAAGTTTGATAAAAACTTTCAACTTTTTCAAAAAAGTTTACATAATCTTTCTTTGTGTGGTCAGTGTAATATAAACAGCAAACTAATTATCATAACGCTTGCCGGCCTCTGTCACAAATCGGTGCCTCCTGTAAACAACGAACCTCTGAAACAGCTTTAATGTCCAGCCACTTTTCGGTTAATACGAAGAATGTAAAACGTTTGCGGAAACTCAACTATTTTGGTTTTAAGTCTTCTAACATCCTGGTAATACACGTTCAGTACCATAGTAATTATTGTATGTACACTAACAAATCAGTAATTAATTCACAAACAATTATTCTTTAAAAATGAAAACAATATACTAATATATATATACATATATAAACTAAAACAATAAACCTCTTGATTTACAGGTACTTATAGACTCAACTCCTAATCTAAATTTTTAATATACTGTTACATGACTAAAACGTGTACATTTTAGTCTACATTTAAATATATAAAACATTTCATAATCACTCACACACTCCATGGTGTACATAGGCCCCATATTATAAATGGTTTACAGAAAAATGAATACTAAATTATTTGGGTGAACTTAACACTCAAAAAATTGATAAATTAAATCGATTATAATATCTTATTATTTTTTGAACAAATACTTACATGTAATCAAACATTAGAATAATTGAATCAATTTTGTTTCTGACTTTGTATTATCAAATTGAGTCTTACTATTAATTTACTACATACAAATTATTTTTGGTCACGTAAAACACAGAAAAACTATTAAGAAGATAATATAAATTTGTGACACAATTCAACTTCAACTCTAAATGATAACAACAATGTATTCTTTAAGTGAAAGCACGCAGTTATCTTTTTAATTTTCATAAATTTACTTACAATATTGAAAACAAACTAATTAACTTTGTTTAAAATTAACACTAAACGTAAATAAATTGTAATATTTTCGTTATTTATGAACAAATGCTTTCATGTAAAAGTTTCAACAGTTAAATCAAGTTTAATAATGACATAATTTAGTCACAGATAAATTCTACTATCAATTCACAAGAAACAGATTATATTTGGTCCAGTACAAGGCATTATAAGATTTTAAACCAATAACATTAAAATACCATGAAATTTTACATCCAATTCTAAAAACTCGATTTAATAAATTAAAAGCCTATTAATTTATGACAGAACTCACACTGAGGTTTGCTCAGGTCTGACTGCTGCCTCCGAGTCAGGTACCCTCCCCCATCCACCGCACCATCACCGCCATGGCCCTGGAAGTTCTTCTCGGATGCTCTGTTGCCTAGTATTCCCAGAAGCTCCGTAAGATCAAGTCTGTCATGGAGAATGTGCGCTGGACTCCTAGTCTTCTTTTTTTTTTGAAGCCAAATTCTACAGTTTTTAAGCCACAGATATTGGAATCCATGAGTGTTTTTGAGCCGTCTTGCCTCATAGTATGACGCCCAAGTCTCTGGGGTCATGGAAAAGTTGACAAACACGTTCGTTTCCCCCGGTAATTCCAGTTCAGATACACAAAAACCTTTTTTTACCTTTTTGATTTCACAATTATAGCCCATGGGTCTTTCCTAGGCCACGATAACCTATGTGCTGCATCAATCCTTTCAGACTGGAACGGACACCGCAAAACATCACACACCACACGGATTAAAGATAGAATGTTCTCATCATGAGTCTGAGTCACGTCCAGAATTTTCTAATGAGTTTTTACGTTGGTATTGCATTGATTTATTCGATTTAATTGAAAAGTCCCTTTAATTACGTTTGAGGTTACGATTTTCAGTGTTCAAAAGCTCAATGTTATTTTTACACTCATACATACTAGATGTCAATCTTCTCATGAGCCTGTAACAATGATGCTTTAATGCCCCCTGTTCACAACGGATTTCTTTAACTTCCTTAATTATTAAATCCAATTTACTGTCACTTACTTTTACAGACATATTGTTCTTCTTGTTGGATTCACAAATATTGTTAGATATTAAAAACGTGTATTCGACATCGGCACGTACAATCCGGTTAAACCCACTCAAAGTCACGTTCGCACTACAGCATGACCTTACATGTAATGGAGAACGATGGACTCAAAGTTTATCCACATCGATATCGATAATAATACGCTAGGCAATGTTTGAGCCACCAAGTCCAAATCACATTAGCTTATCAATAACTCAATTGCCATAAAATGTTTCCGTTTATCATTCAAGCATTAAAAGAGCTGGAGGTGAAGTGCAACCCGTCTACTAATCGTGAGACAACATGTCCATTTTCCATTATATATAATCATTTATGCAAAATAAGTGTAATAATCAGTATGGATAACCCATCTTGTTGTAATTTTGATAAGTTTTTCTTAATCTAATGTTGTGTACAAATAATATTTTTATGCAATTGTTTGTAAATACAGTAGTTATTTTTAGAATAATTTTATCATATGCATATATTCATGAGTACAGATTTTTTATTTTATAGTTTGTTCTCTTTTCGTTTCTAATTAAGTACAGTTATTTGTAACATATCCTATATCTCTATATAACATTGTCTGCTACTTCTACTATTTCTATATTATCAGAAATTACGTAAACAGTTGTTCCGATGAGTAAGTTAATAATACGATACTTTTACCGCACAATAAACTTCTATACCCTAACTTGTCTAGTTTAGAAGAAAACTTACGCACTAATATTGATCTAATCTAACACTCGTAATAATCTCAAGTATTAAATCTGTTAGGTATCATCTGGTAATGTACGTATGTGTTGGGTTTTAAGCGTTTTTTCCCCTTAAATAATATTTACATTTAAAATAACCTACTATACATGACGTTTCTAGTACACTTACCATTTTATGAACATGACATTACAGGGTATACCTGATACTAAACTTTATCATCTGTTATGGTCAATAACTACTGCCGTATAGAAAAATCAGCAATGTGTACTTGAGTTTAAGTAAATTAGGTTTCATGGTTTTATATGAACGATGAATTTCATGTTTGTTAAAACTTTGATTATTATACTTGTATCATGACATCAGCGGATAAAGAGTATAGTGAATATTCAATTTTAGGGAAATTATCATAGAATGAATAGAATTAGTTAAAAATTGATGTGGGTTCATAGTACCGTACCTTACTTCGGAGGACCGCTACATCACTCTGCTGCTATCACTAGTGTGAGTATGAGTTCACATCTGGTTAACTACACCAAGTAAGGCAAGTTACTCTGTTAATTAAATTATGGAAGGAGGTTTAATTACTGCCATTTCAAGAGGGACCCGTTAAACACTACTAAATGCGGTGGGTTGAGGAACAGCTTACATCAGAGACATCATAGTTGTGCATCAGATTAAACTGAGCGTAGTGGTGTCGCATCGGTACGCCAGGTTATTTTAGGTATTGCTTTATAAGGGTAAGCATTGCCTGATTCCTTTTCTCTCTCATCCTTCTTTTCTCAGCAATCTAATTTACTTTAACATGTTGGTAAATTTAATCAAAATACAATTGTTTACTAACATTTGTGCTTTCTAACACGCAGACCACTAACATTAACGGATGAGGCGACAAGAAGGCTGAAAAATGCGGTAAAACTGCCGTGGTCTACAGACCGGAAATTGTGAGCTGTTTCAACTTCCGACCAGAAGTAATGGGTTTTACTTTGCTGTTAGTTAATATCACCAATAGATTTAAAATTTCTAAACCGATTATCGTAATTAAACAACAAGAATTGATTAAAGTAAAAAAAGTGGACTTATCTTTATTTTATTAATTATTTTAGACTTACAGGTGATGATAAAAATAACATCTGATTTGCTTTATCATCTGTTTGGTACACAACAACTTCCACTTACCGATCTTGCCAAGAACAATTTGAACACTAAATTTGACCCATATTGATCTGTTACAAAACCTCCAAATATAAATTAATCAAATACTTTGTTTATAATTTTATCTTTCTCTTCAAACAAAATAAATTTAAAATGTTGGTGTGAATACATTTTTTTAAATCTGGAAATTCGTGCACTAGAATATACAATGTACAATCACAACATATGCTAAGAAAAAACACAAATACAGTTCAGTACAAATATAAACATAGAATTTCACAAATACATTTTAAATAACTACACAAACATAAGCAATCACAATGGTAACGTGATTGTTAACAAGATACATTATTATTAACGCAAGAAATGTTTTTTACTGTTTTATTAATAAATTACAAATTGATCTCCTTTAAAAAATGTACATTAGTAACAATTACATTCTCTCATAATTTCTACTGATCATTTTCATTTTGTACACAACATGGTCTTATTAAGTTAGAAAAATATTTCAAATATTTTATTCATTGTTCAAAAAGGATTGTACTTAAAAATAAAGTTTTAAAGTAAATTCCATATTAGTAAATCAAAACACTAGTATAATAAAAGTTTACTTAAAGTACTATAAAGTAAACTTCAAATGAACAAAAATAAATTTTCTCAATTAACACAAACATTATATTTTAGAGCTCTAATAAAATTCATCCAGCAAACAATTAAAATCAACTGAAATAATAACATCATACAAATCTAAGTAATGCATGAAGTTACATTGTATTTTCATTATCAATGTGATAACAATTTATATATTAAACATAGTAACAAATATTTACCTAAGTATACAAACACCTGTTTTATTTACAGAAAACGGACAAAATTCGAGTCTCGAGGAAGCAGGTCCTGGCGTCTTAAGCAGAGGAACTGGTCTCGATGTAGTGGACCCAAAGATGACCGGCTCCACAGGCTGCACTGCCGTTGGAGATAGTGCCTCCGAGCTCAGTACAGTAGTTGGCGATCCTGAACAGGCAGTGAAGACAACGGAGTGGAAGACGCCGCACAAGAAGAGGTAGCATGAGCAGGCGAGGTTGGGGGCCGGATGGTTGGTGACTGACCGAAACGATCAAGACACCCCAACAGAAGCTCAGCCAGCAGCCGCTTGCCAGGCAGTCGCAAGTGCATACCGTGTTGGGTAAACCAGCGTCTTCCGATCTCGTTGAAACTTAGCACCTCTATTCCTTTATATCGAACAGACAGCTCCTCGATGTAGAAGTTAACGAGGGCAATACGCTGGTTCACGGCGTGGTCCATAGAGAGATCATGTCGATACTGAACAGTGGACACGATGACAGCCGACGAGCTGAGGCGAGCAGTTAACTGTCGCTCTAGGTGCTCGGAGATGGTATAGGACTCATCGGCGGCGACATCGTTTGTTCCAGCGAACAGGACATAGCAGCTCCCAGGCGGAGGTAGACTACTATCAGTCACCGTCAGAAGCTTGGCCCCCGGCCTTCAGGTGTCGCCCACCCTGGTCGATGGACTCACGCGCTGTCGAACAAGGCCGATCAGATGACGGACATGGCTGTCACCCTCGATATACACCGCTGGAAATGGCAACTTTTTGGGGGTGGTTATTACATGGATGATGGCTGTGCGATATATTTGGGATATTGTTCCTGTGGGCAATTTGTGTTAATTTGAATTTTGTTTTTTTTTAACAGGATTTTTACGGCGCTTATGCTCAGATAAAATATTGGTTCATTCAGATGGACTTATCACAACTACAGTGTGACTTGTATTGATTTATTAAAAACTACCTTCATTGCTCTTATTTTTGTTGTTGGTATGATTAAAAAAAATATCTTAGATTGTACGTATGTGTTAGGTTAATTGTATCTACCTGAGTCTTCCTCAGATTACAGATCTCATAACATAGTATCAGCTCAGAAGTAAAGAAAGTGCACAGCATACTAGGCCGGCTATGGTGGTTCGTAAACAACCTTTAGGGCTACTGTTGGTCATGAGTGTCGAAGAGAGTTTCTTAAACCTTTCTTAATACTTTATACATTAGCGTATTATTAATTCTTACACTAGCGACAGACATTTCACCGGTCGTCTTCTAGAATGACTAGTGTCAGGTGTGTATAGCATGATAGAGTTGTTTCACGCCAAAACAAACATCAAACAACTAAGACATCCACACTTAGTACGTGACTACTGTAACAAATAAACATCATAATAAATATGTATATATATAGCAACTGAACTCTCTACCAATATATTCAAGTATTATTTCTGAACCAAAGACAAACCAAAATATCGTAAACTTGCAAAAATTTAATAATTACCCGAATAGACACCATTTTATTTCTTTCACTAAACTATTTTAAATTTGAGAACGGCTTGTTTTACTAAGTTGCAATTCAGTATTTACCTTTATAACCTAAAGCTTAATTAAAAAAACATTGTTTAAAGCTTTATTTTCAAAAGGGAGGTTTCCTAAAATATTTAAGCGTAAATACTTGAACACGACATATGATAAAACATTACTGTATTAAAACATTACTGTATAAAACATTACTTGGTATTAACATTTTAGTTAATACCAAGCTTAAGACCTCAGTTAATAAATAAGGGAGGTAATTCATCTTACAGTAAACGATAAATAAATAATAAAGAGTCAATGTACAAGTTTGTATGTTTGCATGGAGAAAACTTGGTGTGTACGTCAAAACTACTTGTATATCTGAATTTTGCAATGCATAGAATATATGCATTGAACTGAACTGTCAACCGTAATAAAGATATTTGTTGTAAGTTTAATTAAAATAATTAAAAGATGCATTGCCAAATGTTATATCTGTAATCGGAGAATTTTGTAATCTACCGTTCATTTTATCTGCTGACTTTCACTTTATTCTAATAATTAGTAAAATCACTTTATTAATCTTGACACATAAGTTAGCTTAGCATAATTGATCATACATTAAAAAAGTATTGCTCAACCTTTCATTAAACGTAGACAGATCTAGCTTCTATTTACAAAGTACCATTTTAGTATTTTAATTTGTAGGCTTTCCTAACTGTCGTCCTTATTTAATATCCGGTTCACATCACTTCGAACCTTTGCTTAAGATTCTAGAGATATTTCGACCCAGGTAAGGAAAACCCGCTTTAAACAACAGATTTTAAATTGCAACTTCCATTAATATACATCTGCCTATTAGACAGGGTATAGGACTCTTTACATGAAGGACACAAACAAAAACATTTATATATATATATATATATATATATATATATATATATATATATATATATATATATATATAAAACAAATCTCCCCGTCATTTGGCCAATAGTTGGGGATATAAAATTCATAACTATTTGTATACTTTAAATATCAAATACAGATATTTGGAATGCAGATAAGATGATAATAAAGAAACAGATACGTCAATTGGGGTCAATAGATTAAAATTAATTTGAAAACAAATTATGTTTGCTAAGAGTAAATTACAACCAAACCTGAATGAAGCATGTACTACCTACTACTTTGGCTCCCCTCCTTACACCTGAGAAACGACTGATTTATTTATATAACCCATGTTATGTGACTGGTGTGTACCTAATATTTGCCAGATACTCAGGAGAAAAATTGCACAGACTGGGAAAGTCTGGGAAGGATTTTGGTGCAAAAGCTCATACGTATATTATATCAGGGAGACGAAAACCAGGGGGGGGGTTATGAGAAACTACACGGAAAATTTTTATTCGATTCTTCCATTGGGAAAACAAAACGTTTAATATCTATACGCGTTCGTGAAAAAATTACACACGTAATGTCTGGATACTTCAAAATGTCAGTGGAAATCAGTTTCAAAACAACCCAATAAATGCAGAAGAACTACAGCATCAGAAATAAACAGGAAATTTTTGATGTTAGCACCGTAATTTCTTGTTTATGTAACTGTTTATTTATACTACCTAACTGTAATATGTTTATCTGGTAAAAGAAGACTCTCTTCATTTCAAATTTGAAACATTTTTAAACTACCTACAAGTTTTTTGTTACATTTTAACCTCTTGGCGTAGTTTCCACTGATTCCTTCAGGGAGATGATTTTGATGCCACGTGTGCGAGATACAGCAAAGCTAATCACGACAAGTTACACGTGAGCATCTGTGCCATATCAAACTCGCTGGATCGCTGTACGCCTTTCTTCTCGTCTGCTGACTGAAGTCATATTGGTGACTAATATTGTTATAAATCTTATCATTTAATTTAAATATATTTAGCATGCCATGTGAAATATTAAACTATAAGAAAACAATTTGGGTTCTTTGTTTTTGTAACTTTTTTATTTACGTTAACTAAGTGTGCTATGTCTGGTAAAAGACCTTTTTCACTTAAAATTTAAACGTAAGCATGTTAACATTCATAAACTACAGGCAAATAGGTCAAGGTACTAGCTATTTTATGACGACCTGACGAAATTTTACAACGATCCTTCGTAAACGATGACTTTGATGCCACGCTGTATGGTGAGGCCAAGTAATTCTAGACAAGTTACACTTGAAATTACTAAGTGCGATTACACTTGCAGACTCATAAAGCTTATTGTCTGCAGACGTTGAGACCTTTCATTGATTAGTGATATTCAAATCTAAATATTACCATCTACTTCTAAGTTGATATTAAGGGGCTGATTTAACCACGATTACAGATTATGGAAGATACACATATCCTTCCAAATGTTGTAATTTCTAATTTTATTTACAGATCATAGAAGTCCACTTTCCTCGACCAAAAGTCGACGGAATCCGGAGCTCACTTAATCATTACGTTTTACCCATTTGATTAAATATAATTTAATATGAAAACATTTAAACCTAGTTATATTTTGTAAGAATAAACTAAATTCTTGTTTGCAGTAAAATTTAAATAATTTGGTATTTATTTATATATTAGTGTAAAACAAAATATTTAAAGAAACAACAACTCTTGTCAACAAATAATCTATTGTCTGTTCGGGAGCAGCCAAGTAAGGCTTAATTATTCGATATTTTACTCTAATACTAATATGTCACTAGTTGCAGAAAATGATGTTTCAGAAACTCATCGGGTTCTGCCTGCTAGTAACGATAGTTCTCACAGACTTAACGGTAAAAAGAATATATATTTTATTACATATTTAGTTATATGCTTTTATTGGCCATTACTTCAAATGTAAATACATATTTAGCTTAAAAATATAATTGCATTAAATATATCCGCAAATATATCCATAAACAACGGTAGGATCAACAACTAAGAAAATGGATATGTATGGGAATAGATATTTCTTGATTTTCTACGTTAATACATTTCTTTTTATGCCTTATGACGATTAAATTTGGACGAAAATTTATTTTAGCCTTCTATATGAATAGATAAAATTACACCGACGTAGAAAAAACATTAATACATTTTAAATATATATATGTATATATATATATATATATATATATATATATATATATATATATATATATATATATTGATCCCTTAAGTAACCTTTAAAACCCAAATTAACAAAACATTCTATCTAGAATCATTGATATGAACTATAATTCGTCTCATCCAAAAATCTTGGGCCAAACAAGTGACACGACATTGATAAATAAGTGTTCAAAAGCTTGTCCTGAGTAAACTTCTTATACTACATATTAGATTATATAACTCACTTTACGGGTATTGTGTATTTGAGAATGAAATATTCAACCTATGGAAATGTATATCGTTTCGATTATTACAAAATCCACAAAAGTTTTAATACGTTGTTCTGTTCAGTACAGTAGAACCCCTCATATCCGGCCACCACGGGACCGAGCCCCTGGCCGGATAACGATTCGGCCGGATAAACCAACCTACAGTACACAGCACTTGACGAAACAAAACAATTGTACTGTACTGTACTAACCGCACTGGAAATAATCAACGAACTGTTTACAGGTTAAACCTATTAGCTCAACTGAGGACAACACAGGAAAATGTAAACAAATAGATACACAAAAAATAACGCAAGAGTCGTGGGAGACTAGTGCGTGCAACTGCGCGTCTGCAAGCAGTGGTAAATAAATTTCGATATTGGCTTCCGGGAAGTGGCCGGATAAACCGAGGTGCGGTAAAACCGAGGCCGGATATGAGGGGTTCTACTGTAGTCAATATCCATACTGGAATGAAAATAGATCGGAAATTTACCGAGTCTAAATGAAACACAATGTCGTAGCTAAATTCTGTTTGATGCAACTTAAATTACTTTTAGACTGTTTTAAATATATCTTATGTTCAATAATATTTACCGTCATTGCATGTTACAAAATTAGAACACAATTATACTAACTTTATAAAGTACAATGATACCAAATGTGATACCAGGTACAAGTAATGTAACAAATTATTAATAAGCAACTGTAATTAAACAATTGTGTTTCAAACTACATCTTTTATATTAATCCTTTTTTCCAAAATATAAATATGTGCATTTAAGAAAATCCTTTGTGTTATATAAAAAAGAGAGGACATTTTCACTATCACTTATATAATTTAAAAACTACTGCCTATCTAGTATTATCAGTTTCAGCTGGGGTACCTGGATCGGCTATAATCCAACTTACCAACTAAAGCTTATATTATTACTATTTTGTTCCCACCACTCGGGTAATATAATATACTCAGGCGTATCAATGTGTTTACAGAATTGTGCGTTCAATTTAATATTTAATTACTCTGTTTTTGAAACTTTACTTTTGTACGAGTAAAGAAGGGTAATATTATTTCAAATGACACTACCCATATATTCGAGATTCCTGAACAAAATAAAAGGTATTTAAAGATCCTACAACCAGTAATGAGAAAGTCTATAACTGACAAACAAAATTTAGAATACTTATTTAATATTAAACTATGATTTCTAGTGTCATGATAGTGTGTAATAAATAGGTAAAACCTTCGGAACAACACATTTTGCAATTTTGTGTAAACTACTTAATGGTTTTAGTTACTTCTTCAGTAAATTTGATTATCTAGGTACCTCATAAAATTTTTTAGTACACCAATAAACTAATAATATTTCTGAATTACTAAAAAATAATAGTACAACAATTCAGTAAGATTTGAAAGTGTAAAAAAATTTCTTTAAATTAATTGGAATTGGAATACATATACTAATCCTCTCATTCGATTTTTCTATTTTATTAGTATACAAAAAAGAAATATTTGAGGTTAAATGTAAGGAAAGGCCATGTGGACCTCTGTACTCATGTACAAACAAAGAAATTACAATTATGTTTACATAAGCTTGTAGCTGATATAGTGTCCACATTTATAAAAGTTCATTAATTCAATATATAATCATTATATCAATAGTTATATTAATGTAAAACAAGGTAATAAATAGCACTCAAGGATGCAATACCACATTTAGACTTGTATAGCATGTATATACACCGAGAGTAAATACTTGTATCATTTTCAGGACGAGATCTCCAGCTCCATAGAAACAACTCCCACAAAATCCAACAGTGTGGCCCAAAATTTAGAAGAACTAAAGAAACATGGAGCAAACCCTAAGCATAATGGAATTTCTGCTCGCTCCCCAGACTCGCTTTTTGGACTTGGGATCGGTGCAAATATCCTAGACGTGCATGCAGGTGCAGGTATAGGTAGCTCATGGCCGTGGAGGCTATGGGTGTTTTCCATCATGCTGGAAGCAAAGTCTTGTCACGCCCATACCCAAAATAAAGAATCCAAGTGTGATTTCCCAATTTAGGCCGATATCGATCCTTCCGGCCATGTAAAAAATCCTTGAGAAGGTGGTGGTGAATCAGTTGACAGCTTTCATTGAGGCTGAAAATATTCTTCCTGTACATCAGTCTGGTTTTAGGAAGTCTTTCAGCACTACCTCCGCCTTGATAAACATTATGGATGAGCTGCATGTAGCGAAAGATAAAGGTTTTGGAAGTATTTTGGCGACGCTTGATTTCTCTGAAGCGTTCGACTCAGTGAATTATGAACTGTTTCTTGCCAAATTAAATTTCTATAGGTTTAATGAAATCGCTATAAAATGGTTTGGGCTCATATTTGAGCGGACGGAGTCAGGTGACGAAGGTAAAAGAAAACTGCTCTTCCTCGCTGTCGAAGGATACAGGGGTTCCTCAAGGGTCATGTTTAGGGCCTGTTATGTTCATTTTATATACTGCTGATCTTGAACTTGCATTGTCCTCGTGTTCACTCTACTCCTATGCGGATGACTCTCAGATGCTTCTAACATATCCCCCTCCAGGTGTCCATGAAGCGGTGCAGTGTTTCAATGCTGATCTGCGTAGGGTTAAAGAGTGGTCGGAGGGACATGGCCTAAAGTTGAATGCAGATAAGTGTTCTGTGGTGCATTTTTGCTCACCATCCATTAAAGAGACCATAAACAGGAATATTCTCTCTGTTTCTGTTGAGGGTATTTGTTTGGAAGATCGTGTTTATGTTAAAGTCCTGGGAGTTATAATTGACAATCAGCTAAACTTTCTTAAACATGTTGAATTGATTTATCAACGTGCAATGTGTAAATTGAGAGTTTTGAATAGATACAGAGCGTTAATTCCAATGCTTTCAAAGCTGCATATTGTAAATTCTCTGGTATTTCCATCAATATATTACGCCCTTCCAGTGTTTGGTAGCTGCTTAACTCAAGAGGCAAATGTCATCCTTGCACGGATACAGAACAGTGCGCTGAGGTTTGTTTATAATCTAAAAAAATTTGACCACATCTCACCTTATCGCAAAAGAGCAAATTTACACTCTGTTCAAGATATTTGTAGGCTCCAAACTGTGACATTGGTGCATAAGGTTTTGGTAACTGGTGAACCCTCTTACCTGAGACGGAAACTAGTGGCGCGAGCGACTCTAAGAGAACGGCACACTCGACAGGACGACAAGCTGCAACTGCCGCGTGTGCGGTTGGAGGCTACAAAAAGGTCCTTCTCGTACTTTGGACCCCAGGAGTACAATGCCTTACCACCAGTTGTAAAGACTTTGTCTGTTAAAACTTTCAAAAAGGAAGTTAAAACTGTATATGTACCTTAATGATGTATTGTTGTTTAAGTATGAATTTTCTATGTAAATTACCAGCACGCAATATTTGTGTGTCACAGTTTTAAATTACGAATTGTACTGTTATGATTAGTTTGACGTGAGTCGATTTGTAAAACAGATTGTAAACTGAAATCCGCTCAAGAATAAAGGCCTTATTTATTTTATTTATTTATTTATGGTGATATGGTTTTTTTGGCAAACCTACGACAGGTCAATATTCACAACAACCCCGGTATCCACAATTCCCATGGTATCCACAACATCCATGGTACCCTGGATCCATGGAAACACGAATGGTCTTCTACCCAGATTTCCCTCCGGATTATTTACCCAGGAACCTATATGCCTGAAGGAACGCTCACCAGCGAGACCTCCAACGTGTTACCTGCCCACTTGCACATACATCGATTTCAGTTGGAGATCTCATTGAATAGAGATCTCCCTACATAATTATTTATTTAGCACTTCTTATATTTATTCAATAATAAAGCATTAAAAAAAATAAAAAATTGCATTTATTTTTATTGGGCGTACCTAAACGTTTTCCCTGTTACCAATAATCATTATAGCTTATGGGTTTTCAAATCAATTCCATTATTATAAATATAATGTAATGAAATCAACGGATAATATAAACTATGAATAATTTATTAGGCACCTTACACTCATATTTACAAATAGCACTAAACTCATTGTGTACACGAGAATAAATGTCTTTATAAAAAATCTAAAAGAGAATAGTATTTCATATAAACTTATAAAATTCCTTTTATAATCATTTTATAAATATAACTTTAATGGTTAGGAGTTGTTGTGGGATTTAAAATCAAATTTTTGAAATAGCTGTTAATAAAAATTTGTAGATAATAAATATGGAAATAAAAAGTTAAAAACATGGCTTGTCCTAGAACATTCGCTGCGTATATCGCAAAAATCAAGTATATACATTTTTTAATTGACGAATTTCCACAAGGAAATTAGCTATTAGTTGCTCTAATACCAAGAGACAGAAATACACTTCTTAGGTCATGTGTATAATTTGCACTGTCATAATATCATTTTATTCAAACATTTATACAGAGTGGCGATGAACTACTCATAAATCTTACAGTATGTTTAGTCAGATCAAAATAAGAAATGTCACATAAAGTATAGTCCTATTTTTTTCCAGTTTACTACCTGTTTTATTTTTTGTTTTATTTTTTTACAAAAAATATATCTTTAAGCTGAATAAATGTGTAACATTCTAATTTGTGTTATAATTAAAAGATGTTTTTGTAAAAGTTTACACATACATACCATTTCACGTTTCAACATGGTTGCCATACAAAATGTTTAACTATACTAACTTTAAAACACAAAGTTCAGTAGATTAGTATAGATAAAATGAATCAATAACAAGCTTACACGCATTACAACAAGTTGCATCTATTGCTTATTAGTGCTCTGTTAAACATTATATAGTTGTGACGATTTGGGAGTGTTAAAGTTTTAAGAGACTAGTGATACATCTATCTAACATGCGAAGCCTCTGACTTCTTTTTGGGGTACGTGTACTCTCTATTACCATTATGTTACCACGAAGTGTGAACACTAATCACACAAAATTATGAATTTGGTGTTATTTACTGACAGTTATATTATATCATATTTACCCATTTTTGTATTTACTGATACATGGTAATGTTACGATAAGTGCAATAATTCTGAAATATAAGCATCTGCTGTTACAATGCATTCATATATTTTAAATTTTAAAAACATTAAATTAAATATTTAGTAATTGACAGTATTTAGTTATATACAGTTATATAGTTTATTTATATAGTAACTATAAACTATATAGTTTATATAGTTATAGTATTTAGTTAATAGGTTCAGGAATGTGATTATGTTTGTGTAATAATATTAAATTACACTTTAGCAATATTCAAGTAAATGAAACTTTAAGACTAGTAATTTAGTTTGGGAATTAAACTTTTCTTTTTTTTTAACTTATGTAACCAATATTGCTATAGGTACCTATGCAAAAAATCCTAATAATCTTGAAATTAACTTCAATACTTACTTTACAATCCACTTTTAGATTTATACTTGAACTATTAAGATAAGATTAAATAATTAATTATATATTGAGATAACAAGAAATAAAATGTAACTATGAAACGCTTCCTTACCAGTTTACAAGATTAGCTCTAATCAAAAATACGTTGTATTTTTTTCCTTCTAAGTAAAACTTAATTTAAAAAAAAGAACTGTGACAAAATGTAACACATATGTTGAGTAATATTATAATAAACAATGTACATTAGGCCTTCTGTTTGCCAGACTATACCTAGCTGTACGACGTATACTTGATGCTGACGATCTTGTACTTAGAGCTTAGTTTGTCGTGTCCGAGTTCTTTGGGAGGTTTACAGTTGTTGTAAGCCACAGACATTTACGATCATAGAAAACGCTTACCTGATTATTATAACAGAGCAACAGTTATACAAGTACCGTACCTGGGAGTACTATTGTTGTCTTGGCTGCTGTCTTGATCGAAGATATTAAAATGACACGTCTTAAGTAAAACATATAAAATACTTCGATTTATTAACCAGTATGATAATTATCAACAGCTGTTCACAATATAGATGCTGTCCGTATAAGAGATAACATCAGTTTTAATATGATGTAATGTTAACTCTATATTTACTTTTATTTTACTTAAAAAATTACACTTAAAAATAATATTCATTAAACATTTAGTACTCCAAAACAATTTATATTATTAGAAAAAATCATAAAACAAAATCCGAGAGTCCTAATTACTACTGAAATTGATTTACTATCACAAATACTATAAACATAGTAATTCCAATCGCTGTCATTCAATTACCAGTTAAAAGTCGCTATCAAAGTATTATAGTCCCTTAAATGTTCTGGATTATTATAAATGAACTTGCAGGTAACGTAAAAAAGAAAGATCCATTTTCAAAGCAAAGTTGTTTGCCAGATACCCCTTATATAACTCATATTATGTGTAAACAAGTAGCCGACGATTTTAACATATTTTTCTCCGCGGTGGGACACAGCCTAGCTAGTGCCATTCATTTAAGTGGGGACCCGGTTTTGAGTGATGCGGACTACAGGCTGGATACCGTGTTTACATTACACACTATAACTGAACTCGATGTAATACGACATGTGACTGGACTGCGCGGTGGATCTGCCCCTGGACGTGATGGTATATCGGCCACTACATTAAGAGATAACATATATTTTCTAATCCTCTACTACAATTAATAAATGGAAGTATTTTCTCTGAGATTTGCTAGATATTTTTAAAATTGCAAAATTAATTCCTTTGCATAAAGGTGAGAGTTTTTTAGATGAAAATAATTTCCGTCGCATTAGCCTTTTGAGTGTATTCTCCAAGATTCTTGAACGAGTAGTTAAAGGTCAACTTGCAAATTATATTTCTAATAAACAAATCCAGTGTGAGTGTCAGTATGGGTTCAGAGAGGACAGGAACATTTCTGATGCTCTGTTTGATGTCAATGGGCAAATTAATGTAGCAATATCCAAAAACTTACGGGTTATAAATTAAATTTAAGTATTAGATGTACAGTAGAAGTAAAACACTAACAATATCGGGTAGTTCTCACTTTGACACAACAACTTATAAGAATTGCTCAAAGTGACGTCCTCCGTTAAAAATGCAGGCATCAAAGCGCCTCCTTAATAACTGGCGGACTCTTTAAAAAATTCCAGGTATCTGCTGGATTGTACCAATGCCATTTAATACCATTGCTCGCAACTCTTATCTGCTGCTCGATGTTATCTACGGGAGTAGCCTAAACCAGGGCTTTTAGATGGCCCCATAGGAAAATGTCTAAGTGATTAGGGTCGGGGGTCCTAGCAGGCCAAGGAACTGGGCCTCCACGACCGATCCATTTGTTGTTGTATGCTCTATCCAAATAGTTTCTAAGATTTAAACGGAAATGGGCTGGAGCCCCGTCTTGCATAAACCACATATTATTGCGGGTGTTCATTGGCAAATCCTCAAGAACAGTTGGAAGGTCATCAGTCAAAAACTTTTTATTAAAAATTCACTGGATGCTTTACAAGCAGAGTGGCGCAGTCAATATAACGACTTGGATTGTAGATATTGATATTCCAGAGTATTAATATTTAAATTATCAATTAGAAATCCAATACGATATAAAATATTTTTTAATTAGTAAGCTCCTAGTGAATATTCAGTACAATTTATTACTAAATTGGTTAACTATTAAATATTATCTGGTTTGTCTAAAATAAAAACAATGGATTTATTTTAAAACTGGCAAATTAATAAGTACGACGTTTCAGAATTTTCATCACTCTATTTTCCACAAAGAATTGACAAACCGTTTAGTAAATTTAAAATTCCTTTGGCAAGAAATAAAAATATTAATCAAATATATTTTTATATATATTTATTTACTAAAAATCAGAGCTCTATTCTAAAATAAAATAATAAAGTTTTAAAACAAAAATCTAATACCACTTAGATTAGATCTAATAACTAAAAAAAAAATCTAATAACTAATAAAAAATTTAATAAAAAAAAACTAATAAAAAATCAAAAATCTAATAACTAAAATAAAAATGTTCACTTCTAAGTACACTCACAATTCAAAAAATAAAAATTTAAACTTCTCTTTACACTAATTGAACCTTAACTTTCAAGTCTCTGCAATTCAGATTACAACTCTCTCAAATAATTACTAATGTTGAATTAATTTCCAATTAATAATTCACAATAAAACAGATCTGGTTAAATATTAATAAATTACTAAATTTCCAACTTTCAATTAAAGTTATTAACAAAGTTTAATTTTAATTCACTTTTCTTGCAAGTTTGATCCAAATGTAACTTGTATGATTCTATTATGCTCTGTTGTTCCTCGAGAATAAGTTATTCAGATTGCTCTGTAGTTTCTATGAATTTAATTTTTTCCTCAAAATCCCTCGCGGAAAACAATTAAGAAACACGGCGCACTGTAATCAATTTAACTCACGAAAATTACCAAAAGATGGGCGAAAATTATGAGCGGGCGCTTAAATACTTCCCTTTCCAATCAACTTTGCAGGACATCCGCGGTGTTCTTTCATTGGTCCAGCTGTATCAAACAAGGAGAACAATAGTCGCAACAAGACAAGTTCTAATCAATATAAGGCAGTCAACCTGCCTTCCTAACAATTTAAAACTACCAGTACTAACTTGCCAAAGGATTACATGTTCGTTTTTACCCTGAATTTTCACAATCTAATCTAAAATTAAATCCCAATATTTCGATCCCAAAAATTTTCATTTAATTTAAGTTTTAATTAAAAAAATAAATCAATGTAGCTTTAAAAACGCTACAATACTCCCCCTCCTTTACTTCTAAATACGGCCCAGCAGCCGATAAAAGAAATTTAACACCAATTAGCAATTCAAAAGGTTTTTAAAACGTACATCATTTAGTTACACACAAATGTTTTTGGAACAGACAGAACAGTTAAACAAATAATAGTGGACCGTTATCGAAGGAATGTATGTTAATGACTCGAGATAATGAAGCCTAATACCCTCACAATTCTAATTTTACTATATCTACAGTTGGCCAGTCGTTTCCAGTCCAAGGTAGTCTATGTATGGAAGATTCCTCAGTTGGTTCCTGTGCGTGTCCGCAGCCGTGTCGTACCTTGAGTTCGTCGCGTAGCTCACCACCCCTCGCTGTTGGAACCGCCGTCCGCGGTGTGTGACCAGTGTTAGTGAGTGCAAGTGTTGTCCCGTATCTCACCTCCACAGCATTCCACATATAAACAGAAAATTCTCTCTTACTATGACATAAGTCCCCTTTGTCACCATTTATGTCGGAATTTCAGAGCATGTCTCGTTTCGTTTTCAAAACATTTTAATTTTTATCCAACTCGAAGATTGCTCATTCTTTCCTTCACAAACTTTATTAAACTATTTAAGATCCTTTATTTTATTACTAACAAGTTATTTACATTGGATTACAGGGGGGGGGGGTTGACCTAAATTTCTCTCTCTCATTCATTCACTATAAACAAATAACAACATGAAATTGGACACACAAGAAGGAATGTTAGTACATCAATAATATAATGTTTTTATACTAATATCAGACAGTATAATGGTTGTAGACACTATTATTAAATACTACATTTTTTAATTTTAAAGTCCTGAGGCCATGTAATTATCCTCTTCATGTAATATTTATTTATATGTCATAAAAATCCCCTCTTTCTTTTAATACCTGAAAGAAAACACAAAACCTTGACTTGGCCTATGGTTACTCAATTATGACATTTTACTATGGGGTTCATTGTTCTTAATTGTCCAAGTGTTCCAATTAATTTTCACTTAAGCGGGTCTCAAATCTTGTAGATGCACTCTTTTCAACATTTTTTAGTCCTTGGTGTGCTGTACTATACGAATTGTATACTATACGAATTGTCTCTGTTATCTGAGATAATCACCACAATCCTGTATGGTCCGTCATATTATAGGGCCTTAACTTCGAATTTTTAATAAATTGTTTATTTAAATTTTCCAACGCATCGGCATATTTTTGACATTTTTCCTTTGGCACTACATTTTCAAAAATTGATTTCAAGTTCCACTTTAAATCTAACTCATTGTTAGGTTTAAAATTAAACATTAAAGAATATGCGCTATACTCGGTACTGTAATTCACACACGAGTTAACTGCTTGTTGAATTTTACTTAAATCAGAGTCCCAGTTCCTTTTGCAGTCACTATACAAGCATGTCAAAATTGAATTTAAGTTTCTTAAATATCTTTCAGATTTGTTACCCTGGGGGTTGTAAGGGATTGTAGTGATTAATTTCACACCCCATTTGAAAAGAGTTGCCCTTAATTTCTCGCTGGTGAAGTAAGTAGCGTTGTCGCTCACAATAACTTCCGGCAAACTAAAGTTTTTAAAAATATTACTCTCTAAAGCAACAACACCATACCTGAATTTACTTTCTTGAGAGGTACGATCCAATTGTACTTTGTGAAGTCGTCCACCATGATTAGGATGTATTAATTCTGTCTTGAAGATCTAGGTAGAGGTCCAAATACATCCATGTAGATTTTCTGTAGTGGACGTGTCGAAATGTTTACATGCAGTTCACCACGGTCCCTCCAGTTAGTAGGTTTACTGCTAAGACAAATAGAACACCTTTTAACATTGGACTTCACAAACTCATTCAGATTAGGATGGTAAAACACCGCTGCAATTTCCCTTAATGTTTTATTAACTCCAAAATGCCCCCCACTTGGGCTATTATAATAACAATCAAAGACCGCCTTAAACATCGATTCGGGGAGAACTATTTTAGGGGATTTAGATCTCGAATTTGTATAAAATAAAATTCTTTTTTCTACCCAAAAACCTTTGCGCTCATCATCACTACTAATGTTTTTTTAACTGTTCTTGCACAAATTCATCCTTATTCTGCTCCACTTCTAAATCTTTGGGTAAGAAAGGATAGAAGTTATTTACATTACAAGTTACATTTACTACACTATTTGTTCACACATTTACAGCAGAATTATTTGACAGTTCTTTCAACACCTCTCCATTAACCTCATCAGTGTCATCAAACAGCCGTGACAAACAGTCTGCAGTCACATTATTATTCCCCTTAATGTGGTTTACAGTGAAAGGAATTTATAAAATTGTTTTCACCCATCTACCAAGTTTCCCTAGTTTAGTGTGGTTGCTCAAGACCCAAGAAAGTGCGGAGTTATCAGAGTACAAGTTAAACTTCCTTACTTCGAGAGATTCCCTGAATTTGTTTATTGAGCACACCACTGCCAGAGCCTCCTTGTGGTAAGTACTTAGTTTCTCTTCATTTTAAGTAAATTTTCTCGAGTAATAAGCCACAGGTTTTAAATTCTAATTGTTATCTTCTTGCAATAAACAAGCTCCTATTGCCCTGTCACTCGCATCACACTGCAGGGTGAACTCTTTATTAAAGTCAGGAATAGCTAATACAGGGGGATTAGATATCTTATTCTTTAACTGTACACACGATTTTTCACACTCTTCGGTCCACCGGAAGACTGCACATTTCTTCCTCATAGCGTTCAGAGGAGCCGCTATGTCCTCATAGTTTTCAATAAATTTAGAAAAATAGGACGTCATTCCTATAAACCGCGCAATGTCCTTTTTATTTTTAGGTCTCCTACACTGATGAATATTTACAGTTCTTTCTGGGTCAATTTTTAATTTATTTTCACTCACAATGTGTCCCAGAAATTTTATTTCCTTGTAACAAAATTTAACTTTATCAACATTTGCTGTCAGTTTATGGTTCCTCAAACAGCGTAAAACTTCCCTTAAGTGGGCATAATGTTCATCTAAACCCTTAGAGTATACTATAATATCATCTAAGTATGTTAAAACACATTTAAATTTTAAGCGTCCAAGCACTAAATTTAAATAAGCAGTTAAAACGCCACTGCCCACAAGGAGTCCAAATGGCAATCTTTTAAATTTATAACTACCGAATGGCACAAAGAAAGTTGTCAAATTTTGGCTTTCATCAGCTAATCTAATTTGATGATAAGCTTTTTGATAAGTCTATGATGCTGAAATAGCGGTGACCACTTAAATGCGGGTATAAATAATGGAGATCCCCAATTGGAAAATTTACAGCCTCAATCTTATTATTTAATTCCTTATAATTTATCACCAACCTTTCTTTTCCCGGTTCCTTTTCCACCAAAAAGGCCGGACTGAGTACTCACTTAGGCTTGGCTCGATAACATCGTGTTCTTGTAGCTCACCGATGATCTCCTTCACCCTTACCATCTTCAGAAGGTTAAGTGGATAAGGCCGCAGTTTGACTATAGCATCATCCTTTAGTTGAAGTTTGTTCTCGAAATCAAGAGTTTTCCCCAGACGTTCAGAAAAAATTTCAGGAAACTCTTCAATGATTTTTAAAACTTGCTGTGTAGCTTCGGAACTTCCTATCTTATAATTAATCATGATTTATATTTAACACATTAGAGCTAGTGTTTTGAATTAAATTTACTGACTTGTTCAAGTTAAAATCGAATTTACACACATTGTTTTTTAAATCAATCAACAATCCAGTTGATTTAATGAAGTTAGCCCCTAAAATTCCAAATTGTGATAAGTTATTAATTACTACTAGATTAACCTTCTAAAATAAGTTGTCAATTTTAATTTTAAGATTTAATTCTCCTAGTACATTTAATTTTTGGTTTCCAGCACTAACACATTGTACCTTAGATTCTAACAATTTTTTAACTTAATTCGCTTCCCTTAAATGATTATAAAGTTTCGCACTGATTAAACTCAGTGTACTTCCAGTGTCTAGCAAAAATTTCACATTAACTTTGTTTTCTATATTTACTAGTACACTTGGCAAGGTATTTTGGCTTTCCTCATGGCGTTTCTGCCACATGTGGTTAATATGTCCGGATTTTTGTTGGGGACTATATTTAAAATCTTTTTGAGTGTCCAATTTACGGGAAGGGTTAGAATCTAAGTTACCCTTTTCTAAGCCCTCCCTCTTTACAAGTTTTTTGGAATATTGGAGAAAAGGGGTGGCCTTTCAACAGGCAATTTAGGTTGATTACTAACCTCGTTACCATGCCAAGTTCTACAGTCTCTACCGTAATGTCCTATGTTCTTACATCTAAAACATACAACTTGATTGTTATGGCCTAATTGAATGTGATTAGTCATAGGCCTACTTTCCCCGCTTGAGGTGACTTGTTGACCGATCCGTAACTTATCCGCATACTGAATATTTTGGCACCTTATGCAGATTTCATCCAACTCTTTGAGCGAAGTAGGATTTCCCATAAATATCATTTTATTGCGGGTTTCTGGGTTTAAACCCGTTTTAATAATATCTACGACTGCCCTCTCTGCCAGTGATGTGGCTAATATACTAACCCATTCCTTAACATCCAGTATAAAACCACTCAGGCTTTCATTAAATTTTTGGGGGCGATAGATCTTTTAAAATTTTAATTTCTCGCGATAACAAAGGGGTAAAAAAGTTGTTAACAAATTTTCATGAACAACACTGACGGGTTGTCCATACCCTTTTGCTTCCAAAATTTTTGCCAATAATGGACCTTGGCAATAAGACACGCATATTTCCAGGATTTCTTGATCGGAACATTTCGTTTCGTTTTTTAATTTGTGAACAACTTTTAAAAACTCCAATAGTTCATTTACTTTTAACCCGTCCGTGACCTTGAACATTCTAAGATACCTTTCGAGTGGATTAGGCAACTTATTATAAACAATTGAACGATTCTCAGGTACGAAAACATCATTACACACATTAACGGGAATTGGTCCTTTCGTAATATTTTCAAGTGCTACACTTTCATTTTCCGTCTCCAGGTTCGATTCTGATAGTCGGCGTTCTATTTCACTGCATAATTGTTCGTCCAACCCTAACGATTTCAATGACTCTTCCTGAGGTATTAAACCCTCAGACATTCTATCAATCTCTTTGATCAAGTTATCCGTTAACTTGAATAAACCCTTTAAGTTGTTCATTCGCCTTATCCAATGAGCGATTTTAACCTGGCACCGCAAAATTTACAAATTATTAGAACCCTTAATTGCCTTTTCCACTCGAAGAACCAACACTTCATACATAGCAGCGCATTGCTTATATTCATCATTGCCACTTAATTTACTAGACAAATTTAGCTTATTACCAACAATGTTGAGACCTACTACCTGTCTCAATAACTTTCTAAGTTTATCTACAGTGCTATCAGTAATTGTTTCCACACCACGGAACCACGGTTCATAAATAAATTCGTCCTTACTTAAAAAGTCCACTTTGAGAACCATTTTTTAACTTAACTATCAGAACTTAATTGTATACAAGTTCGTGCTAAAGTTTTCTAACAAAGTTTATAACAGTTTGTATAAATTTATTAAAAATTCACTAGATACTTTACAAGCAGAGTGGCGCAGTCAATATAAAGACTTGGATTGTAGATATTGATATTCCAGAGTATTAATATTTAAATTATCAATTAGACATCCAATACGATATAAAATATTTTTTGATTAGTAAGCTCCTAGTGAATGTTCAGTACAATTTATTACTAAATTGGTTAACTATTAAATATTATCTGGTTTGTCTAAAATAAAAATCACAGTTCTAAATAAAAACAATGGATTTATTTTAAACTGGCAAATTAATAAGTTCAACGTTTCAGAATTTTCATCACTATTTTCCACAAAGAATTGAAAAACCGTTTAGTAAATTTAAAAGTTCCTTTGGCAAGAAATACAAATATTAATCAAATATATCAAACTAAAAATCAGAGCTCTTTTCTAAAATAAAATAATAAGGTTTATAATAAAAATCTAATACCACTTGGTAATAACTAAAATAAAAATGTTCACTTCTAAGTACGCTCACAATTTAAAAAAATAAAAATTTAAACTTCTCTTTACACTAGTTGAACCTTAACTTTCAAGTCTCTGTAATTCAGATTACAACTCTCTCAAATAATTACTAATGTTGAATTAATTTCCAATTAATAATTCATAATAAAACAGTTCCAGTTAAATATTAATAAATTACTAAATTTCCAACTTTCAATTAAAGTTATTAAAAAAGTTCAATTTTAATTCACTTTTCTTGCAAGTTTGATCCAAATGTAACTTGTATGATTCTATTATGCTCTATTGTTCCTCGAGAATAAGTTATTCAGATTGCTCTGTAGTTTCTATGAATTTAATTTTTTCCTCAAAATCCCTCGCGGATAAAAATTAAGAAACACGGCCCACTGTAATCAACTTAACTCACAAAAATTACCAAAAGAAGGGCGAAAATTATGAGCTGGCGCTTAAATACTTCCCTTTCCAATCAACTTTGCAGGACATCCGCGGTGTTCTCTCATTGGTCCAGCTGTATCAAACAAGGAGAACAATAGTCGCAACAAGACAAGTTCTAATCAATTTAAGGCAGTCAACCTGCCTTCCTAACAATTTAAAACTACCAGTACTAACTTGCCAAAGGATTACATATTCGTTTTTACCCTGACTTTTCACAATCTAATCTAAAATTAAATCCCAATATGTAACCTGCGGTTACAAATAGTAATGCCGATATGTAATTTTATACAACAATTCGCCTCGACATCGTGTCCCTTCAGGACTGGAAGACTTATTGCTGGCCAAATACTTATTTATTAGTTCGAAAAATAGTTAATTCTACTCCAGAGCTGTTTCCCTAAACTAAATTACTAATTAAAATCACACCCGTCCTTAATGAGTACCTACGAATAATTGAGAATAATAATCATCGTGTAACTAATTTAGTGCTGGCTGATTCCTGCCGATTCCACATGGCCTGCTAATTTTGAACTGAATAATTGTCAACTACTTTGTTAAAACTAATTTTTCCCTCCTAACACCTCACCCCCGGGACTCTACCCCTAATTAAAGTGAATTAGGACATGGTATCAATAAATTACCACAATCTTAAACAAAGGTACTCATCCTTCCGCGGTCTGCACGCCTCAAGAGCTTGTCCCCGACTCCTGACTTTATCGCTATAACCCCCGCCCTTCCTACTCGTGACGTCATTTGTACCTTGTCCCTTTTGGACTTACCGTGGCTCCGCCACAACCAACCCCCCCCCCCCCCTCGGGGCGCGAATACCCCAAAATTTTCATTTAATTTAAGTTTTAATTAAAAAAATAAATCAATGTAGCTTTAAAAACGCTACATTTATATATTTATTAAACCAGCCAGCATAGGAAAGCAAGAACATCCGAAAAAGTGACCTTATGGAAGAAGCCTGAATAAATATGAATCCCTAAATAACGTAATTTGGTTATATTTACCAAAACAAATCTTCTCAGTTAAACAGACTATAATTTGGTATGTAGGAGGCTGTTACAACATTCAATGATGGCCATATTGACAAGTACACGGTAGTACAAGAAAACAGACTTAAATCTGGTAATCATTTTTTAATTGGGATAAAGTCCCTTACCCACAAAAGAAGACTCCTCGACCAAATGAGGAAGAAGAGGCTCAGGAATGTAAATATTAATAAGAGTATGTGATACAACACGTAGGACCCTTTATTACAGTAAATATTAGAGCTACCGCTTTGATTTTTACATACCAATTTTGAAATATTATAAGTTTTGTTTAATATATTATATAAAAGGTTGTAAAATGCAATGTTTTTTAGTTAGCCACATCCTTAATTACTAACTCAGAAATAATGTTTAAATCTCTTATATTAAATAAACTATTCCTGATTGATACTGATAATCTGTTAGAATCCTACTGCTTACATTACAACTAGTTTAGAGAGCTAGCTAATTTGTCTAAATATACGGGAATTACAATTGTAGTTTAAGATAAAGCAGGCTCGGCAATAGAATATTATTTCCACAAAATAACAGGGTTATTAATTCCCTATCATCGTATCTTTGAGGGCTTTGCCTTGCAGTAGTTGTCACTGTTAAAATGAAATGAAAAAATGCCCTTATAAAAGAAGCGGAATTAGGGCTGTAAAGCCCTCTCTACCACACAACCTCATATCATATGCAGTAAAGTTACAGTAATTAAATACAGAAACTTGTAAACTATTACATAACATACTTATACTTTACAATAAAATGTAAACAAAATTGCTTAACGCACATACAATAACTCATGAACTTAAAAATATAATTTTTAATGAGATATAAATAAAAGAAGCTTAGTAAAAGAGAAAATAAAAAGATCAATAATACATTCAACTGCTCCATATACTGTCTGGCCTCATTCAAACTTAAATTAAAACAAAACACATAATGTTCCTTGCGTGTAGAAAACTTGTGGATGTGTTTCTGTAGATGGATGTGAGTACTGGTGTTCGGGACCAAACCATGACAGTCATAGATGATCTCACCACAATGTAACATGGTTATTAGTCATCTATTACTGTAACTGTGAGGTCAACGCCGTTCAGTAGTCGTTACTGATGTTCTGCAGTAGAGAAAATTTGCAGGCATTCCATAAAAAGTCTTATGTGTAGACAATTAGCAATAATTATTTACATTATATTAAGATGTATTAAAGTAAAATGCAGCTAAAATATGCAAAATGCTTTTTAAATTTGGTTTATACAAAGCAATTCGTTCCAGATATTTCAAACCATAATTTATACACGAAGGTTTCTTAAAAAGCCTAAAAGATTTATTTAAACTAAAACCCAATAGTATCAACTTAACCACATCTACGGGAGAGGGCTTATCTGGAAATATAGTAAAGTAAGGATACATTCGTACAGCAAAGTCCCTTGGGACTAGACCTGTCTAGACAGAAGTGTATTTTCTAATTAGGCACGAACATCAATTTAAAATAAAGCTTAACTACTATTCCCATCATATAAGCAACAACAATCGTATCAGGAATAAATTGGTAAATTGTGGCAAGCTCAGGAGAGTAGAAGTAAAACTGTTATATAAAATGTTTCGGCTTCGGCCATATTCTAGTATATTTTATATGGTTTTATAGTGAAAGTTAAAGGTCCTGCTCTGATTCGCTTCCAAAGTAAGTGAAATATGGGTTACAACTTTTCATACGTAAAAAACACCATCCCCACATGATATCGATTTTGTGTATGTCACAGGATATGGATGAAAGTAAAAGAGAACGATCGAATAAGATTTTCCGAGAGAAATCCAATCAAGACGAGACATGAGCATTCATTTTTATCTGTTCAACATCATGCAATCCATGTAATTTACATTATCGAAAGGAATATACTTCCTTTTAAGTACCCCGAACAAAACCAACGGTGGCGAGGACTTTATAATGCATACTTCAAATTACACTTTATTTTAATACATTATTAATAAAAATACTAGAATCTCAGTACCCTTTCACATCATCATTAGTTTTATTTAGACATACATATTTATCACAGTTATAGGAACTAAGAGAACTGTGTAAGGAAAATAATACTCCCATAGTATAACATATCTTGAAAGTTTTGCAGTATTTACAAAAAGATTTAATATTTATAAACATTGATTATGATTACTATTTATTATGAAATAAAGCGTGTACCTAAAATTTACACTATTATAATAATTTAGACTATTGGGTGTCTGAGATATAGTACAATAGACATATGTAATACATAATGTAACTATAGTTCATATGTAACATATGTTACTATATGTAACTATAGTTCGTAACTTCCAATCATACTCGTCTTCAACTAAACTGGTTATATATTATCTCATACGCATGATAGTCTGAATAGACGATATAGTTTTACGTTGTTGTAGTTCAAAAAGTAGTTCAGCAATGACCTGTTTGACCTGTTCTAACAGGTCGACTATTGCCCAACCTGTCTGGACTACTGTTGTCACTGCCTGGTCGGGACTAAAAAGCTACATTGTATGTATAAAATTTGAAATACTTAGGTTAGATCAATTGAGTATCATGTTAGGTACTAAAATACGTACACATTACATAAGATATCCGTCTAAAGCGTCGTGTCAGTTTCGAATAAGGTAATGTTAACCTTAGTATGATTTATTTGAATGATAAAACATACAACTTCAGATTACTATATGTTAAAATCAAATATTTCGATTTTATATCAATACATACACAAATCTCAATAAACTTTAAAATGGTAATCTTTACTCTGTTTCAATTATATTAATAATAATGATACGATGTAGCATTTACAACGCATATTTATCATGTGAATACTGAGTAAAAACCATTTCATACGTAATATCCTTTTAAATAATTATACTCAAGTGATACGTTCGTTCATCACTAACTGTGTTTATACTCCAAAAGGACATGTAGTAGTACTGGATGTAACGCATACATACTGAGTAAAATCATCTATAACATCTAACATCTAACTCTCGCAGAATACACAAGATGTGGGAATGTTCTAAAGCTCACTGTGTAAATTAGGAGTAGCCTATAAACATTCAAAAGTAAAATTCCATTAGTTCCATAAGATATTGTCAGAAAATTGTAGTAATAACTCTCAAATGATAAGTAAGTATACACTCCTTACATAAAAGTCACATTAATCCTACATTATACGAATGTACATTGCAAATTAATACAGTCCTGATAGTCGATTTATAATATGTGATGTGATATAATAAAGGCTAATATATATTGTGAGTTATGAAATTGAAGTTGCAGAATGTTTAAATGTTTAATGAGTCTTTGGAATGCCATTTCAGGATTGGTTGACTTTTATTACGACGGCCTACATAATTTCAGGAATATGAACAAACAAATCAACTTACTATCTCTGGGATGAGAAATTTCTTTTCATTCCAGTCCTAGCTTCTTCCCCTATGTTTCATCATTAGATGCACACCATTGTGAATTATATTTGAATTTTTTATTATTTTTTTGTGTTTGTGTGTTAACTGGTTATTTACTTACTGTTATACGTAATTATTTTAAACTCATATTGTATCTATTTCTGTTATTACTTCATTTAAAAACTTATTACTGCTCTATGTATTGTTCTTATTCAATATATAAATTTATAGTCAAGTCCTACTATCTGGTATTGGATATACTGTTTTTATACGCTATTTATTAAGTTTTAGTTTACAATTAAAATTATTATAATTTTTTCACAATGTTTTAATATTTGTTTTAAAGGCACTGCCTTTGGTCAAATAAATAAATACATAGAATTAAGATTAGTCCTTTATAAAGTTCTTTTACTGTATAATTTTAATTGGTGTACATGAGGAGTGTAAACGTTCTTAAATTAAGTTAATACTATACCTCATCAAGATGCTCATTAACAATCGCACACGTAAGTATGTTTACCATATTTATTACTAGAATAGCTAATGCTATAATAAAAATGAAACAATTCCGGAAACTGAAGCCAAATACGGTAAATACAGTAATAGCGATGGTAAGAGTCCTAACTACCATATAAATTGTTAATTTTTTAGTTATAATTTTTAATATAATAGTTTTTGTTTTTATCAATAAAAGTTAATACATACAAATATCATGTATACAAATGTATGTAATTTACAAATCTCCTATCTTAGACATGAAACGAATCACACATAGTATGAAAACATAAATATCTTTAATTGTTGGGTTTTTAATTACCTTAAAACAAAAATTGACCTCAAACTTATTAGTTATAACATACTTTAATTTAGCATACATATTTTCATTTAAATTCAGTTTTCACAAATCATTTCGTTTGATATTTTAACTAAAACGGAATTCATACAACAATAAGTATAGTATATCAAACTACCCTTCCAATACCGTTGTATGAATACATGCACAGCGACGCGGAGCTATGTAAAATCAAATCAAATCTTTTTTATTGCGACGACAATATTTACTTTGTATGGCAAGCGTCTTGGGTTTTTTTAAATTTCCAATATCCATACAACAGTACACACTCACACATACAATTTTACAGTTCGCCTCTTTCATTAATCGCCAATGCTACCCACATAGTATAGCGGAGTCATTCTTCTAATTGGGCAATCTCCCAGTCGAATGCCAAAAAATAACCTGCATTATATAATGCTTGTGACACCAAGAGGCGTTTAAGGCGAGTCTTTAACGCCTCAGGCGTTGCAGCATATTTAATTTAATTAGGCAGTCTGTTGAGGAATGAACACCCGCCTGCGAGGGCAGGCGTTCATAAACTACCGTTCTGTGTCTCCCAGTTCGGTAGTTACGAGTTCTCCACGTGTCTCATACATGTGTATGTCTCGGCCTCTAGTTAATGCACATTTACTCATATAAAACAAAGTTGTTTCCAAATTGTAGAGGCACGGCAGAGTCAACAGCTGCAATTTCTTGCATCTTCCCTGCATGACTCTCTAAATTAGATTTTGGCGATTATTCGAATTGCTTTTTTTGAAGTCTGAGTGCTCTTTGGAACTGTATGTTTGTGCAAGCTCCCCAAAGGACCACACTGTAAGCCAGATGGGGGTAAATCGGTCCATAATACGCCGTAATCAGTACCTGACTCGGGCAGTATTTGACCAAAGATCTCAGAACAAACATTCCAGAGCAGACTTAGGAGCGAACATAGTCAATATGCTCATTCCAAGTCAGCCCTCGATCAAGATGCATTCCTAGGAATTTTGAAGACCTGACTTCTTCCAGTGTTAAAAATATAATGTATATGTAAACAGAGAACAGCACAGCATATAACCCCGGAATGTACATACTAATAAGGGTATGTGAAACAATTCTTATGGAATTTTTCAATTTAACAGGAAGTTCATTTTCTCCCTTTTTATGGGTAAACATAAGAACACAATCCTGCCTGTTTTCACATGAAAGTTATTAGGACGTATATCTGAAACTAAACTGATCTTACAATATAAAAAATATGCCATTTGTACATTAATTTCTAATATATTGTTAAGATTTTTAATTATACTAACATTGTTTTTTAAATAATTTATCACTAGAGACCAACTAACTTATTTCGAACTATTTCTTAAAGCGAAAAGTGCAATATAAATAAATTTTATTATAATATCTCTTACAGTATTTTTATACTATGAAAGGGAAAAATCCTGAACGATACTTTTATAGTACTTATCTTCCTTTCTCCCAGTAACCATAACATGTACCAACTTTTTACATAAACATATGATTATTATACACTACAGGAACTAAGTTTATCCAGTTTAATTACTTAAAGTTATTTCTCAAATTAAAAAGTATAAGATAAAAATGTTCATTATGATGTAAATATATATTTTTTGAGAAGAGGAAATCCTTATTAAAAGGAATTAAAAGTACTTATTTATATAATTTACTAGATTTAAATCTTTAATCGACGAAACACTACAGATAGATTAAAACATAAGAATTATATCGCACAATAGTATAAAGAGCTTGCTGATGTTCATCAATGGACGGGATTCTTGTAGTTTCAGATCTGAAAAGTCCGACAAATATAGCACTAACACCACAACAAAACAGGGCCATTCTTTACCTATTAACATAACTGCTTTGCCTTGATGTAATCGATATTGTTGTTTTAGAATATGGAATGACCAACAGACACAACAAAGTTTGTGTCTGTGATATACTTATATCAAAGTACAATATCCCTCTTCAATATCAATGCATACGTGTCTTGACATCTATTATTTTACAAATGTTGTTTGAAGTAACTACCATAGTTTCCTCCTTCAGGACGTTTACATTTACTTAAGGTTTTAACGGAATAACTGCTGTATTTTAAATAAAAGTACAACAAAACACATATCGTTCCTTGTAGTGTAGATAACTAATTGAGGGTCTCAGTTGATTGATGAATATACTGGTGTTCGTGACCAAACCAATACGGCAATAAAAGAGATAAACCATAATATAACATGGTATTTACCCCCCTATTGCCGTACCTGTAAGGGCTACGCCTTTCAGTAGTCGTCACTGTTCTGCTGTAGGAATAATTAGCACTCCATAGGCAGTTTTACGCATTGAAATGTTTCGACAAAATTATTTACCTTAAGTTAAATCAAGTAAAATTCATCCTTAAACATACAAATTTATTGAAATGTTAGATTTTTAATTTTCTAAAAACTGAATAAATAAAGCTGTACATTAAATATTCAATATCTTAAGAAACGAATGGCTTTAGAGAGCTCGCTTGATGTGTTTGATGTGACATTGTTTTCTTAAGTTAGTCTTTTTACCATAACAGTTTTTTTAATAGAATCCTCTTGTTGTTATTTGCAACAATAATTTCTCTGAATCTGGAAGCAGTTCAGTGGTTTACTACAAATAAATATATTTTATTTTATTAGATTATTACTAATAGTATTAATACATATATGCTGAAGTCCCTACCCCATACTATTTAGGACTGATATTTACAGTTACTTTTTTCTGTTAATTTAGAATTTAAGTAGCAGAAACTTTAGAGTGAATACTACAAATAAGTATAATTTATTTAAGTACATTATTTCTAACAATAATAAAAATCATTGCACTTCTTCACGTCCTCATTAGTTTTATTTATTCATATATGTTTATACAAATTAATGAACATAGAGAATTGTAATAAAAAATAATGTATCATTTTAGTGTAATATATTATCAAAGTTTTATTCAAAATCTGTTCAATATGTATACACCCGTTGCATGATTGATACTTGTTATAGAAGAATGCATTGATATATAATTTACTGTAGAGTACAATCTAGACTATTGGGAGTATTAAATATTATACTCATATATCATACATATACAAATCCATACCAATAGTTCATATCTCTACTAATTACCATACTAGGCTTTTACAAAATTGGTTATGTATCCAATACACATTATGTTACATTATAGCACTATGTCTGGTGTGTCTGAGTAGACGATATCCCTTTACAATTTTGTAGTCCAGAAAATAGGCAGCAATATAAGCTTTGAATTGTTTTAACAAGTCTACTAATACCATTCAGTCTGGTCCATTGTTGTCATTGTAGATAGAGCTTTTGCTTTATCTCAAAAGATGTTTGACAGATTTAGAAGGCCAAATTCCTCTAGTAATGAAAACGGAATACTGAAATATAAATGCCATATTACCGTAACTTGCTAGGAGTATAACTTTTTCAGTTCTTTGATGGTAATTTAGGAAAAGTAAAAATTATGAATAACTGCTAATGCATATCTAATGTCACGCATAATGTATTATTTATATCATATCCTATAAATTAAACGAAATATATAAAATAAAACAATATAAAAGTTGTATTCATAAGTATTTCTTAGCTTATAACAACAATAAGAATAACTTTATATATATATATATATATATATATATATATATATATACATTTAGTATACTTATTTAGAGTAGTATTCCGTTTTTACAGACAGACAGACAGATAGTTTCGAGATTTTACCTTAAAATAAATTCATTCAACATTAAATGTATTATTTGAAACTACCTTTCCAATAATACAAGGGTCAGAAATAAACATAGCGACGCGATGCGTTGACACTAAACTATAATTTACGGTTTAGATATGAAACAAAATATACAAATTTAATAAATCTTTCTTGGTGCCCTTTTAAGGTATAATTCCATTTACTGTGGTTAGTTATTGTTCTTGTTTTATATTGAGATTTAATTGAATAAATATTCAAAATTATAAACACAAGTGAGGTGTTGAGAGTGGATCAGCGCAGGACTGTATACTGCGGTTACGTGGAGTCGATGTTACAGTACGGTATTCTGGGGTAGGGTGGTGCATCCTCCACTGTTCTAGAACCGCTAGCTATTACGCAGAGAACAAGTATAAAAGATAAGAGATATCTATAATTTTATTATAATTCTGTGAATTCCCCCGTTTAAGCATTATATACCGTAATACATTAAAGATATAAGATATAGAGAATGACAGTGTCGCTGTCTACAAGTGAAGGGTAAATCCCTGGTTCGTGCGCATCGGCTGGTCGGCTGCAAACGCGCAGTTTGAGCTCTTAATGGAGAAGAGGTAAATGTGCACTGGCCTGTGTATAACGCGGTGAGAAAAGATTAGGATCGTTTAAATTAATTAACACTCATCGATCTAAACAGAGAACAGCACAGCATATAACCCAGGAATGTACATACTAACGGTATGTGAAACAATTCTTATGGAAGTTTTCAGTTTCACAGAAAGTTAATTTTCAAATACAAGTCCTGTTCTCTGGGCAAACATAAGATTACAAACCTGTCTGTTTTCATATGAATGTTATTAGTATGCATACCTGGAACTAAACTTATCTTACAATATAAAAAATATGCAATTCATAAATTAATTTCTAATGAATTGTACGGATTTTTTTAAATTATATTAACTTTATTTTAAAATTAATTATCACTAGAGACCAACTAACTTATTTCGAACTATTTCTCAAAGGAAAAGTATAATATAAATACATTTTATTATGATATCTCTTACAGTATTTTTTACTATAAAAGGGAAAATTGTTAACACTGCAGTAAAGTTAATAAAAACTATAACAAAACAAATGCGGATACTTGTAATGTAGATACCTTCTTGATGGGACTGAGTAGATTGATGATTATAGTGATGTTCGTGACCAAACAAGTACGGTAATAGAATATTAGAACCACAATATAACAAGGTTGTTAATCCCCGATTACCGTACCTGTAAGGAATACGCCTTTTAGTAGAACATGTCCTTTAAAAATATTATGTCAGTTTCAAAACAATGTAACCCTAATCTTAGTATTATTTGGTTATCTTTAACTTGAATGTATAAACATACGGATTTAGATTAATAACTGTTAAAATCTAAAGCGTTGATTTTATATTATTTCAAAAATTTGAATATACTTAAAAAACTGTACTAATCTGTTTAATATATAAAATAACAATAATGAAATAAAATATTTAAAAAATGGATAGCACATAATTTTTATCTAATTGCAAATTAATGTAGCTTTAAGGTAATGTTCTTCTTAATAATTATTCTTAATAATAATTAATTCGTTTCTCGGTACAATCTGTGTGTATACTCTGACATTTGGCAGCATTGGATGTACGCATAAATACAGTACTGTGTCGAAACCTATACTGTTTCTATAAAACCCCACTTCTACGGCATACAAAGGATGAGGGACTGTTGTAGATGTTACTGTGAAAATTGGGAGTAGTAAATAAGCATTAAAGTGAAAAAGCTAAAAGGTTACTAGTACATTTTTACAAATATAATTTTCATACAAAAGTAGTAGAACGTATCAGCCGATAAGTAAGTATGAACTACTTGATAACTATGACGTTAACACTGCATTAATTAATTTATGTCTTTATATTACATTTATAATATGTGATGTATTATAAAAAAACTAAAAGAGCTATGTCTGAAACTGAGGTTGACAAAAGTTCCATTGAATAAGGACTAATCGTTTATGAAGTTCTTTTTAGGTATCATTTTATTTTATATGGTAGGTGTGTACTCGTTCTTAAATGAAGTAAACCAATATTAAAGCAATTGAAATATATTTTTATAAATCAAAACAAATCAGGTTATTTAGTTTTATTAAATGTACCACCTTAATCCCATCTCTAGATGGATCAAGTTACCATGACATTTCCTAAATAAATGATAACGCAGTACAAAAACTTATACACTTAATAAATTTATTATTATATTGAAAGTTTACTTTCTTCATATTACCTGAGTATCATTAAGAAACAATAATTTATATCTTTTTTAAATAAAATACAATATATGAGTACTTTTCCCATACACGTCTTGACAGGCATATAATCATCATATTGTTCAATATAAAAGTATAATAATTTTTAATTAAAGAGAATATATACCAATGTTTTTAGAACGTGTTAAGTGTTTCTTAATTGTATGTAAGTCAGAAAATATTCAACATTCTTCATAAATGATAATTATACATTAACTGTTCTAAAAGTATTTACATATTCATCTGTAAGAACCGTTTGAAAGATTTCCCTGCTTTTTAAACAGTAACGGCAACATTAATGAAGCAAATAAAGCTCTCGATGCAGTAGTGGTAAATGGACACTTGCCTGTGTATAGCAAGGTGAGAACCCATTAGAATCGTTAAATTAACTCTTATGGAACTTTTCAATTTAACAAATAGGTAAAAGTACAACTCACAAAACAACAAAACACTCAAGTCCCCCTTTTATCGGTAAAGTTAAGTTTAGCAAACTGCCTTTTTCAGTATGCAAGTTATTAGTACGCACCTTTGAAACTAAACGTATCTTACAATAAAAAAATACGCGACTTATAAATTAGTTTCTAATATATTATAGTGAATGTTGAAATCATATTAACTTTATTTTAAATTTATTATCGCTATAAACCAACTAATTTATTTCAACTTATTTCTCAAAGCAAAAAGTACGAGATAAATAAAGTTCATTATGATATCACTTACTCGTTACTCGTTAACACTGCAGTATAGTTAACCAAGTTGTATCCTTAATTATTAAATCAATTATAGTCCGTATATTGCCCTTTCTTAAAGAACTAATTACATCTGTTTGAGTTAGAGAAACCGAAATATTGCATTATAAATAAATGCTCATATTAAATTAAAAGGATTATTTCTTCTCTATTTTAATCTCACCAGTTTGTTCTTATACGGTACTAAAATAGGCATAGCTTGTTAACAAAACCATCAGATTTTGTCAATATCACATTCTTTAAAGTCAGATTTATTGCGGACCTAAGTACTTATATTTTTAAAATTTAATACTTATAAACGTTATAGTTTCTTCCTTTATGACGAATATATTTATTTAAGGTTCTAACGAAATAAAAATTGCATATTAATTAAAAATACAACAAAACACATACCGTCTCATTACATTTATGTTAACTTTGAAGGTACTAAAATTAATTTGTAAAAAAAATAAAACTGTTCAAATAAAAATTCAGGCTCGTTTTTTTACCTCGTGTCTCTCGTAATTTAACGCACCCACTCATATTGAATACACAAAATGTAGGACAATTCTAAATGCCATTGTGAAAATTGGGAGGGGACTTTTAAAAGATATATTCCATTAGGTTACTAGTACTTTCCAACAACTATTATTGTCAGAGATTAGTAGCAGTTATATCTGATATTGTAAGTAAGTATAAAATGTTTACATAATTATCATGTTAATACTCTATTAATTATATTGTACATTTCTAAATAATACATTCTTTTTAATCTATTAATAATGTGTGATGTATTAAAATACAGGCTAAACAGAGTCATGAATTTAAAATTTTGGCTACAGAACTTTCAACTGTTAAGTTAATTGTAGGCCTACTATCCTTTCGTAGAAATCCTTTTAGGTATCAATTTATTTAGTGTATATAAGAAGCTTAATAACTCTACTAGAGATATTAGGGTACCTCTATACGTGCACATAAGTACATACCTAACTAAGATCATCGTAAAATTATAATACCATATTACCTAATGCCATAAGAGTTATAAAACTAGTTAAATAATTGAAGTCAAATGCGGTAAATAACTAGAGGAAGGCCTGCAATTACCATAGCTATCTTAACAGTTATTGTTATTTATAGCAATTTCTATAATGTTGTTGTTGTCCTCTAAAACAAGTATAATTGGCACGAACTTCATAGGGTATACTACAAGATATATTTTTATAAATTGTATTACAATATTTCAGGCAATTGGAAAATACTTAACAGTATGTTACGTACAACTTGCGTATAACTAATTAATTTTTCATAATATAATCATCTTAATAAAATTTAAACATATAATGTATAATGTTGTAGTATAGGACCACAATATAACAAGGTTGTTAATCCCCGATTACCGTTCCTGTAAGGAATACGCCTTTTAGTCATCTTTACTGTTGTTCTAGAGTCTTATTGGAATGTTAGATTCAAAATGTTCTAAATAAATATGAATAATTAGAACTGTTTATGAACAATACTATATCATAAGAAATGAATGACATAATTTTACGGAAATTGACAGAAATATAAGTTTTGATCCGTTCCTAGTAGGGCTAAATTTACCAATACCAAACCTGTCTAGACTATTGTTACGACTGCCGTTTTGGTAATCTGGAAAGCAGTATTAAGCTACATCTTATGTATAGATCGTGAAATGCTTAGTTTAACTGAACATAACGTTAAGTATACAGTTGTATACACATTACTCAAGAGGGCAGTGGCCCATTAACTTTTTGTGTTAGTCTGAGTGAATCTGCGACTTTCAAAAAGTTACGTATAGCTTATTGGGTACAATCATTATCAAGAATTTTAAAAGGGCTGAGAGTTAGTTGAAAGTGAATCACTTTCTGGGAGACTTTGAACATCGAAAACCGATGAAAACATCGAACGTGTGAGTTTTCTGGTAACGTCAGTCCGGTGACTTGCATAAATATTAAAAAGTATAGAGTAGAGTTTCAATCTTGATCATTTTATAACTCAAAATTTGGGCATGAGTAAGGTGAGTGCCAAGATGATTCCGTAAAACAATTGAACAATAAGAATGTGTGTCTTGACCATATTATTAGAATAGAAAATAATCCACATTTCTTGTTACGTTATCACTGGTGGTCACGCGACCATTGAATAAAATATTACAAAGTGAAAAGTGTCACCCTCGACAAATCTCCTCGACCTAGAAAAGCTCACATGAGATTATAAAATAATGAAAATCATGTTTATTTGTTTTTTTTTATAACACGAGGATCGTTCACAGAGAATTTGTCCCCACAGGATAATTTGTTAACCAAGTCATAATAAAGAATTCATTGAATAGGTTATTAAAAGGGTACTTCGCGTCCGACCGGACATTTCTGACTGTCAGATACTCCGTCATGACAATGCCCCATTTCACATGGCAATAAAATTCAATCAGTTTTTTACGAATAAAGGTATTCCAGTGATTCCCCAGCGTCCCTGTTTATCTAATATTAATTTCTATGACTTCTCTCTGTTACCTAAAATAAAAAAAAACCATTAAAATGGCATTATCTGGTACTATTGAAAACATCCAACAGAGCGTACCCAAGGAACTAAAGGAAAAATCAGTTGAAGCCTTCCAGGACTGCTATGGGACCTTTAAGAACTAAGGTTGATTTGTAAAAAATTCAAGATTGTTAAAATAAAAAATCAGTCTCGTTACCTTTCTGTTATCTCGTATAATGTTATTTCTCGTACTATAACACACCCACTCAAATTGCATACATAAAATGCAGGGCAATTGTTAATATCATTGTGTGAATTTGAGTGGACTATAATCATTAAAAAGATACATTCCATTAGTTAACTAGTACTTTCCAACAAATATATTTTTCTAAGATTATTAGTACTTACATCTGAGATGGTGAGGTGGTAAAAGTGTTAGCATACAAATAACATTAATACTCTAATAATTAGAATTTACATTTTCAAATAATGCAGTCTTTATTCTATAATAATAATGTATGATTTATTATAATACAGGCTAAACAGAACTATGATATTTGAAATTTTGGATAAACAACTTTCAACTGTTCAGTTAAGTATACTAATCCTTTGATGGAAACCTTTTTAGGTATCATTTTATTTGGTGTATATGAGAAGTTTAATAACTCTTAAATAAGGTTACTAGGGACCTCTATATGTGCTCATTTATAACACATACATAATCAGGATTAATGTTTAAATTACAATACCACTTTATCTAATGTTACAAGAATCATAACACACGTGCTGTCATTAAAGGCATCATACAGTAATGATGAGGGGATGAGAGTCTTCCATACAGTACGTAACCGTTATTTACAACAATGCTTTCTATTATTATGAAAATAGTTGTATTGTAAGCACTCCATACTATATAATATAAGTGTGAGTGTTTAAATTTGTATTACAATTTCTCAAAGAAGAGTAAAAGTAACTACAAAAAATACAAATACAACATTTTATATTGGTAATATATGTTCATAATAAATACATCACATAACAACATAGTATTTTTATGTTTTATAAATAAATTTAACAATACAAATTTATAAAACAAGTATATGAAAATTTACCAGTATATCAATTTATTTACTAAACATAATTACCTTTTTGTAATATAATATAATGCGTTTGTTTTGTAGTAAATACAGTGTGTTTCTGTATCTCCAAACATAGATATTTAGACTTGTTGTGGAGAACCAGATTTATGCAGTAATACTGAAACTTAAATCCATTACTTGTTTACTTGTAAGGAGTTTAATTTTCATATTTTGTTTAGCGTTAATATAGAAGAATTAAATTTTAAAAATATACAGTCAATACATATCAAATATAAATGAAAATTTAAAAGTATTTATTTTTAATATCTGATATTTCATTTACAAATAAATTAGAAAATGAGATTAATTTCAGGTAAGTGTAACATAAATCATAATTCAGTGTAGATATTTTGATTTATATTTAGTTTTCACAAAACCATTTGATTAGAAATATTGACTAAATTGCAATTTATGCATACGCCAAATTCGACTACTCTTCCAATAATAATGCACGAATATACACACATCGAGGCTATAAGATGTGACGCAATACTATAATATATTGTTTAGACATTTAACAAATATTTTATTATTAAATGGAAAATGTTATTTCAATTTTTTCTGGGTAACATTAGGAAATAATAAGTTAAAGCCTTGTATAGATTAAATACAATATACTTTGTTCGTACTGGTCTTGACATAAAAACTTTCACAAGCGTTAAATTGTTCATTATAAAAGTATAAAAGTTTAACTTTTTTAAAAGTTAACTTCTATTTATAGAAGTTAATCAATTGTATGTATAATGTGTTGAATATTCATAACCCATAGAAAACAAGGAACATATTTTCGGCTAAAAAAGCTATGATAAATTTTAAACAGCAAATGTATGTGTGTTATAATATGATATATACCTGATATTGTAGCATACAGAGCTTGTTGTATCTCAGAAGATTGTTATTCTGACTAGTTGGGAAGAGCCAAATATTTCCAGTCATGAAAGAGTAAAACTGAAACATAAATTCTCTGTTACCATGCTTGTAAGGAGTATAATTTTCAGGAGTAATTCCTGTTAAATTACAAATAAATACAACTTAGCAGCTAATAGATAGCAAACGCAATGCATACAGACTTGTTTTATTCAAATATCTCATATGCTAAACAAGTAAATCAATTCTAGAAAAATAAGAAACAATAAATACATTGTTTTATGCTTATGCTGTCATATGATAGTTTTGTGTGTGTGTGCGTGCGTGTGTGTGTGTGTGTGTGTGTGTGGCGATTAAATCATACAATTTCGGTTATATTGGCTAGAGCAAGCTAATAAAAGAAGTTCCTTTGTCCGCTGTAGTTTCTATGAAGCAGATAAAAGCCCTTAATGAACTCCATACAGAAATCTAACATAGGGGTATGGACGCTTGCTTCTGTAAAACATGGCTAGCTACTATAGAAATCGTTGAAAATAATTAACACTCATTCTACGTCATAATAGAGTACAGCAATGCATATGTCCCAGGAATGTACATTATAATAATAGTATGTGAAACATATGTTGCGGATTTTATTTTAATTTAACAGAAAGATACTTTTATAGTACTTATCTCCCTTTCTCTCAGTAACTATAACATGTACCAACATGCCCTTTTCTATAAAAAAGTGATTATTATGCACAACAGGAACCAAGTTTGTCCAACTACATTACTTCTCTAGTTATTTGTCAAAGTAAAATTATAAGATGAAAAAAGTTCATTATGATATAAATTTAGTTTATTTAGAAGAGGAAATCCTCAAAAATCGTATTAAAAGGAATTAAAAATACTTATTTATAGAATTTACTAGATTTAAATCTTTAATCGACGTAACCCTACAGATAGATTAAAACATAAGAATTATATGGCACAATAGTATAAAGAGCTTGTTGATGTTCATTAATGGACGGGATTCTTAAGTGTAGTTTCAGATCTGAAAAGTCCGACAAATATAGCACTAACACCACAGCAAAACAGGGCCATTCTTTACCTATTAACATAACTGCTTTGCCTTGATGTATCGATATTGTCGATAAAGTTTGTGTCTGTGATATACTTAAATCAAAGTACCCCACTTCTATTTCAGTTTATAACAAGAGAATGAAAAAGATAATTGTAAAAAAAATTTATCACTTTAGTTTAATTTAATATGTTTTCATAGTTTTTATTCAAAATCTGTTCAATATTTATACACCCGTTGTATGATTGATAATTGTTATAAAATAAAGCGTTTATATACAATTTACATTGATTGTACAATCTAGACTACTAAGTGTATTAAATATTACTTACATATATCACAAATATAAAAACCTTACCAATAGTACATATCTATACTGACTACCATACTAGGCTTTTAAAAAATTGGTTATGTATCTTATACGCATTTTGTTACATTATAGCGCTATGTCTGAGTGGGCGATATAGCTTTACAATTTTGTAGTACAGAAATAGGCAGTAATAGAAGCTTAGATTGGTTCTAACAGGGTTAAAGTCTACTAAAACCATTCACTCTGGACTTTTGTTGTCACTGTTATTTAATTTGGAAGATATACAAAAGAAACATGTCATGCATAAATTGTGAAAAAATTAGATTAACTAAACATCAAATTAGTTGACGATATTTACACACATTACACAAGTTAACGCGTCAGAGTGATCATTAATAATAGTAATAAAATAAAATATACAAATATTTATACTTTATTTGATTACTAAATAAAAACCGGTTTATTAGTAAGAATTTTTCATTAATTAAACTCATCACTAGTTTTTTTTATATTTAAAACTTTGTTTGATATCCAAACTCATGTAATAACGTGTAATAGAAGCATACATACTGAGTCAAAATATATAACGTTGTTACTAGTACTAAAACACACCCACTCCCATACTATACATATGACGTATACCATTTCTAAATGTCACTGTGTAAATTGGGAGTGGACTATAATCATTAAAAGGTACATTCCATTAGTTTACCAGTAATCTTTAATAAATATAGTAGTTAGAAAATAATATTAGTTATATCTGATATAGTAAGTAAGTATAATATGTATTCGCAAGTAAATCGAGTAAGTACTGCATTAATTAGAACGTACATTTCAAAGTAGTGCAGTTTTTATAGTCTATGAACAATATTTAATAAAACGTTATAATACAGGCTGAGCAGAGCTATTGCTGGGTTTGTATAACCTTCAACTGTTCGGTTGAGTCTTGACTAATCCTTTCATGAAAATCTGTTATTTCATTAAATTTGTTTTAAGGTATCATTTTATTTGGTGTATACGAGGAGTGTAGTAACTCTTAAATGAGGTTGATAAGGAATCTCTATATAAACTCACTCATAAACATATACATAACCAATATTAATGTTTAAAATACAATACCATGTTACCTAATATTGTAAGAATCATAATAAAATTTCTGTGATTATTGTCAAATCCTGTAAAACAGCAATAACCAAGGGAGAGCCCTCAAAAACCACGTTGAACTTAACTGTTATTAACAGCAATTGTTTCCATTATTTTTAAATTAGTCAACTTGGTAGGTACTTCATGGGATATACTATAAGCAAGTATTTCTTTGATGTATTCCAATATATAAAAAACGTTTTAAAGTAAATTAAAATAAGTGCAAAGCCAACAAAATGAATTGGTATATATATAATCATAATTGGTTAATGAATATAGTACAAAACAACGCAGTGTATTGCTTGTGCATTATGTATAAAGTCCATGCTTAAATATTTACAAAACTAATATATGAAAATTTAACATAATACATTAAATAATTTAATTAAAACAGTTACCTTTCTATAACACATAATGAACAAAAAATATTTTCCCATCTCTAGTCAGGTCAATCTACGATGGTATAATCCAGGTTATAAAATAATCTTATATAAGTATTAAATCATATTTATATAATTTTTATATTATTTATGTATAAATTTTAAATAATTTAAATCTAACACCCATTCAAATATAACTACAAAACGTCGTTGAAAAATCGGATTGGTCAAAAACTGTTGACTCCCAACTATAAAATGTATAATTTAAAATCTTTTCTTCGTGTTCTCTCATAAGTAATAAATTCAATTATTTTGTTAAATATATTAATACCAGTTTGTTAAATTACTCTTTTACTAAAGTTATTATGATTTCCCTTTATAACTTTAAGACTCCTGCATGCGCACAGTCCTTCAATAATATATTCCGGGAGTAAATTCACATTAAGTATTTTCTCATGTTAAATGTATAAATAATATGTTTTTGTGAGTTAAGCATTTTTTGTTTTGACTTTAGCATGTGACTGTATGTTACAAAAATTACAGTTTATAAAGTTTGAGATCAATTTATCAGATTATATTGTTTTTAACAACTTTGAACAAAACTATGAATACACTATTGTTTACTTAAAAAACGAAGCTGTTAAAATGAATTATTCTTATTTTATATATTTAAAGGACCATTTTGCTTAAATTTTGGTAAAAATAAATTCTTAATATATTTATTTTACATAAATAAGATATTCGCGTTTAAAAATATTGCATAAGTCACAATTACGTAATAACGATAACTGTCCAAAAACAATATTTAAATATTCGTCTGCATCCAATCATTTCGCGAATTATTATATGTTTCTTACTAAAAGATATTCTAAACTAATTTTAAATAGCTCTAGTTGTATGCGATACCAATTTTATGTTCTACATTTCTTTAATCACAATTAGTTGTCTTTTGATAGTGTTTATAACAATAATATTCTAACATACATTTTTATGCAAAACGTAATTGTTTTTTATCCAGTAAGTATTCATACCAGCCGGTATAGCGATGCAAGAAAAAAGGGTAAAAGTGTCTTCATGGAAGAACCCAACATAAAAATTATCCCCTATTCTATGTAACGTGGTCATATTTATTAATTATGTGTTGCTTAGTTCAATCACTATAATTTGGTGTATAGGAGGCTGTCTCAAAATTCAATGACAGATATATTGGAAAGTGCAAGCTACCATAAGAAATCAGACTTAAACCTTGCGAACATTTTGTAATTATGATGAAGTTGCATCACAATTGAGAATGAACTAAGGTAATAAAGCCCTCCATAAAATTTGAAATCACGAAGTTTCATCATTTGCTAAAAACAAGATGGAAGAACCAGAAGAAGGAAATTTAGTTATAACTAATTAGTGTTTTCTTTAATATAAGAGCATGTTTTAAAGGTAATTGTCCATGGATTGGACACACCACCTGGTTGTTGTAATTCACAAGATATTGCAGTTACAACGCTCTGATTATCATTTGTTTAATTTAACCTAGATTGTAATTAGGTGACAGTTTAGTTTTTAACCTGAGGAAGAGATCAGATTTCAGATCTCGTAAGGTAGTATTACTGAGGAGGATAAGAAATGTCCGGAAAAATAATGTTTCCTTCACAAGCCTTCTATCTTGAAAGAAAAAACTTCGCTGTTATTAATTCAAGAGTTTGATAAGCATTTTAGGCTACACCATAAAAAGCCCAGTTACGAAAGGGGAAAAGCGAAAACACCAGACGAGCATTAAATCTATCCCCGTTATCCATATAGATAGCTAGGCTGTTATGGGTTAATAAATTGATATACTTGATAAGTTACCTGTAAAAAGCCAAGATACTCGTAATAAAATGAGAATAAACATGCTGCTCGAGCATTCAACGTATGCCTTTGTCTATATAGGTAATCTAGTCTGTTATAGGTTAATAAATGTTTTAAATTTTAGTTTAACACTCATAAAATCCAGATAATAGAGTGTGCAAGTTATAATTTTCTATTTAATTATTAAAATTCCTCCATGTTTACAATGTAGGAATTTCTTTAATATAACATACTATCGTTTATAATTTCCTTCCTTTATTAACAAATAAAGAAGATTCTATGTTTTTTCTTACTTTTTATTATAAGTGTTATTTAATTTTAAACATTTGGGGAATTTAGGTGTAATTGATAAAAGATTTAACATGAAACTTATAACTAAGATAAAGTTATAATATTCTGCTAAATATTAAGAATAAAATACCTAATTTACATTAGTACATAAATGTAATATTTATTTATTTATTTTTTGTGTACAAAGAATAATGAACTTTAGTATCAGTAAAACCCTATTATAGTGTTTTTAAATAAAAAATTTAAATGAATTTAAATCATAGTAAATGATTTTTTTTAAATATTTTAAAATTTTATTTAAGCTAAAATATAAAACACAAATATAATAACAACAAAGCACAAAATCCACATACGGATAGATTACATAAAATGAAATTTAAGACATATAAAATTCGATGGCTCATTTGTTGCTTTAGAGTAGACAATGTTTTCCTATGTTTGTTTAGACCACACAAATTTGGTAATATAAGCCAATCGTCTGATAATATCAAGATTGAAGTTGCCCTATAATAACACACTCCCAATTAATAATCGGGATTATAAAATAATTTACCTGTGAGGGATTGTATATTTCTAATCTATTTATTCACAAATCTACCCAATTATTTATACTCATGGATTATAATTTATGCTTATTATAAACTAAAGCATTTATATTCAGTTCACATTTTTAGAACTATCTAGACTATTAAGGTGTATGAAATGTAATAAACATATGTTTTTTCCTATAAATACTATAACAATAGTTCGTATCCATACTGATTTGTCATACTCGGCTTTTACTGAATTGGTTATATCTCATATGCACATTATTACATTGCATAAACATTACAGAACATATCCTTTAAAGTGATCATTTCAGTTTTCAAAGTAATATAAAATTAATGTTAGTATTATTTATGTATAACAGTAATATATAAACATACGGATTCAAATAAATAACTGTTTAATTCTAAGGCATTGATTTTATATTATTATTACAAAAATCTGAATAAATTTCAAAAAATATGTACTTTACACTGTTTAATTATATACGCATGCTTAAAAATTCAGTTTTATAAATAAAATCCAATATACGAGTACTTTATCCATACACGTCTTGGCTGATAAAATTTCGCATTTCATCATATTGTTCAATACAAAAATGTAGTAGTTTTAAATTTTAAATAGAACGTTTTAGAACGTGTTTAAGTTTTCCTTATTTACTCATTTTAAACATCATAGTTTTCCACCTGTATCACGTATACATTTATTTAAGGTTCTAACAGAATAACTACTACGTATTTAAGTACAAATACAGCAAAACAAATACCGTCTCATTACATTTCTATTACCTCGTATAAGGGATTGTTTCTCGTACCATAACACACCTTCTTAAACTGCATACACAAAATTTAGTGCAGTGTAATGTCATTGCGTAAATTGGGAGGGGACTATGATCATTAAAAGGTACATTCCATTAGTTTTTACTATTATTTTCCAACAAACATTATTGTAAAATGCAGCAAAAACTAGGGAAGGCCTGCAATTACCAATAATCTTAAAGGTTATTGTTAATTTGAGCAGTTGCTATTGCTTCTCTAAACCAAGTACGTATAATTGGCACGAACTTTATAGGGTATACTATACAGATATTATTTTTTAATTTGATTACAATATTTATACAGTAAATGTGAATAATGAGAACCGTGTATGAACAATACATATCATAAGAAATGAATGACTCATAATTTTATACAGCTTTTTTGTTGTGTTTGAGTTAAGAAAGTTTTCTTATTTAGGTCTAAACCAGAAAAGTTGTGTAGTAGATGTTAAACACCTAATAATGGCAGGATCAAATTCCATACCGATAGTACTCGGAACAGGTATTTACAGGTATCATTTTATTTTATATGATACGGGTGTACTCGATGTTAAATCAGGTAAATAATGTTTGTTTTATGCATAGGCTAACTAAATATATTTCTGATATTCTGAAAGTTTAATCAGTTTAAGTTTACATATGACCGAAGGCACGACATCAATTTAAAAAAAACCTCACAAAAAGTTATCATTGTCTCCATCGGATAAAACACAACAAACAAATCAGAATTATTTAGATAAATTATGGGATGTTATAGAGTAGATTTAAACTGTTATCTACAATGCTTCGGATTCAAGAACCTTCTACTCTATTGTAGGTGGTCATAGAGTGAAACATAAAAGTCATGCACTGATTTGCGCTTCAAAGGTAAGCGGAAGATGGGTTACAACTGTACTTACTACAGAGATTTAAAACATCCTCTTTTCACGTTAAATGCTATGTTAATGTTACAGAATCTGGATCAGTTCAGAAATAACACGTGCAGATGAGATCTTTCAAGAGAAATCCGATCTGGAAGAGTCATGAACATTCTTTCTTTATCTGTCGTACATCACGCGATCCACGAAATTGACACTATCGAATGGTATTTACTTTCTTTTAACTGCCTCGATCCAGACAAACGGTCCACCCTCCTGAGGAACAGACTTACATTTGAAGAAACAAAAGAATTCCTACATTAGTTGTGATACTTCATTATCAATTTTAATTATGATATGAACTGGAAAATAACATATTGCAATAATAAACACAATTCAGAAACAAACAATAAGGGTTATATATCAGAAATATTTAGTGATAGGCAACAAAATATATATATATATATATATATATATATATATATATATATATATATTATATATATATATATATATAATCTTACTTGTTATCTTGGGTTTTACAATTTAACGCATTTAACGTATATCTGTTATAATCAATATGCCTACACTATGATTATATGGCTTAAAACGATTATTATACACGTACTAATTAGTTTAAGCTGTATGAGCTCAAATAATAAAGTGAGAAATGAATATTCTATGTGAGCATTTACGAGCTCCAATAATAAAGTGAGAAATGAATATTCTATGTGAGCATTTACGAGCTCCAATAATAAACTGATAAATGAATATTCTATGTGAGCATTTACGAGCTCCAATAATAAAGTGAGAAATGAATATTCTATGTGAGCATTTACGAGCTCCAATAATAAAGTGAGAAATGAATATTCTATGTGAGCATTTACGAGCTCCAATAATAAAGTCAGAAATGAATATTCTATGTGAGCATTTACGAGCTCCAATAATAAAGTGAGAAATGAATATTCTATGTGAGCATTTACGAGCTCCAATAATAAAGTGAGAAATGAATATTCTATGTGAGCATTTACGAGCTCAAATAATAAAGTGAGAAATGAATATTCTATGTGAGCATTTACGAGCTCAAATAATAAAGTGAGAAATGAATATTCTATGTGAGCATTTACGAGCTCAAATAATAAAGTGAGAAATGAATGGTCTATGTGAGCATTTACGAGCTCCAATAATAAAGTGAGAAATGAATGGTCTATGTGAGCATTTACGAGCTCCAATAATAAAGTGAGAAATGAATGGTCTATGTGAGCATTTACGAGCTCCAATAATAAAGTGAGAAATGAATGGTCTATGTGAGCATTTACGAGCTCCAATAATAAAGTGAGAAATGAATGGTCTATGTGAGCATTTACGAGCTCCAATAATAAAGTGAGAAATGAATGGTCTATGTGAGCATTTACGAGCTCCAATAATAAAGTGAGAAATGAATATTCTATGTGAGCATTTACCGTATTCTTCAGTCACATAGCTACACTTGGCTTCGATAGTTAAAATTTAATTTAGTTTTAAAACTCCTGAATATATGGATATCTTATTAAATTGTTAATTGTTTTATTAAGTCGGTTCAACAAATTTTCATACTTTACATTAAAGCCAATATTTTTTTGGTGCTGTTAGGTATTTTACTCGTAATTCATGTACATATGTATATATCTTTAGATTTATTTCTTAGAAACACATCACATTTTACTCAAATGAAATGTTCTTAATAACTATAGTGTGTAAAATTATTTTTTTGAATTTTTTCGCTCACAGATTTGTTAGCAATAATAAATAAATGAGTCTGAAATTATGTTAGCCAAATATTAACATGATATAAATAAAATATTATATTCAACAAATAATATAAAACAAAACATTACTAAAAATTGCAAAATCAATTTAAGGATAATCTAAAAAATAGCAAATTAAGGCAAATTTTGTTGAAAAATATTTTATGATTTTAACGAGTTAATATTACTTTTTACAAACAATATTGTCAAAAATAATGGTAGTGTGCATAAGTTGATAAGTAAGTATAAATATTTGCATACAAATCACGTTAATAATACAATAAGTAGAATGGTAATTTTAAAGTAATATAGTCCTAATAATCTATTAATGATGTACGATGTGTTATTATACAGGTTGAACTATGGTTTTGGAAACTGGGATTGCAGAACGTTCATCTTTTCAACTGCATCGAGATTAATCCTTTTTGAAATTATTTTAATGTATAATTTTATTTCACTTAGCTTAGGGGTGTGCACGTTCTTCAATGAGGTTAAAGAGGTATCTTTATATTTACGAATTCATACAATCATACCTAAATAAGATCATCTTAAAATTATAATAATATGACCTAAAGCCATTCAAATTAAAAAACAAGGTTAGTAATTGAAGTCAAATGCGGTAAAAAGCAAAAACGAGGGGAAGTCCTCCAATTACCATAGTGATGTTGACAGCAATTGTTATCGTGCATCTAAAATAATTGTAATTGGTACAAAATTGTTAGGCTATACTAGAACACGTATTTAAACAAATTATATTTCAATATTTTAAGCACTTGCAATGTAATAAAAATGGGTTAGATACAATTTACAAATAAAAATTTTTTTCCGTAATATTATTAGCCTAATAGAAGTAAAGTATATAATGTGTTAATGGAATTTTTCAGTAAAATATTTTTCATAGTATGTAGTTTGAAACAGAAACCTGAGGATTTACGTATTATAAACATTATTGGTATAAACCTTAGTCCGATTTCTAGTTAGGACAAATTAAGAAGCCATCTTATAGGCTGGGTTATTAACAATGCAATACAATAATCTATACATTTAACTATTGTATTATTACTAAATGGAAAATGCTATTTGGTTTTTTCTCATACTATCTAGGTAACATTAGGAACTAATAAGTTATGAAATGCAATATACTTTGTTCGTATTCGTCAGCAAATCTTTCACAAGCGTTAAATTTTTTAATATGAAAGTAAAACAGTTTGAATTTGAAATAGAATTTAATGCAAATTTATTTATAATTTAGAAAATATTCATAATTCTTAGAATACAAGGATCATATTGTCGATTAAAAAAACTATGATAAATTTTAAACAACAAATATACGTATGTGTTATAATGTGATAAATACCATATTGTAGCATACAGAGCTTGTTGTATCTCATAAGATGGATATTCTGACTAGTTAGAGAGAGCAAAATATTTCCAGTAATAAAAGTGTACAACTGAAACATAAATCCTCTATTACCGTTCTTGTAAGGAGTATAATTTTCAGTAGTCATTCCTGTTAAGCTACAACTAATTAAACTTATAAGTAACAGCCCATAATTAACAAAAGCAATGCATACAAATTTGTTTTATTTAAATATCTAATGAAACTACCAATTCAATATCAGTGTACACACACACACACACACACACACACACACACACACACACACACACACACACACACACACACACACACACACACACACACACACACACACACAATTGTATGTAATCTCATGCAAAACAATTATTTTTTAAATTTTAAAAAACTATACATTTTTAAAACGCACTTTAACGCATTTAAAACGCACTTTAATTATAATTAATTCATTGTGTGTTGGTCCGGTGGTATTCTTGTTCTCAAATGTTTTTAAGATGGGTAAATAATAAAAATTATATAACACCTTATGACTAGGATTTGTAATCATTTCAGTTTTTATTTCTGTGATGCTATTACCAGGTTATATTGTTTTATAGTCAAGCAATCAATAAATTAGTTATTATTAAATCAAATTGTGTGGACCACTTGATAATTCATTGGTAAACAAAACGGTTTTATGTTAATGCTCGAATTTTCATTTAATCATGGTTCATAAATGATAAAGATACAATAAAAATTAGTGTTCTAAAAAATATTTAAATTTCCATCTACATCCACCGATTGCACAATCTCCCTGATGTTTAAATAATTAAAGCTATGATATACTAATTTTCTAGTTTAGGTAAGATAGCGAATCTATGTTTTCTGTTGTACGTTGCTGCAAACACAATCAGCTTTATTCTGATAGTATTAATCATGAATAATATTATGTCATACGTTTGAAAGGAAACGTTATATTTATCATCCAGCCGAAATTAAAAGAACTTGCAACTCAATAATTTAAAGGAAAATGCCGTTATGGAATATAAATGAGTCCCTGAATAATGTAATTTGGTCTTATGTACCTAAAAATGTTCTTGTTAAGCTCATCCCATTTTAATTTTGTATGTGAGTTTTTTAATGACGCAGATAATGCCTTAAATGAACATTATAAAAATCAAATATAATGAAGAAGAGGTTAATGGATGCTTGCCTCTGTAGGACGCGGTGAGAATCCATTATAATCGTTAAAATTAATTAACCCTCGTCAATATAAACAGAGAAAAGCAGTACATTAACCCAGGAATGTACATAATAATAAGGAATGTACAAACAAGTCTTATGGATTTTTTCAAATTACAGAAAGATATTTCTAAACACTCAAGTGCCTTTCTCTCGTTAAACATAAGATGTAACAATCTGCCTTACATATGCAAGCTATTAAATAAAGAGAAATAAAAACCACTACAACTAACTAAAAGACTAACTAATTTAGTTTTAGCATAACTAAAACTACATTTATCTTACAAAATGAATGTGCAATTTATAAACTAGTTTCAAATGTATTATAAAGTATTTTTTTATTATATTACATTTTTTTTCTTTTTTTTATAAAATGGAACAATCGTTAACACTGCAGTATATTTAACCAATTTGCCTCCTTAATTATTAAATCAATTAAAGTCATCATATGTCCCCTTCATTTAGAATCTATTACATCTGACTTATTTCAAGAAACCGAGATAATTTTTCCGTTATAAAACAATGTTCCTGTTAAATTGAAATGATACTTTCCATCTCTGTTCTTATTTCACTTGTTTGTTACAATACGATATTAGATAAAAAATATGTGTATTTTGTTAACAAAGAATTTGATTTGTTTAAATAGATCCTTAAAATAAGAGTAAATGGAGTCCAAAGCACTTATTTTAAAAATAATTTACACGTCATAAACATAATAGTTTCCTCCTTTATCCCATATACATTACTTTAAGGTTCTTACCGAATAACTATTGCACATGATATAAAACTACAATAAAACAAACACCGTAACCTGCAGTGTAGATAACACTTTGATGGGTCTCAATAGATTAATGATTATACTGGTTTTCGTGACCAAACAAGTGCAGTAATAAAGTGAAGTGTTCAACCACAGTACAACAAGGTTGTTACTTCCCTATTACCGTACCTGTAAGGACAACGCCTTTCAGTAGTCATTACTGTTGCTATGGAGAATTGATTATTAGCAGGCACTCTATAGAAATTTTATTTATAGAAAATTCCAAAAATTATTTACCTTATGTTAAATTAAATATAATAAAGCTCTAAATATACAAACTTATTGGGATGTAATATTCATAATTTTCTAAATAAATGTAAGTGATGAGAACTGTGTATGAACAATAAATATCTTAAGAAATGAATTACTTATATTCTAGACAGCATGTTTATTGTGTTTGAGTTAATAAAGTTTTCTTAATTTAGTCTAAATCAGACAAGTTGGGTAATAGAAGTCAAATGTCTAATAATAGCAGGATCAGAATACCCGAAGTAATCGGAAAAAGTTATTTTACAGTAATCGTTAACCTGGAAATAGCTCAAGTGATAAACACTTTTAAACTAATGCTATAAATAAATGTATTCATTAAAATATATTAATTATAAAATAGTAAAATCACTGTAATCTTTCATATCACCATTACAATTATTCGTACATTTATATTTACAATAGTTTAAGGAATAAAGATAACTTTGTAAAGCAAATAATTTACCATTGCGGTATAATGTACATTTAAAGTATTTATTCAAAATAAGTTTAGTATTTATATTTATAATTCAAGATCAATTCGTCTTATAAACTAAAGCATTTATATACACTTTACATTAATAGTACAATCTAGACTATTGGTTCTAGGAAAATATATTTAAAATATATATTACAGATAAAAACTGTTGTATACGAAATACATTCTGATTATTATACTCGGCTTTTGCAAAATTGGTTATCAATCTGATACTCTTGACGATAAATTTTAGCATGTTGATTGTTTTGTCTGAGTGGGTGATATAGTTTAAAACTTTATAGTCTCACAAATGGCAGCAATGTTAGCATTAAACCGTTTCTAACATGTTTCAATTCCACTATTACCGAACTTATCTGGAGTACTTTTACGCCTTCCGTTTTGGTAATCTGGAATACATTATAAAGCTAAATTTTATGTATAAATCGTGTAATACTTAGAATAATTGAACATCATGTTAGGTATATAAATGTATACACATAACAAGATGTGCGTCTGAGATATCATCATAGATTGATTATGATTACAAAAATATCAAAAAACTTTCAAAATATAATTTTTTCTATCTTTCTATGATATTATTAATATGATTAACACTATACAATATACAGTGTAAACTATATAGCACATATGTTATATTTGATTATTGATTAAAAACCGGTTTCCTAGTAAGATGTTTTCAATATTTATACTCTACATACGTTTATTTGTTACAAACTGAATTTATAACACAAACTATAGTGTAAAAGCCCCTTGATGAAACGCCTACATACTGAGTAAAATCGTACAGGGTGTGGCAGAAACTTAATGAGACTGCAATCAATGAGAGCGATCTCTGGCAACACTGGAACATTCTCATCATCACAACTTTTACTTTGATCCTTTCCCAAAGACCCAGTACAAGTTTCAACCTTGCTCAATGACGTTGTGACCCTTTAGAACCTGATAAGTGAAGCGTTTCTATTGTGGCGTGTTTTTTTCTTTTAATAAAACAATATATTTTGGAGCAGCGTTGTGCCATTAACTTCTTTGTTTGGACTGAGTGACTATAACTTTAACTTTTGAAAAATTGCAAAAAGCCTATGGGCAATACTAATTATCAAGAGCACAAGTTTTTAGGTGGCATAAGGAATTTTTACGGGGTTGAGAGTTAGTTGAATATAAATTATGTTCTGGGTGGCCTTGAACATCGAAACCCGTTGAGAAATTCGAGCGAGTGAGTTTTATAGTTAAGTCAGACCGGTGACGTACTTTAAAATGTAATGAGGATAGGGTTGAGTTTTAATCGTTTCACTCTTCATCAGATTCTAACACAAGATTTGGGGAATGAGTGAGGTGAATGCCAAGATGGTTCCATACACCCTAACAATTGAACAAGAAGACAATCACAAGAATGTCTGCCTTGACCATATTAATAAAATTGAAAATCGAAAAGCTCTTATGATAATATAGCAAATCAAGACCATGTTTATTTGATCTTTGATAATAGGAGGCTCGATCAAAGAAAATTTGTGCCTACGAGATAATTTGTTAAACAAGTTATTTATGTAGAAGTTCTTGAACGGCTAAAAATGGAGTTCTTAGCCACAGATTAGAGATTTCAAACCGCTAGATGATCCATTATGACAATGCCCCCTGTTTTACGAATAAAGGTATCCATGTGATTCCCCAGCGTCCCTATTCGCCTGATCTCAGTCCCGTGACTTCCTTCTGTTTCCTAGGATAAAAAACACTTACAAGGGCGTTATCTTGATACTATTTAAAACACCCCACAGATCGTAACTAAGGAACTGAAGGCAAATCAGTTAAATCCTTCTAGCACGTTATGGAACCTTTGAAGGTATTAAAATCAATAAATAAAATTATTTCAATAAAAAATCTATTTTATTACTTTTTTGCCACCTCGTATACTGATGTTTCTCGTACTATAACATATCCACTCAAATTGCGCACACAAGATATAAGGCAATTCTTAATATCATTTTGTGAAATGGGAATATACTATAATCCTTAAAAAGTACATTCCATTAGTTTACTACTACTTTCCAACAAATATTATTTTCATAAATTTGTAGTTATATCTGAGATGGTAAGAAAGTAGAATAAGGTTGCATAAACATCACGTTAATATTCTATTAATTACAATGTACATTTTAAAATAGTACAGTATTTATAATCCATTATTAATGTGTGATATATTATAAAACAGACTAAACAGAGCTATAACTTTTGAAATTTGGGATGCAGAAAGTTTAACTGTTCAATTGAGTCTGGACTAATCCTTTCATGACGATATTTAAAATTATCATTTACCAATTTGGTGTATATGAGAAGTGTACTAAATCTTAAATGAGGATACTTAGGTACCTCTTTATGTGCTCTTTTATAAAGCACATACATAGACAAGATTAGTGTTTTAAATATAATAATATAATATTTATTATTATAATAATCATATGGCATAATCTGTAATCAAAGTCAAATGCTGTAATACAATAAAAACGAGGTGGATGTGGGCCTTCTACAGTGTAATTAACAGTTATTTACAGCAACTGTATCAATTGTTCTTAAAATAATAAAATTGGAAGGCACTTTGTAGGATATACTGCAACTAATTATTTTTTATGTATTACAATATCTTAAACAACTGTGAAATATATTATAATAAATACAAACTCAATGTAATTATTGGTAATATATGATTATAAGTTGTTAATGAATAATAAATATAGTACAAAACAACACAGTATTGTTTATGTAAACTATAATTAAATCTTTTGTATATTTTAATTAAATTCAATGATTAAAATGTACAAAATAGGTATATAAAATTTATCAGTACCTAAATTAATTAAGTTACTAAACACAATAATTAGCTTGCTATCACTTGCAATGAACTTAATTAATTTATAAATATGTGTTTGCATTATTATTTGTTTAATGTAGGAAAGGATTTTATTTTACCACAACTGTATTATTAATCAGATAAATACTCAAAATTAATAAAATGTATTACTAGACAGAAAAACAACTACAGGTTCCTATAGTTAATATTAAATTTACCAACTTTCTTCTATCTCTAGTTTAGTCATACTATAATGGTATCTTCTTTATTATATATTACAAATGATTCCATACAGTATCATTATTAAATATATTATTATTATATAAAAGATTTTTTATACTCTCCTGGTATCATTTGATAGAAAAATATAGCCATTTATAAGTAAAACCTATATGGATTTTTATACATTTTTTGGCTGGTAAAACTCTACAAGCTTTGTGTTGCCCAATAGCAAGAGTTTGTTTCTTTATCTCAGAAGATAGATATTTTGACTAGTTGTGGAGACCCAGATTTGTCCAGTAATAAAGAAGTAATACTGAATCTTAAATCCCGTATTACTGTACTTGTAAGGAGTATAATTTTTATATCTCATTTGTTGTTAATATAAAAAATAAATTTTATAAATTTACAGTCAATACATAGCAAATATACGAGGTGTGTTAGAAAAATAATGAGACTGATTTCATACTAACCAAAGTTTTTATTATTTTCAAACAACAATGTTATCCCCTTCAAAGTAGTTTTCCTTGGGCAGCTATACATCGGCGGAGTCGTCGTTCCCACTCTTGGTAGCAGCGCTGGAAGTCTTCAATTGGTATGGCTTTTAACTGGTCGGTCACAGTCTTTTGAATGTTCTCCAGAGTTCCAAAATGACGTCCTTTTAGGACATGTTTCAATTTCGTGAAGAGGAAAAAAGTCACAAGGACTTAAATCAGGTGAATAGGGGGTTGAGGAACAACAGTAATGCGTTTTGAGTTCAAAAATTCACAGATGGAAATGGCCGTGTGACATGGAGCATTGTCATGATGAAGCATCCACTTGTCTGCAATTTCCGGTCTCACACGGATCACTCTTTTCCTCAAATTTTCAAGGACACTTTTATAAAACACTTGGTTGACAGTTTGTCCTGGTGGAACAAATTCTTTGTGTGTACGATACCTTTCCTGTCAAAAAAACAAATTAGCATGGTCTTGATCTTTGATTTGCTCATTCGACATTTCTTCGGCCGAGGAGATGACGAAGTGTGCCATTCTTTACTTTGCCGCTTTGTTTCAGGATCGTACTCAAATATCCAGGATTCATCACCAGTGATCACACAATTGAAGAATTCTTGGTCATTAGCAATCCTCTCAAGAAGATCAACGCACACATTTTTTCGATTGTCCTTCTGTTCAGTTGTGAGATTTTTCGGCACCAATTTGGCACAAACCTTTCGCATGTTCAAATCATCTGTCACAATTTGATGCACGGTGAAAGTGTTTAAATTTAGCTGTTCACTGATCATCTTTATTGTTAAACGACGGTCTGATCTCACAAGCGCCCTCACACGATCCATGTTTTCGTCCGTTCTTGAAGTCAAAGGTCTCCCTGAGCGAGGTTCATCTTCAACGTGTTCTCGGCCTTCCAAAAATGATTTGTGCCAGCGGAAAACTTGTGCTCTCGATAAGCACTGTTTCCCATAGACCTGTTTCAACTTTTCAAAAGTCACACTCGTGGATTCACCAAGTTTAGCACAAAACTTTATTGCACAACGTTCGATGCTCCATTTCTGTGACGCACAATTAAAACACAACTTTACTAATGGCGCTGTCAAAACTAATGTGTTAACTGTACGGAGTTGTAACTCGGACTGAGGAAGTGGAAGGGATAAATAAACAGGTTTAGCGTCAGCCGGTAGACACAACGTTGCCAGATCTCCCGCAGTGTTACCAATCTCATTACTTTTCTAACACACCTCGTAAATGCAAATTTAAAATTATTTATTTTTAATGTCTATTATTTCATTTACATATAAATTAGAAAATGAGATTAATTTAAAGTAAATGTAACAGAAATAATAATTGGTAGATATATTTTGATGTATATTCAATTTTCACAAAACTATTTGATCCGAAATTTTAACTAAATTGCAATTTATGCATGCTCCAAATTGGAATACCCTTAAAATAATAATGTACAATTATACACGCAGAGAGGCTATGCGATGTGACGCAAACTAAAAGTCATTGTTTAAATACGAAAAAAATGTATGGAATAATTTTTTCTTAATTTACTTTTAAAGTATCGATTCATTTAGGATGGTTAGTGTTTTTTTTTGCTTCCATTGCTATTTTTAACGAAGTATTTATGGAATAAATATTTAAAATTATAAAATCTTATGACATCATGTCGCAACTTTCTGCAACTTACTTTTTAACAACACTAAAAAATTATCAATAAATGAATACTTAATAATGCAATACAGGTGTTAGAATGTATTATTACGTTACATGGTAAAAGATCAGTTTGATAACATTTAGAGAATTAAATATTTAATTTTAAAGAAGAAATATTTTCTATTAAAATGGTGCATGACACTTTTCCAAAACAAGCAAGTGGTAATAGTACAAGTGATAGCGTTTTACAAATAGGTATAGTTTATTATAATATATGACGTCTAGGATTCATTGATTCTTATGTTAAATTTAAGGGGATGACTTGGCAAAAATTGTTAAGGATTAAATATTTTATATTTTGATACATGGAAAATATTCTGTTCATTTGTTGCATTATATATACAATAAACATTATTGTCCCAAATCAAACCACTGGACATGGTGCACTTTGAAAATAAGTATACTTCATTACAATATATTAAGTTTAACAATAATAATAGCTGCTTTATCTAAAATCTGTAACCGTGTATTTACTGTATAATTCGAGAAGCAAAAGATATAAAAAAACTCCATGAATAAAAAGGTTGTACCAATATAGTATATAATATTTCAAAAGTGGTATATGCAGAACAGTTCATGTATACTAATAAAAAAATAAATAAAATGTATACTATAATTTGTTTAGGAAAAATGCTTATATTACGCATAGTGTTGTTTTGAAATAGCCAATTAAAGTGTGCGATGAACGTATTCTTAAAGTTATTGTGTATACGTGGAGGTTTAATTCTCTCTACCTATGTCCGACCTACGTGTTAGAATGAAAGTTAAAAGTCATATACTGATTTGCGCTTCTAAGGTAAGCGGAAGATGGGTTACAACTGTACTTGGGGCAGGAAGGAAAACATCCTCTCCACAATATAACTGTTTTATTAATAATGGAGAACATGGATTGAACTGAAAGAGAAAGAGGAGATCTTCCAAAAGAACTCCAATAAAGAAGAGTAATAAACATTCAATCTTGATCTGTAAAACATCATGCGATCCATATAATTTACACTATTGAATAATTTACAGCATTTAGTTACTTTTATCTGCCCCGACCCAGACCAATGGTTCACTCTCCCTAAGGACAGGCTCAAATTTGTACATAAAATATAACATAAACTTGAATTGTCATATAAAATTTTTAATTAATAATTCAAAATATGAGTTGAACAATAAAATAACATATTGCAACAGTAAACAAACAATCACACAACAAGAATAACATTTCTACAATTTTGTCTTTTTGAATCTGGGATTGGAGAACGTTTATCTTTTTCAACTGAATCGAGAATATTCCTTTTTTGAAGTTCTTTTAAAGTTTATTTTTATTTGACATAGCTTACGGGTGTACATTTTCTTAAATGAGGCTAACAAGGTATCTTTATATGCAGGAATTCATGAGAACATATCTAACTAAGATCAATGTAAAATATTATAATATTATTCTACCTAATGTAATAAGAATTTTAAAAACTAGCTCTATAAATGAAGTCTAATGCGGGAATGCAGAAAAACGAGGGGAAACTCTCTAATTACCATAGCGATCTTAACAGTAATTGTTATTTGCAGCAATTGTTTCGCTTCTCTAAAAATAGTAAAATTGGTATGAACTTGGTAGGCTATGCTACAAGATGTATTTTTTGTTATCTATTATATTATTTTAAGCAATTGGTAAATAGTTCGTAGTAGGCTACATACAATTTATGTATAAACATTGGGTGTTTGTAATTATTTGTGTAATAATAGCCTAATAAAACTAAAACATATAACGTACTTAAAGAATTTTCAATAAAACCGTTTTCATTATTTGATGTTTAATGTAGATGGGAATTTAATTTGACAGAAATTTTATTATTCTCAGATAAATGGTCAGAATTATTAAAATATACATTTATAAGTCAAAACTAGCTCAAGTTGCATTAGATATTAATAAACATATCACCTTAGCTCGATCTCTAGGGAAGTAAAATTACGATGGCATTTTTTAGGATTTCTTACCAGCAATGCATTAAAATAACTAATACACTTAACAAATGTATTATTATATGAGCAGATCTTTTAACATTTTTTCCTATATAGAAACAATAAATTAAAACTTTCAATAAATAAAATGCTATATACTTTGTTCATAAAACTGCTCGATATGACAGTATAATAGATTGAATTATAAATAGAATGTATAGCAATTTCATTTAGAATGTATGAAATATTCATGATTCTTAGATAACAAGGAACATAATTTCGATTAAAAAAACTATGATAAATTTAAACACCAAATATATGTGATAAATACCTAATATTGAAGCATGTAGAGCTTGTTGCATTTCAGAACATAGTTATTGGAGGGTTAAATATTTCTAGTAATAAAGGGTATAACTGAAACGGAGATCCGATATTACCGTAATTAGGAGGAGTATAATTTTCTGTAGTCATTAGTATTAAACTACAAACAATTAAACTTAAATTTAGCAGCTAATAAAAATAACAAAAGAAATTCATACACATTTACTTAATTTAAATTTCTCAAATTCTAGACAGATAAACCAATTCTATAAAATAAGGAATATAAAACTTTTAATTAATGCAATATGTATTTAGCTGTAAAAGAAAATGCAAGAATACCGGTATATTAGTATCATTAAGTAACAATTTAGTTAAACAAAATATGATTGTATTACATTTTTAAAGTTTATATGTATTATAAGGTATGGTCCAAAACGGAATTTATTTAAGAATACATATGGTAATACGAAATTACCATTTCTATATTAGTGTACGAATACACACACAGTTTCACGATGGTATACGATGTTACGCAAAAAAATTAATTTTATTTTGAATATTAAATAAACTATACAGTTTTTAAGGTGGTTAGGTGGTATACTTGTTCTTAAATGTGTTTAAGACGAAGAAACAAGAACCGGTCCGAGTGTAAAACGTTAAGACATTAACGTTATTAAATTAAATGGACCATTTGATTAAGAATAGGTAAACAAAGAGAGTTTCTATGTTTATATATTAAAACGTAAAACTTAAAATTATGCATAATATATAAAGGTATGATAAAGATAACTGATAAAATACTAAATATTTGTCTGCTTCCACCTCTGGCATAATTTCCCTACATTTTGAAATGTAAGAATTATTATATAGAAAGTTTTTGAGATCCAATTGGCGAATTTTTGTTTCCTGTTGTACATTCTTGCAAACACAAAGAACTGTCTTCTGTTAGTATTTATCAACAGTAATAGTATGTAATAGGTTTGTCATAAAGTGTTATATCTTACATCTAGCCAAAATTAAAAGAATTTGCAATGCAAAAATTTCGAGGAAAATGCCTTTACGGAATATGAATGAGTCTCTGAATAATATAGTTTGATCTTATGCACCTAAAAATGTTTTTCTTAAGCTCATCACATGATAATTTGGTACATGACTTTGTTACAAGATTAATGAAGTAGATAAAGCCCTCAATGCAGAAGAGGTTAATGGACACTGGCCTGTGTATCACAAGGCGATAAACCATTAGAATCGTTTAAATTAATTAACACTCATTGATGTAGAGAGAACAGCACAGCATATAACCCAGGAATGTACATACTAACGGTATGTGAAAAAATTCTTATGGAATTTTCCAATTTCACAGAAAGTTACTTTTGAAACACTCAAGTCGCTTTCTCTCGGTAAACATAAGATTACCAACCTACCTTTTTGCATATAAAAGTTATTAGTATGCACATCTGGAACTAAACTTATCTTACAATAAAAAGTAAGCAATTTATAGATTACTTTCTAATGCATTGTAAAGATTATTGAAATTATACTAACTTTATTTTATTTACTTCCAGTTATTTATCAAAGTGTGTATAAAGTATATATATCAAGTATATTACGATATCTCTTACAGTTTTTTCTTTTTATATAAAAGGGAAAATCGTTAGATTTACAGTAGAACTTATAGACAAATTGTGTGTGTTTTTTTTTTTTTGTGTGTGTGTGTGTGTGTGTGTGTGTGTGTGTGTGTGTGTGTGTGTGTGTGTGTGTGTGTGTGTGTGTGTGTGTGTGTGTGTGTGTGTGTGTGTGTATGTGTGTAGCTGTTGTGACAGGCTATATTGGCAAGTACAAGCTAATACAAGAAGTCAGACTTAAACCTGGCAAACTTTTTGTAAATGCGATAAAGTTCCTTTCTTCGCTGTAGCTTCTATGAAGCAGATAAAGCCCTTAATGAACTCCATACAAAAATCTAATATAGGGGTATGGACGCTTGCTTCTGTAAATCTTTGAAAATAATGAACAATAACTTTAACATCAAAAACAGAGTACATCAATGCATATGTCCTAGGAATGTACATTATAATAATAATAACATGTACATTATAATAGGTATGTGAAACATATGTTATAGATTTTTAAATTTTACAGAAAAATACTTTTATAGCACTTTTCTCCCTCTCTGTCAGTAACCATAACACGCCCTTGTACCAACATGCCCTTTTCCACAAAAGGCGATTATTATCTACAACAGGAACTAAGTTTATCCAACTAGCAAACACTTAAAGTTATTTCTCAAAGTAAAAAGTATAAGATGATAAAAGTTTATTATGATATCAATTTAGTTTATTTAGAAAAGTAAATCCATAAAAATCTGATTAAATGAAACCAAAAGTAACTATTTTATAGAATTTACAATATTTAAACCTTTAATCCACGAATCCTACTGATAGATCATTATTTCCCTATTACCGTACCTGATTAGCCTTGATGTGTCGGAATTTGGAATATAGAATGATCAGCAGACACTACAAAGTATATATTACACGCAAACATTGTATTTTATACATACAGTAATATAAACTTTATTTTCACATATACAATACATGTTGGAAGTTTCGAAACGCTGTACTAAATGCTTCCTAAATCAATGTAAGGATTTAGGAAGCGTTCTGTACAGTTCATTATTGTAATAATGAAATCTTTGACTTCAATTCTTCAGCGTCTTAACATCAATAATTTTACAGATGTTGTTTTAAGTAAACATAATAGATTCCTCCCTCAGTACGTACACATTTACTTAATGTTTTAATGTGTTATGACTATTGTATTTGAAATAAAACTACAACAAAACACACATCATTCCTTGTAGTGTAGACTGTAGATAACTACTTGATGGGTCTCAGTTGATTGATGAATATACTGGTGTTCGTGACCAAACAAGTACGATACTAGAAGGCAATACACCACAATATAACAAGGTTGTTATCCCCCTAATACCGTACCTGTAAGGACTACGCCTTTCAGTAGTCGTCACTGTTGTTCTGCTGTAGGAACAATTATCAGGCACTCCGTAGGCAGTTTTACGCAATGAAATGTTTCGAAAAAATTATTTACCTTAACTTAATTAAAACACGGTACATTCTTGAACAAACAAACTTATTGAAATGTTGGATTTATCATTTAAAAAACTAAATAATTAGTACTGTGTATTTAAAATTCTATACCATTAGAAACGAATGGTTTTATGGAAGAGTTAGTCTTTTTACCTGAAAGTTTTTTGATAGAAGCAAATCCTTTAAGATTGAAGTTGCCTTTTCATACTAATAGGTATTGTTATTTACAACAATAATTTTCCTTAATATTGAAGCAGTTCAGGGGTTTACTATAAATAAGTATACATTATTTAATTACACTATTACTAATAATATAATTACATGGAGGTCCCTACCCCATACTATTTGGGACTCATATTTACAGTTTTTTTCTGTTAGTCTGGAAAAAGTTCGAGTTGCAGACACAGAGTGAATACAACAAATAAATTTAATTTATTTAAGCACATTATTTCTTTATTACTAATAATGAAATAACTGTACTATTTCATAATATTTTATACATCTTTTTTTATATATGTTTAAACAAGTTAATTAACAAAGAGAATTGTATTAGAAAATAAATTATCCCTCTAGTTTATATATTTTCAAAGTCACTGTCGTTTGATTTGGAAGACATTCAAAAGCAACATCTCATGCATAAAATGTGAAATAATTAGATTAAGTAAACATCAAGTTAGTTAGACGATATTTAAACACATTACACGAGTTAACGCGTCAGAGCGATCATGTTAGCTTAAATATTATTACAAAAGAATCTCAGTAAACTGTTAAAAGATAACCTTTACATTTTTACTGATATTAATTATAATATTAATAGAATAAAATATAAAAATTATTTATAGGATATTTGATTACTAAATAAAATCTTTTTTCTTAGTAAGAACTTTTATTAATTAAACTTAGCACTAGTTTATTTGTTTGAAACTGTGTTTTAAATCCAAAGTATCATGTAAAAGCATTTTATGTAACACATACATGATGAGTAAAAACATATACTTTTGTTTTTCGTACTTTAACACACCCGCTCACATACTATACACTAGACGTAGAGCAGTTCTAAATGGTGCGCCTGAATTAGCACCCCCTAGACATAGCACCCCCTCGCTACTGACGTCATTTTGACGTCACGAAAGGGGGTGCTAAATCAGCACAGTGGCCGTGTCCAGGCCCTTCGAATACGGGGTCCTAATTCAGCGCCTTGACCGTGTTCATGTGTTGATTTAGCACCCCCTTGAATCTGGGGGCTGCTAAACCAGCGCCTATACCTTATTGGTGAGATAAATAATTACCCCAACGGAATAGAATAATAAACGTTTAACCATATTGCGATTTATTTTTCAATAAAATAAAATAATATAAATATATACATATATATATATATATATATATATATATATATATATATATAATTTAAATATATACATATATATATATATATATATATATATAATTTAAATATATTGCAATGAGTATATTTACTGCATTGCTGTGGTTTACTTAATATTTCAAAAACAAACCGTTCATTCCCAATTCTAAAAATACCATGCATAAAATATACTTAAGTAGAAACTAGGTTCTTGGCATTCAAATACAGCTTTATTTTAAAGTAAAATTAATTTGAAACCATGGTACGAACAACACAGAGGAACTGATATTGCTTAAATCCGGCATGTGTAATAAATATACATGGTCAGAGATTAAATCAACCTTTTAACCACTTTAAAAACAATTATTTATTTATTTTAATTTTTCGAATACCTATCAAAAGCGGGAAAATTTAGAACCGTGAAATTGTAATTTTGCGACGGCTAAGGGCCAATTATTTTTAAGTACGCATCATAAACTGAATAGTATAATTCAAACACACTTGACAAGCAATGTAAATATTAATTTATATCTACAAGAGTCAATATCATTCAGTTATATCCATATCAGTTAGTTCAAATATAGTAATTAAAAAAACCGCTGAAAACAATGTTAAAACACGTAGCAATAAATATACTACCATATTTTCAAAAGCGTTATTGCTTAGGTCAAAACACACATTTATACACTGAGTATTACGGATCTGCATTGCTTAATTTCCCCTCTGTCGGTTAGTGTGCGTTGTTTTGTTGGTGTTAAAAATGGAATATCTTAAAACCTAATAAATTTAATCCTACCAAGTCTTGGTCAGAATTTTATGGTGGCTAAAAATATATTATGATGTTATCTTTAATACTTTCAAAATAGTGGCTATTAAAATATTTTACCTTTTAACTTCTTAAAATCTGCAATTTATCTAAAATATTGCAAGAAAATGAATTTGAGAGGGTTCTATCACAAATCTAATGACCAAATATATAAAATATCATATGCACATATTTACTGTAACAAAACACTCTTGACATTGAGGTTCTCAGCGAGTAGGTCACAATACAAAAATCGAGTAAACGGCAGCTCCAGAATATCTTATGCCAATTGTGCTCACATCTTAGTCCCTTTATTTAAAGTACAGAAAATACATTAATATCTATTGCCAAGCAACTTTTTTGTGTAATAAATTAAAAAACTACTAGAGATATTGCAAATTTATCAACAATGAACGCCTTTATGAACAATGAAGGACAAAAAGAAACGTCTTAATTAACAATAATAAACGGTTTTATTTATCATAAAGCTTACATTTATTCACAATATATGTTAAAAAACGAAATAAAGTGACTAGGTTATCTGTTGTATATTAAGAATAATAAACAACGAGAAAAATCGTACAGTAATATTCAGACAATAATGCTTTTATACATGACGAAATCAAAGATAAGCGGTTTATTGAAAATACATCTGATTGTCACTTGACTAAATTTTCGTAAATAAATATGTCCTAAAACAACAGATATTTAAATAAATTCATTAAATATCAAATATATGATTCTATTCTATCCTTAGATAGGCCTGAAACATGTATTTAAAATGTTTTGCATAATAAATGACAAAAATAAAAAAAGGGATAAGATACTCTAAAGCTGCTGTTAATTTATTTTCACGAACCGTGTTTTTTCACAGTAAATATTTTCTTAATGAGTTATTTATTATTAGTTTGAAATAGTATTTGAGTAATTAGATTTGTGATACAATCCACGATCAGATTTATTCTAGTATTCCTGCTGGATTTTAAAACATTCAAAGTTAATCAGATTTAATGGCCGGTATTTCGAAAGTATTAATGAATATTTTTTATAACTGGCCTTGTTACCACAAATATTTGATCCTAATTAGGTAGGATTAGTTTATTTAAGATATTAAAGCGAATTTGTATATAAAAACGCAAATAGACTGACGGATAGAAAACTAAGCACCGAAGATCTATTTCCATATTCTGAAATGTGTTTGCCATGACCTGAGCAGTTGCGGTATATAGACTTGTCCTAAGAATTACAGGACACTCTGTATATAAAATTATTACACAAAGTGTTCCACAATATCTACCAATATTTTCAGACATTATTCACGGACCAAAGGCAAAAACAATCATATTCACCTTTCTAAAACTCAATAATTACTCAAATAGCCACAATTTTGTTTTTTTTTTGTTTTGTCTTTATTTACTTTACTATTTATATTTGATGGATTGTTTAGGTTAAAATTTTGTATACACCTTTATAACCTTAAGGCCTAATTACATCAAAAATTTAAATTTCTTATAAGCTTTATTTTCAAAATAATTATTTCTAAAAAATCTTTAAGCTTAAATATCTTAAAAGCGATATATGGTGAAAAAGGTCTCAATTATTACACAATTTAATTAAAAATCCAACGATACCAAGTTTTAAAACTTGGTTGTGAAATAAGGGACATAGTTTGTTTTTTAAAACCAATTACCAAACAATATCCGCCTTTATTATATGACAGCACTGAATGTGGGCTGCAACAATCAGCTGTTTTGATTTTAGCTGCTCTAATCAGGTGATTTTTACATTACATTGCTGAACTGTGGTCATATATCCTTAATTATTTCTGAATATAGGTTTCTTTTGATTAAGACGTCAGAAATAACACTAATGCATGTTGATTACCTAGACCAAAAATTAAAACAGTAGTTATTACTTTACTGTTGATCGCTTAATGTATCTATTTAATATTTTGTTTTTTAAATGGGAGACCTCAGACTTACTTCTGACCCTTATCTTGTAAATTTATACGGAGTTTGTAGATATGCTATTGATTACGGTGGTAAACGTAGATGCTTAAATGTACCAGTAAAGATTGCTATTTGTTGCAGTTTTTAAGTTTGTTCTAACCGAGGTTTGAAGATTTTGTTCTACCCGGAAAATAAAACATTAAAAAACATAAAATTTTATTGTCAAACAAAATTAAATATAATGTATTTTTGTATAGTATTTTTTTTATTACTAATGAAGTAATATTTATGCTTCTATACATCTGTTGACTACCTAGTTTACAAATCAGTTATAAAAATTACAACGAATTGAAAATTAGAGTGTAACAACATCCATTACACTTTCCGATATAAGTAGCCTTAAAATAAAAGTACAGCTAAGCTGAAGTGTAATTTTAAATTTTACCTTTTTTAGACGCTTTATTAAAGACCTCACTGACATTTCACTCTTCTTTTTACAATATTGTAAGAATGTTCATCCTTAAGTTTTACACTTCCAGATACATGGGGTTAGAAGTGCACGTGTGACTAATGTAACACACAATAGTTAAAGTTTCTTTAACTGAATACAAACAGGCGATAATTTCCGTTTTTGTCCATACATAATTACCGTGTTCTAGTTTATCTTTTCTCTTTTACTCCTGTAGAGAGTATAATATGCCACACTTTGGGCCTGTACACTCGAACATTGTTTGATTTCTTCTTATATTTTTTACGAAATTTCATCAAAAAAATTCACTATACATAATAAGTGATGTATTAATATAGGAATAACAACTGAGAATAACATCGATATTTTTACTCGACCACTCGATGGGGCCAGATCAGTTTTGGACAGTAGGGTTGGTAGTGCACGGACGGGTTTCGTCAGCTTCGTCAAAATTGTGTGGACCTACAGTCCTACAATCGATATTTGCAGGTTGATTTTACTCTGTATATTTCATATTTGGTAGACGGCCTATCGTATTAGTTGGCACTCTAAAGATGGTTTGATGTATAGAATATTGCCTTGAATTATTTACCTTAACTCGAATTATTTATAATAAATCCATAAACATATAAACCTACTGGAATGTTGGATTTATAATATTCTAAATAAATATGAATAATGAAAAGAATATGTAACACTGTGGATAATACTACAGACAAGTTGGACAATAGAAGTCAAATGTTTAAAAACAGCAGTAACAAAATACATATTGTTTAGAAGACAATACTTACGCTATATCTTATGTATAGAATGTGAAATACTTAGATTAACTAAACATCACGTTATGTATAGAGATTTATACATTACCCAAGGTGTGTGTCAAAGATCACAATAGCTTGAATATCATTAAAAAATCTGAATAAATTTCCAAACGATTACCTTTGTTCTTCTTTACTGATATAATTAATAATAATAATAACATTATACAATATATAAACGATGTATAGAATATCTCTTACATATTATTATTTTTTTTAAGTCAATTTCTTAGTGAGATGTTTACTTTATTAATACTCATCATACGTTTGTTTGTTACTAACTGTGTTTATAATGCAAACTCTAATGTAAAAGCCCTTGATGTAACGCCTACATACAGAGTGAAAACGTACAGGGTGTGGCAGAAAAGTAATAAGACTGCAATCACTGTAAGCGATCTGGCAACACTGGAACATTCTCATCATCACAACTTGTACTTTGATCCCTCCCAAAGCCCCAGTAGCCTACAAGTTTCAACCTTGCTCAATGACCTTATGACCCTTTAGAACGTGATAAAATTAGTGTTTCTAGTGTGGCGTGTTTTAAAATAAAACAGCATATTTTGGAGTAGCGGTATGCCATTAACTTTTTGTGTTAGTATGGGTGAATCTGCGACTTTTACTTTTGAAAACGTTTAAAATCTTATAGGGAACACTATTTATCAAGAAACAGTACACATTTTTGGGTGGCATAAGGAATTTTTAGAGGGCTGAGAGTTATTGAAAATGAATCACGTTCTGCGTGGCCTTTGTACATCGAAAACCGACAAGAACATCGAAATAGTGAGTTTTCTGGTGAAGTCAAACCGGCGACGTACATTAAAATTTAATGAGTATAGGGTTGGGTTTTAATCGTTTCATTCTTCATAAGATTTTGACACAAGATTTGGTCATGGGAAAGGTGTGTGCTAAGATGGTACCTAAAACATAACAATCGAACAAAAAGATAATCGCAAGAATGTGTGCCCTGATCATCTTGATTGAATCAAGATCAATCATCCACATTCTGTGTCACTTTATCACTGCTGGTTACCTAAACATAGGTTTTCGAGTATGATTTTGAGAAAAATAACAAAGTGACGAGTGTCACCTTTCCTAAATCTTCTCGACAAAGAAAAGCTCGCATGAGTATATAAAAAATCGAGATCATGTTTTTTTTATAATAGGGGGATCGTTCAATGAGATTTTGTGCACACAGGATAATTTGTTAACCAAGTAATTTAAAAAGAAGTTCTTCAACGGCTGAGGAAAGTGTACTTCGTGACAAATCGAACATTTCACACCGCTTGATGATTCATCATGAGAATAACCCCTGTCAAACGGAAATTTCTTTCAATCAGGCTTCTTACGAAAAAAGGTATTCCAGTGATTTCCCAGCGTCCTTGTTTATCTAGTATCAATTTCTATGACTTCTGTCTGTTATCAAAAATAAAAAAAAACCATTAAAAAGGCGTTATCTGGTACTATTGAAAACATCCAACAGAGCGTACCCAAGGAACTAAAGGCAAAATCAGTTGAAGCCTTCCAGCACTGCTATGGGACCTTTTTTAAGGTACTAATATTAATTTGTAAAAATAAATTAGGATTGATGAAACAAAAAATCAGTCTCGTTACCTTTCTGTTATCTCGTATAATGTTGTTTCTTGTACTATAACACACCCACTCAAATTGCATACATAAGATGTAGGAATATTCTTAATATCGTTGTGTGAAATGTGAGTGGACTATAATTATTAAAAAAAATACATTCCATTAGTTCACTAGTACTTTCCAACAAATATTTTTGTCGGAGTTTAGTAGTAGTTACATCTGAGATAATAAGGGGGTAAAAATGTTAGCATACAAATCCTGTTAACACTCTAATAATTCATATGTACGTTTCAAAATAATACAGTTTTTATAATATATTAATAATGTGTGATATGTTATAATACAGGCTAAACATAGCTATGATTTTTGAAATTCCGGTTGCAGAATTTTCAACTGTTCAGTTGAGTCTGAACTAATCCTTTCATGGAAATCTTTTAAGGTATCAAAGTTTTGGTTGGTATGAAGAGTGATTAATGTTATAATAACAATACCATGTTATCTAGTGTTATAAGAATCATTAGATATGTTCTGTAATTAAAGCCAAATGCGGTAATACAGTAATAACGAAGGGATGAGGGCCTTCCATAGCGGACATAACTGTTATTTACAGCAATTGTTTCCATTATTCTGAAATTAGTAAAATCGGTAAGCACTTCATAGGATATACTGCAAAATAAGTGATTTTAAATTTGTCTTACAAGATCATACACAATTTTATTATAAATTACATCAAATACAAACACAATAGTATATTTTCTATTATTTTATTCAAGAAACTCACAATTCTCTAATAATTTTTATATTTTAGGCGAGGCCTTTCGACATCGAAGAATTGTGAGTTTTCTTTAATAAAATAATAGAACATTGATATTTCCAATAAGAGGAGCTCATCCTCCTTCACAATATTATATATTACTAATATATTATCATAATTTGTTAATGAAGAATAAATACAGTAAAAAACAACACAGTATTGTTTATGTATAATAAATAATTAATATTTACAAAACAAGTATATGAAAATTTACTAGTATATAAATTAATTTATAAATACATGTTTGCATTATAAGTTGTTTCATGTAGGTTAGCTTTTTCTTACCACAACTTTATTAATTTCAGGCAAATGCTCAAAATTCATAAATTGTATCATTAAATAGAAAAGCAACTACAGTTTACTTTAGTTCGTATTAAATTTACCAACTTTCTTCTACATCTAGTTTGGTTATACTATGCTGGTATCTTCTAGATTATATATTACAAATAATTCAATACAGTAGCACTAGTAAAAATACTTTGCTCTTATATTAAAAGTTTTTTATACTCTCCTAGTAATATTAAGAGACAAACAACGAAGGCATTTATAAATAAAAACTATATGTATTTGGATACATATTTTGGCAGCTAAAACTCTACAAAGTATTGTGTTGTCTAATAGATTGAGTGTGTTTTTGTAACTCAGAAGATGGATATTATGACTAGTTCTGGAGTACCAGATTTGTCCAGTAATATAAAAGAAATACTGAAACAAGGACTATAATTTTTCATACGTCGTTTGGTATTAATATAGAACTAATAAATCCTAAAAATGCACAGTAAATAGGTAGCAAATATAAATACAGATTTAAAATATCTCATTTACATATGAAATAGAAAACGAGGTCAAATTAAGTTAAGTATAACATAAATCGCAATTCAGTACAGTATACATATTTTTATTTATATTACGTTTTCACAAAGCCATTTGTTTCGAAAAGTATGTCTTGTTGACTAATACGTTTTAATAGGTTAAATATTTAAAATTATTTAACCATATGACTACATATTGTAACAATCACAGTTATAATAATTGTGCCCTATTATCAAATTATATTGTTTTTAACAACTTTCAACAAACTACCAATAAATTAATACTTAATAGTGGATTACAGCTGTTATAATTTATTTATTTTTATGTTATATATTAGAACATCACTTGGATAAAATTTTGAAAAATTAAATATTTAATTACTTTATTTTGATAGATGAAATCTTTTCTGTTAAAATGGTGCATAACGCTGTTCCAAAACAAGCAAGTGGAAATAGTATAAGTGATAGAGGCTATATACAAAACATTTTATAAGTTATTATACTTTATTTTAAAATATTATGTCTAGAATTTATTAATTCTTATGTTAAATATTAAGGGGATCACTTGGCAAAAATAACCAAAAATCAGTTTTTTATATAGATTGAAAATATTCTGTTAAATTAGTGCAAAAACCATACATATAAGCAAAACAACTGATCCAAATCAAACAACTAGAAATAGAACAAGAGATAAACGCTTTATAGAACACTTAGCAAATAAGTATTCTTCATTATAATATATTACTTCTAACAATAGTGATAGCTCCTCTATCTTAAAATGCTTTTATCTGCACTCGTGTATTTATAATTCGTGAATCAAAAACTATAAAAACTCACACAATAAAAATGTTGTACGAACGTAGTATATAATAATTCCTAAATAGGTATTTATAGAATAGTTCTATAAAATTTTAATTCATACTTTAATTTGTTTACGAAAAATACTTATATTACGCGTAGTGTAATTTTTGATTATTCAATGGAATTGTGCAATTAAAGTAATCGTGAAGTTATTGTGTGAACGTGACGGTTTAAATCACTCCATATATGTTAAACTTAAGTTAATTCTTAAAGTTATTACTATATATCACAAAATATCTAAACATGCACTGGTAGCATTAGTTTTTAAAAATGTACCTGAGCTGTGTCTCATCTCTGATCATGTATAGTATTTACTAAGGTATATATTATCAATAATGCTTGTGTAAGTTTTATACATAGACTAACTTAAATTTATACTAAATATTCTCAAAGATTGTTTTTCATCAGTTTAAGTTTACATTTGAGTAAAGGCACGAACGTCAATTGAGAATAAATGCTCACCATTGCTTCCATCAGATAAAACACAACAAACACATCAGAATTAAATATATAAAATATGGGATACGCTAAAGTAGAAGTAAAACTGCTATCTATGATGCATCGGCTTCAAGAATCTTTTACTCTATTGTAGATGGATTTAGAGGAAACTTTAAAAGTCATGCTCTGATTTGCGCTTCCAAGCTGTACTGTACTTATGTCAGAAATGGGAAACATCCCCTCTACACGATAACTGTTATGTTAATGTTACGGAACCTGGATTAAATCAGAAAGAGAACGGGCCGATATTAAATTATTTATTACACATGTGTTTTGTTGTGAAAACGAAGTTTGTTCTTTCAGGAATAAGACCATAGCACTTTTATTGTTGAAGGACAGAAAATTACAGTAATAGAGTTGGATACCAGATTCTAACCGGCCTCTAGTCCACTATTGCCGTAAAGGTCTAGACTTTTCTTTTCAATATCTTTCTTTTGATTTGGAATCATTAACTTGAAAGCAGATGATGTAATTTAATGAAATACAACAATACATAACACATTCTACACAACATATCGATAATAATAACTGATAATCCATAAGTAGTCTTAGATAAAGATAACTTACGAGTTATTTCAGTGTGCAATACCGTTATCGTTTACATGTTTCAATCTATTTACAATTGTATCTTTTAGAAATAATAATTGTTAATTTAATTAAAAATATTATATGTATATGGTATGTAACTTTTTGACTTATTTATTACTGAATCAAATTGCAACACCTGAGGTTCTCCATAGCACTTAGTAAAATAGACATCTAATCTCTAATATAAATACAATAAAAGTGTTATCGGGTTTAAGCAGCAGAAGGATGTTGCGCTTTTACAATTGATATACTTGTTAGCCCAAATAATAAAATGTAACGCATTCACAGTATCCCTGAATCTAAAAGTCTACACTTTGATACTACCGGTAAAATGTTATTTAGTTCAAAAATGCCTTAATATAGAGATATCTTACTGAGTATTTCATCGTTTTATTAAATCCGTTCCAATAATTTTGCTTACAGTAAATTAAAGTTAACATTTATCTTTGAGCTGTTTGGTGTTTTACGTGTAATTCATAAATATGTAACTCTATTCTCATTGCTTATCAAACACTTTTATTCAACAATTAATATGAAATACAAAAATTTACTAAAAAATTCAAAATTAACTTATGGATGGATTACAAAATAGCAAATCAATAAAAATGTAGTTGGAAAACTTTTAATGAAGGAGTTAATAGTACTTTTTACAATCATTATTGTAAGAAAATAACGGTAGTGCATACATGTTGATAAGTAAATATACAATATTTGCGTACAAATCATGTTAATAATAAAATAATTGGAATGTTTTTTTTTAATAGTACAATCCTAATAATCTATCAATAATGTGCGATGTGTTAATATTAATTAATGTGCGATAATTAATATGGGATTGCAGAACGTGTACCTTTTCAACTGCTTCGAGACTAATCCTTTTTTTAAGTTCTTTTAAGGTATAATTTTATTTGAAGTAGCTTAGGGGTGTGTGAGGTTAAAGAGGTACCCTTATATACACGAATTCATAAGCACATACATAACTAAGATCAATGGAAAATTATAATGCCATATTACCGAATGCTATAAGAATTGCAAAAGAAGTTAAATAAATAAATTCAAATGCAATAATACTACAATAACAGTAATGGCCTCAAACTACCATTGCGGTAATTTACTGTTATTTACAGTAATTTTTATAGTATCTCTAAAAATAGTATAATTGGCATGAACTTGATAGGCTATAATACAGGATGTATTAAAAGGATTGTATTCCATTATTGATTGTAAAATAATAAACAATATCCTACATAAAATGTATGTACAGTTATTAATTTTTGCGCAATATTATTAGCCTAATAAAATAAAATAAATAATGTACTTTTGGGATTTCTCAGTATGATTGTTATCATTATTTGTTGTAGGTGAGGATTTAATTTGAATGAAACTTCATTATTCTGAGATAAATGAATAAAATTATTAAAATATACTTTTAAATGTCAAAAACAAGCCTAGGTTCTTACATATTTCAATAAACATACCACCTTAGTCCCATCTCTAGTTAGGTCAAATTAAATGGCATATCCTAGGCTATATTAATAAGAATGCAGTACGATATCTTATACATTTAACATACTACATCGAAATTTTTTTTACTTTTTTATATTATCTGGGTAACATTAAGAAATAATAAGTTGAAACCTTCTATAGATTAAATACAATATACTTTGTTCATACCCACAAGCATGCAATGATACAAAATAAATATATGTTTGTGTTATAATGTGATAAATACCTGATATTGTAGTACATAGAGCTTGTTGTATCTCAGAAGATAGTTACTCTGACTAGTTGTGGAGATCCAAATATTTTCGATAATAAAAGTGTAGAACTGAAACAAAAATCCCCTATTACCGTACTTGGAAGGAGTATAAGTTTCAGTAGTCATTAGTGTTAACCTAAAATAATTAAACGTATAATTAGCAGTCATAAACAATAAAAGTAATGCATACAAATTACTTAAGTAAACCAATTATATATATATATATATATATATATATATATATATATATATATATATCTGTGTGTGTGTAGATATATTACTTTTTATTTATGTTATCGCTATTAGCAGTAAAATAAAACAGAAGATCAGCTTTATGTAAGTATAATTCAATTTACAATTTAGTTAAACTAAATTTGACTTATTTTGACATAATTTTTACAAATAATTTATTATAAGATGTTATTCAAAACGTAATTAATTCAATAATTCGTATACACTATACTAAACTATCCTTTTAATATTAGTGTGTGGACACACACACAGTGTTAAACTGGGATGCGACGTCAAGCAAAACAATTAATTATTATTTGAATATGAAATAAACTATACATTTTTAAAACGCACTTAAAAAATATTCATCATTTAGTTTCCGTTATGTGGTAATCTTGTTCTTAAATGCTTTTAAGATGGATTAACATGTACAATTATAAAACGTTATGACTAGGATTTGCAACCATCTCAGTTTTTATGTTTGAGATTCTTTTATCAGATTGTAGCATTTCTAGCCAAGCAATCTATAAATTAGTGTTTGCTAAATCAAATTATGTGGACCACTTGATTAAGAATAGGTAAAGAAACAGTTTTTTATGTTTATAGATTAGAATTTTCCACTTTAAGTTATGCATAAATGATAAAGATACGATAGCAATAAATTTTTGTCTGCATCCTTTCCCTAATTTTGAAATAATAAGATTTATGATATATTATTTAATTGAGCTCCAGTTGGCGAATGTGTGTTACCTGTTCTTCATTGCTACATCCACAAACAGCTCTCTTCTGTTAGTATTTACCAACAGTAAGTATGTAAAACGTTTGTCATAAAATGTTGTTTTTCATACAGCCTAGATTCAAAGAACTTGTAACGTAATAATTTCTAGAAAAATGTCTTATATACCTAAAAAGGTTTTTTATGCTTATCACACGATAATTGTGTGTGTGTGTGTGTGTGTGTGTGTGTGTGTGTGTGTGTGTGTGTGTGTGACTGTAAAACAAACAATGACGACCATATTGGCAATTACAAGCTAATACAAGAAGTCAAACTCAAACCTGGCAAACATTTTGTAAATGCGATAAAGATCCTTTGCTCGCTGTGGCTTCTATGAAGCAGATAAAGACCTTAATGAATCTCTTACAAAAATCTAATATAAGAAAGAAGGGGCTATGGACGCTTCCCTCTATATAAAACACGGCAAGTAACCTTTAAAATCTTTGAAATTAATTAAACATTCATTAAACGTAAAAACAGAGAGTATATGTCCCAGGAATGTACATTATAATAAGGGTACGTGAATCTTGTCTTATTGGTTTTTAAAATGTATCCGAAAGTTACTTTTATAACACTTATCGCCTTATCTCTCAGTAACCATAACATGTAACAGCCTGCCTTTTTGCATAAAAAGGTGATTATTATTCGCAGCAGGAACAAAGTTTATCGTAATATATGATAAATGCTATTTATAAATTAATTCTGATGTATTATTAAATATTTATCATTACTAAACATCAATTACTTGAATTACATTTATTTCTTAAATCAAAAAATATAGTAGATGAAAATTTACATTATGATATCTCTTATAGTTTTTTAGAGAAGGAAGTATTTAAAAGTAAGATTAAATTGTGTCAAAAACAGTTATTTATAAAATTTAAGAGAGTTAAATCTTTAGTCAAATAAACCCAACAGAAAGATTAAAATATAAGAGGCATGCGGTTCAATAGTATGAAAAGCTTGCTGATACTTATCAATAGAGGGAATTTTCAAGTATAGTTTCAAAATAAAGAAACCCGACATTAGCATATTAAAGCTACAAAGTAACAGGATCATTAGTTCCCAATTTCCGTGCCTGTAAGTGCTCCCATTTCAATTCCATATAGAACATTTACACCACAGTATTACAGGGTTAGGAATCCCCTATTAAAATAACTGTACTATATAGTACTATGCCCTTCAGTTTTCTTTGCTGTTTTTCCGGAGTAGGGACAATTGCCACGTACTCCATAGCAAATTTTACGCATAGAAAATTTTCCAAAACAATTATTAACCTTTATTTAAATGAAATACAGTATATCCATAAACGTTTAAACTGATTGGAATATTGGATTTATGGTTTTTTTAAAGCTGTGAAAACCCCTTTAAGCACTATATCAATCTATTACATGAAATTAACTAAATCGGCTAATAAAATGTATTTTAGGAATAAAATTAATGGATCGGAAAATGATAATCAGCTGTTACGGAAACATTTCTGAAATTATGAACACGGATAAAAAAGATTCCTTTCCTATTGAACAGTTTCTGGATGGAAAAATAAATATTGAGACAAATAATATAGATAATGTTGCTAACATACAAAATGAGTACTATGTCGGAGTGCGTGCCAATTTAGCCAGGCCTGTACCACTTGTGATTGAATTCGTTATGAATGACGAGGATTACGGGGCGGATTCTTCCTTCCATCTGGAGCTGATATCCGAGGATATCGTTGCTCGTGTTGTGCAGTGAGCGGGTCTGCTCCATGGAAAGATGGAGCCTCGTCTTCTCTTATTAAAATATTTGTCCGTACACATTATAAACAATAGTATGTCACAGGGAATGTTCCCAGCATCTTTTAAAATGGGTTATGTAATTCCAAATTATAAGGGATGCCTAAAAAAACCAATGAGTTAGTTTCACGCCAAAAAACTTTAACCTGCGTTTTATATAAATTATCGGAAAAAGTGTGTTAAAATTCAATTCGAAATACATAAACATCAATAATGTTTTCTTACAAAATCAATTCGGCTTCAGACAAGAAAAAATTTAAATGACGATTTATATTTGTTAACAAAAAATGTTCCTGAAACGATTAGCCGTAATACAAAACCATTATTAATTTTTATAAAGCTATTATGCAGTTGATAAGCCGTTGCTCCTACCAAAATTAAAATATATTGGGATAAAAGGGAATGCTTGGAGATAGTTTAAAAGTTATATGTCCGATCGATATCAAGTTGTTTCTATTCAGGCCAAACTAGCGGTCTTCAGAAAAAAACAGTACTCTTGGGCCCTTGCTTTTCATAATATTTATTAACGATCTGGGAAGATTGAGTTGTGTAAAGGACAGATGTTTCTTCATGCGGATGACACCGCTTTGTTAATCGAGGATGAAAGCTGGGGAGGAAGTGAGGGATGTGGCTGAGCGCAGTCTACTCACTGTCAAGCCCTGGTTCCATCAATGTCGGCTAACAGTTAATATAACCAAAACTAAATGTATGCCAATCTCTATACTAGCTGACGGTGATCATTTTTTTATACGGTTGCATACATCTTGTGGCCAGGATGGATGTGTTTTGTGTGAATGTATTGATATAAATGAGTATAAATAATTGGGTGTGTTTTTATAATAGTATATAATAGTAAGTGGAGGAATCATGTTGCTTACGAGCGGAATACACATCGTAAATGTATTATTATTCTTTGTTTTCAGCGTAATATACGTACCACAGAGTTATTAAAAACTGTGTAATTTGTTTATGTACAGTCAATCCTCCAGGATGGCAATTTTACATGGAGCGGCTCTTTCCAAAATAACCTTGCTCCCTTAGAAGTGATTCAAAAAACTATTATAAAAGTAGCTCTGTTACGAAATCTTACTTATCCAACCAATTAATTATTTGAAGAATTTTAAAATACTTAAACGCCTCGCAATTATATATCCGAACATTAGTCATGTACAGTTTCCAATATCGAGATTTTATGTTCACTTACAGTAACCACAGTTGTTGACGCATTCTTCACTCTATAATAGAAATATTGTTCTTAGACTCGATAAAACTTTTAATTCTACATCATCTCTTTATATCACTCTTAAAATTATTAAACTATATAAAAAACCCAAGACCGTGCTCTATTATTAAATAACAAAAAAGTATTCCATAAATAATTAGTTGTTAGAATATGCTGGGCTGGGCGAGATAGATTTCGTCAGTGTTTTATTTTTCCTCAATCTTCCCCTAGGTGTGCTGTAGTCTTGTATTTAATTATTTATGTTACATGTTTTTGTAATACATTCGATGTAAGCCGGAACGTGTAATGAGATTGTGTAATCATTGAAATACAGGCCATGTAAATACGTGTACATGTGTGCGTGTGCGAGGTGTGTGTGTGTGTGGGGGGGGGGGGGCACGCGTGAACTAAATCTGATTGCATCAATTTGACTATATCTCATAGACAGGGCCCATCTTGACTTATATTTAAGTAAGTATATATTCGTTATGCAAAGTCGTAATGCCCAGGGACTACACCCTTGTAGACTGATATGTATTTTCAAATATACCACGATTACCAATTGAGAATATTAGCTCTATGTAAGTTGTTACCATCATATAAAAGAACAGAATTTAATGTATGAAATGAGATATGAGCAGGATGGTAAAAGTTAAATTCTTAATTTAAATCTGAAAGGGAACGAACGGATGTGGTCTTCCAACAGAATATGATCAAGAAGAATCATGAATCATCATCCATTTTTAATTTTTTCTACACCGTGTAATGGATGTATATGGATGGACATTATGGAAAGGAATGTCCTCAATTTGAACTGCCCCGACCAAGAATGACATCTACTTTTCTGTGTCATCTGAGCTATTGTTGTGTAGAACTCAAACAATCGTCTGAAAACTTAAAGATCTTGAGTGTATGGTAGTGGTCTCGACTGACAGTAAACTTATAGCAAATTAATTAAACATGGTATAAGTTGTATGGCAGTAAACTTTTCCTTTTTGGAGACCTGCACAATCACACTCCGCCAACAAGGTGGCGCCCTTATTACCGAGTAAACCATAATGTGTAAAATAAGACACAGACTTTTTAATAAAGGCATTGTTATGGATGCATTGAATGCATTGTTGCGGTCATGTGGTCAATCGGCGTGTTAGAGTAATTGAATTTTTCTTGCTTCTTGCTCTTCATTTTGAATTTTCTTGTATTTATCATAAAATATTAATTTTCTCTTTTGTATTTTAAGTTTTGAACTCATTTAAGTATATAGATTTTTTTACTTCAAGATCATTTAATTTGTTGTAGGTTAAGAATTTTTTTTTTCATTTAAATAATTAGTTAATAATTTACCACATTAGTATTATATACTATTGAAAATTTACTGTATACAATATGAGGTTGAGTGGTAGAGAGGGCTTGATAGCCCTAACTCCGCCTCTTGAATAAAGGCATTTTTTATTTCATTTCAATTTAGTATACAATTTTTAAATTATATTTAGGTATCACAAATCATTTCTTATAAGATATGTTCTAAAATTAAGTCAACATACAATACGTATACACTAAATGAAACTATTATTTCAATATTTGTGTAGGTATACACCCACAGCGACGCGATAGGATGGGACGTGAAGCAAAATAAGTATTTATTGCTAAAATATAAAAAATATACAAAATTTATAACGTTTCTAACATTTACTTTAGTGGTATTATTTCATTTTGTATGATTAGGGGGTATTCATGTTCTCATATGAGTTTAAGACAAATATTAAAATTTATTAAACTCTATGAGTAGGATTAGAAACCATCTCAGTTTTTGAATCAATTATCAGGTTATATCGTATTCTAACATTTTATAGTCAAGCAAACAATATATTTTTTATGTTTTTATTAAATAAAGTTTTGTGGTGCATTTGATTATTAAAAGGTAAACAAAAATATGTATACGTTGATAGATTGGAATTTTCACTTAAAAGGGTTCATAAATGATAAAGATACAATAACAATAATGGTTCCAAAAATTATTTCAATAATCGTCTGCATCTATTACTTGCACAATTTCCCTGATTTTGTATAATTTGGGATAATTATAGGAATATTAGGATAATTTTAATAAGAGTTAGGATAATAAACTAAATGTTTTAGTCTAGGTAGGTTGACAAAGCTGTGTATTCTATTCTATACGTTTGTCGGGAAATTTTATTACTTTCATCCAGCCGAAATTAAAAGAACTAGAAACTCAAGAATTTCTAGGAAAGAACCTTTATGGAATGTGAATGAATTCCTGAATAATGTAGTTTGGTCTTATATACATCATAGTGTAGAATATATCCTTAAATTATTTACCTTAACTCGAATTATTTATAATAAATCCATAAACATATAAACCTACTAGAATGTTGGATTTATAATATTCTAAATAAATATGAATAATGAAAACAATATGTAACACTGTGGATAATACTACAGACAAGTTGGACAATAAAAGTCAAATGTTTAAAAACAGCAACACCAAAATACATATTGTTTAGAAGACAATATTACGCTATATCTTATGAAGAATGTGAAATACTTAGATTAACAGAGCATCACGTTATGTATAGAGATTTATACACATTACCCAAGGTGTGTGTCAGAGATCACGATAGCTTGAATATCATTTAAAAAATCTGAATAAATTTCCCAAAGATAACCTTTGTTCTTCTTTACTGATATAATTAATAATAATAATACCATTATACAATATATAAACGATGTATGGCATATTTCTTATATTTTATTATTTTTTCAAAGTCAGTTTCTTAGTAAGATGTTTACTTTATTAATACTCATCATACGTTAGTTTTTTACTGACTGCGTTACAAACTCTATGCAAACTCTAATGTAAAAGCGCTTGATGTAACGCCTACATACAGAGTAAAAGCGTACAGGGTGTGGCAGAAAAGTAATAAGATTGCAATCATTGTGAGCGATCTGGCAACACTGGAACATTCTCATCATCAAAACTTGTACTTCATTCCTCCCAAAGACCCAGTAGCCTACAAGTTTCAACCTTGCGCAATGACGTTGTGACCCTTTAGAACGTGATAAAATTAGTGTTTCTAGTGTGGCGTGTTTTAAAATAAAACAGCATATTTTGGAGTAGCGGTGTGCCGTTGACTTTTTGCGTTAATATGGGTAAATCTGCGACTTTTATTTATAAACACTTTTAAAATCTTATAGGGAACACTAGTTATCAAGAAACAGCACAAAGTTTTAAGTGGCATAAGGAATTTTTAGGGGGCTGAGAGTTAATTGAAAATGAATCACGTTCTGCGTGGCCTTTGTACGTCGAAAACCGACAGGAACATTGAAATAGTGAGTTTTCTGGTGGTCAGACCGGCGACGTACATTAAAATTTAATGAGTATAGGGTTGGGTTTTAATCGCTTCATTCTTCATGAGATTTTGACACAAGATTTGGTAATGGGAAAGGTGGGTGCTAAGATGGTAACTAAAACATAACATTCGAACAAAAGATAATCGCAAGAATGTGTGCCTTGATCATCTTGGTAGAATTGAAAATAATCCACATTTGTCGTCACCCAAACATATGTTTTGAGTCTGAGAAAAAACAACAAAGTGAAGAGTGTCCACCTTTCCTAACCTCCACGACCAAGAAAAGCTCGCATAAGAATATAAAAAAATCATGACCATGTTTATTTGGTTTTTCACAATAGAGGGATCTTTTCATAGAGCATTTGTGCCCACCGGATAATTTGCTAACCAAGTAATTTATAAAGAAGTCTTTCAACGGCCAAGGGAAAAGGTACTTCGCGACAAATCGGACATTACACAACGCTTGATGATTCATCATGACAATACCCCCTGTCAAACAGAAAATTCTTACAATCAGTCTTTTTACGAATAAAGGTATTCCTGTGATGCCCCAGCGTCCCTATTCACCTAATTTCAGTCCCTTTGACTTCCTTCTGTTTCCTAAGATATACAACACTTAAAAGGGCGTTATCTGTTATTATTGAAAACATCCAACAGAGCGGACGCAAGGAACTAAAGGCAAAATCAGTTGAAGCCTTCCAGCACTGCTATGGGACCTTTGAAGGTACTAATAATAATTTGTAAAAAAATTAAGTTTGTTAAATAAAAAATCAGTCTCGTTACTTTTCTGTTATCTCGTATAATATTGTTCCTTGTACCATAACATATCCATTCAAATTATATACAAAACATGCACTGCAATTGTTAATATCATTCTGTGAATTTGAGTGGACTATAATAATTAAAAAGATACATTCCATTAATTTACTAGTAATTTCCTACAAATATTCTTGTCGGAGATTAGTAGCAGTTACATCTGAGATAATAAGGGGGTAAAAATGTTAGCATACAAATCCTGTTAACACTCTAATAATTCATATGTACGTTTCAAAATAATACATTTTTTATAATATATTAATAATGTGTGATTTGTTATAATGCAGGCTAAACAGAGCTATGACTTTTGAAATTTTGGTTGCAGAATTTACAACTGTTTAGTTGAGTCTGGACTAATCCTTTTATGGAAATCTTTTTTAAGTATCATATTTTTTGGTTTGTATGAAGAGTGATTAATGTTTAAATAGCAATACCGTGTTTTTTATTGTTATAAGAATCATTAGACATGTTCTGTAATTAAAGCCAAATGCGGTAATAATGAGGGGATGAGGGCCTTCCATAACGGACATAACTGTTATTTACAGCAATTGTTTCCATTATTCTGAAGTTATTAAAATTGGTAAGTACTTTATAGGATATACTGTATAACAAGTACAACAACTTAAATTTGTATTACAAGATCACACACAATTACATTAAATACAAACACAATAGTATATTTTCTATTATTTTATTAAAAGAAACTCACAATTATCTAATATTTTTTATATTTTAGGCGAGGCCTTTCAACATCGAAGAATTGTGAGTTTTCTTTAATAAAATAATAGAACATTAATATTTCCAATAAGAAGAGCTTCTCCTCCTTCACAATAGTATATATTACTAATATATGATCATAATTTGTTAATGAAGAATAAATACAGTATGGTTTATGTATAATAAATAATTAATATTTACAAAACAAGTATATGAAAATTTGCCAGTACATAAATTAATTTATAAATACATGTTTGCATTATAGGTTGTTTCATGTAGGTTAGATTTTTCTTACCACAACTTTATTAATATCAGGCAAATGCTCAAAATTTATAAATTGTATTATTAAATAGAAAAGCAACTACAGTTTACTTTAGTTCATATTAAATTTACCAACTTTCTTCTACATCTAGTTTGGTTATACTATGCTGGTATCTTCTAGATTATATATTAAGAAACAAACAACGAAGGCATTTATAAATAAAAACTATATGTATTTGTATACATATTTTTGCAGTTAAAACACTACAAAGCATTGTGTTGTCTAATAGATAGATTGTGTTTTTGTAACTCGGAAGATAGATATTTTGACTAGTTGTGGGTACCAGATTTTTCCAGTAATATAAATTTTCATACGTCGTTTGGTATTAATATAGAACAAATAAAACCTAAAAATGTACAGTAAATAGGTAGCAAATATAAATACAGATTTAAAATATCTCATTTACATATAAAATAGAAAACGAGGTAAAATTAAGGTAAGTATAACATAAACCTTAATTCAGTATACATATTTTTATTTATATTACGTTTTCACAAAACTATTTGTTTCGAAAAGTAATGTTTCATATAGTTTTGAATAAAACGGTACACAAAGTATGCACTACTGGAACTATATTTATCTTAAAATATAAAAAAATATTTCTTTACAAAGTTGTTCAAAATATTTAGTAAACGTTTGGAAATTCAATTTAAAATATTTATTTATTTTTTTCAATTACTAAACTCCAACTCCAATTAATTCTTCTTTCTCTAACTTTGAAATATTTTTTAAAGTAAAAATTAAAAGATGCAGAAGTTCATTATGATATCTATATTCATAGTTCTTCATAAAAGTGTACAAAAATTAACATTGAAGCTTATTTAACCAAGTGGTTTCCTCAATTAATAAAACAATCATGGTCTTTATATATGGTCTCTTTCATTAAAATCATTTACATGTTACTTAGTTTAAAAAACCGAGATATTACATTTATAAACAACATGTTATATGATTGTATATTGTAACTACCGTTGAAAATCGAATAAAATAAATACATTTTCCTAATAACTTAAAAGGATACTTATCTTCTCGGCTTTAGTTTCACCTAATACGGACTAAATACAAAAAATAGGTAGATACAGCTTGCTAACAGAGCATCATAGCCTTACAAATCAGATTAAATATAGCCAAAAGTATTCTACTTATACAATTTACTAGATTTAAACATTAATATTTGAAACCCTACAGGTAATATACTTTTTTAATAATTATTCTTAATTCATTCGTTTCTCGGTACAATCTGTGTGTATACTCTGACATTTGTCAGCATCGGATGTAACAAATAAATACAGTACTGTGTCGAAACCGATACTGTTTCTATAAAACCCCACTTCTACGGTATACAAAGGATGAGGGACTGTTGTAAATGTTACTGTGAAAATTGGGAGTAGGCAATAATCATTAAAGTTAAAATTCTATATGTTACTAGTACATTTAAAAAAACCTATTAGTACCTCAAAAATCTTATTAAAATTAATTAAAAGTACTTATTTACTAGATTTAAATCATTGATCAACGAAATCCTACAGATAGATTACAACATGAGAGTTATATGGCACAATAGTATAAAGGGCTTGCTGCTGTTTATCAATGGATGGGATTCTTAAGTGTTGTTTCAGTCCAGGAAAGTCCGAAAATAATGGTAGTAACAGAACAACAAAACAGGGTCAATATTTCCTTATTACCGTACCTACTTTTGCCTTGTGTAGTCGGAATATGGATTACGGAATGATCATGAGACACTACAAAGTATATATTACACACAAACATTGTATTTTATGTATACAATTAAGTTTATTTTTCAGATATATAATACATGTGCAAAGTTTAGAAACGGAACAATTAACGATTTTTAATACAAGTAAAATACCGCTCTTCGATTTCAATGTATACGTGTCTTAACATCTATAAATTTACAGTTGCTGTTTTAAGTAAACACCATAGTTTTCTCCTTCAGTACACATACATGTACTTAATGTTATAATGGAATAACTATTGCATAAAACTACAACGAAACAAATACCATTACTTGTAGTGTAAATAACTTCTCGATGGGTCTCAGTAGATTGATGATTATACTGGTGTTCGTGACCTAACAAGTACGGCAATAGAACCATTAACCCAATATAAAAGGGTTATAAAGGCCCTATTACCATACCTGTAAGGACTACGCATGTCAGTACTCGTTACCGTTGTCCTAGAGTAGAGAAAATTAGCAGGTACCCTAACAATTTTAATAGAAAAATACATTTTATGCGTAAACAATTTTCCAAAAAACTGTTTTAATAAAAATGTAATTCACGGTAAGCAAAACTGGACCTAAACTTGTCATTAAATACAAAATATTATTTCACATAAAAATGTGTATGTTATAATAGTGTTTAAAATGCGATGTAAATTTTACTTTCATAGTAATTGTTACTATTGACCGAACACTTTTACGTCCATTTATATGTCAAATTACAAAGTATAAGATAAAATATATTTGTTATGTTTTTTGTGAAATGGACACAAGTTAACAATACAGCATAGTTAGTCAAGTTGGCCCCTTATTGTTTGCTTATTCAAACACAATCATTATATGGTATCTTTCATTACAACAAACTACATCTGACAGAAATTGCAAATCTGTTAGAAAACTATTGCTTTTATAAATGAAATATCTTTTCTAATTTTATTGGTTTCTTAATAAGTACACTATTTTAATAACGTAATAGGTACACCTTGCAGTACTTTTCTTTACAAAGTGTTAAATATTTAAATACCACTAGAATCAAAAAGATTCCTTTCATAACACTTACAATATATTTTTTATTAACCGATACCTTATAGATATATTACAAAAAAAGAGTTACTTGATTCAATCGTGTAGAGAGCTTACTGATTTGTATCAATGTACGGAATTTTAAAACGTTTGTTAACACAAACAATCCCGTCAATAGAACATTAATCAGTAACACTATGTTTCGAGATCTGCAATCTGATTAGAGAGATCAGATTGCAGATGTTGAAACGTAGGTACTGTTACTGATTTTTTTGTTTCACTGGACGATGGCAAATGTCCGGAAAATCCTGTTTCCTTCACAATCCTTCCATTGTTAAAAATATACTTCAAACAAAGAACATCAATACCATAGTATAGTCTAACAGCGTTATTGGTTCCCTATTACAGTACCGCGAAGCTTTGCCTTGCTGTAGTCGCTACTGTTGTATTAGAATATGGAATAATCAACACTCACTGTAAGTAAACTTTGCTCACAAATATTGTATTTTAGTTGATGACCTAATATGTATGTACATAAACGTAGTACATACACATTGCATTTACATTTAACAAGTTTTTTGGTTCATAAATATAATTGTGCTAAAGAAATGACAATGACGATTCCTCTATTGTTATAATACCCATCGGGTATGTACCGGGATTATACTGGTGCTCGGGACAAAACCAGTAAGGTAATAAATAGGAGACTCCCACCGCAATATACTGGGTTATAAGTCACTTATTACCGTACTGCGCGAGTATGGCTTTGAGTCGTCGTTACTGTTGCTCTAGAATTGGAACATTTAGCACGTACTCCTTACAACACTTCACACATAGAAAATGGTCTTAAGAATTATCTACCTTATAGTAAGATCAAATAAAGTAGAATATAGCCATAAGTTTACTATAGAATTATAGTATTATAGTATAGTATATAAGTATAGTATATAATTTTATGTTCAATATTGGATTTAACTGTTTCTACAAACTGTAAATACTGGTAATAGTATATTTAAAATCATGTATAATATATTTCGAGGGTCTCATGAAATATGGGTCTCATTAACTCCTTTCCAAAAGTAACACTTCATTTGTGTAGAAAAAGTACAAAAAAGAGTATTTTAAATGAAGAGAGAATGTATTTCTTGTACTTAAAATATTTTAAAACATAAAAATGTCAAACCTGTGTTCATAACAATATACAAAGAACACTTTGTTAAAACTAACATAGGACTTCATATTCCGATGAATGGTACTGGTGTTACGAGTTTGCAACATTTCTTCCTTCTGAGAAAGTGCTCCGGCAGACCTCTCAAAGTCTTATAAAATCCAGTATTTTGCAAAAGGAATAGCGTGTTACAGCTTCACTGTGTACAAGGTTGGAGATAAGGAAGGATTTTGTTTTTTTTTATGAAACAACAGGTAATAGAGAATCAATAAAATTAGCTTCATTTTACTAAAGTTCGTTTCAAAATATGACCTGCTATCATTATTTTCAGACTGCTGTAGCGGCCAAAATCGATATTCATGAGTTGAGCATTCATCTTTGCCTAGAAGTTAGTAATCTAGTTTTTAGAGCCAGGACACACTCACATGGAGTGTGATGCAATGCATGCCACAACTGAAGCAGCTAGCCAGTTAGCAACTATTTATTGGCCGTCAGGAAGGCCTCAAATTTACATTAACAAAGAATACAAACATAAGGTGTGACACGAAATTAACAATTCAAAATATTACTTGAACAAGAAAAAACATATTAGACCGGTAAACACAATATAAGAACAGATAGTAAGTATAACATATCTATAGTATTTGTACACTCAATGATTTTGGTTTTAAAACAGTTTTTGTTGTTTCTGACGTCGATCTTTGTTTTTTTCCAGACAAATACAGGAATAGGGATAAGGGACTTGATTCGTAAAGGCCACTAGTGCGCTATATGTCTGGATTATGATCGTGTCAATATCGTCCTTTTAATCTTGAATCAAGTAAAAAAGCTCAGATATAAATTTTGAGGGAGGTAAAAGTAAATTCTCAATATGTAAAGTTAAATACAATAGAAAAGAAGACATGACAAAGCCTACACTGCATATCGGTTACGATAAATTAAAATCAATATAGGCAATATTTCAGTATACGATAAGTGTTAACCTAACCTATAATACACTTTTAATAAAAATGTTCTCAGGTATTCAAATTTATATGATAGTTGCTGGCTACACTAGGAATTTGCAGATAAATGACTTATATACCTTGTTAGTTTATTCCGTATCTGCCAAGATATTAAAGTATAAATTGTACTCACTGTGCGTGTATTCAACGTATCCCTGTGTCCGTATAGCTGAAATACTCTCAAGAATCAAATCTTAAACGTAATGGATACCTTCAATTAGTAATAAACAAATGTAAATGACCTAGAAGATTGATTTCTGAGACAGTAAATCAGAGTAGATATAAATTTGCGTTAATGCCAATTCCGTGTGTGCCAGGGCTATACGAGATAATTAGAAGTGTACGTTACAAGTAGAGCATCGTTTAAAACAAACATTAAAAACAAAACCAAAAAAAGCACAAAGAATTCCACAAAACTGTGTTTACAGAATAATTATTTGTTCCAGTAGAAAATAGACTAGCGAGACAACGTAGAATAAACACAAAGAATCGCGAGAACGGGCTAAAAGACCATCTTATGAAAAGGGATGAAACTTGTGCAATACATCTGGAAACCTCGTTACATTACAAGGAATTTTTGTCATAATTAGTGATTTGTTTTAATTTTATTGGATTTGACACTGTACATGGTTGTTGTGAGTCATGATCTTGTAACATGATCAGCTACAACATCCTATGGCTTATTCATAAAATATTATAATTCGTATTCAAGGAAAAATACAAAACACAAATTTAATAACAACAAAACGCAAAATCAACATACGGATAGATTGCATAGGAAGAAATAAAAGACGTATAAGATAAAAGATTAGATGTAATGCAATCATTCGTAGAAAATCCCCATTTACCTTTGAGAACAACTGCTTTCCAGTGTAACATTGCCCATAACTCTTTAAAACACAAACCTCCTATAGAATAATCACAAATCTTTTAAAGTTCAATTAGTACAAGAACTCTGTGAAGATGACTTTGATCTAGGGTTTAAGTTTTGTGACGTTATGATAAACTAGACACGGGACCGAATCTACTAAACAGAGTATTGTGTAGTGTTGAGGCCACATTAATGACCAATGGTACCGTAAATAGACATAACTTTCGGTATTATTCTGACGTAAATCCACATTGGTATATTTAGATATTGCTCATGCACAACATTCGTTAAAAGTTCATGTTTGTGCAGGAATAATTTTCAACACGTCAGTTGGACCTTTCATTATTGACGAAAATTTAAACACTGAAAATATTTAGAAATGCTTGCCAATCAGATTGTGCCTGCACTTCAACACATGTTTGGGCGGAGACCGACAACATTTGGTTACAACAAGATGATGCATCTCCACGTTATGGCCGGAATGTGTGACGATATTTGGTCAATACTTTCCCAAGAAGGTGTATAGATCGAAGGGGAGCTGTGGAATGGCCAGCAAGATCTTCTGACCTCAATCCTCTAGACATTTAGACTATTTCTTCTAGGGCCACATGAAATATTTAGTCTGCCAAACAAAGCCAATTAACATCCACAACTGACTGATATATCTCAATCCATTTGGAATATATCCAGGTGTAAAAGGACTTAATTTACACCCTGTGTATATATATTTAATATTGGCCACAGAACAAAGAGAGCTTAATTAGAGTGAAAATAATTTTCCCCTCTTTTATAATATACTTCCGAAATATTTTTTGAAATATATTAAATATTTAATAACGTGGATTATAGTTCGTATTAAACATACTACAATTTCATGTGTTTGAGGCCGTACAACATTCAATGACGGTCATATGAAAGCTAGTAAAAGAAATCAGACTGAAACTTGGGTCAAAAGTTTGTAAATCCAATATAATACGTAAGTCCCTTTTTGCTTAAAAAGCTAATTAGGATGCATCATGGGAACTCAATTTATCTTAAATAATGAAAAAATTATTCTATTTACGGTTTTTTTTCAAATATCTTTTAAAAGTTGTTGAAATTGAATTAAAACATTTTATTGCAATAGTTATCATTACTAACGACCAATAAATTTACATATACATGTATATCTCAAAGTAAACGGTATACAGTAAAAAATATTGTAATTATATATCGTATATTTTTTGGAAAAAATGAAACAACTGGTGCATTGCTGGCATTGCAGCATAGTTAGCCAAGTAGTTCCCTTAACTACTAACTCAAATATAGTCATTATATAGTGTATTTATCTAAAATAAATTATATCTGACAGAAATTAAAATATTTTAGGAACATATTGCTTTTATAAATGTAATAAATTTTTAAAAATGAATAATACTTATCTTTCTGTTCTAATTTTACTAGTTTCTTAATGACTTAATCGATTTTCATAACTTAATAGATACACCTTGTAGTATTTTTCTTTAAAAATATTAAATTTTTTCACTGCCACTGGAACCATAATGATTGTATTTACAACGCTTTTTATCTTTTTATAACCTTTAAACAACGAATCCTTATAGATAGATTAAACAGAAGAGTTACACGCCTTAATCGTTAAATTAAAAAGAGCTTACTGACTTGTCTGAATGGGCGGGATCTTAAAGTGTTAGTTAAGGCCAAACAAGCCCGGCAATAGAACATTAATACTTCAACATAACATGGTTATTAGTTCTCTATTACAGGACATGTGATGGCTTTGCTTGCAAAAGTCGTTAATGTTATTCGGGAAAATGTAATCAAGTATACAGCGCTACACACTACACAGCATATATTGCACACTAATATTGTATTTAATTTAATTATCTAATATGTAGGAAAAGTAACATAAAAATACATTGCAAACTGTATGTACGTTTCACTGCTTTAACTGATCCATGGGTAAACCCCTTTCAGGAACCGTATTGGCAGTTATTGTAAGTAACATTTGTTATTAGAAAATAATCTAAATTTGAACACCTAAATTAACTCAATATAATAGAAGTTATTGTACATCATCTTTTTTTAAATTTTTTTTAATTTTTGGAGGGCTGAGAGTTATTGAAAAAGAATCACGTTCTGCGTGGCCTTTGTACATCGAAAACCGACAAGAACATCGAAATAGTGAGTTTTCTGGTGAAGTCAGACCGGCGACATACATTAAAATTTAATGAGTATAGGGTTAGGTTTAAATCGTTTCATTCTTCATTATATTTTGACACAAGATTTGGTCATGGGAAAGGTGTGTGCTAAGATGGTAACTAAAACATAACATTCGAACAAAAGATAATCGCAAGAATGTGTGCCTTGATCATCTTGGTAGAATTGAAAATAATCCACATTTTTCGTCACCCAAACATATTGTTTTTAGTGTGATTCTGAGAAAAAACAACAAAGTGAAGAGTGTCCACATTTCCTAACCTCCACGACCAAGAAAAGCTCGCATGAGAATATAAAAAAAATCATGACCATGTTTATTTGGTTTGTTTAAAATAGGGGGGTCTTTCATAGAGAATTTGTGCCCATCGGATAATTTGTTAACCAAGTAATTTAAAAAGAAGCCATTCTACGGCTAAGGAAAGGGTACTTCGTTACAAATGGGACATTTCACACCGCTAGATGATTCATCATGACAATACCCCCTGGCAAACGGAAATTTCTTACAATCAGGCTTTTTACGAATAAAGGTATTCCAGTGATTCCCCAGCGTCCCTATTCACCTAATTTCAGTCCCTTTGACTTCCTTCTGTTTCCTAAGATATACAACACTTAAACGGGCGTTATCTGATACTATTGAAAACATCCAACAGAGCGTACCCAAGGAACTAAAGGCAAAATCAGTTGAAGCCTCCCAGGATTGCTATGGGACCTTTGAAGGTACTAATAATAATTTGTAAAAAAATTAAGTTTGTTCTAATAAAAAATCAGTCTCGTTACTTTTCTCTTATCTCGTATAATATTGTTTCTTGTACCATAATATATTCATTCAAATTACATACACAAAATGCAGGGCAATTGTTAATATCATTGTGTGAATTTGAGTGGACTGTAATAATTGTAAAAGATACATTCCATTAGTTCACTAGTACTTTCCTATAAATATTTGTGTTGGAGATTAGTAGTAGTTACATCTGAGATAATAAGGGGGTAAAAATGTTAGCATACAAATCCCTTTAATACTCATATAATTCGTATGTAAATTTCAAAATAATACAGTTTTTATAATATAATAATAATGTGTGATTTGTTATAATGCAGGCTAAACAGAGCTATGACTTTTGAAATTTTGGTTGCAGAATTTTCAACTGTTCAGTTGAGTCTTGACTAATCCTTTCATGGAATTCTTTTAATGTATCATACTTTTTGGTTTGTATGAAGAGTGATTAATGTTTAAATAACAATAACGTGTTTTTTATTGCTATAAGAATCATTAGACATGATCTGTAATTAAAGCCAAATGCGGTAATAATGAGGGGATGAGGGCCTTCCATAACGGACATAACTGTTATTTTACAGCAATTGTTTCCATTATTCTGAAGTTAGTAAAATTGGTAAGTACTTTATAGGATATACTGTATAACAAGTACAACAACTTAAATTTGTATTACAAGATCACACACAATTACATTAAATACAAACACAATAGTATATTTTCTATTATTTTATTAAAGAAACTCACAATTATCTAATATTTTTTATATTTTAGGCGAGGCCTTTCGACATCGAAGAATTGTGAGTTTTCTTTAATAAAATAATAGAACATTAATATTTCCAATAAGAAGAGCTTCTCCTCCTTCACAATAGTATATATTACTAATATATGATCATAATTTGTTAATGAAGAATAAATACAGTATGGTTTATGTATAATAAATAATTAATATTTACAAAACAAGTATATGAAAATTTGCCAGTACATAAATTAATTTATAAATACATGTTTGCATTATAAGTTGTTTCATGTGGGTTAGATTTTTCTTACCACAACTTTATTAATATCAGGCAAATGCTCAAAATTTATAAATTGTATTATTAAATAGAAAAGCAACTACAGTTTACTTTAGTTCATATTAAATTTACCAACTTTCTTCTACATCTAGTTTGGTTATACTATGCTGGTATCTTCTAGATTATATATTAAGAAACAAACAACGAAGGCATTTATAAATAAAAACTATATGTATTTGTATACATATTTTTGCAGTTAAAACTCTACAAAGCATTGTGTTGTCTAATAGATAGATTGTGTTTTTTGTAACTCGGAAGATAGATATTTTGACTAGTTGTGGGTACCAGATTTTTCCAGTAATATAAATTTTCATACGTCGTTTGGTATTAATATAGAACAAATAAAACCTAAAAATGTACAGTAAATAGGTAGCAAATATAAATACAGATTTAAAATATCTCATTTACATATAAAATAGAAAACGAGGTAAAATTAAGGTAAGTATAACATAAACCTTAATTCAGTATACATATTTTTATTTATATTACGTTTTCACAAAACTATTTGTTTCGAAAAGTAATGTTTCATATAGTTTTGAATAAAACGGTACACAAAGTATGCACTACTGGAACTATATTTATCTTAAAATATAAAAAAATATTTCTTTACAAAGTTGTTCAAAATATTTAGTAAACGTTTGGAAATTCAATTTAAAATATTTATTTATTTTTTTTCAATTACTAAACTCCAACTCCAATTAATTCTTCTTTCTCTAACTTTGAAATATTTTTTAAAGTAAAAATTAAAAGATGCAGAAGTTCATTATGATATCTATATTCATAGTTCTTCATAAAAGTGTACAAAAATTAACATTGAAGCTTATTTAACCAAGTGGTTTCCTCAATTAATAAAACAATCATGGTCTTTATATATGGTCTCTTTCATTAAAATCATTTACATGTTACTTAGTTTAAAAAACCGAGATATTACATTTATAAACAACATGTTATATGATTGTATATTGTAACTACCGTTGAAAATCGAATAAAATAAATACATTTTCCTAATAACTTAAAAGGATACTTATCTTCTCGGCTTTAGTTTCACCTAATACGGACTAAATACAAAAAATAGGTAGATACAGCTTGCTAACAAAGCATCATAGCCTTACAAATCAGATTAAATATAGCCAAAAGTATTCTACTTATACAATTTACTAGATTTAAACATTAATATTTGAAACCCTACAGGTAATATACTTTTTTAATAATTATTCTTAATTCATTCGTTTCTCGGTACAATCTGTGTGTATACTCTGACATTTGTCAGCATCGGATGTAACAAATAAATACAGTACTGTGTCGAAAACCGATACTGTTTCTATAAAACCCCACTTCTACGGTATACAAAGGATGAGGGACTGTTGTAGATGTTACTGTGAAAATTGGGAGTAGGCAATAATCATTAAAGTTAAAATTCTATATGTTACTAGTACATTTAAAAAAACCTATTAGTACCTCAAAAATCTTATTAAAATTAATTAAAAGTACTTATTTACTAGATTTAAATCATTGATCAACGAAATCCTACAGATAGATTACAACATGAGAGTTATATGGCACAATAGTATAAAGGGCTTGCTGCTGTTTATCAATGGATGGGATTCTTAAGTGTTGTTTCAGACCAGGAAAGTCCGAAAATAATGGTAATAACAGAACAACAAAACAGGGTCAATATTTCCTTATTACCGTACCTACTTTGCCTTGCTGTAGTCGGAATATGGATTATGGAATGATCATGAGACACTACAAAGTATATATTACACACAAACATTGTATTTTATGTATACAATTAAGTTTATTTTTCACATATATAATGCATGTGCAAAGTTTAGAAACGGAACAATTAACGTTTTTTAATACAAGTAAAATACCGCTCTTCGATTTCAATGTATACGTGTCTTAACATCTATAAATTTACAGTTGCTGTTTTAAGTAAACACCTTTGTTTTCTCCTTCAGTACACATACATGTACTTAAGGTTATAATGGAATAACTATTGCATAAAACTACAACGAAACAAATACCATTACTTGTAGTGTAAATAACTTCTCGATGGGTCTCAGTAGATCGATGATTATACTGGTGTTCGTGACCTAACAAGTACGGCAATAGAACCTTTAACCCAATATAAAAGGGTTATAAAGGCCCTATTACCATACCTGTAAGGACTACGCATGTCATTACTCGTTGCCGTTGTCCTAGAGTAGAGAACATTAGCAGGTACCCTAACAATTTTCATAGAAAAATACATTTTATGCGTAAACAATTTTCCAAAAAACTGTTTTACTTTAGGTCGAATTAAAAATAATATATCCATAATCATAAACACTTATTGGAATGTTGGATTTATAATTTTCTAAAAGACTTTAAATAATTAGAATTGTGTATGAAAAAGTGTATATCATAAGAAATGATTGGTGTCATTTTAAAAGAACCCAAAATGAAAATAAATCTCTATATAGTGTAATGTGGTCGTATTTACCACCGTAAAGAAAACGTTTTTAATGCATAAGTTCCTTTTACAGTAAACATTAAATATACCAAAAAGATATTTTAATAAAAATGTAATTCACGGTAAGCAAAACTGGACCTAAACTTGTCATTAAATATAAAATATTATTTCACATAAAAATGTGTATCTTATAATAGTGTTTAAAATGCGATGTAAGTTTTACTTTCATGGTAATTACGATTACTATTGTCCGAACAATTTACTTCCATTTATATGTCGAATTACAAAGTATAAGTTAAAATATATTTGTTATGTTTTTTGTGAAATGGACACAAGTTAACAATACAGCATAGTTAGCCAAGTTGGCCCCTTATTGTTTGCTTATTCAAACACAATAATTATATGGTATCTTTCATTAAAATAAACTACATCTGACAGAAATTGCAAATCTGTTAGAAAACTATTGCTTTTATAAATAAAATATCTTTTTAAATAAATAACACTAATTCTAATATTACTAACTTTTCTAATTTTATTGGTTTCTTAATTATTACACTATTTTAATAACGTAATAGGTACACCTTGCAGTAATTTTCTTTACAAAGTGTTAAATATTTGAATACCACTAGAATCAGAAAGATTCCTTTCATAACACTTACAATATAATTTTTATTAACCGATACATTGCAGATGTTGAAACGTAGGTACTGTTACGGTTTTTTTTGTTTCACTGGACGATGACAAATGTCCGGAAAATCCTGTTTCCTTCACAATCCTTCCATTGTCAAAAATATACTTCAAACAAAGAACATCAATACCATAGTATAGTCTAACAGTGTTATTGGTTCCCTATTACAGTACCGCGAAGCTTTGCCTTGCTGTAGTCGCTACTGTTGTATTAGAATATGGAATAATCAACACTCACTGTAAGTAAACTTTGCTCACAAATATTGTATTTTAGTTGATGACCTAATATGTATGTACATAAACGTAGTACATACACATTGCATTTACATTTAACAAGTTTTTTGGTTCATAAATATAATTGTGCTAAAGAAATGACAATGACGATTCCTCTATTGTTATAATACCCATCGGGTATGTACCGGGATTATACTGGTGCTCGGGACAAAACCAGTAAGGTAATAAATAGGAGACTCCCACCGCAATATACTGGGTTATAAGTCCCTTATTACCGTACTGCGGGAATATGGCTTTGAGTCGTCGTTACTGTTGCTCTAGAATTGGAACATTTAGCACGTACTCCTTACAACACTTCACACATAGAAAATGGTCTTAAGAATTATCTACCTTATAGTAAGATCAAATAAAGTAGAATATAGCCATAAGTATACTATAGAATTATAGTATTATAGTATAGTATAGTATATATAGTATAGAGTATATATAGTATAGTAGTATAATATATAGTATATATATATATTATATAATTATAGTATATAATTTTATGTTGAATATTGCATTTAATTGTTTCTCCAAACTGTAAATACTCGTAGTAGTATATTTAAAATCATATATAATATATTTCGAGGGTCTCAAGAAATATGGGCGTATGAGAAATTTTTTTGTATAAGCCAGAATTTTTTTATATTTCGATTCCTGATATAATGACGCATCGTATATCAAGTGTGGCGCCATATAAAAGAGGAATATTCGCATATACCTTTTGATTTCATATAATAGCTTCATGAAAGAATGACGTATGAACCATTCGGAGTTTGTATATAAAAAATAATTGATATGTTAATTATACATTAACTCCTTTCCAAGGGTACCACCTCATTTGTTTAGAAAACGTACAAAAAAGAGTATTTCGAGAGTATTTTAAATGAAGAGAGAATGTATTTCTAGAGAATGTATAATTTTATGTTCAATATTGGATTTAACTGTTTCTACAAACTGTAAATACTGGTAATAGTATATTTAAAATCATGTATAATATATTTCGAGGGTCTCATGAAATATGGGTCTCATTAACTCCTTTCCAAAAGTAACACTTCATTTGTGTAGAAAAAGTACAAAAAAGAGTATTTTAAATGAAGAGAGAATGTATTTCTTGTACATAAAATATTTTAATACCTAAAAATGTCAAACCTGTGTTCATAACAATATACAAAGAACACTTGGTTAAAACTAACATAGGACTTCATATTCCGATGATTGGTACTGGTGTTACGAGTTTGAAAACATTTCTTCCTTCTGAGAAAAAGCTCCGGGAGACCTCTCAATGTCTTATAAAATCCAGTATTTTGCAAAAGTAATAGCGTGTTACAGCTTCACTGTGTACAAGGTTGGAGATAAGGAAGGATTTTCCTTTTTTTGAGATGAAACAACAGATAATAGAGAATCAATAAATTAGCTTCATTTTACGAAAGTTCGTTAAAAAATATGACCTGCTATCATTATTTTCAGACTGCTGTTCCGGCCAAAATCGATATTCATGAGTTGAGCATTCATCTTTGCCTAGAAGTTAGTAATCTAGTTTTTAGAGCCAGTACACACTCACATGGAGTGTGATGCAATGCATGCCACAACTGAAGCAGCTAGCCAGTTAGCAACTATTTATTGGCCGTCAGGAAGGCCTCAAATTTACATTAACAAAGAATACAAACATAAGGTGTGACACGAAATTAACATTTCAAAATATTACTTGAACAAGAAAAACATATTGGACCGGTAAACACAATATAAAAATAGATAGTATGTGTAAAATATCTATAATATTTGGACACTCAATGATTTGGTTTTAAAACAGGATCTGTTGTTTCTGACGTCGATCTTTGTTTTGTTGGCCAGACAATTACATGAATAGGGGCAAGGGACTTGATTCGTAAAGGCCACTAGTGCGCTATATGTCTGGATTATGTTCGTGTCAATATCGTCCTTTTAATCTTGAATCGAGGAAAAAAGCTCAGATATATCTTTTGACAAAGGTAGGTAAAAAGTAAATTCTCAATATGTAAAGTTAAATACAATAGAAAAGAAGACATGACAAAGCCTACACTGCATATCGGTTACGATAAATTAAAATCAATATAGGCAATATTTCAGTATACGATAAGTGTTAACCTAACCTATAATACACTTTTAATAAAAATGTTCTCAGGTATTCAAATTTATATGATAGTTGCTGGCTACACTAGGAATTTGCAGATAAATGACTTATATACCTTGTTAGTTTATTCCGTATCTGCCAAGATATTAAAGTATAAATTGTACTCACTGTGCGTGTATTCAACGTATCCCTGTGTCCATATAGCTAAAATACTCCAAAGAATCGAATCTTAAACGTAATGGATACCCTCAATTAGTAATAAACAAATGTAAATGACCTAGAAGATTGATTTCTGAGACAGTAAATCAGAGTAGATATAAATTTGCATTAATGCCAATTACGTATGTGCCAGGACTATACGAGATAATTAGAAGTGTGCGTTACAAGTAGAGCAGCGTTTAAAACAAACAGTAAAAACAAAACCAAAAAAAAGCACAAAGATTTCCACAAAACTATGTTTACAGAATAATTATTTGTTCCAGTAGAAAATAGACTGGCGAGACATGAGACCATTAAAACGTAGAATAAACACAAAGAAACGCGAGAAGGGGCTAAAAGACCATCGTATGAAAAGGGATGAAACTTGTGCAATACATCTGGAAATCTCATTTTATTAGAAGGAACTTTTGTCATAATTAGTGATTTGTTTTCATTTTATTGGATTTGACCCTGCACATGATTGTTGTGAGTCTTAATCTTGTAACATGATCAGCCACAATACCCTATGGCTTATTTATAAAATATTATAAATCGTATTCAAGGAAAAATATAAAACACACATTTAATAACAACAAAACACAAAATCAACATACGGATAGATTGCATAGGAAGAAATAAAAGACGTATAAGATAAAAGATTAGATGTAATGCAATCATTCGTAGAAAATCCCCATTTACCTTTGAGAACAACTGCTTTTCAGTATAACATTGCCCATAACTCTTTAAAACACAAACCTCCTCTAGAATAATCACAAATCTTTTAAAGTTCAATTAGTACAAGAACTCTGTTAAGATGACTTTGATCTAGGGTTTAAGTTTTGTGACGTTATGATAAACTAGACACGGGACCGAATCTACTAAACAGAGTATTGTGTAGTGTTGAGGCCACATTAATGACCAATGGTACCGTAAATAGACATAACTTTCGGTATTAGTCTGACGTAAATCCACATTGGTATATTTGGATATTGCTCATGCACAACATTCGATAAAAGTTCATGTTTGGGCAGGAATAATTTACAACATGTCAGTTGGACCTTTCATTATTGACGAAAATTTAAACACTGAAAATATTTAGAAATGCTTGCAAATCAGATTGTGCCTGCACTTCAACACATGTTTGGGCGGAGACCGACAACATTTGGTTACAACAAGATGGTGCATCTCCACGTTATGGCCGGAATGTGTGACGATATTTGCTCAATACTTTCCCAAGAAGGTGTATAGATCGAAGAGGAGCTGTGGAATGGCCAGCAAGATCTCCTGACCTCAATCCTCTAGACAGTTAGGCTATTTCTTCTAGGGCCACATGAAATATTTAGTCTACCAAACAAAGCCAATTAACATCCACAACTGACTGATATATCTCAATCCATTTGGAATATATCCAGGTGTATCAGGACTTAATTTACACCCTGTGTATATATATTTAATATTGGTCACAGAACAAAGAGAGCTTAATTAGAGTGAAAATAGTTTTCCCCTCTTTTATAATATACTTCCGAAATATTTATTTGAAATATATTAAATATTGAATAACGTGGATTATAGTTCTTATTATTTAAATATATATTTATAGAAGAACCCACAATTTGAATGTTGTCATATGTGCGTATGGTCCTCCTCATAAACAGGATTTTTTAATAAAAAACATACTACAATTTCATGTGTTCGGGAAAATGAAATCAAGTAAACAGCGCTACACACTACACAGCATATATTGCACACTAATATTGTATTTAATTTGATCATCTAATATGTAAGAAAAGTAACATAGAAATACATTTTAAACTGTATGTACGTTTGACTGCTCTAACTGACCCATGGGTAAACCCCTTTCACGAACCGTATTGGCAGCAGTGATTGTAAGTAAATTTGAACACCTAAAATAACTCAATAACTCTCTCTCTCTCTCTCTCTCTCTCTCTCTCTCTCTCTCTCTCTCTCTCTCTCTCCTCTCTCTCTCTCTCTCTCTCTCTCTCTCTCTCTCTCTCTCTCTCTTCTCTCTCTCTCTCTCTCTCTCTCTCTCTCTCTCTCTCTCTCTCTCTTCTCTCTCTCTCTCTCTCTCTCTCTCTCTCTCTCTCTCTCTCTCTCTCACTCTCCTCTCTCTCTCTCTCTCTTCTCCTCTTCTCTCTCTCTCTCTCTCTCTCTCTCTCTCTCTCTCTCTCTCTCTCTCTCTCTCTCTCTCTCTCTCTGTCTTTCTCTTCTGGAACATTCTCGTAATAATATCATAATTTCTTAAGAAAATATTTAATTATTTCTTAGGAAATGTGATTTGACAGAAACCGATAGCATCAGCTTAACTACATCTCCTGGAGAGCGCCCACCTGGACGTATAAAAAAAATCAAGCAAAGAGGTAATGCCTAGGGGCTAAACCTGTCCATACAGATATTTATTTTCAAATTATGCACAAGCATAAAATCATAATAAAGGCTCACTATTCTTCCCACTATATCACAGTTAAATTGGTGAATTGTAAGATGCGCTGAATAGTATAAGTAAAACTCTTACTTAAAGTTAAAATAATAATAATAATAAGTACAAATCTTTAAGAGAACGAGCGGATGAGATCTTCCAAGAATATACGATCATGAGTCATGAACATTTATTCTTAACACTATCAAAAGATATGTCATTAATGCTGCCACGACCTAGACCAGGGTTCCCCCTTCCGCTAGGAAGAGCTTAAATTTACATTAACATAGAATACAAACATGAGTTGTGATGCTATAATAACAATTTCTAAATATTAGGTGAACAAGAGAAAACATATTGCAATAATAAACGCAATATAAAACAGTTACTAAGTAAAACATAAATATAAGGTAAAAATAAATATAGTATAAAATACTAGTATTTTTACACGTGATCTTGGTTTAAAACAAATGTTCTTCTTTCTGACGTGGGTCTTTGTTGTTGCAGGCCAGACAATTACAGCAATATGTGAGGAGACCTGATTCTAACGGTCATCCAGTACACTATTGCCGGAAATGTCTGGACTAAGTTTGTGTCAATATCTTTCTTGAACTCTTCAATCGAGTAAAAGAGTATATCCTATAACTACAACATAACATTTGTCAAAAGTGAATAAAATGTTCTTTCTCAATACGTAATGTTAAATACAATTTAAATAAAAACATTACACAACTTACATTACATATCGAATATGATAAATTAAAGGCAATCTAAGAGTGTATACTAAAATATCTCTATTGTATAGCTGTTTCATTGTTATATTAAAATCTCAGACACACCTATTTGTTTTTGTTACAAACAGTAATACATACATTTTTAATGTGTTTTAAACATATGTAAAAATTCCTAATACATTCATTAGTAATTTAATTTCTAGCCACTCTAGTTCCCCATAGTGTATTTAGTGATGTTGCCATCTAATTCATCGCTAATAAAAATGTTCTCTTGTATTCATATTTATTTATAAATTGAAAGTAGCTAAACTAGGCTGTTACGGATAAACAACTTATATACGTGATGTTTTGTATCCGTATCTGGCAAGTATTAAAGTATAAAATGTACTCTCTGTACATTTATTTCAGTATATGTGCAGTATTCAACTGTGTCCATATAGCTAAAATACGCTTAAGAAAGTTGAATCGGATCTTAGACACAATTGATACCCTCAATTAGTAATAAAACAATGTAAAAGAACTAGAAGAATGACTTCTCAGAGAGTAAATAAGAATAGATATAAATTTGTGTTTATATCAATCCTGTATATGCCGGGATATTAGGAGAAAATTAGAAGAAAATGTAGAAAGTACAACATTAGAGCATCGTTTAAAACAAACTATTCTCTTAGACTCTCGTAAAAACAAAACCGAACGTGGCAACGGATTCCAAAAACGAAGTTTACAGAATAAAATTTAGTTCCAATAATAAATAGATTGACAAGCAAAATCACCATTAATCAAAAATCACAATGAAAACACGAAAAGGGGCTAACAGAAAAGTCAAAAATTGCATATTATTGTTGGTCCGAAGACCATCGTATGGGTGAAACCAACACAGTACTTCGGAAAAAATCTTTTCTTTACGAGAAAATGTTGTTAAAATTAGTGTGGTGTTTATATTAAGTGCATGTTTTAAAGTTTGTGTGCATAGATTTTACACAGCACAAGTTTGTTGTGGTTCATGAATTATGCAATTCGCAAAGCTCCGGTATGATTTGTTTTACTTTAACTTAGATTGTAGTTATGTGGTACGTTAATTATTCATCTGAGGAAGAGATCAGATTGCATATCTCGAAAGGTAGTGTTACTGATTTGTTGTATCTCTGAACAAATATTCGAAAAAATCATGTTTCCTTCAAAATCCATCAATCGTTAAAAAAATTTCAAACAAATAAAAAGGGTTAAACAATTGACTTACTTGTTGGGTTACTCTGTCAAAGGGTATATAATATAATAAGAATGAACACCTTGTACGAGCATCCAATGTATCCCTGTGCCCCATCTAGTCTGTTATAGGTTAATCAATTTATATACTTTTTAGTTTAACCCGTATAAGTCCAGATAATAAAGTGAGAAATAAAAAAAAATCTATTTATTTATTGAATATTTAGATTTGTGCAGGAATTTTTTTAACAAGACCTATTATAAGTTATAATATCCTTACGTAATCGCAAAATTAAAGCGGTTCTATAATGAAGAATCTTGGAGTATTGGAAAAACCTTTTTCTATCACTGGTATTTACCAGTATTTATTTAAATATAAAATTACCAATATTCATTTCTTTATTGCAAGGCCTTTCGGAATCTATGATTCCATCATCAGACACTTCACAAAAGTGAAGTCATGTTGTATATAATGTTTCCTTACTTTTCGTTGAAGGTATCAAGTAATTTTAACAGTTGTGCAAATTTACGCTTTATTGATACAAGTTTTATCTTAAAACTTACAGCTTATTTCAATATTTTCAACATAATCTACTAAATATTAAGTAAATAGTCCTAATTATTATACAATGTAAACTTAATATATTTATTTTATACCAGAGGGCTTGTTTTGTACAATAAATAATAAAGTTCAGTATTAGCTAAATCCCTTGATATAACATTATAAAAATAGAAAATTTACACGATTTCTAATTGATTTAAAAAGGAATTAAAAATATGATTCATTGAAAAATATAAAACACAAATATAATAACAACAAATCATAAAATCAAAATATGGATAGATAAGAAATAATTTACTCACAATTTTAGATAGCTTGTTTGTTATTTTGATTTGTCGAGGTTTTCTTGTGTTAGTCTAAATCAGACACATTTGGGAATAGAAGCCAATCGTCTAACGAAAAAAATATTGAAGTCCTTACTAATCAGGACTGATATTTACAGTTGCCGTTTCTGTTAATCTAATAAAAGTCCAAGAGGTATACTACAATATACTACAATATAGTGAATATAGTATATAGTGAATACTACAATAGGAATCAAATACAATACAATATTTATAAGAATATTAAAATCACTGTACTCTTTTACATAAATAATTTACCCCTTTTGTATAAAATACATCTAAAGTATTAATGTGTAAATCTATTCAATATGACTGATTATGATTAATCCTGACATATGTAATACCTATCAAAACCAGAACAATACTTTGCCTCTATACTGATTATCATACTCGGCATTTACAAATTGTTTATATACGTATGATATTACACTGTAGTTCATTGCTTGCTGCGTCTGAGTAGACGACATCGGTTTAAAATGTTGTCCAGAAAGTAGCAGCAATAGAACTATAACCTGTCCTAACAGGGTTAAAGTCCACTATTGCTGAACCCGTCTAGACTACGAGTATTTTTGTCACTGCCGTCTTGTTTATCTGGAAGAAATTATAAAGCTACATCTTAAGTATAAAATATGAAATACTTAGATTAACTGAACATCGTGTTATTTAGCAAAATTTATACACATCGTACACAAGTTGTACGAGATATCATGATAGCTTGAATATTATTTAAAAAATCTCAATAAACTTCCAAACGATAATAGTTACTCGATTTCAGTGATATTAGTATATTTATAATACTACTATAAAACATATACTCTATTAATAAAATATCTCTTTCATACGGTTACTAATTAAAAGCCGGTTTCTTAGTAAGATTTTTTTTATTAATTAAGCTAGTCATAAGTGTTTTTATTATAAACTGTCTTGTAATCCAAACTCTCGTGTAAAAGCATTTGATGTAACGCGTACATACTGAATCAAAACATAGACTATAGTGTTGTTACTCGTACAATAACACACCCACTCACCTAGTACGAGTATATACGAAATGTAAAGTAATTCTAAATGTCATTGTGTAAATTAGGAGTAAAAATATAAAATTCTGTTAGATAATTTGTCATTTTTAAGAAATTATTTTGTAAAAACGTATACGTGTAGAAGTAGTACGTTTCTCAAATCAAAGTACATTATCCCTGTTTGATTTTAATATAAACGTGTCTAAATAGTTATCATTTTGAAAGTGTTTATTTACGTAAACACCATAATCTACTCGAAGAGAATTAATATGAATTCGTTAGAAACAATAATACTTTGAACAAATAGAATTTAAAAACATATATAAATTTTTTATTCAATCTTTACTGATTCAAGTAGCAGGCAGCCACTCTAGTGGCCCATCGTATATAGGGACAAAAAAACATAACCTCTAATATATATATATATATATATATATATATTGGATAAAATAAATAAGTTTATAGTCCTTTGACGTTTACATGGAACTATTCTGATGTAATGATCACTTTTTTAAATTTAAACATTTTTTCTAATCAGGCTACAAAAAACAAAACTACATGTTAAAACAACAAACACAATCAACTATATAAATTTACCAAGTTGCCGTCCAAAGGATAATAAAAAAGTCTATTCCGAAAAGTTTATCTATACGAGCCAAGAAGCTATGCAGCAATGATATAGACTTCTTAAATTACATTGAAAAATTAAGCAACACGTTTAAACATTTAAATAACCCAGACAAAGTTTTTAAAAATCAAATAAAGAAACCAAAATATCCACCAAGTAGCTTCAACTATAAAACGCAACCAAAGTTTATTACACAATTTTCTTCCTGGACTACACACATTAACAGTATTATGAAAATTACCCATAATGTCTTACTTTCCTCTCCAGATACCCAAACTGTTTTGGCTAAAGCACCTAGAGTAATTTTTCGAAAACTTCCAAATTTGAAATACAAACTTGTCCAACCTAAACTACCTAAATTACTCCAACCCGTTACTAATGGATGTGAACCGTGCAACAAACCACGTTGCGGTTCTTGCAAAACTATGAAAAACTCTAGGGAATTCAAAAGTAGCGTAACTGGTTTGACATATCCCATCATTGGCAAAGTAAGCTGTGACTCTAAGAATGTAATTTATCAAATTAATTGTAAATTTTGTAACAATCAGTACATTGGACAAACATCTAACCACCTTAGAGTCAGAATAACAGGGCACAGATTTGATATTTTTCATAAAGACCAGGAGAAGCCATTAGCCAAACATGCTGCTGAGCACAAAAAAGACAAACTTGAAGAGTGTTATGAGCTTAAAGGAAAGTCTTCCCATTAAGGGAATAAAGTCTTCCCTTGTCCTGAAGAAAATTTAAATAGATTAAAATTAAAAAATCTCGAACAAGCCATCAGTTACTTCTTAAATCTAAATACCCAAATGGTTTAAATTAAGATAAAACTAACTTTTCCAAATTTCCTTCTGTGGCATTAATGATATAACAGATGGGTCTTTGAATGTTTTAGTTGCGTATTTACATTTTAGGTTATTTTCTTCCTATTTGTTGTGTTTCTTGTTGTTATTTTTATATTTATATTTTTGCTTCCTGAAGATGTGGGTATCAAATCCCACGAAATATAAAAGCTTTATTTCTTAATTTTTTATTAAAATAAGTGAAAAACTATATATATATATATATATATATATATATATATATATAGTTTTTCACTTATTTTATAATATATATATATATATATATATATATATATATATATATAATACAAGTGTTCCCGTATCTTTAAATGTATTTAATATTTTATATCTACACTAGGATGTTACGGGTTAAAAATATACATACTTGTTAGTTTAACGCGTATCTGTTAAGATAATAAAATTCAACACATCTAAAGTATACCTGTGTCGATATGGCTACACAAGGCTGTTACGAGATAAACAATTGATGGACTATACTTGCTAGTTTAACTCGTATCAGCTCAGATAATAAAGTGAGAAATGAACAATATGTTCGAGCATTCGCCCTATCCCAGGGTCCAAATGGTTAGGGGTTAAAAACCATGTATTTTTTAAATTCCTGAATTTTAACAATAAAGGAATTTCCTTAACAAGACGTTAACTTAATTTGCTAATGAATTTATTGGCTCAGTTCAATTTTGATCACAGTGAGTTATTACTTTTTTTTATTTTTTTAGATATTTTAAACGTATTTATACGAATTTCTAACTTGAAACTTATAGCTTATAAAAATAACACATTTTACTTAAATTAAATATTCTTGATTACTACAATGTGTATAGATTTTGTTATGCTAAAATTCTTGTTAGAAATCATAAGTAAATGAGTCCAATATTATCGATAACATATGTTAAAATCCTTTTAAATAGATTACGTAACTACTTAAGTATCGAATAGTATTTTTAAAGAATTTAAATTATTTTATTAAAGGAAAAATATAAAACTAAAAAAATAATGATAATAATGAAATCTGCAAAATCAACTTATGGCTGGATTACAAAATAACAATATTACAACAACAATATTAAAAAATTACAAATAGCAACTGATAACTCTCAACTGTGAAATGTTTGGCACTCCTGGCTTGTGTAAGCGTATCTTTAAAGTGGTAGTGTTCGCTTAAGCGTTAACCGATTTTGTTAGAAAAAGTACCGTTGGAATTGTTATAAAAATAGTTGGTATAATGTAATTTTTTTTTAACTATGTAACACAGCTGATACCTATGCAAAGACAAAATGTTTGTTGCTCCCGGCTTGAGCAAGCGTAGAGTTCGCGTGTTCGTGTTTCGAACAAGTTGGAAACACGAAGCAAGTTCGTGTTCGCTTGTGCACTGACGGATTTCGTTGAAACAAGTACCGATGGAATTTTCATGAAATTGCTCAAATAGCTGGTTTCTAGTACATTTGTTACGACTATATGGGTTTTTTGGTTATTTGACTTTAAATATTTTCAACAGACGCCAATTTTTATATTAAAGAAAATATTACAATCATTTTTTTATATTTTTTTTCTTATCTATTTAAACGTACGTATATGTGTGTATATGAATATATACATGTATGTGTACCAAATACCAAGTGTTTTAACACTTAAGATAGATATATATATAAAAATACATTTAGTTAATTTTATAGTCATATAATAACAATAATAATACAACAAAATATACGAAACCTGAGAAGAAATTTTGATGTATTTGCCCATACACAATTTTATAGTCATATAATAACATTAATAATACAACAAGATATACGAAACCTGAGAAGAAATTTTGATGTATTTGCCCTTAAATTACAAAATCTTGACAAACTACCTCAAATAATTATGCTGACAAAAACTTGAATGGATGACAATGAAATTAATTCTTTTTAATAACCATTTACTCATCCTTTTCTAAACTTAACCCACATCAAAGTTCCTTCATTTTGTTACATAACAGTATCCTTGTGTAAGATTAGATAAGACTATTTTAATAACAGCTGATAGTGTCCATTTAAAAATACTCTAAATCAAATAGTATCTTGTTCAATATCTTGGAAATTTATAGATTACACTAGTTTAGTCCAATTCAGGTTAATGAAGAGCTATATATATATATATATTTACAATCAATCAGACATAGAAACTAAAATATATGTGGCGATATGAACATAAATGTACTAAACTCTACAAACTGTGAAGATAGTTATTTAACGATTATGGTTAGCCATGGTCTTAGCTGTAACGATGCAACGAGGGTTAAATATAATTTACAGTCAATGATTGATTATGTTTACAATTTGAGTTTAAGACTTGTATTACTGATTCCCAGATCACAGACTATTTCATGACTGGCCTTGGTATAAATCAAATACAAATTTGACGCAACCTATAAACATTTCTAAAAATCATTCACTCGATTTTCAACTTCTAAAAAAGGCTATTTTAGAAGTGGACTGGAGATTAGTTTACAATTTCTCTTCAGTATCAACGGCTTTTGCTCACTTTTCAAATATATTAAAATCATTTATACAGTTATCATATGGACAAAATAATTATCATAGAAATACGAAAAGGAAATTGAAACCATGGATGACTGACCAATTATTAAGTCAAGGAAAAGAAAAACAATAGTACGAAAGATGTCTCAAAGAACCACCTGACAATTTCCTGTTGGATCTATATAAACAAAGTAAAAATATTGTAAGTTATGAAATAACGACCGCCAGAAACGAATTATAACAAAATATTATTTTGAAAAGAACAAAAGGATCTTAGGCGCCAATAACAGTTTAATGAATAAAAACTGTGTTGTCGATTCGGAACCAAAGATAGTAGCAAACGTATTTAATAAATTTTTTCTTCTACAGCAAGTTGCCTCAGGCTGACAACTTATGAGGATAAAAGTTATTTATTAAGTAGTAACGCCACCCAAAAAGATTTGTAAAGAATATATATATATATATATATATATATATATATATATATATCAAGTTCTATTTTCTTATAACGTACTCCAAAATTTGAATTCAATACTATTATTAATGGACTGTGTCCTCGCAAATCACCAGGATATGACTCTCGTCAAAAGTATAGCAGAGAATATCATTAAACGTTTCGTTTATTTAATTAATTTTTGTATATATTCAGGTGAGTTTTCGAATGATCTTAAAATTCCATTGTATATCAATTGATTAAAAATCAGACAGGCAAAATGCAAGTCATTTTCAGCCAATACCTCTCCTTTCCATATTTTCAAAAATCTTTGAAAAAATTATGAAGATTCGGTAGGTAAAATTCTTGAAGCAAGATTTTTCCAGCAAAAATCAGTTTGAATTTCAAATAAAAATTTCATACTGAGAATGCTTTGTTGCATTTTTTTGACAGTGTCGAAGGAATGAAGGAAGGCGATTTTGTGCGGTTTTGTTTGTTGACGTTATGAAAGCTTTTGATACTATGTATCACTCAATCCTTCTGGATAAAACGTTTAAACCCGGATTCAGAGGAGTCGCCCAACGGTGATTTCGAACTTAGCTCACTGGGCAGAAGCAGCGAGTAAGGGTCGAAGACGATCTTATGGAGTCGGGATGATTTATGGCATTCCGCAAGGGTCCGTGATGTCTGGGCCTCTATTTCTTATTTATGATAATAGTTTATGTGACTGTAAGTCCAAAGGTTTATTGACAGCTTTCGCTGACTACACCTACTTATTCTACAGAGCAAATTCAGCCCTGTAATTAAATAGAATAATCCAAAACTATATCAATCGACTTAGAACATGGTTTACAAATTACTATTTAGTAAGAGTCCTAAGACTCAATCATTAGTGTTTAACTTAAGAATGAATAATAAAATATATTTATCTTTAAAATACGATGAAATAATGTGTTTGTTACAAAATAATTGTAGCCCAGGTAGGTATAGAAATAGTGGATTGTACTAATTATTTAGGTTTGTTTGTTGAAAGCACATTACGTTTGGAACACCCATGTAAATTATGTAAATAATAGGATCTTGAAATACACTAGAGTTTTCTATCTAATCAGGTATAATGGCAATGCCGATGTACAAAGAAAGTTATATTTCGCTTTTATTAATCCTAAAATAGAATATGCTTTAATTTTATGGGGTGAAACGTGTAATGCTAGCCTGAAAACGATTATTTTACCATCAAAAATGACTTGTGTAAGTAATAAACAATAGCCGGAAAAATTATCATGTAGTGCCTATTTGTAAAAATCTAAATACACTGCTTTTAAAAATTGTATATATTTATAAAGTTTTGTGAGTTTATTATGATATGAGTAACAAACAGCGTATGTTCGAAATACTACCATGGGTCTGAGAAATAGACTGAACGCTCATATGCAGAGACCTAAGTTTACACTGCATAAGAAATTCTTTACTTATCGCTCACCAAAGTTTTATAACTGTTTGACTAACAATATACGATTCATACATAGGGATATGATATTTTTGTAAACTTTAAAAAATCATCTTCTTTTCTAAGAAAACCTTAAAGTATTTTTGACTGTCTAGTTTAATTATTTGTTAATTTTGTACCATAGTTCTAATTCTTTATGCTGAATCGCGGTAGGAAGTAGGCTCCTGTTAACTAGACGCGGTGCGTGGACATTGTTTGTTTAGTTGGACCGGTAATCAGCTGATCGGTCTACGTTCCGACCCGGCAAGCCTGGAGAGAGAGAGAAGCAGTGAGTCTAGTCTTGGCGATTCAAGGAGAAGGTGTACCGGTCGAGTTAGATGCTGAATTTCTTTCTCTAACCCAATAGTTGGGATTTAGAGTAATTATTTATCGCGGGTAAATTCAATTTCAAGTATTTAAATTTTTAGTGCGTTTTATTTTGCGATCTGCCTTCCGTAATCTTCAAAGTAGTAAGTCCCGTACCAGCGTATAGTTAATATATTTTATTTTATAATACTGTAATTAAAATTTCTAAAGTTTCCCATCTTTCAGAGTCTGAAAATTTAATTCAATTTTTTGAAGTATTGTGAATTAAATTTTGGTCATAAAGTAAATATCAAGTTTTGTGTTATATTAATTTTGAGTATTTTGAGAAGAGAACCTTTTATTTTGTTTTGTTAATTTAAACCATTTTTGGAGAAGTATACATTTTTAGTTTAATTTTAATTTTAATACCTTTTAATCAGACTCTTAATTAGATTTGTTCGATTGAGTGACATTTGAAGAAAATTGAATCAAAAATTTGTAAACTTTGTAAAATTTTGGGTGAACTTAAATTTCGGAATAAAGCAAGTATTTCCGAAAAGTTGTTTAATTTATAAAGTATTTGCTCCATATAAATTTAAAATATATGTGCTATAATAACGTTACAATTTATTAATGTAGAATATGTGGCCTTAGCAGGGTCTACATAGTAGTGTAAAATAAGTTACTATTTCATTTCATTTTCATTTATTTTTCTCATTTACATATAATACAAATATAGTGATAATAATATACACGAGAAGGTACTCACATGGGCAAAAGCCTGTGTGTGAGAACCGAGTCCATCTTCACTCGAGTTTGCAATCACAAATAGTACTAATATACATTGTAAAGCTTTGAACAAAATTAAAATGGTATGATTTAAAGATAACTAAAAATAACTAATTGTAACATATTCTGTTTGGGTGCATATTAACTACATTCAAGCAGTGTAAAAAGTAATAATTTAATCAGTTATGATAATGAAACTGCATGACAAAATGCAACAAATTCTATTATATGAAGTTATATGGCTATAAGATGTAAGACAACATACGGGATGAGCTTAAAGAGTGCGCAAGAAACATGATTTTAAGAGCTATAAAAAAGGAAAAAGAATATAAAAAGTAAATGATAGACAGAAAACTAATCATTTATTGTTGTCGATTTCTGGAACCTACACTATATCGAAATTAATGCTTTCCTTCACAAGGAAAAAAAACACACACACACGCACACATGCTAAGCTAAACAAAACACTCACACACACGCACACGCACACACGCACGCGCACGCACGCACGCCTTAGCGTTCTCGCGCATACATCCGCAACACAATACAGATACAAAAACCCAATGCGTTAATAAGAATGCTCGCACTTGTCCGTCACCACGGTATTCACAAACTACATATAAAATATCATCGCAATAATTATCACTCGGCACGAACAGATCAATCAGAGTAGATAGAAGTTAGTATAGAGTTTGCACCACTCCTCCCCAATGCAATTAACCAGTTCATTAACTTCTTTTTGTACGCTTCGACTTTAATGTTCCAATTTTCTCTCAGTTCCAATGGTAGATTTTGTGTAGAACGTAGAAAGAATTTGTTTTATTTATAGACTTAGCATAACGTGCTGTGGCGATACCAATGTTTATTCTATGTCTTGTGTTGTATGCATGTTCCACTTTCTCTAAAAATGAAAATTTATGTTTGAAACCGTACAAAATCAAAACTTTTAGGAATATTTGTCTAATATCAAGAATCATAAATAAATTAAACAAATTTTCTGATGGGAACCTCCTTGGTTTTTTAAGACCAGCTTTCATAATAGACTTTTGTGTAATTTGTAATGGTTTTATTACTGAATTAGAAGCCCCTCCCCACGCGATGATTCCATACTGAAGGATCGATTGAACATATGCGTAATAAGCAATTTTGATATGGCGGAAATTTAGCACACGTGATAATGTAACGAACATATAAATGCATTTTCGTAGTATGCTATTGATATAGCTAACATGGGCTGCCCAAGCGAGTCTATTATCAAACATTACTCATAGATATTTGTACTAACACGTTCAATACTATGACACTGACAAGGTATCTGGCGGCCACCGTACTGCCCATTGTGCATCTTCAGCTCTAGACCCACTGGGTCGCGGGTTGCTCGCAGGGACACAGCCATGTGCTTCGTCTTGCATATATTTACAGTCAGTCGATTACTGTCAAACCACTTTTTAATGGTGTGAAGTCCTCGCTCAGCATTCCTATAGACTTCCTCCCACATATGACCATCAAATAACGCAACCGTGTAATCTGCGTACAAGTATAACGTACCGTTATTAAGAACGATCTTTCCTATATCATTTGTATAGATTAAGAAAAGCAAAGGTCCAAGTGTACTTCCCTGGATAACCCCAAAATTAATTTGCTTGGATTCGCTGTTTATATAGTTAATTTCAACAATTTGCCGCCTATTACATAAATAAGTTTTAAACCACTTCAGCGTGTTGTCTATTACACCAATTAATTCTAATTTTTTAGCCAAAATGTGTCTATCTAAGGAGTCAAAAACTTTTGCCAAGTCGATGAACACCAATAAAGAGAGCTTGCCTTTAGCTATATTGTTATGCATGTGTCTTGTTAAATTAAAAAGGACGTCTTCCACCGTAACATCTTTCCTAAAACCAAACTGATTTTTAAAAATTATATTGTTTTCAAATAGATAATGGGTTAATTGTTTTCTAACAAACTTCTCTAATAACTTAGATATAACGCTTAAGAGAGATATCGGGCGATAGTTCGAACGCTCTCCCTTCTCACCTCCCTTGAATATAGGCATCACCTTGACGATTTTAAATATGTCTGGAAAATACCATCTATGAGACTAGTATTTATTATGTGCAAGAGTGTTTTTTTAGGTAGTTAAAGTTGTCTTTAATAATATCAGTAGTAATACCATCCATTCCTGGAGCTGAGCCTCCTTTAAGTATTAAGTTTCAGAAACTTAGATATAGCCTTACTTTACATTTAAACCATCTCTTCTTGGTACAGTAATTTATGTGACTGGCTCTCATCCCTAGGACTTTCTTTTTTTAATTTTAAGTATCATGTGTACCATCCCTCACAGGTTAATAGCCTCGTGATGCAGACTTTATTAGTCTTAGCACCACTATTTATCTATATTATGTCATGTATATTGTTTTGTGACTAATAAAGATATTCGTTTCAAAATGAAAACAAGTTCAGGTTCCTTTAGTTTTTATTAAACTTACAACATTAATCCGATCTCTAAATAGCCAATTTGAGATGATATCTCCTAGGTTGTGTTACTAATAATGCAGTGCAATAACTTATACACTTAATAAATATATAATTATTACATACAAAGTGTTTTAGTATACTAATCTCGGGTAACATTAGGAAACAATAAGTTCAAACCTTCTATAAATAAAATAAAATATTCTTTATCCATACACGTCTAGAGAGAAAAAATTTCGCAATCATCATGTTCAATATAAATGTATAATAGTTTCGATTCTAAATATAATTTACATTCTACATTAGGTTTAAATTCCTCTATTACCGTACTTGTAGGGAGTAAAATTTCAGTAGCCATTAGTGTTAAATTACAACTAATTAAACTTATAATTAGGAGCCAATAAATAGCAAATGTAATGCCAGTAAACCAATTAAATAAAATAAGAAACATCAAACTTGTAAATAATGCAGTGATTGTTAGCTGTAACAGAAAACTCGAGAAAAACGTCATTAAAGTGTAATTGAATTCAGAATTTAGTTTAAAAGCTTTGAATTATATTAAGTTTTTATTTTGAATTGTTTTAAGATATGGTCTAAAACGGAATTTTACAATACGTATACATTGTAGGAAAAGAATGTTCCATATTAGTGTACGATTATACATACAGCGACACGATGGGATGTGATGTACCCAAAAGTAATTAATTATTCTTTAGTTGTGAAATAAAATATACAGATTTTGTACCATATTCAAAATTCAATTTTAAAGTATTATTTCATTTGGTTTGGATTAGTGTATTTGTTGCTTCAAAATAACTTTAAGGTGGAAACAATGTTTAACGTTTTAAGATATATGTGCAATTATAAAACGTTTGCAACTATCTGAGTTCTTATTTCAGCGATTCTAACATCAGATTATATTGTTTTCTGACACTTCTAGTCAAGTAATCAATATATTATTTCTTACGAAATCAAAAAAATATTTTATAATTGAATAATTCTTACGATATATATTGAGGGGACCACTTGGCTAAAAGCTTTAAAATTAAAGTTTTTGGTGGATGAGAATGTTACAGGCGGACAAAATTACAAAATAAGTTCCAAAAATATATATAAATATTAAGTTTCATCCACCGCTTGCAAAATTACCTTGATTTTTAAATAGTAAAATTTATGATATACTAATTTACTGAACTCGAATTGGTTAGCGAACCTGTATTTTCTGTTCTACACTGATGCAAACACTAACAACTGCCTTTCTCTAGTATTTATCAACAATAATAGTATGTAATACGTTTGTCCGAAAATTGTATGTTTCCATCCAGCCGAAATTCAACTTACAACGCAAGAACCTCTAGAAAAATGTCTTTATGGAATAATGTGAATGAATCCTTGAATATTTTAGTTTGGTCTTATGTACCGAATCAGGTTTTTGTTAAGCTCATTACATGATAATGTGGTGTGTGTGTGTGTGTGTGTGTGTGTGTGTGTGTGTGTGTGTGTGTGTGTGTGTGTGTGTGTGTTCACAGTTCACAGTTCAAATCATCTTTATTTAAAAAAATACAAAGCACAGTACATTACAAATGTTGCCAAGTGCTGTAAAGCACGTGTGGCAAAAAATATTGTTGGCACAATTCTTAATAGCTTAAAATGTCTCTGGTCTTGTGTGGAGGCTATGCTATACTATATTTCAATAACATTTCAATAACATTTGCAAATCAAACAAAACAAACAGTTATAAATAATTTAACAAAACTGGTACAACAATAACAGATAAATAATAACAACAACAAAGCAATAACAAGGAAATCAACAACAAAATGAGTGAATAACAAGAAAAGTCAACAATAACAGGATAAATACAACAGCAACAAGATAAAATATGCAACAACGACAAGATTAATACAATGCTTAAATAAAATTATTATATAAAATAACAATAATTTTCTTTCGATTACTACCTATCCTAAAAATAATCGACTACAAAAATGTTTTGCTTCAATTTTAAAATTTGGTTTGCCCTCAAACAGCAATGTACTACCATACTCTAAAAGAAACCTATTGAACAACTTAACACCAGAATAACAAAATTGCCTTCTAGAAATTTCCTTTGAAAAATTAGGTAATAATAAGATTACATTATTGGAAGAGCGTGTGTTCACCTTATTTTCTTTAAAACTATAATTTTCAATGTTTTTCAAAATGTGGCAAAGAGTACATAAATCATACAACTGTTTAAAACTTAAAATATCCTCATGTTGAAATAAGTGTGTAACAGGATCAAACTTTCTTAAATTATAGATATTTCTCACTGCAAATCTCTGATTTAGTACTACAGGCTGAAGGATAGTTTCATACGTACTACCAAAATGAATAATTCCATATCTTAAAGTACATTCGAACCACGAGGTGTAAAGTTGTTTTAGATGTTCTGCTCTAATAAAATTTTTCATATGGTAAAATGCATAGTTAATTTTTCTCAACTTAACACTTAATGCATCAATGTAATAATTCCATTTTAAATTTCGGTCAATTATTAATCCTAGATATATAACTTTATCAACTATTTCTATTTTTTCACAGGTACAGGTATAGTTAAATATGTGTTTATGGCAGAAAATATCAAATTCAATTTCTTTACAATCTTTATCTCTATTAAAAAATAATAAACATTTAGATTTTGAAGTATTGACAAGAAGTTTGCTTTTTATTAACCATTGTGATATCATATTTAAATCGTGACTAATTAACATTTTCAACCTTTCTTTATTGTAGGCAGAGCATACTAAAGAAGTATCATCAGCGTAGGCAAAAATAGAAGAATATAGATTTAGTGTTAGCAATTCATTTATATAAATTATAAACATTAGAGGACCAAGAACTTCCCCTTGTGCAACACCATATCTCAGTTCTATTTTCACTGAAAATAAACCAGAGGTTACTGGTAAAAGAGTTTATTTTCACAGTTTGTTTTCTATTTTTACAAAAGGTAGTCAGCCAATCCAATGCCCTCCCGCCAATTCCATAGTACTGTACTTTTTTTAAGAGAATGTCAATATCAACAAGGTTAAGGCTTTTTGAAAATCAAGATAGATGGAAACTGTGTTTTTATTTGCGTTTATAGAGTCAGAGATGTGTTTAATATGGTTTTCTAATGCTAAATCTGCTCCTTTATTCGGTACAAATCCAAACTGTTTATTTGAAATGATTGATCTAGAATTTAAATATGCAAATAATTGGTCCTTTACTATTGTTTCAAAAATTTTAGCTATACTACTAATCAACGAGATAGGCCTGTAAGATAAGACTTCCTTGCAATCACCAGCTTTATAAATAGGAACAACAAGAGCCACTTTAAAAGAGTCTGGAAATATGCCTTCAATTACAGACAAATTAAATATATGAAGTAAAATTGGAGCAAAAATGTCCCAATTTCTTTTGATGGTAATAATATTACTGCCATCACTTCCAGAGCTCTTTTTTATTTTCATCTTATTAATAGTCTCAACTATTATCATAACTAACACAAAAACTATTTAAACCCACATTACAGTCTCTACATTCATCATCAAAAAATGTCAGATCCAAAGGACTGTTCCTTGAGTTCTGTGGTTATATTTACAAAATAATCATTAAAATAGTTAGCAACAAATTTCTCATTTCCAAGAACCTCAGTGTTTACATTGTTACAGATAACTGTGCTGATTTGATTTGTATTCTTATTCATAATAGATTTTATGACTTTCCAATATTTGTTTGTATTACCTTTGTTTTCTTCAATTAACGATGAATAGTAATCTAATTTTGCTTTTCTGATTCTTTTTGTAACAATTTTAGAGAATTCTGAATATTGAGCACATAAAACATTATTTAATCTATCCTTAGCATACACATTATATAGTTTATTTTTCCTGTTTACTAAATCCACAAGACCGTTTGTAATCCAAGGATTTCTCCTTCTATTTGAACTATTTATCTTTTTTAATTTAGTAGAAGCATCAAGACATGAATTAAAAATGTCATAAAACATTGTTACACTACCATTTACATCATTACACATGAACAGTTCATTCCAATTAGCTCTCATTAGTTGTGTTCGCAACATGTTATAGTCAACACTTTTACAAAACTGCGGCTTATGAATAGTATCTGTACATTGCAAACCTGATATTTTTACATCTAAAGCGTGATGATCAGTAATACTGCATGGTATAACATTACAATTAAATACTAGAGGTTTAGAATTTCTAATTAGAACATGGTCCAGACAAGAGTTAGTATTTGTAAAAAATCTAGTTGGTTCATTAACATACTTTTTAAAGCCATAAGAAGACAACAAATTCAAATAATGTGGTCCAGATCCAGATTGTTTTAAAAATAAATAAATAAATAAACATGCCTTTTATTTCAAGCGATTATCAGATACATCTGTTTTTCATAATAACTCACGTCAACATGATACAATATAATTTTAGACACTAAACTTATTTAAAACAGTTAAAAGTACAAAGTTAAAAGTATAAAACGTTCACTCCAGTGAAAAGAGGTGCTTCTTTAGCTGAAGTTTAAAATGGCGACCTTTAAGCAATTTAAGGTCACAAGGGAGACCGTTGTACAACTTTGGGACCAAAATGGGAAAATCCCCTTCGGACCAATCTCCAACCTCACTTTATTAAAGTGAAGTTGGTCACTCTGCCGAGTGTTTGCGGCAAACGATCTCAGCACGACTGCACAGCCTTTCTGCCAGGTACCGTGGCTCCCGCTGGAACAGTACATTGTTTACAAGGCAGCAAGTCTGCATCCTACACACGGCATCCATGGTCATGAGTCCTGCAGCATCTCGAAAGGGTGACACGTGATCTCTTCGACAGAGCCCGTATACAAAACGAATTGCAGTGTTTTGCATTCTTTGAATTCGTTCTGCGTCCTCCTTTGAGATGCTATTGCCGTATGCAGGAAAACAGTAATAAAAAAAATTGGTAACACGACAGACAGGACAAGACGCAGCTTAACGGACTCTGGAAGGGTGGATCTCAGCGTATACATGCCTCGCAGTCTCCCCAGTTGCTCTCTGAGAAACATACGACACATGGTCAGAAAACCCCAGCCCACTGTCCAGCACAACGCCACGCCAAGCGTCTTTACAGTGTCACTTACACTCAAGGTTTCATCGCCAATCCTGATTTGCACGTTTTGCTCTCTTTGATACACTGCACCTGAGCCGCTGATGCTATGTAGAGAACCGTGCATTTTTTAGCGTTCAGCTTAAGACCATGTCTCCCCGACCACACTCGCATGCTCTCCAAATCTGAATTTACGTTAGCAATAGCCTCCTCCAACCCATTTAACCCAAATGGCATATGCAACTGGCAATCATCGGCATACAAATGGACTTTGCAGTGGCGCACACAGTTGTCCAGATCTGATGTGTACAATGTGAAGAGTACCGGGGCCTAGACAACTTCCTTGCGGGACGCCCCTAGCTTTCACCAGAGGAGAAGAAGTCATCGTACTCCATCCTCGTCATCTGTTGCCTCTCAACAAGATATGACCTAAACCAGTTTAGTGCATTATACCCGAAAACCAAGAAACTTCATCTTTGCAAGCAATAAAGAATGGCTGATTGAGTCAAAAGCCTGGGAGTAGTCAAGCATGACTAGTGAACTACACCGGCCTCCGTCCCGAGTCTCAAACAAGTCACTAAACAAGTTAACCAGTGCAGTACATGTCCCCCGTGATGTTTCCTGAACCCAGACTGGAGTTTTTCGGTAGAATATTTTGCTCATCAACAAAATTCGAAATTTGTCTCACAACCAATTTTTCCATTATTTTCGACATGGCTGGTAAGATTGATATGGGTCTAAGATGAGAAACACTTGTTGGTATCTGTGTTTTTCGGCAATGGTTTGACTATACTCATCTTCCATGTCTGTGGAAACTCATCTCTTGCCAAGGACATATTTACAAGGTGGGTAATGGCATCAATAGCATATGGGCTTACTGCTCTTATCATATCAATACCGATGTCGTCTGTTCCTACTGCCTTAGAGGTAATTTCATTCATTGCTGACACCACCTCTTTTTGTGAAACTATCCTAAACTTAAACTCGTTAGTTAGTCCTACCCTTCTGTTCGTATCATAAAAACTGCTCCAATGCTTCATCAGGTTCGCAAGACGTGCCCATCTCTGTGAAGTACTTGTTTATATCATTAGTATTCATGTTTGGAGGCAGTTTTTGATCTTTTGACCCCACTATACCATTCTGCCGTTTCCAGCATTTCCAGAAAATACTAGAGTCTCTACAATTGGCCAGTTTATCTTCAAAATATCTCTTCTTTGCCGATCTTATAGCACTATTCAGTGTGTTTCTGACTCTTTTATATTCTGACCAGTTAGCATCATTCTGATTCCTAAGAAACTGCCTCTTCAACCTGGTTTTCACTTTTGTGAGTTCTATAACTTCTCGGGTTCTCCAGGGGGCCTTATTTTTTGTTACTCTTTTAGTAACAACTGGAGCATGTTTGTCAAAAATGCTTTTAATGTTGGAAGCTATGAAATATTCTATATCATCAACACCGCTGAGATCACATGCTCTACTCCAATCCACTTCAGCAGCCATTGCCAATGTTTCATTCAGATTAAATTTGGAGTAATCTCTGTACCTTATCAACTTGGCCTGAGTCTTCTCTTGTTCGAATCTTAAGTCACAATATATGAGTCTGTGGTCTGTTATTCTCAATCCTCGATGATCAATAATACTTGATGTGTCTATAACTCCACACTTTTCTACTTTGGTAGCTTTGTCAGCAATCAGATGATCAATCAATGTTTCTGAAGTGCTTGTTACTCTAGTCGGCTCACTGATGTGCTGTACAACGTTGTGAGACTTAATCAGACGACGAAGGTAGCCAGCAGCACTGCAGGTATTGGACATCAGATCAACGTTGATGTCACCCAAACAGACGACAGAGTTAACCTCAACAGCCATGTCCACAAAAAAAGACTGGAACAGAGATTTTAGGCAAGTGTAGTTCACATCAGGCGGTCTGTAGACGATGGCAACCCCTAGTTTACACTCTCTCATTCTGACAATAAGCGAAATGTGTTCAATACTAGGGTCAACTTCGGCCAGCTCGACTCGCTCAAATCTAAGACAGTCCTTGATGTAAACGGCAACGCCACCACCAGGCTGCAGACTGCGGTCAGCTCTCAAAAAATGTATAACCCGGCATCTCGTAACTGAGAGAAGGAGTATAAGGGTCAAGCCATGTCTCAGTGACACCAATTACCTCAAAAATCGAAGTCTTGCACAAGGGCATGGAGTTCATCAAATCCAGTGTTGAGGGAGCGCATATTGACATGAGCCAATCTAAAATTGCTCCCTCTTACTGCCCGTTTCCCGGAATCGGAGGTGTCTGTGAGTTGGAGATTGAGCTTAGGGGGTATACTGCAGCAGAATGCTCAGTCTCGAGCCTGAGACCAAAGTCCATCACAGCTTCAAAGAGTGCCGCCAGCCGCGCCACACCTCTCCTGTTTAGGTGTCTGCCATCCCGGCCAAGATCTCGCCTCGCAACCCAACAGTTCGCCTCCACAAATATCAAAGTTTCCAGTTTCAAAGTACAAATATTCATATCCCCCACTATTAATGTGGGTTCACTGTTATTTTTAATAATATTTTCAAAATCGTTTTTAAATTGAGAATAAGAAAATTTACATGAACGATAGATTCCAAACAGACATATTTTAAATGCAAAATTGTTGATAGTAGCAGATACTGAAACATTTACAAGATCAGCTGTGGGCAGACAGATAAGCTTGTGTTGATAACAGAGTCTAGAGTCCATGTAGATCACAACTCCACCAGCTTGACAGTCAGGTCTGTCCTGTAGGATCATGTTATAGCCGGGCAGTTCATAGTTGGACTGTTCTCCTGATTTAATCCAGACTTCACTCAAAATAATAATATTATAATGTTTATTTAATAATTTCAAATACACATTCAATTCACAGAAGTGCTTCCTAATGCTTCTAATGTTAAGATGAAAATATTTAGTTCCGAATAATTGTTGTTACTGGTATCATTAACCATACAATAATATAATTGCAATAAAAAGTTTTGTTTTTGTTTATATGTTTACATACTAGTCACTTTTATTACCTTTTAGAATTTTTTCAACATCACTTTTTGACAGAATTTTTACTACATTCCCTCTTTCAGTTTTCCTAGCGAGTACTTTACCATCTTTACACCACACAAATGCATACCCGATGTCTTTAAGCTTTTTTGCTTCAAACAACAGTTCCTTAAAATAAGTTGTTAAGTGTTCATTAACATATATTCTTGCTTCTGGTGCATTAGGAACAAAGTGAGTTGACTTCAGCTTGAGATTCTTGTCTCTAGCCTTTTTCAACACAGCGTCTCGTTTGGCGATTGCTAAACTGTACAATTATAGGCTTGACACCCGACTTGCGTTTAGTGGGCACTGTATGTACGGCCTGGACATCTGTCGTAAAGTCAATAGGCTCACCAATAACATCGGACAGTTTTTTAATAACATCAGGCATACTTTCTGAATTTACTTCTGGGACTTCTTCAATTTGCAAATTTCTATTCCTACTATACTGTTCAAAGTTAGCGAGTTGAATTTTAAGATCACAGTAATCATTAGACAATTTTATATTTACTTCCTTAAGCTTTAAATTTTCATTTTCAACTGAGGATAATTTAGTTTGAAATGTATTTATTTGCTTTTCGTATTGATCAATTTTGTCCGAAAAGAATTGCAGCGAATTTTTCAAATCTTCAATGTCTTTTTTTACTTCACTTGTGTGAATAGAAAGTTCCTTTTTTATAGTAGATTCCATTTTGGAAAGATATTCTTCATGTAATTTAGCTATTATGTCTGAAATATTACCTGCAGTGGCACTCCCCTTTCCAGAGCACAGTTTACACTTCCATTTGTTTCTTCTGTTTTGACCCATTCGATTCCAAGTTTCCTCCGTAATACCCGCACAGTCAAAATGCAGTTTGCATCCATTAGAGGTACACAAGGCAAAATCATCATCATCAGGCAATAAATCACTACAAATAGCACAAGTATCAGACATTACTCCTTTTAGGTTATGTACAGAGCTCAAGACAACACAACTGCTCTCCACCAAGGCCAGCTGCCAACTGTGTGTGTGTGTGTGTGTGTGTGTGTGTGTGTGTGTGTGTGTGTGTGTGTGTGTGTGTGTGTTCAAACAGTTCAAAAAATCTTTATTTGGCAATAATTTTACAGGCATTTCGAATTTTCATTCCCATGTGCTTCAACTAGCACGCGTGGGAAAAACAGTTACGATAGTATACAATATACATAGCCCTCAATTATAGTTATACAATACTATCATGCCATATATAATAAAAGATATGCCTTATTTTTACATTTTATGTGCTTATTCTTTACAATTTTTATTATATCTATAAATTTTACATGAAAGACTGTTAACATTATTCTTCTGTTGATTTTCATAGAAATTTGCAAATTATATAAGTAAAGAATAACAACAATATAGACTATATAAATATAATATAACAGCAAATATAACAAAATACATCCAGTAAAGCTTTGCACAAACTTTTCTATAAATCTCTTATAATAAATAAAAGGCATAACAATTGACAAATGCAAATAAACAGTTGACAGCTTATGAGTACCTCAAGGTACATTTCATTCTGATGGTAAGTGAACGATCTAAATACTATGAGCAAGACAAAAAATAATCAACAATACTTAAGTAACAATGATAACAAATACATATGCTTAAATATTACACAAATACATTAACAAACACAAACAATAAATAAATAAATATTATATTAAGATGGCATATATGATTACATAGATGTATACACATAAATATCAGTGGTTCTGATGGTTTACAAAATCTAAGGCAGAATTCTTAATTTTATTCTCTATAAGTATATTATTTCCCTTGAATATGATAAACCTGTTAAACAGAGTAGGCCCCAAGTAGCAATATTGATGTTTACTAATTTCTTTATTACATCGTGGAACCATTAGAGCAAGATTTTCAGCAGGTCGTGTTATCCTTTCCCTTTGTAATATAGTAAAATTATTTAGGTATGTATGCGTGTACATTATTAAGCCATATGTACACGCCATATGTACATATGCCATAAGCCATATGTGTGTGTGTGTGTGTGTGTGTGTGTGTGTTCAAGTTCAAGTTCAAAATTCCTTTATTCAACAAAATTTAACAATATTACAAAAATTACAATTTTACTCCCAGTGCGCTTCAGTCAGCGCGTGCGGGAGTGGAGTTGATGAATGCAGTCTATTTCAGTCCATTTTCACATTACTTGCTGTACATATCAAATTATACCATGTAATTACTCATCTAAAATATATTTATCCAATTTAAATCACATCATTGTGTGTGTGTGTGTGTGTGTGTGTGTGTGTGTGTGTGTGTGTGTGTGTGTGTGTGTGTGTGTGTGTGTGTGTGTGTGTGTGTGTGTTACAACATTGAAGACAGCCTTATTGGCAAGTGCACGAAGATAAACTTAAATCTTGCAAACATTTAGTAAATGCAATGAAGTTCCCTTGCTCTGCGTAAAATGTATGAAGGAGACAAAACCCTCAATAAACTTCGTAATAAAAATTTATTTCAGGAAAAAGATGCATATTAATACGGGTATGTGAAAAACTCTAAATGATTTTTCCAATTTTCTTAAATAAGACTTGTATAACACTTAACTTCCTTTCTTTCAGTAACCATAAGAGACAACGACCTTAATCTTTTTATTAAAACAGGATTAATACCCTCAACTAAAACCAAACTTATCTTGAAATTGTAAACATTTCCATTTAAAAGTTTTCTTTTTTCTGATAAATTATTTTTAATTACTAAAATCCAAATCCTTTACTTGCAATTATTTCTAAGAGGATTTTAAATTTTTTAGAATTTATTTTAAAATGTATTATTATGATATATATTATAGTTCTTTAGCAAAGAGAACAAAAATTAACATTGAAGTTTAATTATCCATGTGGTTCCCTTAATTACTAAATCAATATTAGTCCTTATATGGTATCTTTATTTAAAATTAATTATATCCATCCCAATTAAAGAAAAGGAGATGTGGCATTTATAAACAAATAAGAAATGTTATGTGTATATTGGCATTGCCGTTTGAAATAAAATAAAATAAATAAATGTTCCTGAAAAATTAAAGGGGTTTTTGCCTTCTATGCTCTAATTTCAAAATTTCTAGTGCAAATTAGATACAGAAATAGGTACAATATGTTAACAAAGCTTTGATTTGAGCGTTTGTTGTAAATTTCGCAGTATCAAATCCTTATAAATTATATTAAATGGATTCTAATAAGAGTTATATGATACAATCGTATAAAAAGCTGGCTGATGTGTATCAATGGACGGAATTTTGAAGTCTATTTGGATATGGAATGATCAACAGACACACGAACTTTGTATTTGATACATAACATATAGTTTATTTTTTACACTTACAAAATGTGATCCAACATTTAGAAACAGCATACTTAACGTTTCTGAAATTAAAGTACAATATCCCTGTTTGATTTCAACGTATACGTGTCTTGAGGGCTATTATTTTACAGGTTTTTTTTAAGAGTATATTTTAGTTTCCTTCTTCAGTGCGTATACATTCACTTAAGGTATTAACAGAATAACTGTTGTATTTTAATTAAAACTACAACAAAACAAAACTTCTGTTCCTTGTAGTGTAGATAACTTCTTGATGGCTGTCAGTAAATTGATGAATATATTGATGTTCGTGACCAAACAACTACGGTAAATGAGATGTACAACCACAATATAACAAGGTTGTTAATCCCCAATTACCGTACCTGTGAGGACTACGCCTTTCTGTAGTCGTTACAGTTGTTCTGCAGCAGAGAACATTAGCAGGCACTCCAAAGAAACTTTTATACATAGGGAAATCTCCAAAAATTATTTACCTTAAGTCGAATTAATTATCATAACAAACATAAAAACCTATTGGAATGTTAGATTTATGATTTTTTTAAACAAAGTGAATAATAAGAACTGTGTATGAGTAATACTACATCATAAATTAATTACATAATTTTAGAGAGCTTGTTCGTTGTGTATGATGTAATAAAGTCTAAACCTTTTTCTTGTTCTCTTAGGACAATAAGCTATTTTCCTATTGCACCTAGTCATAAAAAACCTTTGCGCTGCTTACGGACTGACAATAAATTTTGATAGGTAAGGTTGGGAGTAGGGACCACCTCCTGTCGAGATTCATGAGAGAAAAGTTTAGGCAGCTAATCTCAAGTCATGCCCCCTAGGAAGAAGGAGAAGTTAACTCTAAACCAGCCTCTCCAGTCAAAGCAGGCAGGGAAGGCCCACTCTTATCTCTAGGCTGGCAAGAACCTTTAACTCTTAGGGAACAAACCCCACTAACTCAACATTTGCGATTAGTGATATCCCACTCCTGGGCATCTATAAGGTTTTCCAGATTTAAGTGACACATCGGTTTTTGCTGTACCCATTGTGGGTTCAACTGGAAGGTATAAACCAACCATAAGTGAACCCTTCTGGGGAGTGGTCTAAACCATAAAAATTTGGTAAGAGAAACCAATAGTTTGATAAAAATATCAATGTCCCCTATCCGTACTAATTGGAACTGTTATTTACAGTTATTGTTTCTGTTAATCTAGGAACAGTATAAGTAACAGAAGCGTTTGAGTGAAAATTAGGAAGGTTAGGTTAAGGAACAAAGATAACTGTATAAAGAGAATAATTTACCTCTCTTGTATAACATACGTCCAAAGTATTTGTTTGAAATATGTTTATTATTTATACACATAGATTATGAGTTTTGCTTATTATAAACTGAAGCAAATATATCCAATTTACATTGAAAGAACGATGTAGACTATTGGGTGTATGAAATATAATACACATATATCATATAGATAAAAACCATAATAGTTCGTAACCATAATGATTACCATGATCTGCTTGTACGAATTGGTTATCTATCGGATACGCACGATGATACATTGTAGCACGTTGTTTGCTTTGTCTGAGTAGATTATATCTTTTTAGTCCAGAAAGTAGCAGCAATAGAAACTTTGGTCTGTTTCTAACAAGGTTAAAGTCCACTATTGCCGAACTATTGTCACTGCCGTGTTGTTGTCTGGAAGACATTATAAAGCTACATCTTAAGTATTAAATGTAAAATACTTACTAAACACCCCATGTTAGTTAAAAAAATTTATTCACATTACACAAGTCAGAGTTAACTTGAATATCATTACAAAAATCTCAATAACGTTCCAAAAGGTAAACTTTACACTATTTGAATGATATTAATAATAATAATAGTATAAACATATAAACTTGTTATAGCACATTGATTTCATCTGATTAATAAATAAAGCTCTTAGTTACATCTCAGATGGTAAGCATGTATAAAATATTTGCACAAAATTCAAGTTAGTACCTCAAGATTTATAATGTACATTTCAAAATATTACATTCTTTATAATCTATTAATAATGTGTGAAGTATTATAATACAGGCTAAATAGAGCTATGACTTTTTAAACTGGTAGACATCATCGTTCCTATCGTTCACCTGTTCAGGTGAGTCGGCGATAATCGTTTTTGAAGTTATTTTATGGAATCTTTTTATTTGGTGTGAGTGAGGAGTATACTTACTCTAAATGAGTTCAATAAGGGACATCTTTATGTAATCATCCATAAACACCTACATAACCAAGATGAATGTTTAAATTACAGTACCATATTATAAATTAAGTAAAATGCGGTGGGAAGGCCTACAGTTAACATAGCAACCTTAACCGTTATTGTTATTACAGAAATTGTTTCCGTTATTCTGAAACTACTCAAATTGATAGTTATTTCGTATTATACTACGCAAAAAAGTGATTAAAAAGAACTTTACTACAATATTAAAATAAACCGATATACTTATTTACACAATTACATGGATTGTTAATATATATTTATAATTTTTACGAAATAATGAAAATATAGTACAAATAAAACAAATGATTCTTTAAGGATCATTAATCAATTCAAAAGTTAATATTTCCAAAACAATGATATGAATATATTCTTGATAGGCTGCAAACATTGAATTATCAATACGTAATTTGCCTACTATAACATATAATGTACTTAACTAGTCAATAACATATAATTGATGATCAGCTGTTTGATTTAGGTTAAGATATGTTTTGCCCACAACTGCGTTAAGCTCAGGTCAATTTTAAAAATGAATAAAATATATAATTAGGAAGTAAAAAAACACAGGTCTTTTAAATTTTTATCAATTTAAAGGTAATTTACCACATTTATCCCATATCTAGGTACGACAAATTAACATGGCATCCTTTTGTGTATACTAACATCAATGCAATACAATGACTTGTACACTTAACAAATATATTACTAGTATTATTACACTGAACGTTTTCTTTACGTTTGTGTTATTTCGGTAATATCAAGAAACAATAAATTAAAAGCTTCTAGAAATAAAATGCAATATACATTTTTTACCCATTGCTTGACAGCTAAAATTTGTATAAATTGTGAACATATGTTTAATGAATTTTAAAATGTATTTTTAGCAGTTTTCTCTAGAGCATGTTAAATGTTCTCAAGTATTTGAATTAAGAACATATGCTTCTTCTTTAAAAATAAAAGTGTTATTTCAAACAGCGTAGACTTAATTTTTTAAACACATTAATTTTATCGTGAATAATACCTGCCTTTGTAATATATAGAGCTTGTTGTCGTATCTCAGAAGCTAGACAGTTGTTATAACTGATTGTGGAGGGCCAATTTTTCATGTAATAGAAGTGTAAATCTGTAGCATAATTTCCTGTTTCTGTACTTGTAAGAAGTATAATTCAGGACTTTTTTGTATTAATCTAGACTAATAAAAGTTATATATTACATCATATACATGTACACCAATATATATTAAAACAACGACATTCTTATTAATTAATCATTAATTACATTTAAATAAAACATGATTCAGTATCGTGTTGAATCGCTCTATATGTACTTAATTCCATATGTCTGACAGTTTATAACGTATATTTGACAGTTACGCGTCGTTCCTCATAGCATCACGTTGCGTAGCTGTCTGCGTATTTGTACTGTAGACAAGTGCTAAATATTCTCAATGTTCTTTTAAAGTGCCCTTTAGTTGTTTTGTGCTTGTTTTGTGTTTGCTTGTTTTCAATTGAGTTTGGATCAGAAAATTATTTTATATTATAAAACCTAACGGCTATAAATTTGCAACAATCACAGTATTGCTGTTTGTAACCCTCTTATAAAATTATTTTGTTTTTAACAACTATAATCAAGCAATCAATAAATTAGTACTTATTAGATTAAATACAGATGATAGAGTTTAATTATTATTATGTAATTTTTTTAACGGGACGACTTGGCTAAAACATGGCAAATGTATTATTTTATGTTTTTATTGATATATGAGAATATCGCGGTTTAAATGGTGCATTAATTATAAATATACAATTGCAATAACCGTGCTAAAACAATATTTAAATACTCGTATCCACGGCTTGCGCAGTTGACGTGATTTCTATAAATTAAAAGTGATGTTATACTAATTTGTAGAGCTACAGTAGGTTGGTTAAACTGTACTATGTGTTCTACATTGCTGCAAACACAGGCAGCTGTCTTCTGCTATTGTTTATCAAATATAATATAATAGACTGTTTCTTGTTATAAAGTAATAAAGGAAATCTTTCGGTTTAATTTCAGTTGTGATTGTGTTTTCCCTAGTGAAATGACTACTTCAAGATTATGAAAATAAGCGTCAAACTAAACAAGGAAATTCCGTGCAAAAATATATATAAAATGTAAAAGTGAACGTCGAACTGTATCAAATGAAATTAGGTATAATGTGTAAAATTTTGTTTGTCAAAGGATGAAATGACGTTTTGTAAGCAGAAACTAGTGAAGCTTAGAGAACCATATGACCTCAAATAAATACGAGTATTTTAACTTTTCTGAATACTTAGTGACTTCTATTTAGCTAAATTTTAAAGATTTTGCAAAGAAATGCCTTGTAGAATATTGCCTTCATGGAAGAACCCAGAATGTAAATGAATCCCTAAATAGTATATTTTAGTTATACATAGACAGGTCAGTTATACATAGCAAATGCTCAGTCGTCGCAATACAGTTCGGTGTGTGTAAGGCAGTTACAACATTCATTGTCGGCCATATTGGCGCAAGTGCAAGCCAATACAACGGATAATCAGACTTAAACCTGGAGAAAGCATGCGATGAAGGTCTGTGAAGTTGACATACCCAAATTAGCTTACCCACATTTCTTCATACCCATTCGTTATTTCTTCGTTGGTTCCTGTTAGTTCTCACAAAAATTTCGTTAGTTCCGCAATATTAACGACTTTACAGCCTTAATTCAATGGGTACGCTAACTTCACACCATGAAAACTAGCTTCCTCAGATTAACTCGTTATAATTAGATTTTTTAAGTACAAATCGTTAGTTCCTCGTTAGTTCCTGTTAGTTCTCAAGTAAAATTCGTTAGTTCAGCGATATTAACAGCTTTACAGCCTTAATCCAATGGGTACGCTAACTTCACACCATGAAAAGTAGCCTACCCAGGTCAAATCCATATAATTTAATTTTCTAAGTATACATCGTTAGTTCCTGTTAGTTCTCACAAAAACTTGGTTAGTTCAGCGATATTAACAACTTTACAGCACTATTTCAATGGGTAAACCAAATCCACAATAAAAAGCAGCCTGCCCAGAATAAATCTTAATAATTAGATTTTAGTAATGTATATAGTTAGTTCTTCGTTAGTTCCTGTTAGTCCTCAAGTAAAATTCCTTAGTTCAGCGATATTAACAACTTTACTGCACTGTTTCAATGGGTAAGCCAAATCCACAATAAAAACCAACATACCCAAAATAAATCTTAATAATTATATTTTCGTAATGTATATCGTTAGTTCCGCAATATTAACGACTTTACAGCCTTAATTCAACGGATACGCTAACTTCACACCATGAAAAGTAGCTTACCCAGATTAACTCGTTATAATTAGATTTTCGAAGTACAAATCGTTAGTTCCTCGTTAGTTCCCGTTAGTTCTCATGTGACAATGATTATATCAGTAGTATTAACTATTTTACAGGCTTCATTTAATGGGTAAGCCAACTTCACAGTATGAAAAATACCTAGCCTGCCCACATTAAATAAGTATAAGCACGTTCCTAGAGTATTTATTGTTAGTTCCTGTTATTTCTTACAAAGCCTTGGTTAGTTCAGCGATAATAACAACTTTACAGCCTTAATTCATTGATTAAGCCAAATCCATACTACAAAAAGCAGCATATTCAGAATAATTCTTAATACTTAGATTTTAGTAATGTATATCGTTAGTTCTTCGTTAGTTCCTGTTAGTTATCACGAAAAAATCATTAGTTCAGGAATATTAACCAGGAAATTAGTTCACAACTTTAACAAACTAATTGAAAACCCTTTTCCAATACAATAAACCTACGTACGAGTTTATTATAAATGCGACCTTTTGATGGAATCATTGATTCTGAAAGGCCTCGCATGAATAAAAATAATATTGGAAAATGTTTATTCATTTATTAGTGATATTAAACATATTTTAATATTGGATGTTTGATTTTCAACTACACAAATTCTGTTGGACAGATTTAGGGACAGATTTAGGCGAAAAGTAGCATGTACATTACTAAGGTATTAAAATAAAATATTGGTATATTATTACTCCAAAATACTACTCACAAAATTTTTTTTTCTTTTTTAAGCCTTCATCTTCAAGGTATGCTGGCTTCGATGTGAACTGGTTTTTATTTTTTATTACACTGATATGTTTGGCCCTCCCGGGATTTGAACCCGTGATTTCACAGTTAGAGAGCCGAAACTACAACCATTAGTCTACGGAGGAGGACGACGAATACGTTTAAAAGTAATTTTAATAAAATGTATTTTACTATAAAGATAGGCAATGTTTAGACAGTTGATCGAGTTACAGAACGCAATGTGCCACGCTGTATACTAGTACTGTGCATGAATTCTCATGAATAAATATCAGCTGTCGGTGTGAGTTGCATATAATAGTAATGACAAATAGTATTATCCAACTTTTATTAAAGATGGCAGCAGTTACAAATTCAAAACAATTGTTTAAACTGAATTTTACGTAATAAATGAGTGCATGCAAGCATAGGCGTATCCATGGTGGGCGGGGGGTGTTTGGGGGTTGTAAGAAATACTCAAGATATATTTAAGTTTAATTTACAATTTAAGTTACTGAAAATTAAACTGGGAATATATTCGTGGTCAACAATGTATCATTGTTTAGTTTAGTTTTTATTTAATATATTTTAACTATAACAGCTGACATATAGTGAAGCACAAGATTCATGTTTTGTAATTTTCGGAGTGACGAGTCCGTCTTCGACCTAGGGGTTGGCAAATATAATATAGACTGTCACTTCCTACTTCCTGCGCTTCAGCCGAGAGAGAGAGAGACAGCGAGTAAATGGCCATGAACGCTAACCGATCATCTCTCAGAACGGCTAATTTGAAATTCTCTTAACATAGTTCTCATCGCTGTCGTTGTCGGCAGTCGCGTATTAGTGACTTGTGTTATTAATGAATACCAATAGCGGGAGTAGTAAATAAAACTACAGAACCTCTAGTTTACAGGTTTTACTATTGAGAAATATTAAATTTCTTAAAAGTGATAAAATTTTACTCGCTGTTAGTATTAAACTACTTCGGTATATTTTTTACTTAATTTTGTAAGATATCAAAACGTGCCTTACAGTTATCCTACCCATATAAATTAAATAAAGAATGTTCAACCATTTGGTAATGATCTTCTAGTTCTTTGCTAGTGAGCAGTTTGAATGTGTGTGGTCAATGGTCGCAATTCTCTCAATTGTCAAAACCCTTCAAACAAGGAATGGCGTTTTTTTTTTTATTTCCGGTCCCTTGCATGTTTCATCACAATGAACTTTTATGATGGGCAATATAGATAAGAGAGACCTTGGGAATATTTGGTCTGTGCGAACGTGATCCGAACAATGCGTCGTATGGTCCGCCGAAATGGGGTTTATGGCAGATGCTTCTAATGGGCTCAGTGTAAGAGCTACCTGGCGTAACAAATGTTACATCATTTGCTGACGACACTGCCTTGTGTTATATTGAAAATAGTCGTGTTGATGTAGAGCAGCATATCAATTTCGATCTGATATTGTTGAGGTGGTGGTTCCAAGTTAATAAGATGGTGCTCAGTCCAGAGAAAACAAATTACATACATTTTAGCCTAAGGGGAGAAAAAAACAACTCAAAATCCATTAGTGTACAGATGTTTAAACTGCTTAGATGTTCCAAAGTTTTTGTGATAATTTTTGTCTCAAAATTAGGGGGGGTGGATACTATTAAGTATCTGGGAATCGTATTAGATAGGGAACTAAATTGAAAACCACATATAGCAATTTTGAAGGGAAAATTGATTAATCAACTTCGTATTTATAATTTTCTTAAACAATTATGCCCATCAGACGTACTTCGCACGGTTTACTTTTCTTTAATCCATAGTAGGCTTGATTACGCTCTCTCCTGCTGGGGCGGAACGTATATCACAAATTTAGGAACATTAATAACAATACAACAGATTTTTATAAGACTAATGACCAAAGCTAATTTTAGGAAACATCTAATCCCTTATTTGTAAGCATGAACATATATATAACCCTTTCATGTACATTTATAAAGTATTAAAATTGTTTTATATGAGAAGTGGTAATGCTCTGAAAAATGTAAATAAAGCAGAAATGAGATTAAGAAATGCAAATAATTGTTGTGTACCAAAGCCTCAAAAAATAATTTTACAAACTTTTTTTTCTTTTATAGCTCCGAGGATATATAACTTATTGCCAGAATTAGTCAAAAATAGTAGGAAAATAAATATATTTACTAAAAAAATTAGAGTATGGTTGATAGGTCAAAATTATATTGAGTATATGTTTAAGATAATAAATTAGTGTATGGTTAGTCTTGTCTGCTAAGTTATAAAACTATTTAAATAGACACGGTAGAGAATTATAAAATAATTATTTATAATATAATATTTAATGTTACATATAAAGCCTAACATTTTAATTGTAAGTCATGCATAAATCCTTTTTATTTAATACAGCGCAATAGTTATACTAAATTTAAACTTTGAAACATAATAGTACATTATTTACTACATAAGCTACAATAACTCATTTTTATAATTTCATTCTTGCTCGTTTCCGCTATTTTTATTTTTTACCCTTTTTGTATATAGTATCCCCAACACAGGCACAGCCTTATGGGATACCTAAATTTCCCTTATTGTATAAACTTATTGGCCTAATTATTAGTTTAAAAAAGGAAAGAAGAACCTAAAAGGATGTAACCTACATTTTATATTTTATTACTCTAAGTACATAAATTAGAAATAAAATAAGTAGAAAACTTTTTTTTATTTGTTATTTACTGCTATTGTAAATACGTTATGTAATAGTATTATTTATTATTAAGCACTGGCAATAATATCTGTTTGTAATATCCAGTTTGTTATTTTGGGGAAATAAATGATTTATTATTATTTTATTATTTATTATAATCTGATGAGGAAGCTACTACAAGCCCGAACCAATATAAATTACTTACCTGCGCACCGCCATGCAAAGTAAGCCATACAGTGAATTTGGACGTTGGTGAACATTTGGTTATCGATATTGATTACTTCAGTGATCGATTAGTTTAAGTAAAAAGTACAGACAGGCCATTTAATCAACCACAATTCTTAAATGAATTCCCAGTGTGTCCACAATAATTGTATGACCAGATATTTATTCTAACTATACGTCTGGCCACTACGTAGCGTATGTTAGAAATTTAAATGGCACTTGGAAGCTGTTTAATGATTTATCAAAAAGAGTATTGATTGTTAGAGACGATAAGGCCATTTCAGCGCACTTGTTGTTTTATGTAAAGTTATAAATAAATTAATTGGATTAAAACTGTAATGAACAAAATATCATATTATTTATCCCTTATGTCACACATACAATTGGGAAGCAACATGTCATGCTGCGACGGTGGGCTAATTCTCATTAGTTAGAGTTAGTGATATAAAATTGTAAATATTGCTGAACCAACGAAATGTTCGTGAGAACTAAAAGGAACTAACGAAGAACTAACGATATACATTAATAAAATGTAATTATTAAGATTTATTTTGGGTATGTTGATTTTTATTGGGGATTTGGCTTTTCCATTGATATAGTGCTGTAAAGTTGTCAATATCGCTGAACTAACGAATTTTACTTGAGACCTAACAGAAACTAACGAGGAACTAACGATGAATACCTAGAAAATCAAACTATATAGATTTAATCTGGGTAGGCTACTTTTCGTGTTGTGAAGTTGGTTTACCCATTAAATAAAGCCTGTAAATAGTTAATACTACTGATATAATCATTTTCTCATGAGAACTAACGGAAACTAACGAGGAACTAACGATTTATCCTTAAAAAATCTAATTATAACGAGTTAATCTGAGGAAGCTAGTTTTCATGGTGTGAAGTTAGCGTACCCATTGAATTAAGGCTGTAAAGTCGTTAATATTGCGGAACTAACGAAATTGTTGTGAGAACTAACAGGAACTAACGAAGGGTATGAAAAAAATGTAGTAAGCTATTTTGGGTATATCAAGTTCACAGACCTGATAAACTCGGTGTCTCACGGATAACTGTTCTTTGGTCAGCAGATGAACTGGTTTTACCAAGTGTAATTCGGCGAGCGGCCAAAGAATTAACCGTAGAAGCCACATAGTAGCTGATTGAAATACCGGTTTTTTTAAATTTGTTTGTTATGTTCATTATTATTATTAATAATCAATAAAATTAAATAAACGATTTATACTGCAGCTGAAGTGTTTAAATACAAAGGATGGTGATTGGCTATAGATTCTAAAAATTTTACATTACGATATTAATGTTGGAATATAGTTAGACATTAATAGTACGTTTTCCTATACATTTTGAGGTCTGTCCAGAGATTATATGCAGTAGGAGTAAATTACACGAAAAGAGTAACTCCTCGTAGTTTGATTGGATAATCAAACATTTAACAATTAATAAACAGCTATGCAGTACTCACTATATATATTTTTTACTTGTTATTCGTTTTTATAATATCATTTATGAACTCATGATACAGTCTAAGGTATCCGGTAGTATTTAATTACTGGAAGTAATTTAATAATACACTATTACTACATTATGTCATGTTTTCTAAAGGCTATTATTACAATACGTCAGGTTTTGGGTTATTTTAAGGTTTTGGGTTATTCTTTTTTTTAACAGTTACCATCTGTTTATGTATTTGTTTGGTTTATAGCAATATTTTATATTTCTAATGTTTTATAATTTTTTCAATCTTTCTCCCTTTACTAATTAATTACTATTTTTGTTTTATAATTCTAAAAAACAATGATTTTGTTATTTCTTATAATGACAGTAGGCCATCAGAAGCCAACGGTTATACCAGGTTGTCACTGTGTTCTGTGAAAATTGTTATATGATTGCATTTGAAGAAGACTTGTAGAAGAATATTCAAACACATATACAAAATATTTCGATTTCTTGTTGCATTGTACAATAAAGCACTCTAGCATTCATTCTTTAATTGATACTATAGGCTGCGTCACGTCGCTTCTTCACGGCTGATGCGGCTCGATATCTCGTTAGAGATTGAGTGAAATATTTTATACAAAAAATAGCACTCTTACAAAGTATATTTATAATGACAGATAACAATAATTTTACATTCATATTATAAATAAGACCAACACATAATAAACGTAAATACATAAATTTTCTCCTATGTAATGGGTGTTCCAATAAGACCTGACACTTTTTAAACAGCTGTTTCTCCGCTGTTATTACGTTTAGAGTTTCGATTGTTACAACAATTAAAAATAAAGCTCATGCCATTTCAGTAATCATGAAGTAGTGAACAGTTCAACATCGTGCTTTTGTTATTGAAGATTTTCTTAAAAATAATGATTCCGTAAAAAGTTGAAACCATGCGGTAGGCCTAGATCTGTACGTACTCCAAACAATGTTGAAAATGCTTGTGTGTGTGTGTGTGTGTGTGTGTGTGTGTGTGTGTGTGTGTGTTCTGCAAAGCCTAAATCGGTCATCCCAGAAGGAATCTGCCGCGATAGGAGTTTCAAAGACAAGTTTATAACGAATTTAGCATCGTGATTTGAATTTTAATCTCTAATAATTAGCAGTTACACAAAAACTTAATTGTTAGACTTACTTGTTTTTTAAAAGAGACTATTATACCTTATTAATTATGATAACATTTTGTAGTATATAATAATGTCTGATGAAGCTCATTTTGAGCTTTATGATAATGTAAACACGAGAAATTGTCATCACTTGGCAAGTGAGAATCCTAGGTAAATCCATCAGTGATCTTTGCGTACTGTAAACGTGACTATGGTGTGGTGTTGTACGTTTTGGTATTATTGGGCCTTATTTTTTTGAAAACAGAAACTATGAAAGTGATTCTGTGAACAAAGAACGGCATATTGAAATAATGGTCCCCGGATATCATTCCTTCCGACTTATGTTGTCGAGCTTTTATACCTCACATCTTTGCCGATTTAATGAACTGCATACGAAATTGCTGCCATACCAATGTCCATGGTAGTTTGGACATGAAATGGCAAAGTTTCAGAAAATATTACAGACGTGTGGATTTTGGTGGGGGACATTTATGTGATGTTATATTCCATAAATGAAAATGGCATAACTGCATACATACTTTGACTACTTTAATATTTAATTTTAAGTACTATTTCGTGTAACATCATTTCAGTTCTAAAACTGCCAGATTATTTTGAACCATCCAGTATAAGAAGAAGTTACGAGCTTTACAAATTGTATTTATCTCTTTGTTATTCACAACCCATTAGTAACATATGATAGGATGAACATTTTAATCAAAAGTATGAATACATTATGGCTATACTGTATTTTCTATGACAAATGAACACAATATGGAAGATATATGACTAATACTAGGCTAATTACAAAATGACAAAATACTGCTCTAATTGGCTTAAGAATTTACCACGTTTGTAATAAAACTCACGTATTTATAATATACATATTTGTACAAAAACATTCCTTTTTTTCTTATTTTTAATTTTGTTATTACCATAAGGATTAAGGTATTAATCCACATGGTTTTCGTTTCTAGCACGTAGTGTATTGTTTCTGGAATGATGGCGTGGACCTTTGCTGTTCGAGACATAATTACTGCAGTAGAGTTGTATACCAAATTCTAACAGGCCTCTAGTCCACTACTGCATCGCATGACTTGAATTTTCCTGTCAATATAGTTCTTTATTCTTGTAAATGCTTTGCTTTTAATTTAGTATAATATCACATACTATAAATACAAATATAACATTTCACTAAATTGAATCATGTTCATTGTGAATGTAATGTTAAATACAATAGAAATAAACACATCCATCTGAGACCAAAGAAGTTTAGATCTTCTTAGGAAGTTCCTATGAATGTTTTTGGATCAATATCTGATCTGGGATGATCATAATGGCAACTTATGTGCAAGAGTAACATTTGGCACATTTACACTTCGGAGACTGTCCAAGTTTACTCACTCGAGGTCTTCTTAACGAAAGCATACTTTGGCCTCATCTGTCAGCTTTTCGCTTATAGAATAAGACCGTGGGTTTTTTTAATCAATGTAAATTTGAATCACAGAGAACCGTGAGGGATTCTTTAAGGGAGTATGTATTAATGACCTTGTCCTGACTCTATATGTTTGAGGAGATCCTCTAATCCAACGTGCAGTTAGGTTAGGGCCAGGGACCTTCATCAGTATGAGACGTAAATATGTTATTACTGGGTTTAAAATCTGTTAATACAACAAAAATTGCAAGTCGACAATCCGGAAATAACATTTTTAACAATTTATATTCCCTCAAGTTTTACTGTTTACCAGCTTCTTTATAAGCTTTCTAGACTGATTATAGTATCCATATATAAATTATTCTGTGAATTATTGACCATTTTCATTACATATAATTATACAAATCTCCAACAGTCATCATCTATTAAAACAAAATCTTTCATTATAATTTAAATCGAATAAACTTTCAAAGTTTTAACCATACGACATTCCTTCTTCGTTATTGCTAATAAAAGTGTAGCAATTTAATTATGATTTTTGGAGTTCATGGGAGTTTTCAACTAATTCCTTTGAAACCTTCCTCTAGCCTTGACCGTAACGTCAGTTATCCTCACATACCCTTGAAACCACCTAGCGCAATCAATAAAATATACTAAATGTTATTCAGCCCTGCTTCGACAATTTTATGAACTGCTTTCAGCATGTCGAGCGGAATTGCTGACAGTGGTCCCTGCAAAAGTCAATTTCACTTCACCAGTAACCAACAACGCTTAGCACCGAAATTCCCCTACTATACGTGCTCACTAGGCAACCCCAAACACCTTGAGCACATTAAAAGAGCCAAACGACAACGGACAGGTAGATGGCCTTTGGGACATTTGTGTGTATGGAATTGTTCAAGAACAAGTCATGCGTACCCGGATCCTGTTGGTTATGCCACAATTAAAGCGCTGAAGAATATTCCACATTGATATTATCATCCTGATAACAATCTATGTTTAATAATAAGTACCACTTAAGCCAAAAGACCCGAAAACATGTTTGCCAAAGCGACTAGGGTTTTTTATGTATACTTTCTCATATTTTTAAGTATCTTTTATGAGGAAGGAGACAGAGATGATTGGAAAGTATAGGGCAGAGCGTCTAAAAAGACCTGAGCATGGAAGAAACACTTCATGTGACAGATTGAGCCCCAGATATAAGAAGGTTCTATGCTCTTTTAGGCTGACATTCGCGCCACGCAAAGGATATACCAAGATCACGATCCACAGCCTTTCAGAAGGAACATAGAAGATATATGTTAGGTCAGACTAAGACCCCATGGTTGTCACTCATCTACTCCTCAAAGAGTAAACAGACCCCCTGTGGGAATAGAAAGTGATAAGGTTTGTAGTATAAAAAATACAAAAGGTTATCCAGGAGTGGTTATTAAAGTTAAAATGTGTGGTGTACTATTCGGAAAGAAAATAAATTATATAAGAACCTATGGAATGAGCGTGTAACCGGTAAGTAAAAGTATAATGACTTGGTTAACCCCATGGTTGCCATTTACGTATTCAAAAAATTTATGAGCCTGTGAAAATAGAAAGAGAGAGTAATAAAGTGAATTGTAGTATATAGTTACTGCAACTTCGGTGGGTACCTTTAAGGTTAAATTCAGTCGACAATTGACATCGTCCAACCAACTTTCGCTGCCGCTTCGCAAGCTCTTGCATTTAGTATCGCGGATGTGTTTGCGTAGTATTTTTAATATGATATGAATTTATTTATGTATGTTTTAGGTTATTTAACAATGTGCCAAAGCCAGCAACCACTTTGGCTGCAAATAATTAAAATTATTAGATTTCTAAACATGTCACCTTTAGAACATGTATGTAATTGTATTGTTTGATTGTTGCCTATAAACATAATATTAGCCCTCACATAGAACCCAGCGCGCATATAGTTCTCACTATGATTAATACTAGAAATTAACTATTAAATCAACACAAACAAACTGTTGCATCAAAAATTGATGATAAAATACTAAATGTTTAAAATGCAGTTTTGGCGAATTTTAAAAGAGCAAAACCGAAGAACTCAAATATTATGATTTAAGTGGGTTTGCCACAGAGATGAAGTAAAATTTCCGGAGAGAGTAATGTTCTGTTTCACTATGAGTTGATAACTAAAATATTAGAAAAGATATTCAGAGAAAATATCCCATAAGGAAGACTCATGAAAAATCTCTTTAAACTATTTTCTGGGGGAATGAGGTGAACTTACCGGCATTAGCTAACGTCGACGTTATGATATGTACTGGGATGATTCGTTTTTTAAGTACCTTAAAGATTACAATAACTCAATACGAAATATTTCGTTCTGTATATGAAAAAACATACAAGCGTCAACAAATGTATGTACTTAAGTACAGTTCATAGTACAAATGCAAAGGGAAAATCTTACATTGACATTTCACTGAAATGTTAATTATGCGTTAGTTACTTTATGGTTATATAAAATAAACACACTCTATGGATTAGCTCAATAGTGCATCAATTTTAAATGCATAATTACTAAGTTATTCGTCGTAAAGTTTCAAACATATGTCATGTACATAACTTTATAACACGTATTTAAAAATAATGAACATTATCCTTTCTAACTGTCAGACTCTGCTGTTACTATGTTTACTACTATTAAGTCACATACACACGACACAGTAGATATTGTACTATACAACGTGTTGTGCCAGAGTTCGCTGATTTTTTCCTTCTTTGTTGTAAGTCAGACAAGTACAGTAATAGAATCCAAATACTTCACCTAACAAGGATTGGGTCTTCTATTGCCGTACCTGTCCTGACTATTGTTGTGATTGTGATTGTGTGTGATTGTTGATCTGAAATGCAATAAAAAGCTACATCTTATTGATAAAATACTTATTCTATTTTGCACTATGTTTATTAACAACATTTAAAGTTGAATGGAATGCATACAGGTCACATAGGGGTAACACGTAAACAAGGTCATGTCAGTTTTAAACCAATTTTTATCTCCGTATTATTTATTTTTGTTTTACTTGAATAATAAAACGTACTCAATCAGATGAAGTTTTATTGAAAATATAGAAAGTCTGCCTCAATATTTACAACGAGTAAGACTGTTTATGTCAATAAGAATCATATCTTTGTCATTACTTTAAGAGTATTACTGCCAGGTAGAGATACTGAAAAACAATTATTATATTACAATTACACAAATTATTAATTAAAGTTTCGCGGAAGCATCAGAGGTGTGAATTGTTAACAAAGCCGTAAGGGATGGAACCAAATTCCTGTTAGTCCTACTGATTGGGTATACCTTTATTGTTCGTTGCACGATGACACAAGATAAATATTAGGTAACTAAATATATAATAATTATCATTATTATCATACCGAAAACGTACGATGTTTTCTAGGGCAAGGGGTGCATCTCAAATTATATACAGGGGTGCTGAAAAGTCCCGGGACGGTCTAATAACTTTTGAACTAATTACAATATAAGAACCAAAATTTACATCAAGCTTTTGCTCATATAAAACTATTATTTTATGTATTCCACCATGATATCGTGCTTATGGGGGACGTCCCGCTAGGGGTTGGTGAAAATTCTTAAATAGAAGCATAGGTCGAGTCGTACATCAAATTAAAGCTCTTTTAATTAGAAACATTTTGGCGAAAATCTGACGTAAAACAGTTGACGCATTACAAAATGGCGGACACTCAAAGATTATAAAATACAGAATTTTTCAAATGCAAACATTCTGGTTGTTAGAGAAAACTGAGACACTTAATCTTTTATTTTACTTCTTTTACTTCAAATCACTTACCAAAACAGTTATAACAAATGTTCAAAGTGTTTGCCTTCAGTTTGCTGACAATATCCCAATCGATTGTAGAACGCTGATATCGCATTGTTTAAAGCTTGGACAGGAACACCCTGAGCTTCTCTTACAATACGGTTTCTCAACTCATCCAAATTTTGAGGTTTTGTTTTAAACACTTTTTCTTTGAGGTAGCCCCAAAAGAAGTAGTCTAAAGGGGACAAATCTGGAGAACGGGCAGGCCATTCTTCTGTCTTCTTTTTGCCATACCCTAATTTAAACGATGTGTAATTTAACTTTTACTTGGTTAATTACTATTAATAAATACAATATATTTTTTAAAATTTGTAGTTTATGTAACATAATAGAACATGCTCTTAAATACATACTCATTCATGATCCGTTTTTATTTCATTCCACAAGAGTTTTGACAACAAAAGAAAATAAAAGTCTTGTAACATCCCCAGAGTGTGTACTATTATAGGCTAGTCATGAGACGAATCCTGGGCTTCTAGCATGACATTAAATTGAAGGCGCTAGTCAGGCAATAATCTGTAATCGTGGGCAGTAATAAACATTAGAAACGTTAATTAAGTATCCAGACTTATAACAATTACAGTTTTTATTTTAATTATGTCTTTTTGAAACATAATCTAGCTAACGTCATCTCGTAGTTTTAAAAAGTTTTAAATGTAAATAAAATTTATTAAACAAAGAAATAGAAATTAAATTTCAAAACTAAACTAAACTTTACGATACGATACTACTTTTTGTCGGTCAAAAGTAATTAGTCATAATAAAGAGTAATTACAAGTTACAACAGCCTTTTTATTTGTTTAATAATCTCTTACCATGTTTAATTAACCTCCACAACTCCTTATAGTCATCTAGAACTGCATTACTATTTCCAGATCACATCTTATTTTCCAGGCCTACAATTATTTTCATTTGGTGTGTTTTTTATTCTTTTCGAATTCTTTGTATAGTTTTATTGGACATGTTACAGCATGCGCAGTTGCCTTTGACATAGTACAAGACAACGTTCTTTGCCGCGCTTCTTATCACAACATTTAGTTAATCTTCTGATCACTTCTCTCTTCCTTTGCGTATCCACTACCATCAGTCTTTCGCACAGTAATAAGGAAACAACTGCTGTAAAAGCATGAGAAAATCAACTACGTCCCCATTCTTCATATTTATTATAGTCATCTTAATGTTTAATGACTTATTGTTCACCATTTAGAGTAAATTACGGCAAAACGATTCAATGTTGTTCTCTGGTGTTATAATAGATGTAACAAAATAATCTGTGCGTGTTACTAACATCAGTTACTCCAAAATCGAGTGATACTGTAACATTACACAGCTGTGACGTTTTGGGCCAGAGGGACATTTCGTGACTCACCTACAGTAAATATACTAGGTAACTACGTATTACATGTAAGTATAAAAAGCATAAAAGGAAAATATTAAATACTTTTAAACGAAATCTAATTATGGATAAATTACAGAATGATCTATGTATGACCTTATCCTTTAAATAGCCTTTTTATTGTGTTTAATTAGATGCATTTCCTTGTTTTGTTCTAAACAAGGCAAGTTCGGTAATGAAAATCAAATATCTAATAATAACAGTATAAAAATACCCTATTATTACAGTACCAGGCGGTACTATATTTTAAAGTAATCGTTTCTGTTAATCGGGAAATAGTAAAGTGGCAGTACCTTATAGGACATACTAAAAATAAGGGGACTTTATTCAAATGCATTATTTTTAACAAGAGCTACATTTGCATTAGTTTTATTTCTACATATATATATATATATATATATATATATATATATATATATATATTTATGATGCGTTTTAGTCACAAAGAGAACTTGGTATGAACAAATAATTTACAAAACCATTCCATCAATAAATTATAAATAATATTTCAGTTTGATTCATAAATTGAGTTTAAGAAAGTAATTATTATAAAAATTAATGAAGTTATTAATCAATCAATAAATTGCGTGATGATTGTATATGGTGTAGGTGAGGATATAAATCACTGTACGTATATAACAATGCTATAAAGTTTTTACATTTTATCGTAAAATTTTAAAACAAGCAATAGTGCCATTAGTTATCGAAACTTTATAGTAACTTTACCAAACCATTGTCCCATCGCTAGTTAGGTTACAAATAAGATAGTATCTAATATGTTATATATTACCAATAATTCATGTGTTTATATGCTATACGTTAAATAAATATACCGGTTATCCCAAAAATCCCACCCCCCCTTCTAACTTTTGAACGGAATTAAACAAACCAATATCCTTTGGGGGGTAGTAGTTAGTTATATAATGACAAATGATGATTTTTGCGCTAAAATCATCATTTGTCATTATGTAACTACCCCCCAAAGTATATTGGTTTCTTTAATTCCGTTCAAAAGTTAGAAGGGGGGGTGGGATTTTTGGGACACCCGGTATATTTATAGGACGGTAATAGAGACAATTCCTGACTTATAACAGTTAATCGTCTCTATTATCGTACCTGTGAGGACTATTACTTTCAGTAGTATTTACTGTCAACCTGGAGTATGGAGTAAATCACAGGTACAATATAGGTAATCTTATGCATAAAAATGGCCTTAATATTTTAATCTTAAATTAGGGATGAATAAACATAATATATAAAATAAAAATTTTGAAACACCTATTTAACTAAAACGAGACTGCACCACTTATCTGGACATATTGATTGGCTAGAATACTCCTGACAAAGGCGTAGAGACTGGGTGTGTTTAAATCTGCATTTAACAGGAGCAAAAGATTATTGGAAATCAAACTTATAATAATAAATGCCTTTCAAATAAGGGATTAAATCTAACTAAACACAAAGGATCACTATTGTTCCCATCACATAGCCAACAACGAACACATCAGAATTGAATGGATTAAGAGAGGGATTAACAGCGAGTATAAGTACTCTCGCTTACAATGTTTCGGCTTTAACCACGTTTTATTTTATTTTAGATGTCAGAGAGAAGAGTTCAAAGCTACTAAATTGGATTGTTATGGACAAAATCTGAAAGAGAACGAGGAGATAATGTCTTCTAAAAACCCAAAGAAGAAGAGTGTTAAATGTATTTGTATTATTTGTCCAACGCCATGTAAGAATACTACCCAGTATCATTACTGTAGGAAAAGTTTGTTCAGTTTTTGTCTTTTAAATTGAAGATTTAATTATGTAAAATAAAATTTAAACATACGATTATGAAAAGTAAAGATTTAAAAAAATACGTTTACATACTTATGTTTTATAATTCACTGCATAATTATCTGATACCATTCGTGGATTATTATTATAACTAGTATATATATATATATATATATATATATATATATATATATATATATATATACACACACAAAGCAAATTAGAATACAAATTTATTGTATATACTTGTTCTAAATTTGAATTATGTATGTAAATTTCAAATAATACAAATATTGCTGAAGTTTAATATTAATTTAAATTTTTTACTTGAGTAGAGCACATTTGTTAATAGTTTGTATTATAATATTTAAGGAAATTTGCAGAAAATGTTTTATAGTGTTCCAAGAAGTATATAATTCACAGAAGAAAAATAAAGAAGTATATTTAATTTATATTATGATAATTTAGCTAATACAAAAATTATATGTTTACTTTTAATTTCTTATTTGTATGCATTATTAAAAATGAATATCGACATTTAGTTGAAATATTAAAGGATTGTAAAGAAGTCTTTTTCTTTTGTATAAGAAGCCTTTTTGCATTTATTTTTCCACATAAATTTGTGTATGTGTGTGTGTGTGTGTGTGTGTGTGTGTGTGTGTGTGTGTGTGTGTGTGTGTGTGTGTGTGTGTGTGTGTGTGTGTGTGTGTGTGTGTGTGTGTGTGTGATTTTACAACCTTTTCGGTAACTGCGTGTATGATCCGTGACCTTTTTGGTACCTCCGAGGTCTCGCGCTAGGTACCGAAAATTTCTATACACGAAAACGACCTTTTGGTTACTCCATATAACTGTAAAGTCGTTTGTGACACTTTGAGAACCTGGCTGTTAAGGACCACAGCAAGACATACAAGGACTTGATGAGTGCCCAAAAGGTGGTAATGAAGTTAAAGAATGTTATACAGAAACGCGACATTTTGAAGACTTAAACGAGGAACTTCCCCACTCCATTTCACCCCTCGCTTTTTTGGTTCTCTTAGGATAAGAAGCTTATAAATTGCACTTAGCCCTATAAGAACATTAGCGCTGCTTCCGGAATGACAGGATATTCAGGATGGGTAAGGTTAGGGAGGGCCGCCTCCTATCGAGATCCATAGGAAGAATTAGGACACTAATCTCAAAGTCATGTCACCCAGGAAGAAGGAGAGGCTAGCTCTGAACCAGCCTCTACAGTCAAAGCAGGCAGGGGGTGGCTCAACCTTGTTGAGGCTATCAAGAACATCTGATAGTTAGGGAACGAACCCCACCAAATTCCAACAGGTAGGTAGGTAAGTTCAACTGGAAGATATACATCAGCCAGAAGTGATCCCTGCTGGGTAAAATCTTCCCTACTTTCTATTACAGTTCGGGTACTAACAAGAACTTGATAAGCTCCCAGATTATGCGATAATTGGCTGAGCGTTAACGAACCACATCTCTCAATTGGCTTACATATTTTCTATTATGACTATTTGTCTACGTGCCTGCGGTCTGTCATTTTTTTACAGAATATCTAGAGTATTAAATTAGCTATAGACCTGAAAGTTACATGCATAAGTTACTGGCTGAGCGTTAGTGTAGCCAGTAACTCTGAGGCATATCTCGAGAACAAATTGAGTTATGGACTTAAAATTTTGTATGCGTCTTCCTTTCTACATAACAAAATGAAATTTTAATATAGCACTTTGCCCCTTCATGGGATTCGTTAGCGTAGCCTAATTGTCTGAAAATTATCTCGAGAACGATTATTCACCCATAGACTTTCCATTAAATTTCAACTGTACATAAAACATTCAGTTTGACTAAGCTGTATCTCAGTACATGCAATTCCAGGGTATAGCTCAGGGAATATATAGGAAACAAACTAACATATGGACTTGAATTATTATGCCTGTACCCTTCTTATCTATGCAAGATACATCAAGTATGATTGTGGGATTTGGCTAAGAGTTAACGTAGTAAGGAATATCTACAGTACTCTTTAACCTGTAGACTTTATATTTTAATCAATCTTAAATTTTACTTTAAAAAATTGATTTTGATGATGGTGTATAGATATCTATTCAATCTTGTTAAGCGTCAGCGAAGGCTGTAATTTGGAAAATATCTGGAATATGAATGATTTATTGGTTTTTTTGCAGTTATATTATTTATTTATAGAAACATTGAATTTAACTATCGCACTTGTACCCATGAACTTGAGTGAACGTTAGTGAATCAAAACTGTCTGCAGGATATCTAAAGAACAATTGATCTGTGGACAATTATGAGCAGATTAAAATTGACTTTGCAAAAGGTTATAATTCAGAGGCATCTAAAACTAAATTGAGCTGTAGACTTTTGATGTATTCTGCAATTTCACAAGTAAACATTTTCTTAACAAATCTGGGTTTGAAAGAGCTTCTTAAACTAGTCTTATTACAACAAAAACAACGTGTGAAATCTTAGTTTTTTAGAAAAGGTCTCTTTATTAAAATACCGGAGCTCCGAATCACTTCTCAAAATAGGTTACATAGAATCATTTTAAATTTATTAAAAATACTTTCAGGCAGTTTAGGGGCATATGCTTATACATTTTTGTTATCAGAAATTAAAAGAAAATACTTTAAAAAATTTAAACATGTATAGTGTTTATCTTGCCTTAAGAACACAATTCAAAAAGCAATAAATAATCATTGTCAAACATGGATTCTGTCCAGATTATACAAAAGTATTTTTTAAAGTTTATTCATGAATGTTCATTAATTCAAATATTTTAACACTTAACAGTGGAAAAAGTAACATTAAGGAAAAATAAGCATCCACTTTAGTCAATTAGAATCTCAAGTTAAACCGTATTCTAATTTAAATTAATAACTTGAATAGAAATAGTTTTTCTGCAACTGAGAAGGTTAAGTTGCCAGTGAAGTTTTGAGAAAACTATACTTCAGGAATTAAAAAAATAGGCACAATAGATTTTAAAATATTGAAAGCTTCTAATTCATACTTTAGAAAGGCTATCTAAAGTTTATTCTATCTATCTAAAGGCTATTCGTGATGTTTAGTTTAATTAACTTAAAATTAAAGAAAATCATGGTCTATTTCTCAATCAAAGGTTGTGTAGAATTATATACATTTTTTTATTAGAAGGTAAAGTTTTGTAAGAAGAAAACTATTTTCAAAATTATTTAAAATTCTATATCCAACGAAAGGTCTATTTTTCATTAGTATGTTGGCTTTTTAAGAACAATTAAATATGGATCATCTTTTGTTTATTAGAAACTGGTTTTTAAAATAACTATTAAAAAGAGACGGGCTTTAACTATATAAAATGAAATATAGATAAATGAAAACAAACAATAATATTTTCAATGTTCAATATAGGAGTATACCACACGCACATTACCAGTCAGACTCATTTTATTCTTGAGATGTCCTGCGCACATGTAGACAGGCAGGGAATTAGAATATAGAAATACAGGGAATGCAGAAAATATATTTGTACATCCATTTGAATCAGAAAAGATAAATTGTGGCAACATACTCGAGATAGGCTTTAATGGCGCTCAGCCAAATCCCATGGATCATCATGGAACTTAATCTCGTCATTACAGAAATGGAGTTTAATGAACAATCGCAAGAGTACATATGTGATATTTTGCTATACGATAAAAATGTATTTATTCTGTTATTATTTCGTTGCAATCATGGTTACGCATAAGACAAAATGTAAACATTTTCGCTAACGCTCTTCTTAATTCCATGTACCATATGCACCATCAAAGAAATCAGAGTTTCATTGTTATTAAGCTTTTTTCTAGTTTTGTGAAGTTGAATTAATCGTAGATCTGGCAACGAATAATTGAATGTATGTGTGAAAGCGCTTTAAAAGCGCTTAAACATTTATCCAGTGAATGTTTGAACGTATTCTTTTTTAGGTTCATTTTAGTACAGTCTTAATTTTGTATACCAATAAGCTTAGAATGGGCTACATTTTCAAAATCCAGTAAAAATTGTTGTTACTATTATAAAATAAAAAGAGAACATTATACGAACATTGTTGCTTTTTGAGATTATAGAAGACGAGTGCTCTATCACGGAACCATGATTGAAAATAATGTAATTCGTTTGTTTTGTTTACGTAGTAATATTTAATTTTGAACGTTGTCATGAGAACTTTAAATAAAACTCTTTTCTCTTAGAATTCAATCAGGTTGAGCTCTATCTTATATATTTTTACAGTTATTAGGATTATTTTTAAGAATACACGTTAGCAAATTTATGTAATAGCAAACACTCATTAGTAATGAATCTTTTTTTATTTATTTGTATATATTAATTACCTAGCGAGGTATATTTTATTCTTTATTAGGTTATAATTTGTGCAGATAGTTTATATAAAACCATATAAAACACGAAAAGTATTTATTCTAAAATATGTAGCCTAAACGGCTTTTCCCTGTTTCCCACAGCGGAAAAATCCAACCTCAGAAACTTTTGTATTTTGTATATTTTAACCAATACTCAGACCTACCAGACCTACCTTTTTAATAGATCTAATTCAACAAAAGTAGTACGCATTATCATATTATTAAGACACATTAAAATATTGGTAAATGTGTTCAAATAAAAAGCACCAAAGGTGTCCGGTTACATTTTCAGGGAAATATAAAAGTCAAATTCAACATAAATGTTTACTATAAAAGCGGTTAGATTTTATATTTCATTACTAAATTTAGTTTTTTAATTACTTATAACCGCAAGCTCTCAGTTTCAACTTACCTATCAAATGTTATAATTTAGGCTATATTATTAAACGCCACAGGGTTAAAGTACTAATATTTTGTTTTAATCAATATGATTTTTACAACACATTCTATATTATAGTTTTGAAATTCCAAAAGGGCCCGATCTTTTAAAACTATGTATTTCACAATAACAATTTTGTACCAACTATTTCAATATATTTAATCTTAAATTCTAGAAATAGCAGACTAACGTGTCTCTAGTTTGTCGAAATTGAATACATTATAATAAAAAGTGAATTTTCTAGTAGTATGTGGAAACCGAACATAAAAGACTAGCGGTTACTCGTAGCTTTGCATGCGATTTTCTATTGCATGACAGCATTGTCATAGGCATATCTTAATAAAGGGCATAATAAACACCTGAAAAAATCATGATCACTGGATGATACTCCAATATCGTGTCGCATTTGAGAATAATTGGACTTTAAGCTTAAAGGGCATCTTCTTGGAACTCTGAAGTCAGAGTGTGACAATTTTATAAATATCAATGAAATACACCAATATCTTTGTAACACTCCACAATTTTTGGCACACCAGCAGATTATGAAAAATATAACTAGATGATCACACTCTCTTACAATTAGAAAGTTTTCGGTTACTGGGGGAAGTTCTGTTGCTGACTAGCCGTTGTATGTGGGAGTGAACAGCCGATAACTTTGTAAATATCACTTGTTAAATAGAGTAATAGCCCAAACACTGTAGTAAAATTATGTGCATTTTGCGTACCATTAACCATAACACATTAGCAAGTACCGTAAATTACTAGTACAAGAAGGTGCACGCATGTATTTACGACGATGTTTATGAGTACTTTAGCAATTATAATCTACTTCTCGTCTATGATATTTTTGGTCCCATAGTATAGTTTGAGTATTTGTCCTGATAAAAAAAAATATCCCTAAATTAGTTTTGAATTATCAATTTAAATTGGCAATTGGTTATTTTTCCATTTCTGGCTGTCTTGGAATAAATAGTACATTATAGTTCATAAAATAATGAATTCTGATATTTATTTGAAAAATAATACTGTCCAACACTAAAAAAAACAGAAAGGCTGGTAACATGTGATTTTCGTAAACATGTGGTTTGTCTGCAGTATATTGATGCAACAAATAACACTCGAGTGCAATGAGTCCTGTAGTAGTCATTGGGTTGTTCAGGGTTTTAACCGTGTGGTCGCTTTGGCCTACAGAGGACAACGTCACGCCACAGTGGGCTGTTAGTCTGAGGCAGCAGGGGTTCATATAGTGTAGGGTAAGTCTTTAGGTTGGGTAATAGTGTTGTACGTTCCCAATAGAAATTCTGTTGTCGGCTTCAGTAAAAAGTAAACAATGACATTTTCACTGCCCACTCCTTCAAGAATGAAGTCTACAAATAAACCAATTCTTTATTTCCTGAAAAATTATGTCCCAAAGAATAATTTTATTCCTCAGATAATGCAATTTTTATACTTAAATTCACATTTACATGTCAAATTGGACTAACTATAATGCATTAGAATAGAGAATATAATTTAACTTTTTCTTATGAGTGATGTAAAATTTGGTTTGCGAATAAAACAAGTTTCATTAATCTTTTTAATAAAAATATAATCCCTAAATGTGTTTCTAAGCTAATTTTGAGAACGGATTTATCAAGCTAACTCATTTTTTACAATATTCGTTTAAATTGTGGGAAACATTTTTATGAAGATAAAAATTAAAAAAATAATTTTCTGGAATATTTTAGAATTCACCAAAATAATTATAATATTTAAAATCCAAATTTAACCGATAGTAGGTAAAGAGTCGATGACACTTCCAGCTTAAATGTGAAAGAGGCAGACAGGTTTGTTTGTGTTTAAATTTTGCAAAAATAATAAGTACTAGCAGTTACCAGCGGCTTCGACCGCAATTTCGTAAATTTTGCACCGGTATGAGCACTTATCGTTTGAATGAATTTTATTTTAAGACATCACTGTTGTGTTTGCCTTCATTCCACGATCAAGAAAATATGTAAAAAAGTGTATTTTTACGGTCATTGGAGTTTTCTCCAATCTTAGGATTTTTTGTTCCATAGCTGATTTTGCCTCTTACACGGTCAAGAAAATATACCCATACATACAAAGCTCTGAGAAGCCTACTTGTGTCAAAAGACAACTAATTTATATTTCATAGCAGGGTTTAATTGTAAAGTAAAAGTTAGACTACATTATTTCTTATATCTGCACTGATAGCAGTTACCCGTGCTTTGTACGCTATTTAGTAGGCGTTGCACGACCATTGCTGGTTCGAGTGAATGATATCTCCGAAGCCAATATTGAGTTTTCCTTGTTGCCACGATCAAGAAAATACGTAAAAATGTGTATATTACCATTGCAATTAACTTTGTTTTTAGTATGTTTTGTTCCATGCCTGATTTTGCATTGTTTCCCGATGAAGACAATGTATATTACAGATCAGAGAAGCCTACTTCTGTCAAAAGTGAACTAAGATATGTTTATCTCAGACTTAAATTTATAGTAAAAGTTAAATAGTAACATTGTGTTTTAGATTTTATACTTAATTTGATAATATGTGCAGTTAAAAGTAAATTAATTTATACACTATGAGTGTGTGTCTTTATAAACTGAAAATTATTGTAATCTTTTTAGAACATTTATAGCTGGAATTGATACATTAGTTATGCTAGTATATAATATAGTATATTTGTTTATATATATATATATATATATATATATATATATAGTTTATATATATATATATATATATATATATACTTAACCGTGGTAAAAATAAAGGCATATGAATCATATATAGGACAATATGTAATTTTCATTTGAAGTAGACACCTTTTAATATATGTTGGTTGGCGAGGCATACAGGCATATTCGGGGAGGAGGGGGGGGGTGTTAGGTGGTTGTAAGCCTCCCATTGATACAAATCCTGTTTCCTTCATTCAAGATTTTAATGTGTTGCGTTAAACTGAAAGTTTACTCGCAGTAAAACCATGTATCATAGTTCAGCTTTGTTTTTGTTTTTATATTTTAAGTTTAACATCTGATATATAGTAAAACACAAGACTCGTGCCCTTGATTATAGATCCTTCTGAGAAGGATCTATAATCAAGTCTCGTGCTTAGTAATGTTTTGGACTGGCTGATGGAGGTTCCGTCTGCAACCCAAAGGGGTGACAAATACAGCCACTGTTGCTTCTACACTTCCCGCACTTCTGGCGAGGGAAACAAGTAATGGCTATGTATTAATGACTTTTGTTAATAATGAATACTGATAGTGGGGCTAGGAACAAAAAACACAAGCACAAAACTTTAGTTTACTAATTTTATCATGACGTATTTCTTAATAGTGATTAAATTTACTTGCTGTCATTATTATAATTTTGTGTATGTCTTAGACAATTTCAACCTAAATTGTCTAAGACATACACAAAATTTTATGCTTATCAAAACGTGTTTTTATATTTGACCTACCTAAAACAATTAAGTTTCAACACTTTCTTAGCAAATTTCTTATATATCGGAGTTATGCAATAACCTATTTAATCGATGTTGTACATACAATGTTCACAACAAATGTAAATCCACAACCAAAGTCAAGAAACATCGTAATCATTTAAATAAGATCTTACTTGAAGTTCATTTGTTGGTAAATGTTTTATTTTACACAGTAGAACATGTTTTGTTTACATTAGTTCAATGAGTACAATATAAATACAGGTAGTAAGAGAAATATTGTATAAAGCAAATGTTAACCTCATATTAAAATTAACTTTAAAACTTCATGTAAACAGTAAAATTCAAGATAATGTCCTAATTTGTAAGTGTAAAATAATTTAGAACTAAAGAAGAGAATTGAATTTTTATAAATATACAATTTAGTTTCTTTACTCTAAGTTAATGTCAATTTCTATTGCTGAAGTTATGTTTTAGATTTATAAGCAGATCGCGTTACTGTTCAAAGCAAAATCAATACAACTATAAATAAGTTAATGAGGGCAGAGTCAAGATGCTATCTGGCGGAAAATATTCCCTGAATCTCTATTGTGGCCCGAGACCCCAAACGACTACCACGCAGAAAAAATTCTATTCAAATTCTGAAGAAAAAAATCTTTAGAAATGTATGCCATATCACATCATAGACTCAAATATTCCACCTTAAGGTATCCTGAGGAGCTTGTGGTCGACAACATCAATAGCTGTAATAAAGAGAGTAAAATTATGCTCATTTGAATGAATGGGTCACTGCTTTTCAAACAAATAAAGAAATGGATGTCATTAAAGAAACTATTATTTTAGAACCTAGATTGAGATGAACGTATTATATCAAGAAAGTAGTGCATTGCAGTAATGAACTGTAGTACAGCAACGCACAGTAAATTTTACGTTCTGCAAAAATGTACCATTTTATAAATTATTTTTAATTTTAGTGGTCGGTATTGGCCTCAATCCATCAACATTTCTATGTTTAAGATTAGGATAGCTTTTCTAATCTTCAAATCAGATACGAAAACATCTTAATTGTTTGAGGTTTTTTGAGGGGACCTCAGAAATATTTTGTTTGACTTATGAGGAGGACAGAACAAAATCAGTTGTAATATTCTTTTAATAGAGCTCAATGCATCCAGTGATACAAAAACTGGATTCCTGACATTAATAGTGAATTAAATATATTAATAATGGGAATCCTTAAAAGTTATTAAGTTAGTTAGTGTTAGTGTGTGTTAAGTTAGTTATGTGTGTTAGTTAAGTTGTATTGCAGATTTTAGAATATCCGTGGCTACACTGCGAAATTTCAAATCAGTTTTGAAAATCTGTCAGTAACTGTATCATGGTTTTCGCGGATATCCACGATTAGTTATAAAACCATGCACAAAATTCGTTTTCTCTTTTTAAACGTATCTATAGGACTCGTATGAGTTTAGGGGTAATTGAAATGTTTTTAAAATTCTGATTGTAGTAATCATTTGCATTAATATTACCGTTCCTGGAATTTAGTGGTTAGGTTGGGATATGTTTGAACCCGTATCTTATTGAGCACGTAAAGGGTATGACGAACATTGCACAGAGTGTCTTTGTAAATTCTTTTTCGAGGTTTCGTGACGAGTCAGTCAGGGAATTTTGTTTTCCCATACATGAACATAGGTGCCCGGCTTTTAAGTATAAAAAGATGAATTGGTATTTGGAAAATATTTTATTTTAAGTTTTGGGTTGCATATTATTTGACGTAGGGTTTATGTAATATATGATTAGAAGCAAATATACTGGATGTAGTAAATATACTGAGATATTCCTACAATCCTATACCACTTACCTGAAATATACAGTTTTACATTCCTATCATGTTGGGGCGTTCCAGAAGACAGGCATTGGGGGCCTCTTTTTGGTACACGACGTATAGGACTACAACGTTACACGTTACATTTACATATAAAGAGCTTTCTTACAATGTTCATAATTAAACTCAAGAACAGTAGAGAATATTAGATCGCTGTTTATTTCTTTACTACCTGTGATCAGTCTATTAAGGGCTATAAGAAGTACAGGGTGTCTATACGTTATTCTATAAAATAACATTATTTTATTTTTCGTATTAAAATAAATGTCATATTAAGTATAATCATATCTATCTGAGTTTATCGTATGTCTATTTATAAATAAATTATATATATATATTATTAATATAATTATATATTATAATAAAGTGTCCATAATTTTTAGTATAATTAAAGCTTGTTTATAAAAATCAGTTTAACTGAGCCTCATTAATAATTTAATACGTACAAAGTTACACATTTTTTTACTGTTCATTAATAATCACTAATTGTAAAATTGTACAGCTAAAATTACTACCTCGTTAATGACATTTGGAATACTTGCTATACATTTGTTTCCGTGCATTACATGTTTCTCTTTAAATTGGTTTTTTTGTTTGTTTATTTATTGTAACTAAATACCACTTTTTAAATATAAAATGTCACAAATTAAGTCACACAAATTTATTGTTTTTTTTCTTTCTTTATGTAACGTGTCTATAGGAAGGTTAATTTCTATAAACCAATTACAACTATTTTTGTTTTAGTATATGAGCGATCAATTGCGTTGTAAACTAATAACCCTTTATTTTAACAAGCACAAGTTCCAATGGAATTCAATGATTAAACTCAGTTTAAATTAATAGAAATTTTAAATTAAAGTCAACACCAAAAATAGATCAACGCCAAGCTATCTTTTTTACATTTAATTTATTCTCACTATTTAGTATTTGTAACCCATCAATGTTCACATGTCCAGCCTTAAAATTAACAATAAATCAAATCATTCAATTATTGTGTCCTTCAAGTTCTCAGTGCTAATACTTTCAACACAAACTCAAAATAAAAATCTTCTTCAAATATAAAATGAAACAAATAATAAAATAAGACTTCTTCTCAAAATAAAATTAAACAAATTAAGGTAATATTAATAATTAATATATGAACAAAGACAATGTCCAATCAGTTAAACTCAAGGTTGTATCAATTACAAAGTACTTATTTCCTGTAAATTTCCAATTTACAAGATTATTGAATTATCCAGAATTATCTGCTTGGCTTTGAATGTTAAATTTAGGAACTTGTAAAAATATATATATAGAATCTCAGAACATAAAATAATTTTTCTTTATCAGTAGGTTATTCCTGATTTAACCAACTTGAACAGGAAAATATCATCAAGCAATTTTCTATTTAAATGTTAAATTCTAACTTTCACAGTACCTCACACATCTCCTGAAGACTTCACCAACAAACAAAAATAACTGTTATATATTACTTAATTGAAAATACAAACTTTAAATTTTGAAAAGAATTTTAATCTTAAAACTCAACCTTCCTACCGAAAAATCTATACGGCAAGAGTAGGCTATCACTTCTACACGAACTTCTCTCTCTGAGCACCCAGCAAAGACTCAATTGAAAACCTGCTTGAATCCACCGGAAGGATCTAGAAGTGCCCCCCACCATCTAATCAACCTAACATTGGCCAATCAAAATTGAGCAAACACAATGTCTGAACTGGATGGTACCTATCCAACCCAGACCTGCATCTTATGCCCAATACCTAGAGACAAAAGGAAGCTTCTAGGCATTCCTCGAACCCGAATCAACAAGAAATTCAGCACTGCTGGAAGGATCACAATCTTACAATTCACTTATTATATAAATTTACAATTCTCTTAATAAAATATAAATATTCCTATAAATAATTAAACAATATAGGAAGCATCCTATACTTTATTATACGATGTTTAGTAAATTTACTATAGAAAATCAATAACATTTTAAACTATTCAAAACTTGAATGTTAATGAGTATTACATTTAGTACCTGAAATTACTAGCTTAATGATGTTGATTGTATTTAGTAAACAATCTTATTTACTGCAAGGAAAAACAATAGTCAAATTATTTAAAATAAATTCGACGTTTAGAAACTAGTGTTTGGTAAATCAAACATAGTAAATAAAACAGAATCAAAAGATCGATTTGACAAGACAACATGTACAGCGTCCGAACAAATTGTATAACGAATGTACAAAATAATAACAAAGATCACGTTATCTCAACTGTTAAATGTATGAATCAGTTGACCATCAATTTAGAGTTACTACAGCGTTAATACCTCGATTGGTGTATTTTAACACACTCACTGCAACACGAGTCAAGTACCGACTTTAGGATAGATGGAATTGTAGTAAGTTACGTCAACCGCAGTCAATGTTTTAAGTAAGGGATATCAGACAGCAAAATATTTACTGCTCGTTAGTAGCAAAATAAAATTGGCATCAAAATGTAGATTGAAAACTAAACCATATTTCTTTATTCTGATTCATTTTTCATAGTTTTAGCTTTATAATTTTATTTAATATAAAGATATAATTTTGTCCAAAAACACAAACACGCAAACACACACGGTCAACTCAACAACGACATGACTATACATTTTATCACATTTCTGACTTCTTACTTTGACCTGACAAATGAAATGTTAAAGTCTGTTAGAGTTCTTTATGGACAGCCCACATCATCCATCCTTGAGTAATGAGACAGGGTATTGTATACATAATCGTATTTATATAATTTAACTTATATTTTGCATTAATCAATTTGTATTTTTTTAGTAAAACAAGTAATTTTTTAAATATGTTAAAGTGTTAGCAAACTTTTAAATAAAATACCCATGGGTTTTCTAAGTAATGATTTTATTTGTAATACATCTGAACAAATGTTTTAATCTGAAAATGATTTAATATTTTTAAACATATTAAATAGTTGGTGTATCATAACTACTGCCCCTTATTTTGCTGGCTCGCACTCTTCTAGCTTCGCTTCACAAACCGTGGTCTCCCAGTCTTTGTAATTGTTTCTGAACTTTCAGGGATCCCATTAATCAAGTCACACCCTTTCGTAGATTCAAACAGCTATTGTCTGTTGCTCTCCTTAAAAAACAGGAACTCTGCTCAACATCTGCATTCTATATCAAACATATGAACTTACTACTTTGTACTTTGTGACTGCCTTACGTTATTCTCTGTACTTTACACCACTGTTGTTATTTACACTTTATTAAAAAATTTGTTGTGATCCTTTCAAAATAAATATACTTAATTTTATATAACTATTATATCTATTGATTTCTATTTAAAACACCATTTTAAATTAAAAGCATTCATGGACACAAACATTAACACTGAACACTCCCATCTCTAATTTGCTGTTAAAAACTCCAGCATAATAATAATGTAAAGAAAATTATACGTTGAAATATTTTGTAACTTAAGGCATCAACAACTACTGTATGAAACGTAGAGTTAATATACCTTAATAGGAATTTGGAAGGTTTAACATTATATTTAATTTTAGTTGAAACTTAAATTTACTGCACATGTTAAGCAACATAGGATTAATTATATGTACAACAACAAAAACAGTCATTGAATGTGGTAACACGAAAATTTGATAAAATATGCTTAGCCCTGTAATAAATAGATTTTGTAGTTCCAATATAGTTTAGGAAACCTTAATCATTGTTATTTTTTATGTTATATACTTAGGATTCGCTTTACAATGTTTTATAGATTTCAAGCTGTATAATTGTATATTTTTGGGTTATGTAAGCTAGAATGGTTTATTAAAATAATAAAATGTACATTCATAGTTAATCTAAATAAATAAATTTTATTGCCCATAGGCTACGTGCAAAATTATAGGTTTCAATGTAAAAGTATGTACAGTATTGCGTTACCAACAACAAAATGTTAGTGATTCAAAATCTAGCACTACTTTTGTCTATTTGAAAAGAATTAACAGTATAAGCTATTGCCTTTCATTGTTGTTTTGTATAATTTTTAATTAGGAAGTCCAAGTTTGTAATGCTTGAAGTTTATATATATATATATATATATATATATATATATATATATATATATATATAAACTTCACATCATTTCTGATTGTGAACCTTTGTTGTACAGTTTAATTCAGTGCGTTTTATAAAATTGAGAGGTCGATTCCGTTTTGGCCTTAATCTTCCATCCTCATTGGTCACTCGCTGTCATTAAGAATAGCCTGAGCATTATCTAAGCTTATCGCTTGAGGGTATTGAACGCTTTCATTACTGTTTGTCTGTTTTTCTACACAATATCTCGAAAACTAACTGTTATACAGACTTGAAATTTGCTTGAAGATCATTTATATATAAACAACAATGAATTAGATAGTGGTGCATGCCATTCCAGCTTTAGAAATTATTTTTGAATTGGTCTCATTGGTCTCATGGTTACCCATAGGTAACCATTATAAAAATCAGAAAATAGTGAATTAAATAGATTTCTAAACAAACTGAGTAAAATCTTACAATATATGACACATTAGTACACATTTAGCCTAACTACATCAACACAAAAATCATACTTTGGTGACTTTGTTTATAGAAAAATAGACTGGAAAGTATGTGTTAAAAATCAGTCACATTTTACGATGTTATTGTTAAAATAGTTTTACAAATTTGCAGGAAAGTATGATGTAGGCTCGTACACACTGTGGTTTGTTGTACTAGTTAGATTTTTCTTACTTCGCTACAGTATATTTTTACATGATTTTATAGTGTTCGGGCAATTGTGAACTTTCCCCGTACATTCTGCATATGGAAGACCGGAACTATGCCGGAACTGTCGAGAACTAATAACCATGTAACCAGTATAGAAATGTTTAGTAGGATTTTCAGTATGTGCGAGCCATCAGACTTGCTTGTATATTTTTTAAAATCATTTTAAAATTATGGAAGAGGGAACTATTTAAGGTTTTTTTACTAACTATCGAGAACTAACGAGAAGCTAACCTGCGCACACATTTTCATTGTATTTCCAGTATCCGTGGGCCAACACCACAAATGCCCGTACATTGCCTAACAATTATTTTAAATGCAAGACGGAAGTAACGTCTGTTTTTCCTGAAATATCCAGAACCAACTAGTTGGCCCTAGCCAAAATATCTAAATAGTATATGTAAAATGTAATAATCAAAACGCTGGACCAACGATATTTTTGCTGATCTAACATAAACTGTCGATTGAGATGCAAAAGAAAAGGTGCGGGCCAACGTCATACACGTTTATCTGTCCGCAGGACATCTAAAAAAAACCGATAGACGACATTTTTCATGCAACCTTAGCGAAGCTTTTTACGCAGTATGTGGTGTATAGAGTAATATACTTTATTCTACAAAAGGCGCAAAATAGTGCATATATTGAGTTTGCCTGTCTGAAATTAAGGTACATACTAATTATTTTACGCTGACCGTACTCATCGCGTGTGCCCGCAATCCCAAGAAACATCAGTGAGGTCTAATCAATTTAAGCCAATAAGTTGTCTTCCTTTTAAGAAATTGCTATCAGTTTTCCTGTTAATGAGGATTTGAAGTAAACTAAATAATTAGAAATGTGATTACAGGTATTGTAAGAGTTGAATCCACTCCTCAATACTAAAGTGATTGTTTAATAACGACACATTATGAAAAAATATAGTTCATCTTTCCCATGTTAATATTATTGACTATATAACAGAACATATTTTAGGTATTAAAATATGTACCAAGATTCTCTATGAATAGTTCGTTGTTTCTTAATAATCAATAACTCAATAATGCATATGTTATAATAGTATCCATTTTGTTATGTACAAAATCGAATTAAATATATTTTTCAATATATAACATTTTTCAGGTTAATTTTCAATTAACCATGCACTTAAAACACAAAATTTTCAAATAGTGACTCTCCATAACTGTTCCTTTAATTATTACGGCTGTATTCTCTACAAACATGTTAAAAATGGGTACTCACAATAAGTGCGCCCAATTTCAATGCTGCATATTCAACCGTTTGAATATTTTTTTAAAGAGCACACAGGCAGACAGATGGAAGCATCTCTGAACTTCATTTGATTATTATGACATCCTCAACCAATTTCAGGAATACAATCTAATTAATTCATGAGGCACATAGAATGTATTAAATCAATTTTAGGGACACCCTGTATAACCATGTTATAGAGGAGTGATGACCGAGACAAGGACCGGGCTATAAAGTGACTCGCAGCTGGCCGGTCACCACATTGTATCAGTAAACAACATTATCGGTCCATTGACTTGAAGAAAAGGCGGGAGCGACAGAGGAGACCGTAGAAGGGGAACTAGGGGAGGTCCACAGTCGTATACGTGTACGCTCGTCTATGCACTCAACTCCAAAATTAGCCAAGTACCCAAAAGGTCTTATACTTGTCTAAACCTTCTAGATGTTCATCCAATTTTTCTTACGTCATCGTCTAGCCTTGACCATTGGGTCGATCGTTCTCAAACAGCATTGAAACCGCCAGCAAATCGGGGGAATGTGTCTACGATTCTTCATCCAAATTACTACCAATGTTCAGCACTGTTTTCACAGTACCGAGGCTAGTTACTAACAGTGTCTTCTGATACGGTCAATCTTTCTTCTGCACGTGGTATGTTTATTTCCGGAGTTCAAATATGAGACCTCAGTAAAAGTCCCAGAGCGCTCCGACCAGATTAAAGAGTGAGAGCCCAAGCAATCCCGGCAAAGCAATTGGACTCAAATTAAAGCAATTTCTGAAGAACAGGCGATGGTATAACCGGTTACTTAACCCGCCACTGGGCTCCATGAATTATGCCAGAATGCAAGTACTGCAGAACATTCCACAAGGGGTTATCCTGCCAACAGCAATCGATGTATAATAATAAGTACCTTCTAGGCCAAAAGTCCATAAAATATGTTTGTGAAAGTTACGAATTTGTTAAGTTTAAAGTATTGCTTTTGTATTTCAACTTCCTACTGTCAAAGACAAAATCTTAAATACATGTACTGTATGCTCTCAAAAAACAAAATAAAGGTTTTCATGTTCAAGATCAACCACCCACAGGGCTAATATTTATCTATAAGAAGAACTTAGTTTTGAGTTTATACATCCCGCTGTTCTAGAAAGGTAACGTTTTACTCATTTGTATTTTATTTATAACAAAATATCGGCACTGGAAACATCTTAAACAATTTTATTGAATAGGAATATTTTATGTCAGAAGAAGTTTTTCCAATCTTTGGCCATACAGGCTTTTTAGACCAGGTATGAAATATGAATGATAGATAAAGGGCTAACTCAAATATAATGCGTGAAACACAGTTTATTTCAACCATTAAAGCTTCTTCACACGATACCTGAAATGATAGCCAGTGGCAATGTTGCTTAGTTTTTTACTTTTACCATTATGTAGTTTAATTATATATATATCTATGTGTGTGTGTGTGTGTGTGTGTGTGTGTGTGTGTGTGTGTGTGTGTGTTCTTTAAGTATGAGTACAACTTCGACTACTTCCGGTAGTCATGGTTTAGAATTCTAGTCTACTAATCTTCTTCCGCCCACAGCTGCAATGTCGAGCCAAGATGCTGACGCCGCGCGTTTGAGTCAACATCGTGAAGGGAAGTTTTTGTTTTAAAGTTTTAGAAAATGTTTAAGTTTGTAGTCAAAATTCTAAAGAATACTGGAAACATTAGGCCCACCCCCCCAGATATCAATGAAGTTCATTAATACTCAATGAGGGCAGCAACATGGCAAGACATTATTTTATTTAAAAATCTAGAAGTGGTGCTTTTAAGTTTTAATTGCCACAATTAAACTTATAATTGAACTTTGGAAATTGAGAATTTATTACTACAACCTCAGTTATATCCAACCCCATGTGTTTCGTCCATTTGATACAAATAATAATGCACCAATCTGGTTTTGACGTTTTCTAAACTTCCATCAAACTGAGAGAAACTGTGTGAAAAAGCCACAATGTCTGCCATTAAGTAAGAGTATTTATACAAATATGAACTATTATTTTAACTTATATCTAGAGGCGTCAAAATAAGCAAAGTTTATACAGTAAATGAACTTAGAAAGTCCTTAAAGACAGTGTTTGAGAGACAATCTTTTACCTACAGCGAATAGACTATTTAATATAGATCACAGTGAGGAAGTGAATCTCCTCAGTGAAAAAGTGATTCCCCCCTGAGTTCCGCCTTAGAAATGACCAAATCTTAAAAAAAGTGTAAACATTTAAAGAACCGCTTATTTTTAGACAGCCAGCCAGAAATAAGTACTGTGCATAGTGAAAATGTTTCTGCTTTAAAGTGTAGACTATTGAATACTGAGAAACAATTAATTGGAAACTGCTACCAAGTGTGAATTTAAATCAGCTTAAAATTTTGGAAGCTAGTTTAAATTACTCAATAAAATAGAATGAGGCTATGGAGGAAGCAGTAAATAAAATCCAGGAAAGGTTGCCCCAGAGGAAAGAACAAATAGGCCCTAGATCTGAGCAACAACAATGCATCCTACTACAAATACCCCCACTCTACCTTTAATACCTATTTACAGTGGTTACATTGATAGTATGAGTCAAAATATGTCCAGTTTAAATATTTGTAATAAATTAAACAAACCTGTAGAACGTTACTTGGAAAAATTCACAATAACAAATGGTCTTGTAATCCCTGAGCTACTAAATGTTTTGAAAAATCTGTTGAAACTTAAATTTTAAACCAGCTTATCAGAAAGTGAAATATTAGCCTTGTTACCATGTTATGCAGAAGGTCCTCTGTTAGCCAAAATAATACAGTGTAAGTCTGTTATGCCAAATGTTAACTATATACATAGGGAAATAGTAAGTTAATTTATCTCCGGTGGGCCTACTTGAAAGAATTAGACTAGATTTAGTATTTAGGCCACAAAGGCATGATGAGTCCCTTTATGAATATATCTATACTGTTAAAGAGCTCAGCCAAATAGTATTGTGTAATGTAAGCGAACAGGACTTGGTAACTTGCATAAAAGAGGTATTAATCCTTCAGATAGAAATAATTTGTATTTTTTAACAACCCTGTTTGTTTCACTGATTTAGAAATGTATAGCTAGTAATAGCATAGCTTTTAATGATAACTTAAGGGGTACTTTAAATAAGTTAACAAGATGTATCCACCAGATGTTAAGCCCACAATAGGCACTGTACAGAATTCAAAGTTATGTTTCAACTGTAATAAGCTTTGTCATTTAGCAAAAAATTGTTTTAGGAAACCAAAAAAAAAAACGAGTTGGCAGGGTAGAGGTATTACACACAAATAAAAATATCCCTTCCCGGATTCATAAGTCTGAAAATAACATGTTCGTAAATAATCACTCAGTAAGAAAAGAAAAAAGCTGTTTTATGAACATTTATGTTAATGTAATAAGAAATTGGAGTGAGCTAAATTATAGAAAATCTAAACTAACACTAAAAGTAAGAGATTGTAAAAAAAATTTCTTTAATTGAAATTATAGTAAACATTAAAAACTAAAAATGCTTATTAGACCACAGGTGCAACAAGAGATATGAATAGTAAAGAATTTTATGATAGCCTATTGTTAAACAAATGTGTATCAAAGTTAATGAATTGAAATGACAGGATGTTTGCTGCAAATAATGCTGGAATTAAATATTTTGGTTACTGTTTATGCTAAGATACAAATTTCCAAATTTTGTTGGAAAATAAGGCTTACTGTATTAGGTCATTTAAATTGGGACATTGTATTAGGAAACTCATTTATAACTAACAGCCAACTATTTGTTACTTCTTACTGAAGACTCCGGTCATTTTAAATTAAATTGTAGTAATAAAATACCTGTTGTGAGACAACAGCCCCTAAAACAGAAATTAAATAACATAGATGTAAAAATAGGGTTCACTCAAACTGAGGGTGACATTCCAAACTAATAAGCGATTTTCCAAATGTTTTTCTCCAAAACTAAGAGAGGCTATGGATTAGAATGTCAAATTAACATTAAATAGCTCCACACCTGTAAATATTAGGCCTTATGAGTCCTCCAACCGTAAACAAAATGAAAACTATAATTCAGGATTGGCTTAACCTAGGTATAATCGAACCTATTACTTCAGCCTACTCTAGTCCAGCCTTTTTAACCAAAAAGGACAGACTTGTAGTCAACTATAAAGAACTAAATAAATAGTTGTAGAAAATCTATTTTCCCATAGGTGATTTAAATAATGATTATCAACATGTTAGTGGAGCAAAGTATTTTACTAGATTTCAGAAAATATTTTGCAATGTCCGCTATCAAATGATAGTCAAGACATTACGTCTTTTAGTACAATATTTGGCAAATATAGATTCAAAAGGGTCTCCTCTGGATTATATATTAGAAATGTTGTATTATCCTATTTCAAATCTGTATTTTCCTGAAAAGTTATATAAAATTTAATTACTTGATACATTTTTGTGATGTATAGCATAAGTTGGTGTATAGTAAATATCTTAAAACGCATTTATTGCATGTAAGATAAGTAGTTAATAGATTAAAAAAACGTGGCCTAATGGTAAACCTAGAGAAAGTTAAGTATTGTTTTGAGAAAATATCATTTTTGGGAAATTTAATTAAAAATAATACTGTCACCATAGATCCCGAGTCAACTAGGGGTACATGAGAATTTATGTCGCCTAAAAATGCCAAACAAGTTTCACAGAATGACAAATTTCTTTTCTAAATTCATAAAAAATGTTGCCGAACTGTGTAGCCCCTTAAATCATTTAAGAAGGAAGAACGTTAAATTTGTTTGGTATCAATTTACAAAATCGTGACCATGGAAAGGTATGTTAATTTTTTTTTCCTGAAAACTACAATTTTTCCTGAAAACAATAGTGAAGAAAAAATTCGTCGGCAACGAAAATCAAAGGAGTTACGATTTTTTGAAATCCTCTGAAAACTCTGTTTTTGACAGTACCTCTGGCAATTTTACTGAAATGATGACGTTAATCCTGTCAACGATGCCTGCCCGCTGCGCAGTGCTGCGCACTGCTTGCTCTTTTAGAAAAAAAATTAACTCGAGCTTGCAAAAGTCGAATCCCAGATCACGTGATGCCCCTGATCCTTAACCCTCCAAGTGTTGTTCGACAAAATTTTGTCGGTTATTTTCCATCCTTAATGCAATAATGGCCGAAAGGCATCAATATAATACAATGATATACTTTCCCCCCAGTTTATATGCACCTGTGATAATAATACTTGGCTATAAATGCCCAACCCATGAAAAAAAGTCCATTTTTCATGGTCACGGTATTGTAAATAAATACCATTTGTTTTGTCTATTGAATGTCAAAATTCATTTCTTAAGTTAAAAGAAGACATAAAGAATCTTCCTGTAGAGCAGTTAGCAATTTTTTAAAATTATTTATAGTAATGACCTGTGGCGCATCAAAAATGTCTGCTCTGGGGAGTGTCCGGAACATCGTGGAGTCGTGAGCATGGTAAGCCCCGATATCATAAGTGGGATTCGGGTTCCCCGAGATATTTTGAAATATTAGATTCTAGAATCGTTATTTTATAGTACTTCTGAGCTAATAAAAAGGTGGGCAAAGATCAGGTCAGAGTAAAACCACTCTACCGCCCATCACCAGGTAGTTTATACAGGGATAATTAAAATATTCTTAAATAAAATACAGTTATTATATTTAACTAAAACGAAATTTAGTTATAACATTAACAAAATATTGTACAAAATAGTTGCGTTTAAATCTCAAACGAAGACCGAATATCAATCTTGATGTTTACTCTCGGATCAAAAAGCGTAGATATTAGTGTTTTAAAGTTGACCACAAACTACTTGATAGGCTACATTAACTGGGTTATACCAAAATTTAGTTCGTTTATTTCTGTGTTTCTACATATGAAACTGTTGGCAAAAATAACTTTCCGTTTTATACCGATAACAACGAAAATATATCGATTTTGGCGTTTTTCAACCAACTGCAAACCTTGAAAATTCATAATTTGGAAGCTTCTGTTCCGATTAATAAAAAGATTTTATACAACATATAAGTGTATTACACATGTAAGAGACATACGTAAATTTAGAATTTGTAATAGTATCAAAATAAATTGTTATTAAATAACCAACTTATCTCTTATTCTTCACCGGTGGTTCGGGTGGTTCACAAAATTCGGCACTGGTCACGTTATGGAGTTAAGAGTCATTTGCCTTGAGCATGTAATCTTGTCTACCACTACTTAAAACGTTTAATTTTTAACACATATTACATTGAGCAGGTTTTGATAATTTTCCGGTAACTGCTCGTATTACCTCGCAAGTCGCCAGACTGCGCCCAGGGAGGTGCTGCCTCCTATTGACAACGAATGACAACAAACTATAGTTTGTTTTTCTAAATAAGATCCTTGACGGAGCCGGGTCCTGGCGGCTTCCCTCACACGTTAAACATCTAACTTCAAACCTCTACCACATTACAATACACACTTATGTTACGTATAAAATAATATTTTACTAATTATATAATAATAACTCTTGTATTATAGAAAAAGAATAATATTTTTAAGCTATTATGGTGACCAAAAATATGGACAAAAACATGGGTTTTTTGTATAAAATTTAAGCTTTCTCCACTTTAACTCATCATTATTCCAAAATTAATTGCAGTAAAAAAAAGTCTAATTCAGCATTTGATGTATGTCTCTTAACGGTAAAAACGGTATACCAAAACTTGAGAGTTCTAAGTTAATGATTAAAGGCGTAATTCATATTTTTGTAAACGCTTACGAAATCGGTCATTAGTTATTATTTTGAGATTTCGAAATACTGTGATACTATAGGTTCTGCATGTAAATACTGATTTGGATTTATACTCATTAAACTTGTACTTATTTATAAATCATTCAACATTTAATAATTTTTGTCTTTACTTGTGAGTATTGGTGCAGATCAAGCGAGGTACAGTCATGACACTTACTTCTGGATATGCTTGGTTGAAAGAATGAAAAGACTATGAATGAATGAAAAGAGCAACTATGTAGATGGATCCTTCTATTTTCTTAGATAGAACGTAAACTTTCTTAGAAAATAATCCTAGCTAGCCAAAACAGTATCATTCGGTTTGGTGAATGTGCTCAATGGCCTGTAATGCCTCTCACCCTCAATAAAACACATCCGATGTTCTAGTAAAAATATGCTTTTAAACCATACAATGATCACTCTTGAATTCCCAATTTTTCCATGTCACAGGGTAAACTCTGTGGGGCGGGTACTTCCGTCTTAAATTTGCCAACCAACTTGGGATGCTGCTAGTGATTTAGTGTTTTTATTCATAAAGAAACTAAAAAGAACCTGACGATGTAAATATAACGGCAATATAGTTATTATTACATGTTACGTGAATAAATTAAATTTCATGCTGAAAAATTATCTTATTCACTTTGAATTAAAATTATAATATGTTTGCGTTTTATGGTACTTTGTGACAACTGACAGACAGTAATTAAAGATGAACTGGACGTAAGCAAAAGCACTAATTATGATTTTTTTAGTATGGGTAAGTTACTTTTCACATACGGTACTGAAATTGATCACATTAAGCTAAAGTTCTAAAATAATCATTAGTGAACTAACGATAGTTTTGCAGAAACTAGCAGGAAACTAAAAATTTAAACTAAAACAAATTAAAATGGTTGATATTACTGATATAATAATTCATTCATGGTAACTTACAGGAACCAAAAATATGCATATATCGAAAACCTAATTATATTTAAATGTGGGTAAACTACGTGTTATGATGTGAAATTGACCTTTTCACATTCAATCAGAGCTTCAAATTAATAATATTGCTGAATTGATGAATTTTTCATTAGGAGAAACAGGAACTAACGATGAATATGGGAAAATGTGGTAAGTTACAAGTTGGTTATGTCAACTCACTGACCTCTTGGGAAAGATGACCCTCAGCCACAATTGTCGGCTGAAGACAGAGACTTTACTCCCAGCCCAGGAAGCAACCAACCACTGCTCACCCGTTGTTATCACCAAAAGCTCTTTTTAAATATCTTATATTTGTGGGATGGTTTAAAATGTAATACCACAAATCCTTATCAGATTTCACGGCCGTACTGGAATACCGTAAAGAATAGAAATGTATTTTTAAAATCTCAAAATAACAACTAATAACCGATTTCGTTTATACAAAATCTACGCCATTAATTATAAACTTAGAATTCTCAATTTTTATTATATCGTTCTATAAGAGGCATGCAACAGATACTGTGTATGAATTTATTGTACTGTCATTACTTTTGAAATAATGATGAGTTAAAGTGAAGAATTTTATACAGAAAACCTTGTTTTTATCCATATTTTTGGTTACCATCATTCACAATAGAGTACAAAATATCTTTTCTTTTACTATAATACAATATTGAATACTATTCAATTAGTCAAAATTGTTTTATACGTAATATTGTTGTGTATTTTAATGTGGTAGAGGTTTGAAGTGAGGCGTATAGCGTGTGAGAGAGGTCTCTTGGGCCCGACTCCGTCAGGATCTTCTTTAGAAAAACAAACTATAACACATTACAGAACTGCTCAGAGCTCGGGAAACTCAATCACTACTGTGACAACTGATCACGTCGGAATTACCGCGAAAGATACTTTGTACCGGATACTCGTCTGTCCCGAGAGTAGGTACAAGTTACCGGTACAGGTTACTGCTAAAGGTACTTTTACGATATAGATATTTTACACTTTTACTGCCGATCCTGGTACAAAGTATTCGGACTCGTTTATCAGTAACAGAAGCTGGAACATGTACTAACTATACCATTTTATAAGTATTCTGTAACATGTGTTTTCTGCGTAAAATATTTAGCGTTTTGAACAAAATTGAATTATTACATCTGTAGTGCCGTGTATTTCTAAAGTTAAAATATATGTAAAGGTTGAATTTGTATATTTTATTAAGACTAATATCAAAGATCCGACATAGTTGTTCTTTTTAGCCGATTAAAATAATATTAGACAATCGATTTTAAATCAAATGCTCTTGGGGGGGCCGGTTCCGTTCGTCCCTCCCCCTCCCCAGAGAGTGCGCTCCCTGGTAAAGACAGGTGCTAGCGGAATAGCCGCAGGTGGTTGTTTATTGCGAGAAAACGACCAAAAGGAATTAATGACTATAGCCTATTACTTTAGGAATTTCTCTGATGCCGAGTTAGGGTACACTATTTACGAAAAAAATGATAAGTGCACTAATTTGCACAGAAAAATGGCATGAATTGTTAGAAGTTAAAACTTTAAAGTTAATCACAGATAACCAAGCTTTTTCTTATGTTTTTAATCACAAACGAAAGGTAGGAGACTTCCCCGGTGGGTCGAGAGGATTTTGAATTTGCCTTTTGAAGTAAAATTTAAAAGTTCTACGGATAATGCGTTAGTGGACGCTTTGTCTAGGAAGTTTGTGAGAAACGATGACCCGCCCGAAACAGCTGTTGTGAGTGACCTTGACCGGAATAAGAATAACTTTTTGATCGCTGCCTGTAGTTCAGACTTCTCCTGAGGGTGAAAATCAAAACAAAACATCAAATGTAAAGCCTAAACTTCATGTTATCAGTAAGAACAGTAATAAGGATAATTTATGGTTGTTAATAAACGATTTGCTATTAACTTTTAAGGACTTAGAAAAATATCAGAAATTTGGAAAATTGTTCAATCTATAAAAATAATGAAAATAATTTGTGTTATTTTATTAAAAACAATCTACTTATGTACCAAAAGAATGTAAACAGTAAGAGTAGGATATTTTTACCTACCCATCTATTCCATTTATTGTATGACTTCTTTCACAGCTCATACATTATTAGGTGGTCATTTAGGTATTGCAAGAACTCAAAGGAAAGTATATCAATATTTTTACATACCTAATTTGAATGAGTTAATAAAAGTTAAAGACATAGAATGTAACATATGTAAAGTGTGCCAAATTAAATATGAAGGTGATCTAGTGTTACCATTTAATAACAACATGGATTGTTTATTTATAGATCTTTTAGGCCCATTAGTGAAAATTAGAAACCGCAATTTATTTTTACTTGTAGACGCCGATATTAACTTTCTATGGCTCATTTGAGGGAATGTAAGAGTGTTGAAATATGTAACAAATTATACCGCATAATTTTTAACAACTTCTCTGTACCCAAGATAGTGTCAGACAATGCTGTTTATTTTACATCACTATATTTAAAAAAAACTTTTGATTTTTAACAACGTGGGTTATCCCCTTACAGAAGAAATGGAAATCAGTCAGAAAGGCATATTAGGAATATAACTACATTATTGCGTAGTTTCGATTACAGTTCTAACAGTAATTGGGATAATGACCTAGGATATAGACAATTAAGTTTAAACACCGCCCATAGTAAATACTAAGAAGCACAGGTTTTGCTGCATTTGATTTAATGTTCAACCATTCATATAACAATGCACTATCTAATTTTTGGAAGTTAAATTATCTAATCGGAGAAACATTTTTCCGCGGGATATATTGTAAATAATTTGAAGAGAGCTTAGTTAATGTAAAAAGAAGTATAGCACATAATAGTAATAGACAACAATACTCTGAACAAAATCTAAAACATTCCTTTAAGTACTTGTAAACAAATTCAAAAAGAAAGTGATGAAATGTATTAAATCAAAACTGTAAAATCAAAGTTGATTACAAAGTAGAACAGAAAATACTGGTCCTACTAATATCTTTATTCGTATTTTAATAGGCTCTTTCTGAAATTCGATAACCACCCTTCTCCTGGTTACTTTACGATTATATTATATTAAAACACGCTGTTGGTAAAAGATTATTCGATTAATTAAAAATTCAAAGAGAAAGATTGACAAGTTTATTTGACTTGTGGCCATCGAAACGATATATACAGACCTAGTGGTCTATTACCTTTAAAATGCCCCACACACTATGCGAACGCTTCACTAATTTTAGGATTTTTCTACATCTATGCAACGATCTCTACGATGTTTGCATAGTTAGGAGTCTTGACTGATGCTGACAGCCCTGTCGACCACAACCCACCACTACTGTTGTGCGGTCTATAATAATAACAGCAGGGATATAAATTTACAGGAACCTCTACATTGCAATAATTGCATTTTTCACACAATATGTTTTCCACTTTCATTCAAGGTTAGTTGAATTGGACAGGATATAACAATTTGCTAATATTAGTCCATCTATGGCATGGATTTAGTTAATTCCAAATAATAATTTCCAAATACAACATTTCTTTGAGATTTACTTGAATGGCAGAAGCAGCTTGTAGGCAAGACTCGCTTCTGCAGGTACTCAGTACTTTTTGTGATACAATGTTTACTAAAATATTAAATTAGGCTATTGCCATTTATACGAATTGTATTCATGTAAATAGAGATAAAATATATATATATATATATATATATATATATATAATTTAATTTAATAATATAATTAAGTTTTATTATTAACAATTTATTAATTAGATAATATACATATGTATGTATGTATATATATATGACATTTCAGATACACTTTACCCCATGACGACAGCCAGTGTAATAATTACAATCACGCTGGCAAAGAGCGATCGAGAGAAAACAAAGAGTAACCCTTTCTTAAATTTAGATAGGCAACGTCAGGTTAGGTTTTAATAAATATATATATACATATATATATATATATATGTATTGACTGACTGAACATATTTATATAAAACTACTTGACAAAACCTTATTTTTATAATTACTTCGTAGAAACCTCACACAAATATTTTTATATGCTCTAAATTCGTAATAAGACCATATTTTAGTTATTTCAGCCCGTAAGTATGTAATTATTTCAAATAAGTTGATTTTCTACATGGTGCTTACCTAATTAACGAGGCAGCTGAACAATCGTGCCTTCTAAATCATGCCATGCACTAAAATTTGGTTCACGGGAAATAGTTATAAAATCCAATGTGTTCACAAACTTTCCCTCTTTTCATATGTTTAAAAGTCCTTTATAAGTTTCAATAACGTACATAAATATGTATTTTATATTTTCAGAGATGTGTGGAACTTAATTTAAGACATACAACGTCTGCCTGTCATCGAGGAACGTGTGCTGATGATGTTCAACCTGTATAATTCACCCTATCTGTGGCCAAGTGTTATTGTTTTATTTGTGCGCATTAACATGAGATTATACGAAAACATCTAATTTCAGGTAAAAAATAACCATTGTAACTCCCATTTAAAACTTCGCTACTATATTCACTGGCTGTGAGACATGTGAAATAGATTTCTGACCTCGTATTCTCATAATACCATCTGACTTTCAGTCTCAATGTAAAAGACTACAGTTTTCAGTTAAACAACAAATAAGGCTCAAGGACAATCGTTAAACATGGCTGCAGTGAATTTAATAATATAATAATAATAAATCGGTGCTTTATTTATGACATTGTGCAATGTGTAGGTTCCACGTAGGAATAACTGTAGACTCACAATATTTACGGACACTCTTTTCAGCAATGGCCGTAAGGCCATCTGCTGGGTTGGCAATGAGATAGTATTTATATGTTAGATGGCTTATAACTTTCTACTCTGCATTTAAAATACTAATATAATTTCGTAAATACAGACAACATAATACTTTGTAAATACAAATTATCACTATTTAAAAACAGTTTGTTTCAATAAAATATGTTTTGAAATAGACTAATCTGCAATTTAACAATGTACTTAAAGCTATTATTACATTAACTCCTTGTTTTACATCAAATTGTTTTGAATGAAACATATTGTTCGAGCACAACAAACAAGGTTTTGAAATATATGAACCTTATTCACCTATTCCTTGACAGGTAGATTAATACATTAAACACGACTAAAATAATAAACGTAACAATTTTATTCTAAAATATAGCAGCACAAAACTAAAACAATAAAAAGAAGCAGAACAAAACTAGATTAAGACGTATGAATACAACAAGTAAATGATTTCATTCACACCGATCAAGAAATTAGATAATCTTTTCAAAATTAAAACATGAATTGATGTTAAAAATTTAATTCACTTATTAGTTCCCACCTTAAATTCCTAGCTAATTTTAAATAAACCTCTAACTTTCGCCAAGCCCTACCATTCAAATTCCTCCCTATATATCTCTGCTTTCATAAAAACGTTTTATTTCTAATATTAGCCAATATAGGAAATTTATCAACATAAAGATATACATCTTCAAACTATTGTAAGTTACAAAACGAGCAATTATAGTTTCTGCCAATTATCCACGGTTTTTAATTTAAATCCACTACTCCCACCCTCGCTTTCAATATCCATCGCATAATATCAGTGCCAATATTATCAGTAAGATCAATAATAACAGTGGATTTACGGAGCCCGTGTTTCTGCTACTGCCAGCAGTATCTGGCCTGCTCTCGGGTAAACTCTCTGGAAGTCTGGAGATTTTGTGTACAGGGCGACAAGTTTTAAGATGAAAAACTACCAATATTAATAACTGACTCATGTATTACGATATCTAATGCACAGTCTAGTTGGTACATAACAAAATGACTTAAACAGGTTTAAATTAGCATGGGCTGAATGGTAGTATTGTTATAATACAACAAATTTATTATTGAGTTCTTCTTTCTATTATATATTTGGCAGGTGTCATGCGATTGTGTTTGTCCTTTTATTTTGTTAAAAAAAACTATATTCAACCTTTTTTACTTAGTATCTACCTCATTGCACTGTAATCATGAGCATGTTTCTTGTACAAATGTATATGATGTAATTGTAACACCTAATAAGTGATAATATAATAGTTATTATTACATTAGTTTATATAATTGTAATAAGAACATACAAAATAATATTAAAAATTATGAATAAAGGGCTAGCGAAATTTTAAAAGTATCAGGTAATACTGGCACAATAAAGAATAAAATGTAAAATCACAAAATATAGCTACATGTATTTGGGTTAATTTCTTAACGAGATATTATCTGATATATCTTCAAATGTGAGTATTCAAATATGTCGTATAGGCTCTACTAAGCCAGTGTTGGAAGAAGTAACTTATATAGCGCCTATTGGTAGACCTCCAATACCAACGTTCTGCTGACTTCAAACTCTGTTGCAACTTTGTGAGAGGTAACCTCATTACGTTGTGCATAAGACCATGAACGCCTAATCTCACCAAACCCCTAGAAAAACTCTTTTAATGGAGTATCCTAAGTAGAGCCCAAAATCTCGACGTTTATACGCTCTAAACTTACCCAAAGTATTGTAAGAGGAAGTAACCTAATTAGAAACTGAGATAAAATCACAGCTCTTTTACTGGAAAACTCCAAAAACTATTCCAAAATTGAAACAGAACATAAATACTAACTTAAAGTAAACTTTACAGAATTAGAATACAAATTAAGTAATTCTAGAACGAATTTTCCTCAAACTCAAATAATTTATGTATTAACAGCGTACATGAAATGTTTTGCAAACGGGTTCATTATCAATTATAATATGAATATGTCCATAAATCTGAGGAATATTCGTAGTCAGTCAAAAATGTTGGTCTCCTACATATAAAGCGGTTTTCTTTCCTGCTTACCAGTTAAAAAGGTGAACTATCTTACTGTTGCGTGGAACAGATGGGCGTAGGATGCAATTTTAAAATTAACAAACATTGAATTACAATTAATTTCCGATTACAATATGTATTTATTATAGGAAAGGGATTTAGTGATGGAATTTCTCATTGTATAAAATTTATGAAAGTAAATAGTATATTTTAAAAATATTTTGATAAATAAACCAGAAAATTTCGTATTACATGTTGGACAAATAAGTTTTATGGTAGAGCACCTTCACAATATTTGTCGTTTGATGATAAAAAAATGGATAAATTCAGAAATATATGCAATAGAAGAATGGAAAAAAACGATTCTAGAACTTATTTAAAATTAATCAAACTGTTATATTGTTATTGTCAATGTAAATTTCGCAACGTAGTCAGCCAGTATAATATTCTTGAGGTTTATCTAGAATATTCCAAACGTTTACATGAATCTCATAAAGATTTGCCTCTAGCACCACAATATTATAAAAATAAACTTTGCACAACTTTATTAAATAAAAAATATATAATTCATTCAATAAAAATTAATTAAAAATATTATTTAGAAATAGGGATGATACTGAACAAAATTAATAGAGTTATTCATTTTAATCAGAAATCTTTTATGAAAGAATATAGAGATTTAATACAAACATGAAAGAAAAGCTACAAGTACTTTCGAACAAGATTTTTATAAACTGATGGATAATTCATTGAAAAACATATGGAAAATTTTAGAAACAGAATTTATATTAAATTATAAAATTTAAAATTACGATAAAACAAGCGAAATAAACAGTCTTGTTGTCAGATTGTCAAATGTTGTGACATATTTGGCGAAAATTGTATTTGAAGTCACATGTACTAGCAAAAATTACAATTTAACAAACCGATTTATATAGGATTTTAAGTTTTAGACCCTTCAAAAGTGCTTATGTACTATGAAAAATCTATAAAGTATATTTCAGATTTGAACTTTTGTTATATGGACACAGACAGTTCTTTTGTAGAAATTACAAAACTCCGTATACATTTATTACAGAAAAAGTTAAAAAGTTTTATACGAGTGATAGTCCAAAACTCACGATTTTCTTATCAGAGTTATAAGAAAGTTCTAGGAAATTTTAAAGATGAACTGAAAGTCGAAATTTTAAAAGAATTTTGTTGAATTAGATCAAGAATGTACTCTTATAAATACCAAAAATCTCCTGCTAGATGTAAAGGACTTAAGATAAATGTTGTAAATAAAGCAATAAATATGTAAAATTTTAAGAGTTAGCAATTTTTCAAAGATAAAAATTTTGTTTGTGAACATAACAATTTTTGTCAAGACATTTTTTTTATTATTATAAAATTAATAACACAAATCTTGCAGCTCATAGCATAAAAGATTTAAATGGTGAAGAAATAACCGGTAACTTTTATAAATATGAATCGAAAAAGGGAAAATAAAATTGTTCTTTTAATATTTTTATGGTATACCTTAAGCCTCCAAATTATGTATATTAATATATACGATTTTATCATCATCATCAACGTTTAATCTAATTGCTTGCCTTGTATTTTGATATTCTCAATTTTTTAAAATATCTTATATTCAAACCGAATTCCAGTATTCTTATCTACATTTGTTACAATACTTTTTTAATTAAATACAAGTTGGCTATTTGTTATATCTATAACTGAATTCACTTATATACAAAACAATTTATTTCAGAATATTACTATTCCTTAAATCTTAAATAAACAATTGTTTTACTTTCATTTTTAAACAAATTTCCTTTAGAGTCTTGAATATTTTGGATAATATGTTGAATTCCTTAAATATTATTTCTAATTTGAATATAATCGATTTCACTAATTTTTTATCCACAGGCGAAATTTCAAAAAAAGCATGTAAGATGTCAGATTCTTTATTAGAATGTTCAGATTTTTTTCAAAACTCGATTCAGCAAGTTTAAAATTAACTTCAATAACATATAAAGATACGAATTTCCGATTTCCTTTTAAAATGTTATGTAGTTCATTCATTTGATACTAAAATTTCTTTTTCAAACCCTAATAAATCATCCAAAATTAATTTAAAATAATGGTTAAGTGGAGATTTTAATAGAGTTTTGTTAAGTAATGTTTTAATTTCAAAGTACCGGTATGTTGTATTATATTTAAAAGTGTTATCTGATTGTTTGAATATCCTTAAGTAATTTTCAATAAAATGTTTAATTTTGTAAACAAATCTTATGAATATTGTATGATTCAGAGCGAATATAATTTAATTTGTTATTTGTAAATATCACAACCACGTTAAATTTGTAAGGAATTAATTAAATTCCTTGCAAGTGGGGTTTGCCACGGGCCGAACAGTCTACTATGGCTGGACAATTCCAGGGACCGTAGTAGACTTACAGAAAAAACTGGTAACCTGAACACAGCGTGGAGTTGGGGATTTGGTTGATAAAAGTAGTAATCTAAATCACCCCACTGGCCCGAGTTAGATGATTTTATAATTACAGCCACCGGGAAAGCACGCAAAATGTTCTCCCCTACTACCTATTGGCTATTTCTCGGCCCATCAAAGATCAAGTGCGGATCTAGCCAGCCTTATGCTCCTCACAATCACCGAAAGACCAAGGGAACCTCACGTTGCAGTTGGTGTATATAAACCACGGTCTATGACGACTCCCATACACCATGAACCACATAAACTCGTTAACCCTTGAACCACAGGTCAGGTTCTGAGCCAAGGCTGACACTACCAGCACCGTAAACAATTATAATACCTAACCTGCCAGTTATATGTAACCGATTAAACGTTACTAATTTGTATCAAGTATCTAATGATTTCTAATAATATTTCTATAACAACAAAATCAACTAAAAAATCTAAATACTCAAATATTAAAAACAAGAACACTCACAAATGTTACAATTATACTACTAGTAAGCTTCGTAGCCGTAGTGTAGCTGTCAAATGATCTCTGAACAAGTCACAGGCGTGACCAAAATATACAACTGACATCACTGCACTGTTACATTTCGATCAAATAAAAGCAAAATACTTTAAAATTAAATTGCTTAAAAAAGTACTCCTATACACATCCTCTAACATATAAGATAATGCCAAGCAATATATTACAACTGAAATTAAAAATTAAAACCAATTTTAGTAAGGTCGTACAAACTGGAAAAGCTATTCAGCAATTATTCAAAATTGGCTAAATAAAAATTTATCTCCGAGCTGTTCAGGATCCTAAAAGAATAATAATAAGTTGTTTCGTACCTCATGGGTATTTCAGCAGCCTCGAAGGCGACAGGCTCCACAGCTACAGCAGCTCGACTGCAGGACCCGGTTTGGCAAGTCTTTTACGCGTCTCTCCGCCAACCTGAGTACCACATACCGGCCGTTATTCCGCTCCTGGCCCCACCACCGGCGTGGTTGAGGCTTGTGCTTTCCTGATTGGCTACGACCTGCAATAATGGCCGTTGTTACCTCCTTTCGGATTTACCCCATTAAAACCTCTCTCCACTTCGGCTTCAAAGCCTTCGCCTTGTAAGCCAAAACCTAAACCAAATTAAAACGAAATCAAAATTGGAATAAAACGTTTCTTATAAATAAATTCTGTTAATAACTATAAAGCACTCGCTTCAAATTTATTATTCGACCAAAGTTCTGTTGGTTCTCCAGATCTGCCATATTTCTGCCGGATGATGAAATCATCCATCCGGACACTCACTAGGTTCTACACAATTTGTAAGGACGCCTCTAAAGTTGTACGCCTCCAAACAAACCCCGACGTACTAGTCCTGAAATTTAATTCAGTTGTGGACTATTGTGAGACCTGGGACTTGTGACTATCTCCCCGACGGTGCGGGCCGTGTTTTCTAGCTGGCATATCCTCCAGCGTAGCTAAATATTTCGCGGGTAATGTCGCTGCTTCACGGGTAGAGCTTTCTGTTTTAAGCAAATCCTGAACTCCAGTAGGTGAAAAAGTTGCTCCTGTTATTTGCTCAGACAACGCATGTTTTGTTTCCAAAAATTTACTCATCACGGATTCCTGTTATGCTGATAAGGGTTGAGCGTTGACGGGATCATTGGGGAGTTTCCCCTACCAATGTCCTTAAATATCGCGACAAAGTTCTCTGTCATCCTTACTTAGTGGATTCCAATTTTGCGAAGTTCCGCAAACACTGTCCCGACCATATGACGTTGATTCTATTACAAAGGCTCGGTCCAATGTTACCAGTGCAACTCCTATTAACAACAATTATACAATTATTATTCTCTCATTCATCTCGATACCGGTAATCCTACACGACATGACTCTGACCTCAGGTTCTGGTCGTAGCTGGAGCGGAAAAGATCCACAGAACGTAGGAAATTGAACATTTAATTATTCGGAAATCTGCAACTCAGTAAAAAGTGTAATATTCGGTATAACGGGCACAAAGATTACTGCAGGCACGGCAATTTACTGGTTTAAGAAATGCAGGGAGCTTTACAATTCATACGAAAGTTTCCAAAAATTCTCAGAAATCCAGTTCTTCCTATCTGGTAACCAGTAATTAGGAAATCCGTTAAAAAAGACACTGGGACCGGAGTGTAAACTGTTGATCCGCCGATTGTAGTGTGTAACGTTGGCGCAAATGACAAAGAGGGACTGAGAGTACGAGACATACCTTCGCAAGAAGAGCAGCTTCCGCACACTCACTCCTCCTTCAGTAACGCTGATTCTGTAGACCGCGGACGTTCGTAAGAAAAGTATCGAAAAGCAGTTCTAGTAGATATGTCACGATGAGCGAAACCATTTGGGAAAATACCAACAATGTTGGAAATGTCCAGGAGTGGATTATATTGAAAAGCAATGGCGGACAGAGCAAACAGGGACAGCTCAGGTTACTTGAGCCTGGAATGTTGCGAATCGTGACCTCCGGAGACTGGGCGAAATGACTCAAAGTAATAATCGCGCTCGTTGGAGATGTAGGTTCTACTAAATTGAGAATCCGGCCATTCGCCGCGGCGACATTCTTTATGTGGGAAGTAGTTTTGTAAATATTACACCATACTTTAGTGTATTAATAAGTGTGATGGTATCAAATATAAGTAGTATCTAAATAATAAGTCCAAAATTAAAAATTCTATTAAAGTTATGTAGTAGTTAGAAAGCTAAATATGATATTCCTAGAGACTGTAGTAAACTGTAGAAATTCATAAAGAACGAAAATTCCAATAACGCATTTCGTTGGTTATGGAAGTTGATGGTGTTCTACTGGATCCTCTATTTTGATGTTTGGCATCTTTAAAGATTATTTCGGTGCAATTTTAAATTGCTATATAGTGGACCAGGTGATGGTAGAGATAGCAACGCTATGCCTCTATCCATGGTTATTTGAGGAGCTTCCTACACGATAAGATTTCAGTTTATCTAAAACAATTAAAGTCAAGACCCCGGCATATTCCGTTTTTTCTACAACATGTATTTGAAGCATGTACCGACATTTCAACTCAACAGTTGCTATCCTTTTACAATTTAACTTTAAATCAAATATATTTCTTTAAAAAATTTAAATTAACAATTTTGAATCAGGGAAGGAATCACAGATGATAAATTACAGATCTATGACTGTTTTATCAGCAGCAGTTATTTCAACGCATAACAAAAAATGTTCATATAATTTAGAAACTACTGTCACTAAATACACATGGTGACTGGTTGATCAATTAACAATGGCAATTCTATAAGCTACCATTGTATTAATTGTACACAGGCTGATAAAGTTACACTTAGTCGAGTTAAGATATTACATTATATATGGTCCCATTAATTTTAAAATTCATCAAGGTAGATTCTTGTTTGTTTAAAACAACGATAACAACATGAGTGACATTATAAAATCAGTAGAAGCTCTGTTACTACCTGGCTATTTGATATTTGAAATATCATATTTGTTTAGCGAGTTTTGCAATAAATTATACAGATTTAAATTATATTGTTGAGTCAAGCTTATGTAATAGAATGGAAAATACGTCGCGTCGTTAAATTCCAATGTTACAGGTCATTTGTCTTTTGTTCTTCATCCTACACGTTAAACGTTACAATTAATACCAATTTATCATTTAAAAATTAAAATGACACTGGTTTAAGTTCAGCGATCCGTATGACAGGGTTTATTGCAAGAAAAGGGGGCTAAAATTTTTCAAACTTATTGTATATGGTACATACTTCATCAAATAAAATTTTGTAAACGCTGTCTCTGTGTAGAATTATGATCACTTTATTTACAAAGAAACGTTTGAACAGGTGATTGGAAGTTTTTAAAGTATTCATATAACAAGTGTTTTAACTGTGAATGCCGTACATATTTAGTTCAATATCGTGGGTTAAGTTATTCTGATTCTGAAGAAACGGGTTAAATGATAGTCGCTATGATAGTCGGTGCGCTATGATAGTCGGTTGGATGACACGTAATGTTTGACAAATGCAGGGACGTTTTTAAAGTATTTACAATACAAGAGATTTTTACTACACATACCGTACATATTTAGTTCCATAGTGTGAGTTTTTACATCTAGGTAGGTTTAGAGCGCTTGAGTCTAAAGAAACAGGTTAAAATCAGCAATATTGCCATTTTCAAAGCTCAAAATTATCAATTGGTAAATTTTCACTTCCGAACCTCAGCCAAAAGAGGAGTAGTCGCAGTTTTTGTGCTGAATATTTTTTCGTTTGCTCCTGACATCTTTGACGAAACAACAGACAAACACCTGGAAATTACTGGAGTGAACATACAAACAAACAACATTCCATAGCTCATAATTAGAGTGTACATGTCCCTAAACTGAAATGAAGTTTTTTTTATTTGAAGATTTACTGAGAGACGTGGTGAGAAAAGAACAAAATTTTATTCTCATGTGCGATTTCAATATCGACATTTTAGATACGGAAGGAAGCTTTTATGACGAAACGCTGTGTATTTCGGTCTCGTCTGGTCAATATATTAACCAGCACTTCGGCAACATCAATCGATAACGTCGTCACCAACATAACTGACTGTAAGGTGTTAGTGATCAACATAGACATCTCGGACCATTACGGCCAACAGTCTATAATCAAAGGTCACGAGTTAACACGGGATCAAATCAATAAAAATACAATAAGAAACACGAGGCCCACAAAAACCGCGCTTCTAAATCCTTTGATGATCCCATAGAACAGCAATTTGAATCTTTTGAAGAAATGTTTACTTTTCGCCTGAACGTGAACTGTCCCTTAAAATATCACAACAAAAACCGAGAACAGGGAAGTCCGTATGGGTTACCAAAGGTATATTATCTTCGAGTGAGCATTCAACACACCAAGAATTCAAATTTTTTTTTTCAAAATACAAACGAATTTAAAGAAAATTGTTCAGATATGCTTTAGATATGACACCGCTAAAGCATTGCTCAGATCCAAAATTGTTTCAAAACTACTTGCGTTATAATTAACAATACACATGCACATACCGGCAAACGAATTGATATACAGATTGGAAGTGAACGAGTCAATGATTTCACCAGGGTCGCTGATGATTACAACAAATTCTTTGCTGGCTGGAGGTAACCAAGGATTTAGTCCGCGTCAAATGCAGCTTCCCAGCATTAGTACGATGCTCAACATGGTCACAGAGGAGGAAATTGCAAGAGTAATAAGAGATTTTACATCCAAAAGTCCAATCATTTAAATTATGTGTCAACGTGGCTTCTAAAACGCTCAAAACATTTGTTGAAGCCACTGGAACACTTGATACATGTATCTTTTCGCCCTGGAACTTTTCCCTCCTCTCTCAAAACAACCAAAGTCATCCCGAATTTATAAAAAGGAAACCCGTTTTTTGTTGAAAATTACACACCATTTTGATTTGCCGGCTTTCAGCAAAGATTTTAAAAGCCTTCTTAATTTGAATCGCGATTTTTTACACACAATCTCCTATCAGTAAACCACTTCGGATTCCGAAGTTATAAATCAACATTAAACGCAGTCTTGTGTCTAGTTGGTTTGATAGTAGATTGACTTATAGGTCAAAGAGACACACTAATTTTGTTTCTAGACATCGAAAAGCGTTTGAATACGTTGATAATTTCACCTTGCCTCAAAAACTGAAATATTTTAGGATACGAGGACTCGAGGAGTGCCTCTCGATTGGACCAAATTGTATCTTAGTAATTGAAAACAAGTTGTCAAAAATTTCAAACATTCAATCGGGGGAGGAGTGCCTGAGCTGTGAAGTCTTTGAAGTCTTCCATACACAATCCGCTTCTCTTCTTGTGGTATGTTAACAATGCCCGCTCATCACTTAATCAAGGGCAAATTATCCACTACCAGATGACACGACTCTCTTTTAACTCAAGATCAATCCTAGAACTGGAGGTTGTAACATTCAAGAGCTCAACAATGCAATCCAGCACGTCAACGAGCTCAATCTCAAAACAAATCCATTAAATTCAACTTTCATACAATTTTTTTTATTAAATACAGACCCACATGGGAATTCAACAATGTCATTTTGGATGAAACTGAAGTCGAACACGTCCGGAGTCCGGTTCTTCAAAAATTGCTAAGCGCGATGAAACTTTTTAATCCATAAATTTGGGTGAATGAAAAATTATGTCCGAATAAGAGCCACTGTAATGAAGAATAAAATATTATAGATTTTAAAGTTTATGACGCTTGAAATGCAATTTTTATTATCTAATATGTAATAAAACATTGAATTGAACTGAGACCCTGGTGCGCGATGGTAGTCGGTTTGAATGACACGTAAGGTTTACAAGTTCAGGGAAGATTTTAAATATTTTATAATACAAGCGTTTTTACTGTGTATACCGTATACATTTACTTTCATACAATGGGTTTTTAGATATAGGTAGGTTTAGAGCACCTGAGTCTGAAGAAACGGGTTAGAGCCTGTTGCGCGATAGTAGTCTGTTGGTTGTTACGGAATGTTTGATAGCCATCGGCTTGTTCAGATGCTCCGATAGTCTAAATGTTTTATGGAAGATAAAGGACTTTTCCAAGCATTTGCTATCACTCAGTGGTACAAACACTAAGTAACACAACTGTCACAAGTTTTTTTATCACTGAACTATGATCTGGGAAAAAATCCTTTTTTCCTTTACAATGCTTCCATTGTCTGAAACAAACTTCAAACATATAAATTATTATTTTACAAGTAGTATTTATGTGAGCAATATACAGTTTAATAATAAAGATTTGTCTTTTATAAGCAACGTATATCTAATTTATGAGACCACTAAATGAATAATATTAATATTACACAATTACTTCAGTTTCAAGCGACAAATTAGGAGGACGCCAGACCAGTAACATACTATGTCAAGTAACGTGACTATGGGCGTTATCTCCACGATTTCCTGGTGGGTTATGGTTCATCTCATTGTACTAAAACTGCCTTGACCTAATTACCATGCTAGGAGACCGCAGGGAGAGAGATGGAGAGGGTCAGCATTGGTTCATATTTTCCGTGTTTTACTAATCAGGGGGCTCGTAATCGCCGCCCAGGGGCCCTTGTGACATCTTTTTGCGGTTTCCACTCGGATGGGGGATCGCGTCCGCCGAACTTGCGGTGACGAATCCCCCGAGCTAAAGGCTGAGTCTCAGAGAGATTGATTGATTAATTACTTTATTAGTAAAAAGGAGAAGTTAGGACCTCATGGTCCTTTCTCCCACTTAACCATTATTCTATTTACAAAGCGAATCCTTTTCTTACTTTGAAAGATATTAGAACAAAAATGTTAAACTTAAACCAAAACTACCATAAATCCTATAATATTTTGTTTATTCACATATTTTATTTTATTTGACAAACTAAATTAAATACCATACAAGATTTTCCATTAAAAAAACATACTAACTGGCATTCACTCTTAACACTATCCCACACATACATCATACACACTCCACAAGCTCGCACACAGAGCTATAAAGGTCAGTTGTCCTCGGGCCCGGCGGCCACGGACATCCGCTCCAAGAACTGTCCTCTCACGGCTGACACGAAACCCGTCCGACTTTCCAGTGATTTAATGGTAGTAAGGAATTCCACATTCGGCACGCAGTAACAATAAATGGTTTGTTAAATATTGCAGTTCTGTGATGGGGAATTCTCAACATGGACGAGCCAGTGCGAGTGCTTCTAATGCCTTGGTTACTTGTAATAAATTGAAAATCGTTTAAAAATAATTCGGCAAGTTATACTTGAAAACAGAAAAATATAACGTTAGTATCCGGCAGATTCTTTGGTCAGACAGTTTTAGAATTGAAAGCCTTACATACTAAGAGGTTGTGTGTCCATCTCTTCGTAGATTAAGCAAAAATCTGATGGAATAATTTTGACTTCTTTGCAATTTATTTGCTAAAACCATAGTCATGTCATTAACTACAGTACTACAGTAGGTAAAGTAAAGAAAGACTAGTGATTTAATAAGTAAAGGTTTAATGTATTAAGGTAAGTATCGTTGCAACTTTTTTAAAGTGTGAATAGATGCAAATACTTTGTTACAAGTATTTGTAAATTAGTCAGTCCAGTCTAAGGTATTGGTTACAGTTAGTCCCAAGCGTACCGTACTACTTTGTCACAGAAAGGGATTGAAGTTTTATCTACTTCAATGCTGTGTGTATTTTCGTAGTTTATCGTATTCAGCAGTAGAGAGTAACCAATTATTATACATTTTGTCTTGTCTGGGTTTAGTCTCAGGCCATGTCTTTAGTCCACTTTACTATCCGTTTTATGTCTAATTCATATTGTACACAGTATAGTGTCAGCAACACTACAGTGTGCATAAATTTGTAAGTCATCTGAGTAGCTGTGAAACTTACAGTAAGTCAAAGTTGAAGTTATATCGTTTACGTAAATTTAAAATAACAGAGGCCCCAGAATAGAACCCCCACAAGTCACCGGTTTCCAGTCTGATTCATTGTCGTTAACACGAACGCACTGCTGCCTTCCAGATAAGAATGATCCCATCCAAGTAAGAACATTTTCAGAAAATCTTAAGTGGTAGAGTTTTGCTATCAAAATTTCATGTTTAACTGTATCGCATGCTTAAGAAAAATAAAATAATGTTAGAATATTGCATTAACTTTTATCCATTGTATGCCTTATATCGTCTGTAACACGCAATAACGTAGTTTCGGTACTGTGGAATGCAAGGAAACCAGACTGATAAGGAGTTAGAATGTTATTTGCGTGTTAAAATGAAGATATTGAAGAATGAACAATTCTTTCAAGGCCCTTAGATATAGCAGGCAAGATACTAATCGGGCGGAAATCTGGAGGTCGAGTAGTCGTTGGGATCTTATTGAGAGGGCGAATTGTGGCACACTTCCACTTATCAGGATAAATACCAGTTCATAAAGACCTGTTGAACATTGACGTGAATATGGGGATGAGAACAAAAAGAAGCTTTTAAAAAATTTGATATGTTGTCTGAACCGATAGTATTAGTGCCGATGCTCCGAATGGCTCGTAAAGTGTCTATTTGTAGCACTGGTTGAAAATTAAAATTTGGGTAAGAATGAACTGACTTTTCTGTGTTGCGAAGATATGAAAGATGATTCTGCAGAGCTGGGTTGCTGTTGTGTGCAAAAAAAGACAGGAAATAGTTGTTTAGCTCATTGAGGGGGGTTTCGATTGGAATCGGCGTTGTCTGTTTCCCGAAACCAAGCTTTTTTCGTAGCGCCACAAAATACTAGACGACTGTTGTCTCTCTGAAAATAAACTATTGATGTACCTTAACCGAGAGTTTCGTAGATTCTGTTTAACGCTATTTCTAAGTCGGCGGTAATGGGTCATGAGGTCTGCATCACCAGTTCTCCTGGTTCTCCGGAAGAGTGCGTCCCTTTGAGCCATCAATCTAATAATATCCTTGGTCAGCCAAGGAACTGGGTGTTTTTTGTTCATTCTTTTAGTAACAATGGGTGAATGTTTATTAAAAACACCCAAATTCAGGGAATTTAGTTTATTAACCATTAAATCAACAATATCCAGGAATTCAATGATATTCCAGTTTGTCTTAATAACATCAGATAGAGAGGCAACTTCGTCAATTAAAAAAATCTACTCTCTCCCTTATTCTGTTTGGTAAGATCCACGCACAGGCCAGTGGCCTATGAGGACGGGCAGAATAAGGCAAAAAGGGGGACCGGCTTCTCCTTTAAAAAAAAGAAAAAAAGATGGCTGGAAACAATTCTGCAACTGCATCATATTTCAGATGCTGCACGTGACAGGAAGTTTAACTGAAGCAAAACTCAACATTCTGTATTGAATCAACCCTTCCCACCATAGCTGCATTTTTATTCAGTTTTGCAAATGCATTACTAACCATTACAAATTTACTGCAATAATGAAATAAAACCGTTTTGAATAAGGAACAAAAATATACAAATTAAATTACTTGAACATTTTAAAAATCAAATTAACTAAAATTTTTTAGCGACATAAAGTAAATAATATTAAGAGCAGGATTAAAAATTACATGTTAGGTCCGGTGTGGAGTGCAGTGGTGAAGTCGGCCAGACAAGTGTAGCGACGCCCAGTTTCAGTTTCCATATTGTGTTCCATACTCTGCAATTGGATATACGTTAGACCCAGTCCACGTATTGCGGAATCCGAGCAGCGGTGTCACTCTCCTTAGTACCTCCATCCACTGTGCTGTCAAGTCTTCTCTGATCTTCGCCCCAGTAGACTTTAACTTCACAGCTTGTCGGTCACGAGAGCTAAATTACCGGACGATGATGGCTTTGTGTCTTCTTTTTCCGTCAGGTCCAGGTTGGTGTTGGTGCTACCTGCAGTTGTTTATTATTGGTAACTCCACAGCGAGCTGTCTCCGACAAAGGTCTGTGTGTTCGTCCTTCACCTCCTAGATCCCGAAGACACGGATGTTGTGTCTCCGCTGGTACTATTCCAGTTCGTCCGACGAAAGATTCGTAGTTTAAATAGGATATAACAACTTAAAAAGGAAATTCAGACGACAAATCTAATCGCACTATTGATGCTCACACGTATATGGACTCGTCCTATAGCATTCTTAGGTTAACAACCTCTGTTGGCTGTAGGCAAGGTGGAGACTTGGCAACCCGGACAGATTCAGTTGGCACTCATGGTGGTTCTCAATATTAAGGACAAGTAATATTACTTTAAGCATCTCAAAATATAATTTATGCACTAAAGAAAGACCTTAAAGTGTGAAAATTCCATTTACTCACTAAACTTTATTGCAAGGTTGCCAGATTACCCAAAGACAATTCATTGACGAATTTCATAGAAAGTGTTAATATTAGTGAGTTCCAATCTCCACTACCTCTGTCAAAGAGCTACCCTTTATTTTCCGAGACTTTCGAACAATAAGGATAGGACATAAATAATGCCAGTCACGCTGTAAATAAAACAAAACGACGGAAAAAGGAGAATAGTGATGAAACCGCACATCCCCGTTTGCACACCCAAAGCAGACAATTAGGAAGCGAGCACCCATTGGTGGCGAGCGGGATGGCGGATCAGAACTAAACCTAGAAGGAAAAAAGAAAAAACCCGTGGATATCGTGCTCAGATTCATTTACTAATTCTAAATCACCGCCACAGAGTAGGAAAAAAACATCTTTAACCAAGATAATAACCTTTCTGTCGAAATAACAATATTGGCTAGACAATTAAAAAAATCATTACTGCAGTTAACATAATATTTCTGTCATATGTCTCAGGTGCACCTGGATAAATACAAATTACGAACAGCCATAATTTAAAAAAATAAAAGTCAATTTCACCCGATATCCTTCGGCTAACGGCGGGCTGAAAGCCAAGAAATAAAACTAAATGGCATTTAAACTAAACTTAAAAACTAAATAACAAAATATAAACCATAATAACTGGCAACAATAACAAATTAAACAAATAGCAGGGTATCACAGATGTTGACTAGTGGTATTCAGCTCATCATGGAGGCCAGTTTTCCAGCAGAGCAGGAAAACCCTGGAACTGATGTCTGCGACCACCCGTGATGAGATAGCAGCAGGAGGCAAGAGTTCTTCTCCTAGACCTCGTCAGAGCAAAACGTTTAAACTTACGCCAGCATGTTAGTGGGGAAAATTTAAAAGGAATAGCATAAATAATTTTAAATAGTAAAAATTTACTTCACGTACTTCCACTAACATTCAAGAATATCCGAAGTTCCTCTGAAGAGAAGCCACTCTGAAGAAGATTTGCAGAGCGCTCTGAAACATTACAGTCAGTTCCTTCTGCAGCCACAACGAACAACACTTATATATACTATATAAATAAACATATACAAGAGCCGGGGAGATAACTAGGCTCAAGACTTTGAACCGACTCAGTAACAATAAAGGCTAGGAAAGCTGCAGCTAATCAGTTATAAAATAGTCTTACGTCTCGTAATGCCATTAGCGATCAAAACAGTCGCAAAGTTTATGTTTTTGGAAACAGCCACGCAATAACGTTTATTCAATTTTCATTCCAAAAATTTCACCTAAATGTACCGTAATTGTTTTTGTAAATGCATGCTAGGGTGTAAAAATGAGCTTCTTCCTCATAAAAGATAAAGGCTGCAGACTTCGGGAAGGGCGATATAACAGGTTGGTGTGACTATGGTGTGATAATCACTCCAAGAACCAGCAGACCCACAGCCGCTTTCAAGGGGCAACTGGAGAGGTTCATCGACCGCAATCGACATACTAACTTTGTCGGTGTGTAACTATTACTCCACTACCGCGAACACTAGTTTTCCAAACAAAGGAATTGGAAAAGTAAATCACACCCTAAAGGAATTATAAAAGTAAGGTGTTGTTGTGTATGTGCTTGTGTCAGGCTTCCGGCCTCCATTATTTGAAAGACATAAATGACAAGCTGACTTAGACTTACCAAATACAATTTTTAGGGACACCACTTACTAGCAATGGACTACATTTACAGACGTATTTCAACAAGTAAAACAATATCAAATTTCAATCAAGATTCAATACGGCTGCTTCACTAAAACACTCAATTTGCCACTAACAAACTGGACGAAATAAAACTTAAGTATGAAGATTACAGACAGATGTACTTGTAGTTACCGAGAACGGTTTCAATAACAAAAAAGCAACTGTTGATAAATCCCAAAATTTAAATTGGCCAATTCGTATTTGCCAACAGTTATTTAATTGAGGAGGGGTCACAATTTTTATGAGACAAAAGTTTTTGACACTGTTTCTATTAATGGAACAATTCAATAAGACTTTAAGCTGTCTCTATCAAAATTTACACAAAAATTTCAAAAATTATTTGAAATAACATTTACAGTATATCCAGCGGGAATATAATGAAAACTTTTTTTCAAATAGACTGACTGAGCTAACTAATTACATACAGGATGATGTCTTGATGGGTGATTTTAATATTGACGCACTGCATAATGACTACTCATCCACAAAACACTTATACGGTTTGTTAAGGTCGATTGGTCCTGCGTTATCAGGCAAAACACCAACAATAGTGAAGGTGACATCTTAGTCAGCAATCGATAACATTATTGCCAACATATCAAGTGCCGTAGTGCCTGAGGCAAACACAGCCATTTTAGACCACGACGGTTAAGAGGTAATAATTCGTGAACAAAAATTGGGACCCAAAACTACTAAAACAATAAGAGAAACGAGGCCAGGAGACATCGCTTTCCTCAACATATGAATTTCTAGAAAAAATTTGGAATTTTTAAATTAATCAAGATCTGCTTAACAGTGTTTTTGTCTTTCTCTTAGCCTAATGTTTCAACCACCATTCTTAGCATAGCTGTCCTATAAAAATTTAAGTATGCCCCAACAGTAAAAACAATAAATGGATCACAAAATGAATTTTGTTTTCAAGAGAAACATTCAAATTTCAAAATCAAAATATTACAAAATCCAAAAAACGATTATTAGATGTAACGAAGAGCTGAAAATGTGTATTTGAAATTACAAGGGAAATCCAGAAAAGTCATCCAAGCAGTGAAAGCATATGTTGTCTCTAAATCAATTATATCATCGATGAATTTATACAATTGTTTAGGACTTACAGAAAACAATTAAAGTCAAAATTTGAGACTGGCTAGTGAAGAGAGCGACTGAGGTTGCAAACGAGTTTATCGGATTATTCGTGTCTGTTGCCCGTGAACAAGGTCCCTGTCCACTACCGTTACGTTACGTTATTGGTACTGGCCCCTATATTTGAAGAACTGGAAAAAATCCTTCAATAGCTCCCGGCTAAAATGGTGATCGATGCTAATTTAATGTCTTTGAAGCTCTTAAAAATTGCTTAGGGCATATTGTGGGACGGTTAACTCAATTTATCTCTTGTTTCTACAGCTCGTGAAAATTATCCAGTCTTTAAGAAAGATGATCAGTGATCTACTAGTTTTGGCCAAACTAATATAGGCCTGATTCAGTTTTGCTGAAAAATATCAGTTTGATTGGAATGCTTGAGTGTTTGCATAAACACAAAACATTTTAAAAAACTACAACAGTTGACTCTCCCCACATTTCTGCATATCTAAATGTGCAATGAAAATTGGTTGCGACATACATGCGTATGAAACAATAGACATATACACTCACGCTCGCAGGCAGAAGTTTGTATAGTCAACAAGTTACCAGACGCCAATAAAACGTCTCGGCGCTTAAAGTGTTAAACGCTCGTTTGAAACGTTCCAGGAGTTTTACAGTGCTAGCGTGTTAATCGCGTACGACTGGACGCGCAATCAATGTACGTACTGGCAACCGACACTGGATGTGGTATGAGTGAGACTGCGGTGTGTTTCACCGGGGTTTAGAGGTATTGAGGATGTTTACAGTTTTAAAATTTCAAATAGTACTTTGAAAATTGCTATACATTTTGAAATATTCTAGAAAAATAGAATAAAACATCTGATATTATTTAACTTGAAACTATGAAACATTCCGCTCTTGTTTCTGCGGACCAGACAAATGATTTAACAGGTGGAATGTAGTAATTTCTAGCACTACTCAATGCCAACGTATAGCACTGTATGCGGAATCACCTTCATTTTGCCCACGATAAAGCTCAAAACATTTTAATGAAATGAAGGATATTTTTTGGTTGCTCTCAAAATGTAAAAACATTCTGTTAATTCCTAAAATTTTGTTCAGACCATAACATCTATCGGATAACAAAAATACTTCTTTTACTTGGTTGCGGTCCAGATTTGAAAGATACTAGACAAGTACCAATTTTGACGAAGCCCTTCGGCCTTGGCCCTCATGAAACACAAAACACGCACAATCCTTTGTTGGAATATCATATACAGTCAAGTTAAAAATAGTTAGTATTCTGTGATAAAAAGTTGACTATCCAAAAAATGACTTGCAGCAAATCAAATACGGCGCATACCAAGTTTCTTCAGCCAAATTAGTCTTAAAATACCTTTTTAATTAGGTCACGGCATCTTTTTCAGCAATATTAGCTTGGTAGTTGTTTTCAGGCTCTGCTTTTTTCTGTCATCGCCAGCTCTGTACGAATTGAAAAGGGTGCTGTGGTCTTTCTTATGATGATGAAATGCTAGGTTCATCTTATTATCCGGAAACAGATGTTCGTTGACGTACGTACTGTCTTTTGGAAAGGACGCGTTGACATCTTGAGCTGTCATCTTTGTCTTCTCCCTGAACTTGCCAATAATGTTTTCTCGAGTCAATCTGCTGACGAACTGGGCAGGAAGGTGGGGGTGGTGATCCTTCCTGAATTTCGGCACTCTGTGAGCAGCTGAGATGTCCTTCTTGTCGATCGCCATCCTTACGCCTGTTCCGACGCCTTTGACGAGCTCGACAACATTCTCCTGCGGGGTAACTGGAAGACCGCTGATTTCAATGTTATTCTTTCTAGAATATTGTTGTAATGCTTTTACTTTCTCATTTAGTTTAACTACTTCATTTGTTACACTTATGTTCGTAATGTGGAGCTCTTCGTTTTCCTTTTTTAAAACGGCAAACCCGGTCTTTACGTCTTTCATGACTCGCATGGATTCACCAGGTTTGTCCGAAACAAACTGAACACTTGACGTCAGGTCTCTCATTTCACTTCTGAAAGTTTTTAGCTATTCAAGAAAATCGGTTTTAAAGTCATTTAACACTTTAAAGTCATTTTGTAGTGACGAGGCAAATGGCTCGTTGGCTTATGTTAGTGCCTGGTCACTCTTTTTTTTCCTTAAAATAATGTAAATATTCCGTATCACACTGCCCTAGAATCTCAACTATGGGTATCTTACGTGTATATATTCACAAATTTGTTATATAATTGAATCTTATAGCAATGTTACAATAATTGCCATAAAACACTAAATGGCGGCATACATCATTGTGCCAAACGAAGATTTTATGATACTGCATTTAAAAATTATTTCATTAAGTTTTGTACCGATTTAAATCTGAAAATTATTATTATACCGTAACAAAGACGTATCTCGGGAGTGGAAAATAATAAATAGTTTGACAGGTCAAGTCTCAGACAAAAGTACTGACAGTATTAAATTGGCGGAAGGTACTATTGTAACAGATCCTTGCGTTATCGCGGAATCCCCAGAGGTCTCGGGATCTGGTCTTTTGTGCTCCATCCAGCCTTGACTGTTTAGTTAAATTTTGAAAGTAAAAAAAAAAATAAAAGTATGCCAATCAAATATGCCAATTTATATAATATGGTATACACCTCCAATCACCGATTAGTTACAACTCTACATAGCCGCCTGCCCATTCCCCAGACCACATGTTCCTCTAAATAAAAATAATTTAGTTCACCTTAATTGATGCCAGTCACGAAAAATATATTATTATAAATATATTTATCTAAGATAGACCACCGGGTTCGTCTGTTGGCACTGGAATTTATTCGACTTGTCCACGTCTGAATTCTGCAGGAATGGTGCGGGGAGAGTAAAGCTATGAGTAACCGGACTGCCAGCCTACCACACTCAATTCGTCACAAGCACAAGTTTGCCATGGCGGGCATTTTTAAATTCCGGGCTGACCGCCACAATCTTCCCCCCTGCGGGGACGAAGAAAATAAAAAAAAAAACTAAAATGCGAATGATAGGACAGGAGGACTTCATCAATTAGTAATTAATTGAGGTTGGAAACTGACTAAATGTTGTTTCCCTAATCGTCATATATCTACTTTGAGTGACAAGTATCCCCATCCGGCTCTGGACGGTACGATGACCACCCTACGGTCATGGTTCACGCGCGACGCGGCGGGGGTTTCGGGGAGTCCGAAGATTCCCCAGCGGCCCCTACACGACCCGTTTGCTCAGCCTGGCCCTATTGTCACTTATAGTGGTATCCAAGCTCAGTCATTTGTCCGATACTCACACATCAGATTCAAACGCAATTGATATATAATCTATGCGCCTCGCCAGCGACAGCAGCAGCATCCATAACTCCCCGAAGAAAAAATTGATAGCACCTTTAGATATCAGCCTATGTTATGTTATGTTATGTGCCAGGAATGTTCGGTAGAAAGAGTAACCAAGAACTATACTAGTGACATTCCCTTTTTTTACTCTTTTTTTATGTAACATTTAGGGCTTAGAAACGTAGTGGTCCATAGGTGCCTTAAAACATGTGTTGAATTTACAATGAAAATATTTGACGTATATGCCTTGTAGAGGTAATAGCTTTGGAATAGCTCTTTAATTGTTTTATTATTGTTTGCGGTGTTGTAACAATTTCTATTTAAACATTAAACATTGTTTTAACTATTGGCTTATTGAAGAATAGGATATTTTTACACCCACTGAATATCTGTTGGTATCATTTTATATGAGAAGTTATAACATTTTATGCATAATATTACTGATGCAAATGCGGTCGAAAACCTAAAATAAAATAACAAATTTTGTTTTTTATAATTCCATATTTTCTCTACACAAATAATTCTAATGGTGAGATTTTGCTTTGCTTTGAACTTTAACCTATACGATGAAAATTTCAAGAACCGAGCTTAGATGATGCTCACTGGATACAACAACACTAGACTACTGGAAGAGATTGTGTTATTAGATGTAGGGCAGGAAGATGGCAGGTGGGAAAATTACATCATAAATGTATTTAATTTACATAATCGACTAATCTGTTTTAACATTGAGGAACCAGTTCCTTGAAACACACAAGTCAAACGCAAATGAAGTTTTAGGACACGGTCATCAGAAGGCGTCCTTCGAATCATAAGTAAAATACAAAAGTTAAAAAAGGCTAGTATCATAAAAAGACTGTTTTACAGTTTAAAATACAATTTTATTTACTATGAAAAACCATTCTAACAACCATTTCCAGGCAGTTCAGAGGAAGTGTTTGAAATTAGTTTTCCGGTACGACTCTAGGAGCTTTTTGTTCTAGGGCCCTCGAAAAGAACTTCCTCAGACGGAACTACTCCAGACCCACAATAGGAAAATATTTTAGTGTACGGAAGGGTAGAAGAAACGAAAAGACTTATAGCTAATATCAATACGGAGCATCAGGCTAATACGTAGATACCTCTGGGGTTACAATATTTGGAACAAAAAACATTTTCAATTGAGAAACGTGAGCATTTCCAATAAACTTTCCAGTTGACGGATTTATAAGATGGAACGTCACTGTTAATGAAAACATTCTATAGTGCTCGATTTTGACCAAAAGGGCAGAAGGCAAAAAGGGCAAGTTTATTTGACGTTATCAATTCCTTGTTTATAGGATTCTCCCTAAACATTATCCCATCACAAAGTTTTAATTTGGAAGGCTTACTGTCCTTGTTATACCGGGTTTCTCTACGAATTCAAGCTCTTTTTAAATTTTCGAGAGCCTGGGACCATTTCACACGTGTTGAGTCTGGACGGGCATTGCTTATCAGTTTATCTAAATTTAACTCTAATTCAAGTGGATGGAAAATGTTGTGACCCAAAAAGAGATTGAAAGGTGAAGTTTTGGTGCTTTCATGATTTGCTGAATTGAAAGCTATTTGAAACCAATGTATATTGTCACCCCAATTATCTTGATTTCGGTAGTGGAAAATCCTATTGGCTACCTTCAGGTTTTAATTGAGGAGCCCTGCGTACTATGGCTTCCGATAGTACGGACTTGTATTGATGTGCTGTATTCCATACTCTACGCATATATCTTTCATTTGATATGATCTAAAATTGGATACATTATACGATACAAGGTAGTTTGAAAAACCAAAGTTGGCAAAAACACCTTTACTAAGTACACTAACTGAAGTTACAGTTTTAGTGTTTTTTGTCGGAAGAAATAACGAACATTTTGAAAAGGCATTCACGACTGTTAGAATATATTTATTTCCCTTTGTGATGTAGGTAATGCACCTATATGATCAATGAAAATATTTTCCCACGGATTAGAAACAACTTCTGAAGACAGATTTCCCACTTTTTACGTTGCTTGCTTGCACCTTAGACACAAATAGCAAGATTTTACACTATCACTGATAATTTGTTTGAGATTTTCGGCAAATAAATATTTACTAATAAGATCAAGAGTCTTTTAAATACCTAAATGCGCTGACGTTGGGGATTCGTGGTAATGCTTAAAAGCGAGATCGAAAAGTTTAGCTGGTAGGACCACGCGAAGTTTGGTCTAATTTGCTAATTTATGAAGGAGAATAATGTGCGAAATTGAATAGTTTGGTGGTCTGTTTGGCGATTTTAAAATGTTCATTAAAACCGGATCCTCTTACTGGTGCTGATGTAAACTTTTGAATGATTTTGGGATTCCAAACAGACTCATAGCATTATTTTCCTCCTGTATTTGCTGGGGGGGGGGGGTAGTGTTATCTCGGTTTGGTCGGAATTTTCAAAAAGACGTGAGAAACAGTCAGTGAATACGTTTTCCTTGCCCTTTATATGTTGCACTGTACATTTTAAGGCGTTAATAAGGGAAAACCATCTTGTAATTTTGTCTGCTTGCGAGGGTGATTAAGTAGCCAAGTGAATGCGGAGCAGTCTGTGTGTAACGCAAACTCCTTGTGTTCAAGACTTTGTTGGAACTTCCTGAAGGCAAATACCACCGCTAGGCATTCAATCTGCAATGTCGATTAATCCAGCTCATGTTTATTGAGAGGTCAAGAAGTAAATGTGGTAAAACGTGGTTGTCATGGATTTGTGAGAGAACAGCACCCCCTGCTGAGCCGGATGCATCTGTGTGAAGGACAAACGGTTTCTCGAAATATGACATTCTCAGAACTGGTTGAGAAGTGATTGAAGCTTTAAGTTTCTCTAATAAGGATTGCTGTTCTGGACCCCACGAAGTTTGATCCTATTACTACTGGCAGTTTGGGTGTTATTAAAAAAGGAATATTCCATGACAGATGGTCAATTTTGAAATGTATTATCGCCTCTATCCTAAAATTCAAAGGTATACCTGAAATTGTTGCCTAGGTTGACTTCTGGATTGGTTTTACTGCAATAGAATTTGGTTTTAGGTACTCAATATATTCTTCAGAAATTAAGGTGAATGAGGAACCAGTATCAACTAATGCGTGGATGGAGAATGGACCAAAATTTAAAGAAACATTGCATAGATTTAATTTTGGTATTGAGGGAGCTTTGGTTGACTTCGAAATTCGTTTTGAATGATATCTTAACGTATTACAGTTGTTAGTGGCGGATAAGACTGTTAGAGGGGAGTGCCCGCATCCTACTTCCCTCCTCTTGAGTTTGTTTTGGAATAATATCGGTGGTTAGAACCTTTAGAATTGAACATGGAATATATAAATGTTGTTTGGAAGGGAGGGCTGTGTGACTGGTATCCAGAGCCACTGTTAGAATTGCGAGGGTAGTAACCCCGTCCATGGTTGGTGAACTGGGGTGGTTGATCAGTACTTTGGGGGAATATTGCGAGGAAGATGGTCCAGGGCGATAACTATTTGTGACATAACGATTGTGTAACGGATAAGTAACAGATGTTTGTCCTCGAGAAACAGCTGGACCTGGAACTTCGCCCATATTCCGTGTAATATTACAGCTATACTGGTTCTCTGTAGACTTGATCATTTGAACTCGAGATGCAACCGCCAAAAGATCGCTGATAAAAGCTGCTGCAGGAAATCCTGCTAGCCTAGCACGCGTGGCTGTATTGAATCCAGTGAGAGCAATCTCCAGCAGTTCTTCAGATAGTCTGGCAAAAGAATAGCCGCTAGTGCTTGTAAGTCGGTTACAAACTCAGCAAGGGTTTCGTTACGTTTCTAAACCCGATATATGAGCTGCGATATGGTTTGCTGTTTTATTCGTCCCAGTAAAAATATGGATAAGACCATTACTGTTAAATCGTTGAATTGCGTCTTGTCTTCTATCGTTTGGCTCCACAATGTTCGGGTTTATCTACTGTTTTCGGTAAATGTGCCAATATCAAACTATAGGAATCAATAAGTCCCAACTTGTGAATTTGCGCAATCTGAATAAGAAACCTGTCGATGTTATGAGGATTTGTACCTGAGACTTGGAAGGAAGTGTATCTATCATAGCAATGACTACTTTATTGGAACTTCCTCTACCAGGTGAACTAGGTTGATTATGCTGATAGTTTGCTCGCAAAAACACCGAAGCAACGTGCGGCTACAGTTGATTGCTCGAGGTCGGTCCAATTAGGTGGAATATTTGCGGACTGTCGTACTACAGGAGTTTCATTAACTGCAGAGTTACTCAGAGCCTGAGACTGGACTAAAACCGCCAGCAGTGTGATTTTTTTAATCCTTCAACTTGACTCTATTAGCTTCAAGTGTACCTTCAAAGTTAATTCCAAATACTAGACACTGCTGTTTAGCTTGTTCAGCATTTAATTAGTTTACCTATGAAATTCCAGTTGGAATCTTGTCCAGCTGGTATGGTTGTTTAATCATTTTAAAGATTTTCTAAAAATAAACCTAATGCAAAATGATTTAACTAACAAAATTCCCAAAAAATTTGGCTATTTCTTAATAAACAAAAATAAATAATGGTTGAATAATTTCAATCAATAAATATGTCTGAAATGAGGATTAGGGGCCTACGAGAAAAGCAGACAGCAAGGTAAGAGTACTTTAATGTGTGAGTGCACTACATAAGATTCTACAGTGAAAATAAAATAAATAATCATTAATTATTTCCAATCAAATTGATAGTAACAAACATTTCATACTTTCTTCCTAAATTCCATAACTACGATCACAAATATTTCATTTCCCACAGCAAATATTTCAACAAGTTAAATAAAGCTTTATTACCCCTGGTATTGAGGTAAAGCCCATCAATTCTCGTTGGGTTAGGATAAAATGTGTGAAAAATTTTCATCAGTTACATAGTTTGTTAACCTAACAACTTTAGTATTTGAATCCTGTAAGTAAATTAAAAATGCATTAAATGTTTTTGGTAAGTTAATTTGTTCCCCGTCGCATTAAAATTTAGGAAATTAAGGAAGCTGGACTAGAATTAAAAGTATCAAACGATGTATCCTTCTCAACATACGTATAAGAGATCGTATACGTAAATCGTAAGTCCGGGTCAAAGTCAATCTTAATAACCAAATAAATATGAGACGCACAGAAATCGTTATATTCGTGTTCTAGGTTTGTTATAATATTATATAAATTAATCTTAATATAGTTAAGGGTTGTCAGGGCTGGATGGGCAGTCAAAAAATGTGGGGAAACCCCGGTGTCTAAAAAATATTTTGGACACTGTTATTCATAATTTTAATATATACCTCTGTAACCAATAAATGCTTATTGTTACTAACGAAATTTAAAGGAATGAGTCTTTACTGGCTTTAAAAGATTTAAGTATAATAAGTTTGAATCCAAATAAGAATAATAAAAAGTATTACTTCTTGATTTAGTTACATTACTTGTAATAATATTTTGAAATATAGAAACAACAATAAGAAATTTTTATTTCGTGAAAATGTAAAAAGTTGAAAATGTAACTGTATTGGTCACCATCAATGGCTAGATAACGAACAAGAAACATTCCAGGATACAGACTGCTGCTAGCAGGAACGGAGCAGGTTCGTGACAACAAGTTGTGAGCGATAGTGGAAGTGGCAGCGACGATGTAATGTCGGAGGCTGTGCATGAGAGTCTTACGACAATGTGCATTTCAATACCTGCTTGCCACTGCCATTCTGATCTAAATAATGTAGTCCGTCGATAATAAAGTTATATAAATGTTTAATTGAACACTATTTTACACTAACAAACTAAAAATACATAATTATGTACTATTAGTTTTGGCTCTGTAATTAAAGATTTCAAACATTTAATTCATTAATAATGTTACATACAATAATTTAAGTTCTCAATATAACAAGAACTTTTTAAACTTCAATTAAATTTTAATATTTTAAATAAATGATTTATTGTATGCTCGGATTGAACAACATATTGGGACTACCAAATAAATTGAGCTAAGTTTAGCTATCTTCTTCATTAACTGGTTACGTATTTTAATATGACTTGTTACTACTGTTTTTAATTTAAGACAATATATAAACACCAGTAATGTATTTCTATCAAATGGCTAAATCATTTTGTCATATATGTGTATTCGTTATAAATTAATTTATGTCTTAAGTTACACAACTGTCATAATAATTGTGACTCAAAATAAGATATAACATATGGTTATTAATTTGAAAGGAAATATTATTATAAAGTCCCCATGTGTAACTCTCACTATGAACACAAAATAGTATATAATAGTTGCTCCGAATACTGGTTCGTTATTTTAAGGAATAAATTACAAAAGTAGAAATTAAATATCTAAATGTTAAATAGTTTATTACAAATTCGTGTTAGTTTGTTTAAGACTAATTAATATAGTTTACTGCCAAGCGTACATATGTATCTTCTTTTAAAAACAAAACAATTAAATAATTTAACGACCCAATGGGAGAAAATAAGGAGCTGGGTGGAATAAGGGCATTTTGTCCAAAGTGTCCTTTTTCCGTAAATTGCTTCATTTTATAGCTTTGAATCCTATACATCGGATATTGCAGGAACCACATCACTATTTTGAAAATCAGCTGATCTACACGTCATTTACTGAAATGACAAGTGCCCTTTTTCTCCAGTTATCGCACATGTGAGGATATGTTGCCAGTGTATCAATCACATCAGTGGTTGTGCAGTACTGTGTTGTTTATGTTTAAAACTAAACACTGTAATGTGATTAATATTACAAGTTATTCTTTTATTAATATTTAAAACTTATGTCTACTAAAATGAGTGGTGTTAGTACAGGGTATAACAGTGATATTAGTTATACAAGTGATACGCCTATAACTGAAATATCTGATCTGCTATTGAAGAAAACAAACAATTTAAAAGCGAGTCTTTATGGAAAAAGAAATGTTACTAAGATGAGAAAAGTCCAAGGTGTGTCATATCAAAACAAAAAGATTTAAAAAACGTATCAAAATGTTGTCAGAATAAGTGTTTTAACGATCTACCAATCCAAGATCAGAGCAAGTTTTTTAACTCATTCTGGGATATTGGTCATAAAGATGCTCAAGACCAAATTGTTGTTCACTTGTTAGTACCTTCCACACCTAAGAGAAGTATAGTAAACAGCATCTGTAAGGAAGGAATGTCTAGCTAGAAATATAAAATAAGCATTGGGTGTAGTTCTTTTGAGGTGTGTAAGAACTTTTTCCTAAGTTTGTTGCAAAGTTCTGCTAGACGACTGCGTGTTATCCAGCAAAATTTAAACGGACACATTGTAAAGGACATGAGGGGCCAACATGGCAATAGGCCACATAAACTTGGTTTGGAAAATGATTGAAGAGCATTGAGCCTCCATTCCATCATCCGAAAGCCACTAATCTTTAAATAAAACAAAACAAAAATGTATTACGATAATCTTGATCTTAATTTGAAAAAAACTTACGAGCTCTTTAAAGAATATTTCAAAGAAAAAATGGAGAGGATTTGCAAATGACGTATGAAACATACCACAGGTATTTTAGAACGCATTCACATTTTGCGTTTAGGCAACTAAGAAGTGATGTCTGTGATTTTTGTGCAACATTTTGCTGAAAGAAAATCCGAATGATCCATGTAAGGCAAAATATGATCTACATTGTAAAAGGTTTGAAAAGGACAAGGAGATTAATGCAAATTATTTATTCAATGTAAAACAGATCAATCCTTATTGGTTTTTTTAATTTGATTTTGCCCAGTACAGGCCTCTTCTAAAACTTGTAGTTAATTTTCAATTTTACAAGAGACTTTTGTGAAAAAAATGAAAACAACCACTCTTTTCACTGATGAGGAGATCAAAATAAAAGTGTTAAGGTTACAAAAGTTTGGCTTGGTTGTCTACGGTATTAGCTGTTGAAACAGAACACATGTACCCAGTAAGAGGGCATTCTTACTGTGCGTGTGCGTGTGTGCGTGTGTACGTGCGTGCGTGCGCGCGTGTGTGTGTGTGGGGGGGGGGGATATGAAGAGTGTCGCACACAACCCAATCTATTTCAAGTTATTCGTGCAAGAGACATTTTTTTAAACTGGACAATCGTGCTGGAACCATTCATGTTCAAAAAACCTGTAACAAAAAGGCTAAATGGAAAATTCAACAATACTGTTACATAAAATACATAAGAGGCATTGTAACTCTTATCATGACTTGGTGACGGGACTTTGGATCATGGATTTTTAGTTCCAGTTCCCTTCCGTGTTGTAAAATCATTCTCTGCTCTTTTTTCTTCTGAAATGGATTTAAAATGTGTTGATGAACACATACAAGAGAAGAAAATTAAAGACATTAGAGCATTGATGCCATTTTATATGCAACTGGGAAAGCCTTGTTTGAAAGAAATGTAGTTTAGATTTCTTCAGGGTTTGAAAAAAATAACCTATCCAGTTTCAGTTCAGTTTTGACTATTTGATTATTTTCAACTGTTCATAGTTTTACTTTCATAATTATTATTATTATTTCTTTTTAAGCCAGTACCTTTAATAAATGTGTTAAGTTCACAGTTATAAAAACTTTTCAGTGTTTTACCCCATTGCATGGAAAAAGGGCACTTTTAATTCATAATATTTCCATTATTATTGAAATAAATATACACCCAAAGAAACGAAACTTTGAATAAACTGATTCAAAAACAGTCAATTAACATTACTTGAGAGGATTTAATAAGAGACAACACAATAAAATATGATTTCAACTGATGTCAAACTTTCAGTCCCAGCTCCTCAAATATTAAATTTACTGGGATCTGTGTAGACGACCAATGTCTAACATTAACTATAAAAAATAGCGTAATTCCCACTTTTGTATGTGACATAGTTTAATATATAAGGCAGATACAATTTATTTGAGTTGAGGTCTGGAATGAATATTGTTATATTTATAGATTAAAAAGACCATTGCCGATTTTAAATATCACTAAAATATACACTTACTATTAGGCTCATTATGGTAAAAATAAATCACTTGTAATTCTAAAATATTAAAAGTTTTGATGAATACTTTTATTTATTTACTTTTTATGGCAGTGAACATAGACATCGTGGATAAAATTTGGAATTTTGAAATAGCAAATAGTAACATTGTGAATGAACGTGGTCTGCAAAAATGCAAAATAGTGGCTGGGCACAAATTACGTAAAAATATTGATCTTCGGCCGTCTGCTACAATTTGCGACATTGTAAAATGTAGCTAATTAGTAGCCTTAGTAGGGGAGAGTCGTAATTATCGCCCGGTCTCCTGCTTCCGATATCCTGATTTGGATATTAAATATATTCTAAACGTTTAGATGTCAGGTTCGATCCCGCCCGTAACCAGTAGACCATGCACGGAATCCCCAGAGGTTTCGGGATCTGGTCTTTTGTGCTCCAGCCGGCCTTGATTGCTTAGTTAAATTTTGAAAGTAAAAAAATAAAAGTATGCCAATTAAATATGCCAATTTATAAAATATGGTATACACCTCATATCACCGATTAGTTACAACTCTATATAGCTGGCCAGCCTAACATACTCTATTCGTCACAAGCACAAGTTTGCTGAGGCGAGAATTTTTAAATTCCTGGCTGGCCGCCATAGCTGAACAGTTTTAAAAAACGACTATTCTTAAAGCGACGCAGTGAAAGAGGGTTGGAATGTGGTCAAGTTGAAAGTCATAATTATGCAAACGTATACCAAAACTACCAAATTCACGAAGCAAAAAGTTTATCCTGATTCAACAAATAAAGACTTTAAGAGTAAATGTTCACCTTCCTGTAGTCCATATTGAAAAAGGCAGCCACGCCCGTCACCTTGCCGGCCCGTACAACAGCGCGTGGGCCTGTTGACTAGAGTGAGCGGCATCTGCAGGCCGGGGCCAAACTAATTATTGTCACTGAATCTAGTGTATGCCGCATCGTCACAACCTCCCCTGGGACCATGCCCTGAACCAAAAAAATACCCTCGTCAACTCCTTCAATGTAGAGCTTTACGTTCGATGTTGAGCTACTCGAATTCAATTCGATTGTAGGACGCCGATTTACGAGTGCCTGGTAAAAGGTTTTTGGGGGTCGCTGCTTTAACACCCCCCGGAATATGCACCCCCTGGGCTCTGAATTAGCACCCATCAGTTTCAATATTTCCCAGTTATTTCGTACATTTAAGACTAATGTATTACTGTTCCAATAGAGCATCCATAATATGTAACACCAATATTATAAGGATAACTGGTTTTCAGATACTTTCAATTTTTAATGTTACAAAAATAAAACACTGTGTTTAAAGGATTGGAGTATTTCCCAGTGTAACCAATCAATGTTCGTCCTTGCACCTAAGACATAGGGGTTAAAGTTAAACTCTGTTTTATATTTCTGGAATTACATGTATTTGAACGAAAATATTTCTTTTTTAATATTTCAATTTATTTATCAATCACTATTTATAATTATAATTTATCAATCACACACCCATTAGATCTCTTTATTTAATACTTTTAATATATTAGTTATGATTATTTATTTACTTTTTTAAATCGGAAAGCATACAAAATTTAAAATTGGGTAGATATGAAACCATTCTTTCTGATAGCTTGCATAAAACTTTAAAACTGTATAATTATATACTTGATAAAAATAACAAGTACTGTAGGACATAAGGTATTTTTGACAAGCAAGGCCAGTCAATAAAGTGTCCTATTGCCTGAAATGTCCGATATATTTTCTAAAAATCTTTCTAAGCTTATAAATAAAATAAATGATGATAAGCAGTTGAAAAGAGATCCGCAAATGATATAACCAGTAGCATTATTTACATAAATACGTATATAAGTAAATGTTTGTTTCTAAAAACGGCTGGACCGATGTGGCTATTTATATTTTTTGTAATTATCTTTTTATGGAGAAAAATGGAAAATATATTTACCTATAGATCTCAGAGTATCCAATGAAACAGGAAATTCCAATCATTTCGAGAGATAAAAGTGCACTGTAAACAGCAATGACAATGTATAGTATTATCTTACTTTTCGTATGTATGGCGCTATTTAGTGTACCGTGAATATTATTTTAATATTGATATAAAATTCAATTTCATGATCAAAATAGTGAATATATGCGTGTAAGGTACTCATAATTGAGATTTGTGGATTTTGTGGCACAGAATATTTACAATAGCCGAAGGAATTAAAAATAGTGACCGGGCACTAACACAATCCAACGAGCCATTTGCACCGTCGTGCAAATATATAAACATATTTAAGGATTAAACGAGCTCAGCGAGCCCGTGACCATTGCAAATAGAATCCATGGGGTGCTTATATCGACATGGTCAAGGCGCTGAATAAGTACCCCCGGGGTTGTTATATCTAGGGAGTGCTATGTCAGACGCACCGGTTTTAGTTGCTCCGCTAGGTCGACTGCTGCAAGGTCCTCGCCCCCGCACAGGCCCACTATTGTCGCATCTGCTTGTGTGCGTCCCTCCACGCCTGTGTCCAAAACAACGAAGCCAATATCGCCGCCAATAAAAGGACACTCCCGCACGACTGCTTTGCAGAGACTGTGAAGGGCGGTAGTAAAACTCCAGGTCAACGTTTCACCGACAAGCAAAACATCTGGGTTTTAGGCCCCCCACTCTCCAACGAAGGACTTAATTAAGGAATTCAAAAAAATCAGAAACAAACAAACTCGTAATTTCCTAATCAGAACCAATCAGCTACTTCATCAAAGTGCCCAATTCGCCACCAAGAAACTTGATAAAATCCACCTTTAGAGCCAGAACAGATTTGCCTGTCATACATGAGAACGTTTCAACAAGCAAAACATAGATCTTTGTAAAATTCCAAATTTCAACCTGGCAAACGCGTAAATCGACATCAATCCAAAGGAGTTGGTGGGGCAATTGTTAAACAAAATTTCAAAGCCCCAATTTTTTAGCCTAAGAAAATTCCTTGAATGGTTTCGAAACAGACAGAATCATAATTCAAAGAAACTCATCAAAATTAACGGTTATTGATATACAGATCTCCCAGTGGTAATGAAGACATTTTATTCTCAAAATTACAAATTTTATTAACAGATTTAACCAATTGCAATCAAAATTTCATCTTTCTGGGCGATTTCAACATTGACGCTTTGAACAGCGTTCATCCTTACACTGTTTGACTTGCCGATCTATTAAGATCATTGCATCTTAAGCTGCTGGTGAAATCACCCACACGAGTGACGCCTACTATAGCATCGGCAATTGACAACATTATCACTAATCTTCCAAATGTCACAGTGTCTGTGGTTAGTACAACAATCTAACACTACTATGGTCAAAAAGCCATAAAAAGTTGAGAAAATCTTGAAGGAGAGTCGAAAAATTACAAAAACAATAAGAGACACGAGGCCAGAAAATATTGCTGTTCTTAAAAATTCCCTCTCAAAAGAAAATTGGACTTTATGAAGTCTTCTTATAATATAGAGTAGCAATTAAACATTTTTTAACCATAATCTAAATTTCTACCTCACCATCAGCTATCATACTACAAAACTTACAAATTTTCTAAAAAAGGATTGGATCATTAAATGAATTCTGGTTTCGAGAGAAAAAAACTAAAGTTTTTATCCGAAATATACACAAACATTGCAAATGTAAATTCCAAAGTTCATTTCCGAAATTATAAAAATACAGGGATCTAATCTAGAAAAGCATATGATGTCTCTAAACACATCCTCTCTTCAAAAAATGTTTCTAAAACAGTATGGGACATCATCAGAAATAAAAATCAGAAGTCAAAACAAATCAAAGTCAACATTGGCAATAACCTGGTACAGGATGAAGCGAGGATCGCCTGTGAGTTTAACAAAGTGTTTTCATATGTTGCTTGCAGCCGAGGTCCTCTCCCATCTGAAACAAAAATTGTCACCATGGGAAGACAAAGTACAGAGGTATCTATGGCGTTGATCCCTTTATTTGAGGAAAAACACAACTGAATTATCAAGCAGCTCCCGTACAAAAAATCAAATGATCTTAATCTGATGTCTATGTCGATCATAAAGAAATGCTCAAACAGTGTAAAGAGCCCTTTAACTGAATTAGTAAATTTATCCTTTAAATAGGTGTTTCCCCATCCCTCCTGAAAATTTCAACTAAACCAAATTTTTGAGAAAGACGATTCAGTGTCCATATACAATTATGACCAGTTTCAATTTTACCAGTTCTAAGTAAGCTTATTGTAAAACAGTTCGCATTAAGAATGTTTCAGTTGTTAAACAAACAAAATCAGCATTCAAATTACCATTTTGGTTTGGTCGATATGGTTGTAAAGGAGACAGAATGTCGGAGTTCTACAACTGGTATGTTTCTCGAACTAAAAATCGTTAGATTGCGTATACCATACCACACTGTGTGATAAATTGAAATCACATGGAAATGGGCGTGCCCCTATCGTGGCTTAATATATTTCTTAGACATCAATGACAAATTGTTTAGAATTCAAACCAATTTTCAAACCCAACCAAATTGAGCTATGGCCTGAGGGCTCCATTTTCAGTACGACCTTTTCTTAGTCTATGTCATCGACATAGGATCAACATTTCTGCATGAGAAACTCATACAGTATGCTGACGAGACAAATCTCTGCTTAAGTAGAAATTCGAAGACAGTTGTGGAACAATCGGCTTTGGTTGACCTCAACAACCATATCCAGATCTTTCAAAGCCTCAATCTGAAAAAGATTCTTCAAAATCACACTTTTCGAATTTGTCATTATGCTCTGTAGAATCAAAGAACGGCCCGGACATTATGCCAGCAGATTCCATACTGGAAGAAGTATATGCCTCAAAGTTCCTTGGAATATACCCCTAGATCGAGTGTTGACATTGAATGCACACATCGTTTTAATTTGCCCAACATTTTCTTTAGATATTTATGTTTTGAGTTCCCAAGGCCAAATACTGCCCTAATCAAGTACGGATGACAGCGTATCACACAGCTAATTTATCCACATTTTCCTACGGATTGGTTTTGTGGGAGATACGTGCAAAAAGTTACTTTTAAGCGAGTTCATATTGCAAAAGAAAGCGATTCGAATAATCGCAAACATGAATTTCAAAGAATCCTGTAAATACACTTTCAAAGAATTGCAACTGTTGTCTCTACAGTTTGCAAACGATTCCATTTTGTAAGTCTAAATGTGCCCCGACAAGGGGCCGAGACATACAAGAGTATAGGACAAGAGGCAGAGACAGCTACCAAACTTGGAGGCACAGAAATAGCTTGTGAGCATTTACCTTCACAGGCTGGTATTCATTTAATCAACAGATTATCCGATTTTATCCAAAGTTCCCCAAGGCGCTAACATTCGCCTCAAACGCTTTTTAACATCAAAGCATTGTATATTGTCAGCGAAGATATGACACATGACTGGGAAACCGATCAGTTACAATACTGACGCCGACGTTAAAAGTGGGTAGTATGGACGTATGTACGGGACAGAATGAATGCAAAAACTGTATGCCTGAATGGGTATTGTAGTATAAATGACAAAACTATTTCAATTAAAATTCTGAGACGTTTGATATACATGACGATGTGTTTCGCAATAAACGATTTGACTTTGTTATTGACGATGGATGGTTTTTAAATGATAATTTAATGTAGGATATTTGCCTTTGTTATATGTTATATAGTGTACAATACTATATGCTGTGTGATACTTTTTATAACATATAATAATGATCCCATTATCCTTTTAGAAGTATTTTTAAAATTTGCAAACGTCTTAGAAATACTCTCAAAATCTATACAAATTACACAACGATGAGAAAACTTCATATGGTAGTTGAACATTTTGTCATTTGACCTTAAAATCGAATAATTAGTTTATAAATTCTTAAGTGATCTAATAAATCTCCGGACTTTTAAAAGTGAATTAAACGTCTTCTTCGTATGAATTTCTTATGATTATTGTGTAATAATTGGTAATTTGCTCATGCCTGCTTATGTTTTTCGTAACAGATTTATTTCTTTTTTTTTTTTTGTATACAACAAATCAATATTTAACTCACCGTCATAAATTTATGTTTTTATTGAAATAATATCTCATTATTATTACATTTGGTTAGAACACGGTTACGCAAGTAGTTACTGGTGAGGTAAATGTTGACTAAGCAGGGTACATTAGGTTGTAGCAGAGAGATGCGTGTTATTATCAGATCTGATTACATTTTATAGTAAATATGTCTGGTCAAAAACGTACCATACGACTTAAAGTAAATAATTAACATGAGGTTTTATCAAATACAAAAATTACTACAAACTACTAATTATTACTTTTTTAATAGATTATAAAAAAAATTTAGACAATCCTTGCGCAGTCCTTCGCCTAAAGCCTATATAGCTGAACATTTGAGAAGATATCAACTGTATATGACAAGAAGGACCACTGTATATTCACCAAGGAAACACAGAAGAGATGTCAAGAATAAAGCTATTCAAATAAATCATTCACCTTTTGCAAAAAAATGCAACACCACCCTATGGAAAAATATTTTGGGACGTATCATTTCAAACGACATTTGTAAAAGAAAGAGATAGTTAATGTGTTATTTAATACCGTCACGTGTTATGGATATGTTGACTTTTTACGTTTTTTAACATAAACAGATGTAAAAGTTTCAATGAAACATGCAATATTTGTACTATGGCATCTTTATACTTACATCTGCGATTATATCCAAAACCTGACCCAGAAACCGGGAATTTGACAGACTGGGAAAACCTCGGAAATTAGTCGGGAATCTTTCTTTAGAACCGGGAAAACTTTAAAAATAACTTTTCCGTTTCCAAGAAATTATAAAATCAAGGCGTAGTTTGACAGCTCCTTGGATCAAGAACTGATTAATCACGAACATCGTATTTTACGCGACGTGATCCGTAAAATTTTATATGAAGGATCAACATATGTTCGTGAGCTCCACCCACCGCTTGTTGATCCAAGGTTGCCTCCATTAATTTAGTAGAGTTATCTGGGTTAGTTCAGCTCCTGTTCCGTGGCAAGCCCCCCACCCCCTCCCCCCCCCAAAACAAAACTCGTAAAAATGCTTTGGACAATTAAAGTCGGGCGACGGATCGTCTCGGGCCTACGCAAGTCATTATACGAGCGTTCTAACCGGCAGACCAATGTGACCGCGACACAAACGGGTTTATTGTTTTAAGTATTATTGAGTCGCCGAGGTGGGGTCTCTGGACGAAATTATGCACCGCAATGACACAATGAGCTGAGGGCTGATAGCCAGGAGAAATATTTTATGTCTGGAATTGGCGGCGTATCTGCGGCACTGGGTGGTACCACCCTGCCGCTCACCTCTCCCGTGCCAGTGTCGAGTGTTATCCATACAACACAATGGAATCATAAAACTTTATCAGCGTTAAGCGCCCACCGCTTACCGCTCGTATCGTGGCTGTGGCCTCGCTTTCGTCTATAAACGATTGCTCCTCACACACACGTTCCGATTGGTCGTCAGATTACATTGGTTAAAACAAAGAAAGTGATGTTATGTTATGATATCACGGTCACATCTAAACCTCTACTGAACTAGCGATGTTTACACTACCAAAATGATGTTATGTTATGATATCACGGTCACATCTAAACCTCTACTGAACTAGCGATGTTTACACTACCAAAATGATGTTATGTTATGATATCACGGTCACATCTAAACCTCTACTGAACTAGCGATGTTTACACTACCAAAATGATGTTATGTTATGATATCACGGTCACATCTAAACCTCTACTGAACTAGCGATGTTTACACTACCAAAATCTGCGTAAGTTTTGTGTCCGACAGTAACATTCGTTAATTTAAACAGGCGCAAGAGCTCTCGCGGGCGCTGCCGCGACCAGTGTCGGGCAGTTATTTGCAAGAACTGAAGAATAGTGTCGGCTTTTAAAATTTCAATTATAAACATTGCCGATACATCACTGTCGTGTGTGAACAGGCTTTGTATTGACTACTGCAACAACCAGCGATACGACTGTAGCAAGTATTTGCGACAGTTCTGAATTACTTCCCCGCAATCGGGGATTGTAGGACTGTAGGTCCATGCCTAGTTTTGACAAGGGTGGCTGACGTCACTTTTCTGCAGGGTAGGACAGTTAGTCCACAACGTTTCAAAACTGACCTGGCCGTGCAATAACTTTTCTACCTGCGCTCATTATACATTCTGTGGAAGAATGTGAGTGATACTTCCTAGTTTTGACAAGGGTGGCTGACTTTTCTGCAGGGTAGGACAGTTAGTCCACAACGTTTCAAAACTGACCTGGCCGTGCAATAACTTTTCTACCTGCGCTCATTATACATTCTGTGGAAGAATGTGAGTGATACTTCCACTACACACGCACAGCGTACTGCTTAGGTAGTAAATATAAACAACAGCTTACTCAAACCAAAACTCAAGGTATCACATATGAAGTTGATTGCTAATTGGGATTAAATTTGAACAAATTCCATACATCACTACAATACTATCTGAGTAATTCCGCAATATCCTAATGAATGATAAACATCTACAGTAAGTTTGTTTTAATTATACGTTATAACATTATACATTATTGTCTATACCTTATTGTATCTTATACATTATTGTCCATCGTTAGTATAATACGGTATATGCGCGTAGACACGTCACTCATAGTACACGTTAATTGAAATGGATAGTTAATTGTTTTATTACTACTGTTATTAGTTAAAACAACACTTTATATCATATTTAATATATCATATTTATGATTGTATTAAATTACTTTCAATAGATAACTATACATAGACAAAATATTGTATTACCTTAAATAGTGGCTATTGGCTTATAAACCAAAAATTCAATAAAACTGTCTACAGAGACATATTAGCTTACACAAAAGAGTGCGTGTATATACGAGTACCACCATGTATATCAGGAGGTAAGATATATTAAAAATTAAACTTTTAAAAGATGTATAACTCAATTAGGGAAATTAGTTGATTATTTGTACTAACAACGAACTTTATGTTATTAAAAAAACATGCTTGCAGTATGGAAAACTTTACAAAAGGTTATGAAAAGTAATTATGATCTCATATTAACAATTCTTACTTTTTGCGTTATTGGTGAGATGGTAGTTACCTAACGTGTCCTCGTGGACGTTCCACACTCCAGGAGGAGAAAGCAATGGAGAACTAGGGGTTTGTCCAACGGTTCCGCTTACATATGTGGTGTCAAAGTAATACGAGCAATAACTCCAAATGCTGAAAAGGATCAGCTCCCCATAGAAACTACATTCCCAACAGAATTTCCTTCATCTTTGTAGTACATAGTAGTATTGTGTTTGTTTATTATTAGCCTATTTTATATCATTTTCTTCGGAATTAAATTTTCTAAAACTTTTGGTTACTTTGGTTCTAAAAATTTGCGTGTTTATTACCCATTTAATGAAGTCAGGTAATGTATTTAAATCTAAACAAAGAATGTTTTTCGAAACCGAATATTGCACACTTTGCCTGCTATCTCTGAAATGGGTGGTTTAACAGGTCTGGGACGTATTTTATATAAAATCCAAAAAATTTAGCAACTATCTTTATACCATAAAAACATCAGTTTCGCTTTGTTTTCCGTCCTTTCCTGCAAAATCGCGCGAAATGTCTCGCTAGCCGTAGCTCGCTAACAAAGCGTTTCCGGACATAAGTTTATATGAACTTTTTCATTATTTTGATGGGAGGAAACCACCTGAGATAGTTTGTCAGGTTACTGGTGGGACGTCCATTATATTTAATTTACAATTCTTGTGGGTTACTACGAGTGGTTATCTTTAATATTGCAATCATTAACGACAAATTTATGAAGAAACAATAATTGTTAAGTTTTATAACAGAACATATAGTTAAATAATAACATCCATTTAGTTAAATAATCGTAAAAACGTTCAATGATTGGGTGAATTATTTAAGTCCTAAAATTACCATTTGATTGGATATTTTATTATCTAAACAATTTCATAGTTACATATAAAATCGTATTTGTTTTCGTATATTTTATCTTGGTTTTCTATCCATTAAATCATGTAAATGGATCCAGTTACTTGCCTAAACATCCACGTTAGTGACACTTATGTGACATTTTATGCGGTAAAAATTTAATAAAATATTAAAAGAGCATATTAATAATCAAATTAAACGGCAGCGGTTGCATAAATGTCTTTGCAACTATTCTTACCAGTTATAAATACACAAATAATGTTAGTACAAGTTATGATGTTGAAAAAACTTATTGTTATATTTTGAAATATACTAAAGCTACCAAACATTTTTAACCTTCAAAACTAGGTTTGTTTTGTTGATTATACGGTACTACAGTGACTATAAATTTCAATCTCTCAATTTTAATTTCATAAAGCACACGTTGTAATATAGTGACACGTAAAGACTAAAATGGCGCTTTAGTTCAAGCTTAAACTGTATTATAATTTTCAATGTTTAAATTCCTTGACTTTTACGTACTTTTGATAAGACACTCCCTCAAGGTGGAAGAGTAAAACATTAACTTCCGCTTTGGTAGAAATGTAAAGGGCCTATTAAGGTATGAAATGATAAAAAAATAATTTATGCTATTACCATGTTGTGAATTGATATTGCCTTTGTATATAATAATGAGCGAAAGAATTGCCCCATTAGCTCATATATTTATGTTGTTGTACCAGTGTTAATATTGAAAAATAATTCAAATTTGTCCATATAATTACAATGAATGAACATTGCGGCCGGCGAGACGCTGTTGCGATAGAATAACATGTTGAATAAATAATGGGAGCTGAATATTAGCTTCTCGTTTAACATGAGTTCACATAGTCAGTTCCTTTAAGAATTTTTATAAATTTCATATTCTTAAAGCGTGTTTAATTTGCTGCCTTTTCGGCACTGACGAAAAACATCCATATTTTTATTCATCGGACAGACAGCCAGGTCGTTTAGCCAAAGATTTAGAGACCAATGCCCGAAACCTAAATTACATAAACAGACTTGATTACTTTGTTCAACACTTGATGGATGAGAACCACACAATAAACGGAACTATTGTGTCAGTTGTCCTGTCTTCTGTCGGCCGCGATGTTCCGTCATGTTTAATATTCGTGTGTGATAGACCTACCAATGTGTTTCTCGTACTATTTATTTATTCGTTGTCATTGTACTGTGTTCGTGAATTTTAAACTATGACGACTCCAGATGGATAATCCTCGCTTTTAATATTTATTGAGACTAGAAAGTAACTTTTAAAGGTCAAAACTATAGTATTGTATAACTACAGTGTGAACTGTTTGACAAAGGTACGTAGTTATTGTTATTAGTCAATCCGCAGTTCAGGGCTATACAATACAAAAAATTAATTTAATTATAATATTTCCAAACAAATGGTCTTAGGCATACTAAATTAGCCTAAAGATAGAACACTGTAAACACACACTGTTACGTTGCACTGTAAACATAAAACGCCTACACAACGTCTTATCGATTGTTGCTATTATTTCAAAGGATATCATCTCATATTATATAAAAACGATTAAAACAAATAAAATTACATCCTACCATAATAATTACTTTAGGCTAGTAAAATTCACTTGAAACTAAAAACATAAACCACTTGGAATGGTTAATATAAATAAATACCAAACTTGTAAGGTTGCACAACATAAAAATACGCATCTATTTCAAATCCAGCTCCCAAACACAGCAGATTTCCTAATTTTAAGGTTTTATTTCTGAATGTTATAGTAATTGAATTGCACACCAAGTTCATACATTATGTATCGTGGTTAAATTTATTATTTTAAATGTTAAGTTTATTCGAATTATTTTTAATCAACTATCAAATGAAGTTTTGAAAAACAAATACTCTTTTTTTAAATGGTTATATTAACAAGTTTTAATAAATAATTTAAATGGTTCTCCGTAGAAACAAAAATTGGTACTTTATTTATTAAATAGGTTAACTAAAAAGGAAATTAATGTAGTAACCTTTTTTGTTTATCATCGTGGAAAAGCGTAAGCGTTATGTATCTTTATTACTTATTTATTAGAAGTAAATAATGTATTCCGTAATTCATAACGGTACTTACATAATAATATACGTTTAGCATTATGTAGTATAATATTAGAGTAACAGATATAAAATCAACTATAGCTTTAATAATTAATATTCTTACTATTAATCTATAGCATTTTATCAATAAAATACTTTCTTTTTGATACATGGTGTATAAATTATATAAATATATAAATTATATAATTTATATTAATAAAAATATAAATCATAAGCGTTCAAAAATAATAATTTTTGAATTAAAAAATATACTGAATGAAAAATTTGTCTGAGATAAGACCATTCATTGATGTGGTAAAAATTCTATATGTGTAAGAAAATTATTTGTTTTGTTAAGCTAACACCGAAAAAATGATATTTACGTTCTTTTCTTCTACTATTTTAATCTTTAAGAGAACTTTTCATTATCAACGTGTTACACAAGTTCTTCAAAAGGAACATACGTATACAAGTACATTTAATTTGTCCAATGTAGTATTTCTCTTTATATTTTTAAGACTTTTAAGCTAAGATTCTTCAAATTTTAAACTACATATAAATTATTTGATTCTTATTGAGATGGATAGCAACATTCGAATTGTTGCATGTGTTGCATATTTAACATATAAAGATGTTAAATGTCAAAACCCTACATTCATATATGGTAAATTTACTGCAAAATTTGTACAAAGAAAGGTAATTACAATTTTAAAATAACAGTAATGGATATGTACTTACCGGTTTTGCACTCGTTGTAATGCTTCCGTTGCAAGAATATTTCCTGTAATAAGAACATCTCCAACGCACAACACTAACACCGTCTCTTCTTCTCTTGGAGTATTGATGTCACCCGTAAAATAAATGTTCTGCTCCCCGTAACCCTACCACAGATTGTAAGGAGTCCATCCTGCTTTACGTTCAGACTCAGAATGACAAAATTAAGAAAATGGCCTCACTACTTAAACGTTCTAGGCAATGCTCTCGCAGAGTGGTCTATCCCTGGAAATTCCAGTTACTTGGAAAATCAATTGATTTCAACTTCCGCCCCTATGCGACAAGTGTTAAATATAATACAAACAGTGATTCGAAGTAGACCAAATGCAGAAAGAATATGTTTCTGACCTTTACGACCGTATGCCGCTAACAATAGGTTGTAAATATCATTCAAACATCAATTCGATGAAGACCGGATACAAGAGATTTTTAAGTTCCATTCAAACATAAAGTTGCTATTCATAGCTATATGCCACTTCGACATAATTTTAAATTAGTTCAAATACAGGAAAGACAGTATATAATATTTTTAGTTACTAGCAAGTTACCAGCGACTTCGGTCACAACAAACTATTTAATACCTTCTTAAATCCTATTACTTTTATTCCTCTTTGAAATAAATCAAACAGTTTAAAATTTGTAATATCTTAGTTGATAAAAAATACAAATGATGTAAAAGTTTTGAAAGGTCACGATTACAATTCATGTTAAAACTATTAGTTCCCTGCTGTTTCATACGCAATTTCGAAGGCTGTCGTATGAGTACTTCTGGTTCGCATAATTTATATTTCCGACGCCAAAGTTGAGATTTCCTTGTTCCTACGATCCAGGAAATATGTCTAAAAGTGTGTACTTATAGCGATTGTAATTTATTCCTGGCTTAATATATATTGTGCCTTAGTTGGTTTTGTTACCTTGTTTGCTCGATCAAGAATATATATATATATATATATATATATATATATATATATATATATATATATATATATATACACTCACACACACACACAAAGGTTTGAGAAGCCTATTTCTGTCATAAGTGAACTAAGATACATTTTAGAACAGTCTTTAAATTTATAGTAATAGTTATTATATATATTAGCTTTACAGTACTCACCAAACAATGCATACTCAATATTTGCTAAAGTGTACAATTAAAAGTAGATTTTTACCAGAACTTAATTTTTTTATCTGAATATTTCTCTTACTATGTGTTCAACAGTGGTTGCAGAAAAAGGTTAAATAAGTAGTTGTTACTATCAAGATAATTCTATGCTTTCAACACCAAATATAAATTAATTGAAAATAGCGGTAAAATAATTACACATATTGTGCTATCATAAAATAATGTTTAAACAGAACAGTTAAACAAAACTGTTAACTGAAGTTAACAGACTCGTATTATATAAAATTCTTGTTCTAATTACCTGATTTTTCCGTGCACGTTACGATACTTTAATAGTTGTTTTGATAGCGGGGTGAAATTGAATGCACAAAGCAAAGACCATTATAATTGTAACAGGAGTTCTTAAATTATAAATTGTGTATTACTTAACAATACACGAAAATAAACCCAACTTTTATTATGCATTTAGCTTTTTGTTTCAATCTTTTTGTATGAGTCTTCTTCTGTAGCGAGTCAGAAAGAACTAGTAAACAGACAGTGGTCTACTAAATAATATTTAGCAGATATAGAGTGTAGATCTCGAAACATCCTTTCAGGGCAGTAGAGTGAGTACGGCGATCCCCTGTCAAACCCTCGTTAAAAGAAACCCGTGAGTCGGCCACTGTCCACTGTCCACGGTCCCGGCCTGGGACCCACTGTTCGCCCCTTCAGAAGCAGGTAAGAAATTACCCCGACAGTTTTACGACGTAGACCTACCGCAATCGGGACGATCGGACGGACAATTCGAACTGCTCAAACCTACGTGTAATAGTCCTACGTGTATGAGGAGCTGTACGTCATGTTCTTTCGTTGTCCTTGACTGCAATCTAACAAATACGTTGTGACTTGAACCATAGCCGTTCGTACGTTTATTTACTTTGTAGTTATGATGTCGTGATAGGGTTACTCTATTCTTGCATTATCTTAAAAGGCTAACACAACATAATTACGATCCTGTAATAGACAATATTAATTGTGCTCACTTTCTGGGTGCAACTGTAGAAGGTACTGTTCTGTACTGATGTATATGTACTTATTCTACAGATCGCAAACAGACCGCACTTTGATAAGTTGCAGATAACTTTCTGGTGTATTCTTCATGTATTGGCCATCAGTTGGATCTATTCGAAACCGCCATACTTTAGAGGGACTCTAATCAAGGCTAAAACCAACTATGTGAATTTGGAAAAGCTCAGATTATGCATGCATTTTGGCCTCCGGGAACAATTTGTGGATTACGCGTGAGTTTCTATAATGTCACTGGAATTCTTTTTACTAGGGATTGTTCGTTTCCGATAGTCGATATCACGGCTCTTTTCACTCGATCCCGATACCAACAGAAGTGCTTCAAATAAACTTGAAAGATCATGATTTCACAATGTTACGACTAGTAATTTGGGGAAACTGAATCTCGAATCCAAATGTCTATTCGGACGACTACTGATCGGCAGTACGCAAATTACCGATTTCTGAAAGATTGTTGTACTTTCTGTATGAAAAAATGAAGTTAGATAACAAAACTAACAAACTACTTTAGTTTAATAAATAATATTTTAGCTAAAATTAGTATTTTCTATAATTATTTTGGCGTTACGTTGAGAGTCTTCTCTATATATTTGTGGAATACTGATCGGCAGTGTGCAAATTACCGCTTGGTAAAACGTGTTTTTATAATTCTTTATATATAAACACTTTTTATAAACAAATACTAAAATTATAACGTGATTTAAAAATAATATTTTAATTTATGTTCGTATTTCTATATTTGCCTAACGCCATTGTGTGCTGGTTCTCTGCGCGGACGTTAGCTGCTCAGCGGAAAACAGACGATCGCTAATTTTTACTTCATTTGTACTTCGTACTCGTACTTTGTGTTGTTATACATAAATATATTCTCTATAAATATAATAAACACATGTCCATACATTTTTCCGCAATGCTGGACTTCAGACTGCCTCATAATAGGGCTGTTATGGTAATTATTTGTTTGTGTTGTCTCTATTTTTCCGAATTTAATATGTATTTTCCAAACATCACAAAAGAAAAGTTGTTAGGAATACGTAATAGTGTATTAAGGAACCTAAAATAATTTGTAGCGATAAATCGTCACGGAATTTCTCGCATTTTGACATTTACAAGAACATCTCAGCTTCTTGGCATTTCTTGGAAATACAGCTGATGACGATAAACTGTCACTGTTGCACTCGGAATACGGGGAAAAAGCAGTATTAACGGTGTAAATTAGTTTTTCAAAATAGACCAGGTAATCGGAAATATTCGATCGGGAAAACTGAAGAGGTTTTGAGTGGCCACCCTGATTTGTAAAAATTGGGCTGATAAACCAATATTTCAGTGTCCAGTTTTATATAAGCGCTGAATTTTAAATGTGTACAGATATTATAAATTAATGCACTACAAATAGTGAGTTGAGACAAGAACAACACATAAAATAGTAATGAATAAGAGATGTAACAAAAATAATAGGTAATCAAAATCGAACATCACTAAGTTGAAGTGAGTGTCTTACAGCCAAACAGGTTTAGAAATTGGTTCAAAAAATAAGCAACACCTAATAGCCTTGTAAAAGTACAAAGATTACCAGTGTTGCTGGTTGAAAAAATATTATTCTTTTGGCAGAGCAGAAGAGAAGGTCTAAGGCGTTGGACATGTAAGGTGGCATTATCTAAGGATAACATTTTCCATGTCTGTGCCGGTTGCTTCATCTACTTTGCTTGATCCTCCCAAAGTCCTGTAATCCTCGAGTATAGGCAGAATTGGGGTGTAAATTATATAAAAGTAATCTTAATATTACATTGTTTAGTTTAAACTCGTTACACTGTTTGATAACGTTGTTATAAAGACTTGTGCTTTGCGTGGATAGGCAGACACAAGACTTTAACACTATTTCATTCCGTAACTAACTTTAACTCAATTTTTTTTTTCCTTTGGGATATTGGGGTGGATTCCTAGATCCTCACACGTCAACCTGAGCTTATTGTGTGCCCCTTTGATGTTAAGAGGGGTAAGCCTATCTTCGTGCCCTTAATTAGGCTAAGAAGCTTTTTCCCCGATACTAGCATCTGGTTCGTCGCCTGGTTGTTTATCACCGAAAAGAGCCCTTCTCCTTGCTCCCAGTCTCTCACAGTCCAGTATTATGTGTTTTTGCAGTCTCTTCAGACTTATTGCAGAGTCTACACTCCGAGTCCTCATTTCGTAAACCTAGAGTGTTTAGGTGTTTCCTGAAGTGGCCGTGTCCAGTGATCAAGGCAATCACTTGCTTAACCCGATCCCTCCCCAGCCCCATCAGCCATCTGGTGAATCCGGAGCTAGAATCGGCAAGCAGTCTTTTGCCGAGTGCTTGTCCTTGGTGACTCTGCCACCGCAAGCGGTGTGTCTTCCTGGACCATTTGTTTATACTTTGATAAGCGGCTGACTTGCTTATACCACAACTCGGTTCTAGACCGGTGTATGGCATGCTTGCTCCGCTTTTTGGCAAGCCTGTCGGCGCATTCGTTGCCACCTATGCCTGTGTGGCCCGGTACCCAACCAAGACGCACACAGTTGCGTGATCCAAGCTTGCAGAGAGTGTTAAAGCACTCCCACACAAGCTTGGATGAAATGCTGTTGGAGTCAAGAGCTTTAAGAGCTGCCTGACTGTCTGACATTATACAGATGTTCATTTCCTGGTACCTTCTGGTGAGGCCTAGGTTGGCACAGGCTAGGATACCATAGATTTCGGCTTGAAATATGGAGCAGTTCCGACCCAAACTGCCGCTAAGGGCAGTTCTAGGGGATTGACTAAACACTCCATATCCAGTTCTACCCTTAATAAGCGAGCCATCCGTGTACCAGACAGACAAAGCTCTTTCTTATTGTTGGGATGTTATCTTGCGATTTCCACTCATCTCTGGAGTAGAAGTCAACAGAGAATGGCTTATTGAATACGAACTCCGTTCTCATTGTGTCGGAGACCATTTCGAGAATAGCGCTTGGGTTTACAGCTTCAGTGATGGCGCCATGGCTTGCGTTAGACGCGCCATTCCTCCACAAGCCAGCAACCATCAGCCGATAACTTTAACTCAAACTCATACAAGGTGAGTTGACTAAGCATTTGAAAAAATTGGGATATTGCACAGGGTTATTGGAATACAACAGTGTGTTTTTTATTCAAACCTTTTACAAATAAGTATTTTTTTAAATTAATAACATCTTGTTAATATATGTAGTTTTTTAATTTTAATTTAAATACACTTAAAAAAGTAAATTATTAAACGTGATAATCGAGAATAAATGGGATTTGTTCCAATTATTATCTTTAATTTTGTTGTCTTAAGTGACTGAAATTATAAGAATTGTAGTAAGTTTTAAAAATTCACTTTTGAATTTTTAATTACTCAAAGCAAGTGTGAAAAGTGGCATATGCTTAATACACGTCCTCAAAAACGGTCTTGTAGTTAGTACCTTTAAGGTAAATAACGACATTCACAAAGCTTATTGTTTAAGTAACGTAAACGGCTTTCAACAAAAGATAGCTTTAAAATCATTTTATATATTACCAAATAATACTGTATTGAGAAATGAATATGAAAGCTTTTACAGCCAATAGGTTTGAACGTGTACATTTTTAAACAACTATTTAAAATAAAACGTTTAATTTTAGCACGTTAAATTGAGCAGGTTTTGATAATTTACCGGTAACTGATCGTATTAATCGCCAAACTGCGCCCAGGGAGGTGTTGCCTCGTGGTGACAACGAATGACAACAAACTTTAATTTAAAGAAGATCCCTGATGGAGCCGGCTACCAGCGATCTCTCTTACACTCTAAATATCTAACTTCAGACCTCTGCCACATTAAAATATACAACTATATTACCTCGAAAATTGTATTTTACTAAATGGGTAGTATTCACTCTCATATTCAAATAAAATAAAAATATGTAGTGTGTTTTTGTAAATTATGGTAACGAAAAACATGGAGAAAACACGGTTTTCTGTTTAAAATTTAATACTGTATTATACTTTACGTACTAGCTGTGAGTATTGATAAGGATTCGTGGTAATTTCATTTTAAACCATCCCACAAATAGAAGATATTTAAAAAGAAATTTTTGTGATTATAATACAACGGGTGTGCAGTGGTTGCTTTCTGGGCTGGGAGTACGGTCTAATGAGTATACATCCAAATCAGTATTTGCATGCAAAAGTATCATACACTACTTTCAAAATCTCAAAATAGTTACTAATAACCGATTTCATAAAGGTTTACAAAAATATTAATTACACCCTTTAATCATTAACTTAGAACTTTCAATGTTTGTTATATCGTTCATCAAGACACATACAACAAATACTGTATAAATATATTTTACTGTTATTAATTTTGGAATAGCGATGAGATAAAGTGAAGAAAGCTTACATTTTAAACAGAAAACCAAGTTTTCTCCATATTTTTGGTTATATTTATACCAAATATTTATACAGTTTTAAAGTTGTTTGCAAGCTATCAGGATTGATATCTATAGAATGTTGCGTGTTTATATTGAAAACATATATGCAGTTAAACATTATAATGCCAATTAACTCCTTTTATTAGTCATACTGTCATACTGTTATTAGTCGTTACTGAGTCAAAAAATATAATTTATCGAGTAATAATATTATAAAGTTGTTTAAAATTCACAAAAATGCATCTCTTTCCTTAGTATGGGGACGAAACATTGGTTCTTTTTAAAAGTTGACTACTTAGGTATACTCCAATCTTAGGAAACGCTATGTTTTATTTTTGTAACATTAACGATGGAAAATATCCGAAAATCTGTAGTCACCCGTAACATTTGTGTTAAAACACGGTTAGTCTATTGAAACAGTAATGCATTACTTTTAAATGTATGAAATAACTGTGGAATATTGAAACTGAGAGGTACTAAATTAGTGCATTGACCGAGTCCGTACGCTGAATGTACGCTGTCGTCACCCCAAGGCGTGACGTCAGAGCCCAGGAGGGTGCTAAGGCACCCTATAAGTACAGGGTTAGCCAGTGAAACGGAAAAATTTAAATAAGTAACTAATTCTTTAAGAAAATTAATTTTATTATTTAATGGTTATAAATATAAAGAAAAAAGGTAGCCATTTACTGCACAATAGGTGAAAAAATTATTTTTCGAGTATAACACTTGCCATATGTCCTCCATTGGAATCTATGCACTGCTGCAGCCGGGCCTGGAAGTTTCTCAATGATTCTCAATCAGTACTAGTACATTTTGTCCTTGTTTACTGAAAGAACCAAGTACAAGCAGACACCACAAGTAATAGTAAGAAGTAACCTCACTTTCGTAGTTGCTGCGTGACGCTAAAATTCAAATATTTAGTGTTTGGAACAAAATTGTATTATTATATCTGTAATGCTGTGTATTTCGCAAATTAAAATGTATGTAAAGGTTGAATTTCTATATTTTACTATAACAAATTTTACAGTTCTGACATAAATGATCTTTTGAGCCAAAAAAGTGCTATTAGACAATCGATTAATGGATTGTTTTAAAATAAAATGCTCTTGGGGGTGGATCCCGTTCGTCCTCCCGCCCCGTCGGTGCACCCCTGCTATAAAGCCGCTGCGCGAATTTAGCGGAAGCTTCACTTTCATGAATTTAGTTAGAACAAGTAATGTACGGTCAGGTAAGTTTTGGAAAGTAAAATCGCTAGTCTACAAGTGTTGACGTGGACTAACTGTCCCACCCTGCAGAAATGTGACGTCTGCCACCTTCGTAAAAACTAGGCGTAGACCTACAGTCCTACAATCCTCAAAACACTGGCTGTAGTAGTGCCGATTTTGGTCCCGATGGCCTTTGTCAGATGGTTCTTTTTTGTTTGTTGATGGTTGTTTGTGTTTGTGGTTGCAGTAGTAGTGCCGCTTTGACATGTTTCGTGTACAATAGACAGACGGATTCCCTCCAAACTTGTGTCCTACCCCGATGCCAATGTATATTGTTAGTGACAAGAGGGAAGTGTCTTAAGTGGCCCTCCTTTCCATGGATCCCGCTACAGTCCTGGAGGCCCTGAACGATATGGAAGTGACCCCCCTCTCACCGCGGGTATGACGCCAGACATGAAACTAAGACTAAGACAACGTCGGCGAATTGTCATCATTTCAGGAATCCTTCACTTCTACCTCCATCCCGTAAAGTATATCTTTTCATATTACTCTAAAATCTGTAAACGATACATCATATAGTTTTATATGAATTATTGTCGTCGACATATTTCCTGCGGATAGTTATTGTCTTGCTAATTCATAAAACAAATCCTCGCATACTAATTTTCTTGCAGCAGTATTAGGTAAATATTACGTCAATTTTTTTTAAACATCATATAATATGAGATTATAGGTTTAATAAGGATAATAACTATCAGTCCACTCTTTAGATTGTACAATTTTCCAATTATCGTATTGTTAGTTTTAATAACACATTACGATATAAATATATGTGTACAATCCTCTCATTCTCAGGGGGTATCGCTAACATTCCAGTAGCAGTGACCGAGACGGCTCACCCCGGCTGGATAGTTTATGGCTCACAGTTGTTCTCCGGCTCCCGCTGTCTCGCACGTACAGCCCATAAAACAGCAGAAAGGTGTTAAAAAACCCATTAAAACATTGGCTTGAGCTCTCTAATAGGTTATGTCCCTGATCCCAGCAAGACTCACCGTGAGAGCAATTCCAGATTTCTTTTGTGTCTTGTTCTTTGAGACAAACCCTAGCTCATTCAAAAATAGGGTAATAGAAAGTAAAGTGAATCCTCTTCTTGAAATATATATAGTGATGAAACTTCCATTGTAAAGTAATAACAAAGCTTTCGTGCAACCGAACGATATCATTCGATTTACCATAACTAATTTATGTAAATATAAACATGTTAAGCAATACAAACATCTTAAATATAAATATAATCAGCAGAAATGTAAATATAACATCTTGGAGTGCCGATGGCCGAGCGGTCTAAGTCGTTGGACTTTGGGTCTGAGTTAGAGATAGCGCAGGTTCAAATCTTGCCTGTAACAGTTGCACTTTTTATCAGTACTATCGACCTCGTACTGTGTCGACTCTCCCCCTTATTCTGTTTGATAAGATCCTCGCACAGGCCAGTGGCCTATGAGGACGGATGTAATAAGGCAAGATCCACCTTATGATCGTAACGAAATAGACCTTAAGTGTGTACTAGATAGGCTGGATTAATACTCCAAGAGTCCAGAGACAGTTTATATTGTATTAAGTATACAATACCTGGTTTCCCTTTAAACGTTTTATCCTAAATAACAAATTAACAGTCAGCCACTCTACTTTTGATGGATATCGAAGTGTGAGGGTATCTAGAGCCTTAAAAATGTGAAATTGTAATTCTAAATCTATCGCATCATATTTTCCTTACTTAGACATACTTAAAACCAACCATACAAAGTAAATAAGTGCCAAATTAATATCATCTAACCACATAAAGACCCTTAAAGTGGTGACTCGATATAGGGGATACTGCCTTAGCACTCTCCTTGGTTCTGACGTCACGCCTTGGGATGCTTATTCAGCGTATGGACTCGGTCAATGCACTGAATTAGTACCTCTCAGTTTCAATATGCCACAGTTATTTCATACATTTAAAATTATGCATTAGTGTTTCAATAGACTAACCGGTGTTTTTAACACAAATGTTTCGTCCCCATACTGTATATTATTATTATTCAATAAATTATATTTTTTGACTTCTCAGTTAGCCACGGTCATTATATTTCAGTATTTCGAATTTCGATTTCAGCTGTAAAATAATGATTAATTTATTTTTATAAGAGCATTTGAAATATTCACTATTATTTGTAAAGAGGTATGACTAATAAAAGGAGTTAATTGGCACGATAATGTCTAACTGCATATATGTTTTCAATATCAAAAACTCAACATTCTGTATATATCAAAGCAATCCTGATAGCTTGCAAACAACTTTAAAACTGTATAGATATTTACACGTTAAAAGGAACATATAAACATAAGGAACATAAAAATTATTATGACAAACAAAGTCCAGCCTGTTAGGTATCATATTGTAATATGAGCCATAACAGCCAATTCTATCTATAAACTGTGTTAACTGTCAAATTTACTTGGATGAACAAAGATTCGCAAATTATATAACCAGTGTCAGGAAAACGTCCATGTCATCAGAGCGTTATTTATTTATTCTTCCAAACGGAATTACACCAGTAGTACAGTTAAATAAGTTAAAAAGAATACTAACGATTAATAGCACTAATAATATTTACTTATATAATTAAATAACAAACCGTGTTAAAAATAAATAATCAACAAAACAGTGAATAAGTAAGTAATATAAGTTAGTTAAAAATCAACAAAAGGGTAAAATAGCAAAGATGTGACAAAACTCTTCATAGAAAATCCTCAAAAATCAAAAGGCACATCATATTAATCAACATACATAGTGTTTATACTACCATTGTGTAACGTGGTAATATTTTGCATGAAATTATTCTATAAAGATATAAGCTTTTACTTTAATTCCTATTACTGAACCACCTTTACAGACGAATAGAGATGGTTTTCAATGGCTTTTCTCTAACAATGCAACAGAAATACGGTAAGCTCAGTAAAATATTTCCCATTAATATAATTAAAAGTCTGCAAGTTTACAAACAACATCCCATTTTCCCCTATACTCTTCGGACTAGCGATAAAGATCCCTGTGGATGTATGTTAGCCACTAGATTCATCGCCGCAGGCCACATCGCAACAGCATCGATTCGTGCTCACTTCTGTTTTTATCGGAACACAGGACGTTTTTTCTCGTCTATGTGATGTCCTAACTGCCCTTTTGTCAAATAACTCTTTATGCTAATGCATATAGATTAAATATCGATTTACTATTATTTTACCGTTTCCAACGTTTTTTACCCATATTACGATAGTATATTTTTAAAGAAAATCAGTGAGTGCCGCCAACTTCACTGAATATCAGCTCCTTGATCAAAACTTTAAATAATCAATGATTGTACGATTATTTTTGGGGGGAATCTTATGAATGTAATAATTTGAATTATATAAATATCCGTGCAGTTATGTACATTTTAAAGCACGCTACCTCCCAGAATAATTGCGGTCGTTGTGCTTGCTCAATACTTCGCAGTTGGCATTACCGAGTCAAGTACTTGGAAAATACTTGGTTTTTATTTTAATGTGCGTCATCATGATGCAAAGGGTACTACATTTGTAAAACAAGGTATTTATTGTTTGTAAACTTAAAATGTACCTATAACAATTAGTTGGATTTCACGTCAGAGGTTTTTACTTTTTATGTCCATTTCAAGATTCAATTATTGAGAATGTAAATAAAATTTAAATAATTACTGAATTATTTTTTGATGATTTTAATAAATGTTATTATATAACCAAAGCAGTGATGTAATATAGTGTTACAAATTATATTAAAGTGTTTGAGTCGCACCAAATTGTATTCTATAAGTAGAAAATTGGGATATATATATTTCATATATATATAATATTATATATATATATATATATATATATATATATATATATTATAACTTTGACCTTTTTCTTAATCTCCCATGTCAGTCGAAATGAACTCGTATTGGACATTAAACGCTACAAATATTAAGCGTTAAAACATAACCTAAAGTGCCAATAAATTTGATGCCGCGTCCTCCTGTTACAGAATATAAATAAAAATAGCTCTTCTCGGTTCGGCTCATTTGGTCCTCGATTCGGTTGTTTCACTCGTGCTGCTTCAGCTGGTGCGGAACGCCCGTTAATAAGCGTTCGACTCTAAAATAGGTCATAGCTAACGAAATATCCACTCGAAACAGGCTGAAGAACCATAACAATAAACTTTAAAGTGTAAAAGGAGATTCAGTTTGGCTACAGTAATTAGTAATTATGTAATATAGCTCCTAATATACGTTTCAAAAGAGGATATTCTTTCTTCTTTGTGGCAATGCCAAGGATCTATATTTTATCTTAAACATCTAGTAATCTCAGGGAAAATACGGTGATATGGTAACCCTATTAATTCCTGAGTACTTAATTATATTCTGTGCCTAGTAGATGACTATACTGTATGCAAGATTCTCCAGACAACCTGTCCTCTATTTATATAAGGAGAACCCTATGAACTAGTATCACTGTACACACGCTAAATAAGCTATTTACTGTATGATAAAATTAGTTGTAACTGTTTCAATTTACAGAGTCTTCCTGAAATAGTAGGTCATAGGTTGAATCACGTAAAGTTTAAATTTAAACATAGATCAATTGATAAACCATTGTAAAGCTTTTTAAACCAGATTTAAAAAAATCTATAATCGTTTCAAAATGACGGTCTAAAGAATCCACAATAGGATTTTTACCATTTTATTCATCCCCAAACATACCTAATCAAACTGAAAGGTGCACATTTAATGAATTTGTATCGTATTCCAGTTAATGGTTATTTATAGTGTAAAGTCTTATGGGGTTTAAGCTGCTCCCATGTTTTCTATGAAAGACTCAGTCAGAGACATCTGGGACCCCGGAGACTACCGCCGTGACTAGTAGGAGATCTGTGTAACTGTTCTTCATATTTTTATATTACAATTAATAATGGCCTAAAAACACAAAATCGAATCAGGAGTTCGAAGAACAACCATGAAGCCAAAGAAAGATAATCAGCTTATTGCGGTACGAAGCACTATCTTTTATTTCAGGAAAACTCTGAATGCATAAGGAGATGCGCCCAATGTTATTATACCATAAGTTATTACACATTAAAAAGTCCATGGTAAACCATTAGCAATATACTCAATTAGTACAGGCTTCGCAAATATGAAGACTTCATGAAAGGTTACTGTAGATAATTCGATCATCATTCTTTTATATACTGTTGCATTTCTCTGGGGTTTCTAGAATAAGGTGCTTATTTACTTATCTATTGTTAAACGTCTACTATTATATATTCGAGTATAATTAAGAATTGGTTTTCAGAGAAAAGTCAGGAATGTACAATATAAAGTAAAAAAAAGTAAAGAATGTCTTATTTTACCAGGCGAAGTTAGGGCTAAGAAGCCCTCTCTAACACTTAACCTGGGGACCAACGGCTTAAAGGTGACTTCCGAACCACCACCAATGGCCGGGCAGGCGGGCCGCTTGCAAGGACAGGATCGCTCAGCGGTCAACTATCCAAGCAGCAGCCACGCTCGACGTTGCTTGATCTGGTTATCTTGCGATAACCGCCGTACCCGCTACACTGCGCCATTGGATGATAATTGCGCCATCTTTATAATTTTATTCTTCATTGACGACGATACACGAAGATAACATATTTTTAACCCGCGTGAGTTACTTTATCCATTATAATACTTAACATTTAAACAATATTAAGGTTTGGCGTTGACTTAAAATATTATAGAACTTGGTGTGAATAGAGAGCAACCAAATATTATTAAAAAAAAAAACACACACACACACAAAGTTTCGATGGGATATAACTCCGTTCTTTATAATTTTATTCTTCATTGACGACGATACACGAAGATAACATATTTTTAACCCGCGTGAGTTACTTTATCCATTATAATACTTAACATTTAAACAATATTAAGGTTTGGCGTTGACTTAAAATATAGAACTTGGTGTGAATAGAGAGCAACCAAATATTATTAAAAAAACACACACACACACACACACACACACACACACAAAGTTTCGATGGGATATAAACAAATACTGCTTTTATAGTAAACAACATAGATAAAATTCAAAACATTTATTAAGGAATCAAAAAAATGAACCACCAATGGTAAAATATCCTGCTATAAAAGTTTGGGATAATAAATAAAGAATAATAAGAATAAACCCCCACTGGCAAAATATTTTGTTGTGTAAGGAAAAGGCAAATATATTAAAACTATCTTAGTAAGCATTAGGAAAACATATTTTGGTTGATCTAAAAAATAATTTAAATAGAAACGTATCTTATTTTATAAGATCTTTTTGTATCCAAAACTCCTTCCATCAAGGCGAGCACTAGTTAACTAACTCTCAAATCATTTTTATGTCAGGACTTATTTACTTTCTTTTCATGCTGTGGGGTTATTTTAAATCGTTCAGCACGGGCTTAACAATATTTGGACAAAGAAAAAGTGTAAGTAGAAGATGTAGATTAAGACAATAATAAACAGTAAGATTACTTATCATCAGAGCAGAGAAAGAATAACACCAAACTTCGCGAGCAGTAACCAAGCAATGATTTCTCAGTGACTTAAAATTCAGGGCAATGAGAAGCTAAAAACAGGCATAATACCAGTTTTAATAAAATATGAAACAGGCAAATATGAATCAGGCTAAAAATGGCAAAGTAATCAGAAGAGACCCTAGATTGTCTAGATGGACATGCGTGTTCATCACTGAGTATAATAATAAAATATATTCACATTCATGAGACAACAACCAATGGACCTTTGTTTAATTTACATCCTTCCCAATATTTGTACTGTGTTGAGTGTTTAATAAGCTTCCCCAGCTCTTAGGAGATACCAACAACCATGATGTGCCAACTGTTAACTATTTTGTGTTTATTCTGTGAACCATAGTTTTCTGTGTTTATTAATATTTTAAGTTTAATGATATGTGGGTATTAAAAGCTTTTGTAATATCTGTTTAAATTGCTTATCTCGACATAGTTCCAGACAGCCAAGAACAGCCGCTGTCTCATGGGATTGACGCTAGTCATAGAGCTAAACTAACTCATAACAAAAAAAGATCAGATAAAACAATTAACAGCAATAAACATGTAACAGCTTAAACTGATACTAAAATATTTAAAGGAACAACAATAAAAATATTGAGGGTATTTATTGTTCAACCGCCGTTACAGTAGGCCACAGCTAGGCTAAACATGCAATTTAATATTCTAATATAAGAATTTAACCTAAGGCCTAAACTAGTTGAATAAATTAATAATATAGTATGTGGATAAAAAAATAACATTGATAAATATTTGGAGTTGAAACTGAAGTAAAAGATTTTAAACAAAACAATGAGAGTAATAACAGCGTACAACTATTGGAGTACAAGTACATACACATTTTGGGTTCTATTTAGGATAGTGTGAAATCATTAGCATGAACGGATGAACCAGGAATGAGTGAGGTGTAAGTTTGCAATGGAATAGATGCCAGTCTGAAACTATATTTAATTAGTTAAAGGCAATCATGCACTGCCATTTTGAAAAGGTTAAGAAAGCTATATGTCCTATACCTTGTGGAAAACTGTTGTAAAATAAGGGTACATAGTACTCTGGTAATCGTTCCCATATAATGTTTGGACCCTCATATTTCCAAACACTTCTCGATTTACTTTCTTGTCTATATTATTCTTAAACTTGTGTGTGTGTGTGTGTGTGTGTGTGTGTGTGTGTGTGTGTGTGTGTGTGTGTGTGTGTGTGTGTGTGTGTGTGTGTGTGTGTGTGTGTGTGTGTGTGTGTGTGTGTGTGTGTGTGTGTGTGTGTGTGTGTGTGTGTGTGTGTGTGTGTGTGTGTGTGTGTGTGTGTGTGTGTGTGTGTGTGTGTGTGTGTGTGTGTGTGTGTGTGTGTGTGTGTGTGTGTGTGTGTGTGTGTGTGTGTGTGTGTGTGTGTGTGTGTGTGTGTGTGTGTGTGTGTGTGTGTGTGTGTGTGTGTGTGTGTGTGTGTGTGTGTGTGTGTGTGTGTGTGTGTGTGTGTGTGTGTGTGTGTGTGTGTGTGTGTGTGTGTGTGTGTGTGTGTGTACAATCTCGGGAGAGGATTATATTCAGTACGTCTTGGTTAATGGGTTCACTACTTATCGGGTGCATACAATCTTCCTTCAAACATAGTTTTCAACACCTTTACTGAACTTTTTAATTAATTTAATTTTAAAATTGTGTTATTGTGAATACAATTTATTGAAATTTTAATAATACTGCAACTTTTCTAGGAAATTTATCAAAAGGGATCACTAGATTCCTTGGAAAGCACTTTAACGAATGAACTACAACAGTATACAAATCTATAAAAACATGTCGACCATTTTAATTTAACACAGGTAACATTGGACTGATCTCAAGGCTATTGAGGGGCGTTTTGCATTCATAAGGGCTATAACTCACCTTTGTAACCGGAATGCTCTGCGCCTTACTGTGACATGTACATCGTACTGTTTTAACTGTGTGTGTTTGTCAGGGGTTAAATTAATGAAGCAATTAGGACTGGAAGTTAGGCAAAACCTACAAAACAAAGTATAGGTCGCGTAGATGATGAGCGAGTGCGAAAAGTACTCCATACTCATTAGGAGAACATCGCTTACAAATTAAGTTGGTTAACTCATTTTAGGTCCCGTTTTTATAAGTTTTATTGAAAAAACAAAAACAAAAATATCAATGTTCCTTACTATAAACCATCTTAAATTTAAACGTTACAAAGTAAATGTTATATAATAACTAAAATGGTGTCTACTTTTCCTGTGCATTGCATTCTACGAAGACCAGTGTTATCGATGTATTGTATATTATGTGTAAGTACAATTTATAGTGAGGTCAGGTAACGTACAATGCTTACCTATTGTTCAGAACAAAAATTCTTTTTGATAAAACAAAGCTCAATATTTCCAGTCGGCCACCAGTTACCTACCAATAGCAATACCTCTGATACATTTACGTTAACAAAAGGAAGTGCTAACTAACAATAATTTCTAAGAATTTTACGATTGCATGCGGTAATAATTACTATTCTCTTCGAAAGTTTTACCCACAGTTCATCCTTTATGATTGTAAAGCGTAACATTGTCTTCTAGAACGTATTTTACATAAGAAAAAAGTTATTTTGCTTTATACTTGGTATGCTAGATATTACGATCAGAATTTATTTATACAAATAGCCTGAAGAAACAGCAGTTTTACTAACACCTTATTTCCACAGTTTTGGTATACAACATTTTGTTAATTAATTAGTTGTATTTTTTATGAAGTATGTAAGGTTTAGTGATAATGAAGGATGATGTTAAAAGTAAAAGATCAAACTGAGCATGTTATTGTATGTGGGCGGAGAGGCGGTATTACAGTTAGTACACTCTCAGGAACTAGTCACAACGGTAAAAGGACTGTAAGTCCACGTCGTAAAACTGTCGGGACTTACGTTTATTACTACTTAAGGGGCGGACACTGGGTCCAATAAAAAATATTAATTTTCAATATGATATCATTATTAGTTTTGAAAATGTTTTTAAAAATTGTGATTACTGCAGGTTTGTTACTTTCATAAACACAGGCATAGTTATTGGTACAAATAATTAGCAAATATCCTTAACTGTGAAATATATCCCTTATAAATTTAGTTTTAAATACAATTTACCTCCTGATAGACATGTTAGTGGTTCTTATATGCTCGTACTCGTATTATAAAAGATAAGCATATCTCTATAGAAAGATAAGTTTCGTGTAATTTGTGTATGCACCAAGCGGCATTGTTAAAGATAATACTCTTTTTTTATAATTGTATGGTTAACTATTTTAAGAAATTTGATACAAAACTATAAGTGTAACATTTTAGATTTTAAATAGTTGTTTTAATTCTTGCCAGTAGAAAAAAGTAATAAACTATTCTTTACAGTTAACGTCTAAGTCTAATCGCTTGTACAGCAGTACAGTATACCAAAGATAGAACAAGAGGGAGAATTAATATCAACTTACTGTAGACATTTATGATTCATAAGGAGATTGCGCTAGTATTCAGCTAGTATTATAATGTTGTAAAATATAATCACAATTAATTAGTAATCTACAGCTCAAGTTTTTGTTTAAGTAAATTGTTGATAATATGTACTGTATATAAAACTCAAATAACTAAGATATTTGTTAGAAATTTAAACATTTCAGTTAACTGAATAGAAGTCAGTTTATAAATTTCCGAGAATTACCTACTAAACTTCAAAACAAAATCCATTGGAAATTGTATAGGTCAATATTACTGATGACAGTATTAAATTACAAATATATACAGTGTTATATTTAAACTGTAATACGTCACGACAAAGTAACTTTCCAAATACAACAACGTAATAGATTTCGCGAAGAAGACACCTTATTTTGGAAGTCTAAATTTCGAATATTACCATTAATTCAACTAAGATTATTGAAAGATATTTATTTGGTGGTATAAATAAAACACTTGGGTACATTTTATTAACATATTTGGATTAAAGCACACTTCAGTATTGTTATACACAATTCGTATAATCTCGGTACTATTCTAACAATGATATTTCAGATATCAGGTATATGATATCTGATATTAGGTATTCTGCAATTCTATGTAGATTAAGAGTTTGTAATCATATATGCTTAAGTTTCAAACTATTGAATTTATAACTATGTTTTTTAATGTTCTGCCAGACCACTTGTTTTGGTGAATTAAAAATCAATTATAGTAAGATTTAGATTCTATTATCTTTTGCAGTTCAATACCTGACAATCTCATTTTTTTTATTATTATTAGATTACTATTATGTGCTATTCTAAAAATATATTACTACAGCGTACACTTAATTTTAAAGTATATTATGTACACTGTATGTATATGCGTATAACTTTGATTTGAGGGGGAATTATTTTTATTTAATATAAACAGGATCAAATGGCTTGCTTATTTTAATGAGCATTAAGAGGGAGACGATAATCTATTCCATAAATTTATATATTTATAGTAAAATTAGACTTAAACCACTTCATTGAGGTAACTCCGTATTAGTGTATTAGTGTGTCCAAATACAATTAATCTTAAATAGATCATATGTTCTCTTCTATCTATAAGACGATAAACACAAAACTTTATTATCAAACCACCATTTATATTTTGTCACTTATTATGATAACAACATTTGCCATCGATTTGATTTATATATATTTATATATATATATACATATATATATATATATATATATATATACAGGGTGATTCATGAAGTTCTCCCCCCACTTCTACAGCACATTGTACTAGTAAAAATAATGAAAAAATGTTATATAAACATAGGTCCGAAAACGCTTCGTTAGCGAGTTACAGCTAGCGAAAGATTTCGCCTGAATTCCTGGGTAAAGAGTAAAATAAAGCCATACTGAACTTTTGGAAAGGTTAATTAAGTAAGAAATATCGTGGATTCTTATGTATTTTTACCTGATAAAGCTAATAAAATAGGTTTCAGAACTGTACCTGTAGTAGTTTTTGAGGGATTCAGGGTTAAATGCAAAAAATTGGGGCACGAAAACAATGTTTTTTTTTACGTTGATGTACAATAACTTTGTTAAATTGGTAATAAATACATAAAATCAACAAAAATTAATTGTAGAGAGAATTTAATTCTGAGAAAATTGATATAATCAAAAGTCTAATAAAACAGAAATAAGTACCAAAAAATCGATTTTATTCAGTATATTACATTACTAGTTTTAAGCAAAATTAATCAGGTTGGGCCAAACCGTACGCACCTTTTTATAATAGATGTTCGAAAATGAGGCCATCATTAATCAATACATTTTGCAGCACGTTTGTGTATTGCTTTTGTTGCGTTTCTTAATTTTTTCGGGACTTCCCTGTATCTGCACAGCCGAATCCATAATACGGGCAATTAATTCATCACGAGAATTCACTTTTTGTCTTGTATACAATGTCTTTCATCCATCCCCAGATGCAATAATCCAATGGAGATAGATCTGGTGATCTTGGTGGCCAAGGGTGAGACCCTCCACGACCAATCCAGTGTCCAGGAAATTGATGATTTAAGTAAGCAGAAACGGCGCGTGAAAAGTGGGGAGGTGCTCCGTCATGCTGGAAGTACAAATTTTGTCTGAGATGTAAAGGAACATTCTCTAACAGCTGCGGCAACTCTTCTTGAAGGAAATGCAAATAGAACTCAGCATTTAGGCGTTTCAGGTAATATGAAAGGTCCAATCAGCCGATTGTGCAAAAGGCCACACCAGACATTGACGCTAAATCGGTGTTGAAAGTTCTGTTCCACTACCTCATGTGGATTTTCTTCTGCCCATGAGTGTTCATTGTGCAAGTTATTGACACCATCCCGAGTGAATTGTGCCTCATCCGTAAACAAAAATACGCTTGTAGAGTTGATTATTAATATTCAAAAAGTTGCAAAACTCCAAGCGAAGCGGACCATCCCCTAGCTGTAGATGTTGAACCTTTTGTTTATGAAACAGATAAAAATTTGTTTCGATTAAGTGACCTCCACACCAATTGACTGCGAAAACTCCTATCCGCCTAGAAATACGTTGTGTAATTACACCTGGACTGCGATGAACAGCATTAATAACAATATCATCATCAAGTTGGACAGCTCGTTCATAATTGGTTCTAGTACTTGGTAGTGATCCTGTTTCCCGAAGAGTACGAAAAGTTCCTGAAATTGTTTTGGTATCTGGAATCCTCCTATAAGGGTAACGTAGTTCATATTCTTCTACAGCAGCTCTAGCATTACCATTACAGTAACCCAAAATAAAAACCATATCAGCGTATTCCTCTGATGTAAATAAGTAAGGCATTTTTTCGCTGAATAAACAATCGAATTATAACTCACAGAAAAATTGCATTTAATAACACGATTCACAGAACCCGATCTCCTGCTGTAGCTTGCAAAACACCAATAATATACAGTTCTAACGTAACAGTACAGAATACCATTGTTGATCAGCTGTTATTCGTGCGTTACCAACTTAGAAATTAATAAAACAAAAAAACTGCATTTCGATGATTAGTAAACAATAATGGGAAAATGTTTTGCTTCATTTATTTTCGAACATTTGATGTAAATTTTTATTAAAAAAAAAATACAACGTAATAAAACATGATATTTTTATTTAGAAACAAATTTTATTAACAGTTAATCTTGTTTTTCTCAAATTTATCTCATCTTTTAAGGAACAAACTTTTTGTTTTTGTTTTATTTTAACTAAATACCGTACGGTATTTCTTTACAGCTAGTAATGTATTATACTGAATAAAATCGATTTTTTGGTACTTATTTCTGTTTTATTTTAGACTTTGATTATATCAATTTCTCAGAATTAAATTCTCTACAATTAATGTTTGTTAATGTTATGTATTTTATTGCCAATTTAACAAAGTTATTGTACATCAAAACTTAAAAAAACATTGTTTCGTGCCCCAATTTTTTGCATTTAACCCTGAATCCCTCAAAAACTACTACAGGTACAGTTCTGAAATCTATTTTATTAGCTTTATCAGGTAAAAATACATAAGAATCCACGATATTTCTTACTTTAATTAACCTTTCCAAAAGTTCAGTATGGCTTTATTTACTCTTTACCCAGGAATTCAGGCAAAAATCTTTCGCTAGCTGTAACTCGCTAACGAAGCGTTTTCGGACCTATGTTTATATAACATTTTTTCATTATTTTTACTAGTAAAATGTGCTGTAGAAGTGGGGGGAGAACTTCATGAATCACCCTGTATATACCATCACTTATTTTGAGTTGTTGTTTCGTTGTCAGTTACTGTACAACAAAGGGAAGGACGCATTCAAAAAGTCGCAATAGATTTTTAAAATGTTGTGAATTGTATCTCAAGATCTTGGGGTAAATCTAGCCTAGAGCACGTTACTGATCAGAAAAATGCTTTTATATTAAATTTTGAAAATATTTGTTTGATGGGTGAACTACGCTATGATTTCTTTGTCTAAAGAAGATCCATGACGTAGCCGGCTCCCAGCGTCATCTCACTTTAAACGTCTACCACATTAAATTATACACCTATATTACCTCGGAAATACTTTTTTACTGTTTTGGTAGTATTAACCCATGTATTCGGGTAAAAGAGTAATATTTTTTTGCTTTTTTAGGGATGATAACAAAAATATGGAGAAAACACGGTTTTCTGTTTAAAGTTTTAGTTTAATTAATCATTATTCAAAAAATTATGTCAGTAAGAATTTGTATACAGAATTATTTTATATCTTGAAGAACGCCATACCACAAATTAAGAGTTCTAAGTTAATAGTTAATGGCGGAGAATTTTTAGGCTAGGCAGAGCAAGACGAAAAAACAGTACAAACTGGCTTTCATACTTCGACAGGCACGATATATGAAATGAATTCAGGTTTAATGTTGGTAATGACGTTGTCAATGCAGATATCACTGTTCATCTAATTGGACTAACTTTATTTGTTACAAACAGAATTCTGATATACTAACTAACCTATAACTGCAACACACAGTAGCTGACCCATTTACATGCAGATTACTTGTCATGAATTATATGGGTGCAATTTCATGATTTATTAATAAAAAAATACTGAACCGTTCAACTGACAATGAGAACTCTAAACTGTTACATATTATGTTGATCTGGGATCGGCTCGATAACATTAATACAAGGCACGGGATTAAAAGAAAACATTATCAATTCGGGCTTGTAACACTAACTTGTTCTGCACTGATTATACAGAAAGTATTGTGCCTTAGATGAATTGCTGACTAATTTCTGGTCTGCTTAAATTAGCTCTTTGATGACTCTTTCAAGATAGTCGTAACCCTAGTCTTTCCTAACTATGAACATTGGTAAAACAGACCCAAAACTAATTGGCTATAAGCCAAGATGTTAAATTATAGAGGAAAAACTGCTTCACCACACATGTTAATTACGTGAAACTTTAATTTTTTCAGCAAATAATTAAAGACTAAAGGCAAGTAACAGATGCCTTGCTAAATTACTCATTTATTTTTTGTAGTTATTACTTAGACCAAGATCTTGACTTATTATATATTGTTTCATTTGCAATGTGAAATACTTACGGACAAAGATCGCGAGATTTGGCTCCGCAGCTGAGACCTACTTTCAGTTTAACGACAATCGTAAAAAGGGGGTCGCTGCATTTTACAAAATTGGCTCGGACCCTACACCTCCTGCTTGGTGGTCGCGAACAAGTTTTAATTCTAACATTTAAAAACTAGAAGACGTTTCATGCAGATTTTATGTTAAAAAACGTTTCTATATAGGTACTATTAAGAGAGCTGTGACAGCGAGTGAAAAACACAACCAATAATTAACTTGACCAAATTAATTTGTTAGTCTTGTTATTACGTACAACTATGCCCTTTTAATCTTGGCTGCATCTCTTATAGTTTCCAAGATCCCTTAAGTGTGCATAAAATTTGGATCACTCCGTATAAGACGGATCTGACAAAAGTTAGTTGAAAATCTAATACCACTCAAATCCTCAAACAATTTGCATGTAATTTTAAGTCTCTATCATCCAAATATCTTAATTCAATGCTTCTTTTGAGATAAATAGTGTAGTTTAAATAGGATCCATCATTTCCATGTATAGAATAATAATTGCTTTTCATTTAGAATCCTTCATAATTAAAATCACTTAAATCTACCGATAATATAATGTGACGATTCACTTCATGTATGGTATTAAATATATATATATATATATATATATATATATATATATATATATATATATATATATATATATTTATGTCTATTTTAAAAAGGAAAATTGCAAGTACACTCATTTTTCATAAGCAGATTAGTATATATATATATATATATATATATTTCTTTTATTAGGTTTTGCGGTTACTATGAATACAGTATCGTATTCACACTCGTTGACACATTGCCTACTCAATTACATTCATGGATGTCGGCCTCGCATTTCCATTGACTGAAAAGATGTCTAACCGGCTAAAATTAAGCATTCGTCTGTACGGGTAAGGGGCGGAGCTTTTGATGAATATGTCTTCTGTATTACGAGTTGCTAGTTTTAAATATCTACACGGTGCCTTCTTTGTAGATGATTTCTCTCGTGATTTTTTCTACGGTTTTTAACATTAATGTTAAGTATTACTAACAATACTAATATTATTACTTTAACGCTCAATTAGTTTATCTGATTTTATTTAAGTAAATTTTTAGCCAAGAACTTTTATTTTTCATTCAATTTAATTTTGAGTTACCTTTTATAGAATCTTATTTATTTAGTTTAGTGGACGAGTGTCAAACAAACAAACTTTTTCTATCAAATATTTCGGTGAGAAACAAAATTATCTTTTAGAAAGCTATTTAATTTAATTAAAAGTTTATGCATAGTTTAATAAGGTGAAGCTATACAAACAAGCAAATATTTATTGAAAGGGATGTTTCTGTAGAAATGTTGATTTAAACTAATAATAGAGTTAGTTTTAAAGACATCAAAATATTTTTTTTTAGTTTTATACAACTAATCTGCTTATTAAAAATGAGTGTACTTGCAATTTTCCTTTTTAAAATAGACATAAAAAATATATATATATATAAATATATATATATATATATATATATATATATATATATCTGAAAAGTGCAAAAATGTATACATTGATAATATGGATGATGGTTGTTTAGCCAAAAAACATGCAAATTTTGGAAGACTTTTCCTTCTATTACAAGAAAAGGAACAGCATCAGTGTTACAGTTATTTTGGAAAAGAGATGATTTTATCCGTAGAATTAAGTTCAGCTATAACAATAACAGTTATTTTTGCTTTAAATGGACTTATAACTTAGAATGTAATTTGTGTCATTCTATACATTTTCAGTCGAATGTTTTAATTACAACTACTTAACTATTATAATTATGTAAAAATGAAGAATGTTCAAAATTTGTGGCCTGAGAAGTGAAACATCTGCGCAATAAATGTCAGTAGTACGTAACTTAGATTGCCTCTGCCAAGAAACATTCAACAAAATGTACACCCTTTTGGCAAATTAGCAAATCCATTATGCTAGATAATAATTTGAATTAACCATACATAGGATATTTTGTTTGACGAGAGCTTATAAATAGACTGCAAAGATAAATTTAGAACAAAAACATAATCATTGTATTTGTAGGAAAACTAATATTTAGAATATATATTTAGATAACACATTTGAGTTGAAGGTGTTTGTAAATATATTTAATATATAAACTATTGGTTGAAGCTGTCAAATTATAAATATTTACTATTAAAATGTAAAGGGAAGGACATACTAAAAACGTCACCGAAGACTTGGGAATGCAAATGATATGTGTGGTAAGGCAAGTGTATACGTGATTGTATTGTTATCTCAATAATTTCAGATTGCTATTAATATTAAAATATAATGAAGAATTATTATATTTAATTTACCGATCACAGCATTAGATTTTACTTGCTGAGTAATACATGAAAATACACACACATATGTAAGCCGACGCAGTTACAGACCTGACTCCTGGAACCTGGTGTCATGTTCGTAGAAGAGAACCATAAAAAGTCGGCCTATGAAGAAGCACAAAATGAACTCTGCATCGAACTACATCGTTTAGATATCAGAGACACCTAACTACAAAATATAGTGTTATCTAGGTAAAGAGGTATGTACACCTGATGAGACAATGAGAATACCCTTTCAACTAGATTACACTATATAATGCCTTCTATAATTGTATATTTTTATAATACACATAAAATTATATTCAATTTTATTTTATCGTATGTTTTAGTGTGTATATACATAAAACAGAATGAATATAATTTTGTTTAATAATTCACTTTTTTGTAAAGAGTTTATTAGGAAGCAATCTGAATTTACATCGTAGGTAATTAATTTAAAGATATATAATATATATTCTTCACTAGATAGAAGATAGAATAATGTTTAAGTGAACTGTGGTTATCGTATATTTGGCTAATAATGTTTGACATTTGATTTATAACGAGTTTAATTCCTCAGCTCACTAAACAGAAATTAGGATCACTAATTACTGTCTCCTCAATATGAGTAGGCAATATAACTGCACATTGCTCAGTTACATACTCCACAGAGTATAAATATTTTGCAATATTCAAGTATAAGTTACATCACTGTGCTTATCGTATATTTCTCTAATAATGTTTGACATTTGATTTATAACGAGTTTAATTCCTCAGCTCGCTAAACAGAAATGAGGATAACTAATTACTGTCTCCTCAATATGAGTAGGCAATATAACTGCACATTGCTCAGTTACATACTCCACAGAGTATAAATATTTTGCAATATTCAAGTATAAGTTACATCACTAAAGTACTATTAATTCTGTAGATTGATTTTTATATGTCAAACTTTTTTAAAGCCTACTCTTTACTCTGCACCGAAAGCGTTTCGTATAAAAAAACTACATTTTAAATAGCCACCATTCCGTAGGTGGAAAAATTTCAGCGTTACGTGGGTTTTTTACATTTATTTAAATGATAGTTACATTTAGAAACCACTTAACACATGACAAAATAAGAAGAAAAGGACAGAATGTATTGGCTTTGTGAAACATAACCCAGGTTATAAACTCGCACACCTACCTAGAAGTAATACAATAGCCTATCATACATTACTGCGATAACAAGCGATATGCGTGTGGTTTTAACATTTTCAATGCGTGATAACGTGCCTTTCTCTTCTGCATGCTATTGCACAATAGAATGGGTCCTTGTTCGCAGCCATCAGCATATTCTCATGGCCTGCAGTTAAGATGGCATTGTTCTTTTTCCTTATGGGGGCTCTTTTATGAAATTGATAAAAGTATGAATATAGGACGTTTTGAATTATTAGCAGGTTATTGACTAAATGAGATCCAACAAATAGAAACCAATTACTGTTTTGGTGTACACTTTAAAACTATTTATAATAATACAGATGTATGGTTTCTTTATACAGGGCTAATTTTCTACAATCACCATTGTTGAAAGCTATAACACCGTCCAACACTCTTAGCTGTAAACATTTCTGATGTTAAAACTTTCGTTCAAGTTTTGGGTTTGCTCTTGAAGATAATACACATAGGCTATACTTAAAATGTTGAAATAAAAAGCGGTTTCCTTTCCCTTTAGCTTTAAACTGGCCATGTTGATCAATATTAATCTTGTTGGATGATGCTATTTTTAGTCCTTCATTGAGAAATATTCTGAGATGATGTTCGTAAAGTAGGTCTATCACTAGACGCCAACATTTTGGCCTAAGTTAGTTTTATTATGAGATTCTTTACCGATGTGTCCGTTGCCATGAAAACTATTTTTCTTTTTGTAAGACACTTTCATACAAAGTATTTTAGTGAGACACAAAATCTAACTGTACAGATGCTTACACTTTATAAAACACACTTTGCTCCAAATTCACTAAAACACAGGCAAAATCAGCAAAGTAAGTATAGAAATACCAGTAAACATACTGTTACAAAACAGCTGTTTTAAGATTAGTTAATTAATGAATGAAAAATGTTAAATAGATTAAAATGAAGAATAAAAATGTTATATTAAATATCATAAGGTGTCCTATTCTATCCGTACACAATTATACTTAGCGTATTACTAGTAAGCACGTTTCTGACTTACTAAACATAGGAAAAATTTTGTTTTAATAAAGATAACAATTCAAGAAACCGTGTTAAGCACGTCAAGTCAGTAGTCGTAACTGGAAGGTTTCGTGGCGCTCGAGACAAAACACTCCGACATAGATTTTTTCTTTGGTTCCATAGACATCCGTAGCCTAGTAACTGGAGCTGAATGTACATATCGTATGTTTCACTGTAATAAATAACGGGTTTGACATAACTGATGTGTTTGTAACTTGGGTACACTTTAAACATTATTTTGTTGACATAATAATTGTGTAAAGACATGTCATCAATTAGTCATCAATCGTTTAACCGACTGGACAATGTCTCGTCAGAAATATGAACCTCATACTTAACAGTAAGAGGCCTTTTATAATATAAGATCACAAATAAATACTAATCATATAGTTTACTATTGTCTTAGGCCTACGTATCGCCATGGACTAACGTAAAGCATTTTTATAATATGAGTCTAAAAAGAGTTCCATTCTTTACAATCCATTATATAAATATAGATCAAACTGGTTTTGTATTTCGTCTATACGATGCATATTTTAGTTATCAGTTCATAACAGTTCAAATTAAATTATTTTAATTATACGTAGTTTTTGTCTCACTAGGAATTAACTAAGAGAAAATTGTGATTATACTTTCAATTTATAACTATGGCTAGTTGTTGAGAAATCTAAAAACACTTATATTACAAAACATTTGAAGTTTTTAAAAATAACCTAAGCAAAAGATAAACCATCGATACAACTAAAAGAAAATTTGGATGAAAAAAAAATAATGTTTGCTGTTCTAATGAAATCACACGTAAAGTTTATGTTTATTTAACTTATTTTTTATCCACAGAACTTTATTTTTTTACAGTAACATTTTTGTGAGCTTGTCCTCTCTAAAGGGGTTTACCCCTTAACTTGGTATTTTAAAACCAGCCCTTTATACATATCCCTTAAACATACTGTCAAAAAGGGAATCGGAACTAAAAACTGTGGTGGTATATTTGTGGTATTTGTCTATCTCAGACTAGTTTGGAACTACTACTATAGAAAGCGGCCAAACCCACTTGCAGGAGCATAAATTAGATCCTCAGTCTAGTGACATTGAAATAAAATTTTATGATATGACTTTATTTATTGTATGATATATGTATGATGGTACTAATTACTTGTTCTTAAATTAGACATTTTAATTTTTAAAAAGATCATAATCTGAAAATCTGTAAAAAATTATTTTGTTCCTACCTGCTCCCTTTATGGGAAGTCGTCTTACGAAGATTGTATCAGAGGTTATTTTTAGTTTTTTAAAAGGATTTTGTTAGATTTTTAAGTCTCACGATTTTTCCTGAAAGAAGTTGATTCATCAAATTAGTTTAGGTTTTGTTGTGGTTTCCTGGAAAAAAATCTTTGGGATTGCTTTTCTTAAGGGATATTATGGCAGTTGTGACTTTATAAGTATACATTTAAACAAAAATAAAAAACCACAATAGGCGTAACTATTTTCCAATGATAAATTATGTAAACGGGGATTTATTGGAGTTCCCAAGACTCTCTACAGTTTTTTGTAAATTATAAATAAAAGTTCAAGCCATCTTGTAGGGATCTTTGATTAGTCGTCCTCCGAATTTCAGCTCAACTAGGAAAGTCAGATGGAAATAAAACACCGTATTATGTTTATTGCGGAATAAGTAGCTTCAAAATATTTTTTAATAGTGCTATTCTGCACTATTGAAAAGTAAATCTTCATAGCGTTCGTATTTTGTAACATAGACGTCGAATAACATACAACGCATACAAAAAAACAATATATTGCGGTTTCAACTATAATTCATTCAGGCCCTTAAAAATGCTACTAGAAATTTTTAATATTAATGGAAAGGACCATTTAAAGTAAGCACATAAACTTTATGAAAGTGGAAAACGCAATTTTAACGGAAACTTCTTGCAAACAGTACAGACTCTCATGTCGTCATTTATAAACACTGTTTTAAAACTTTCCTGTCCTAGACATTAGAATTCCTCAAAAATACATTGAACAATAATATTTGGAAATGTTTATTTTAAAATAAATATTCTCAAATTGACCACTATAATCTGTCAAGCCCTGGTATGTCAGAAAAATACAAATAGTTATTAAAGATATGATGTATTGCAAGATCCTTTTTGGATACTCGATTAGTATCTAGAATACTCCTTTTGATAATTAAAGAAGCTGATATGGTCTTTTTGAACATTACAATAAGTTTGTATTGAAACATACGTAAAATTTAATGAATGAAGACAAACCCCAAAAAATGTATCTCAGGCTACAGTTAAGACACCACTAGAGGATCTGTACAGACAAACAGCCGTTTTATATGTCAACAAAGGAAAAGCGGATACATCAGTTTGTAATTCAACGCCGAGCCTCACGTCATCGTGATATATTAAAATATCCCTACCGGCTCATTAGGAAAAAGGTATATTTCAAATGAGGTCGTCATCTCGGAATGTCAAACTAAGGATGCATTATTTGTTTAGATGTGTGATTCACATATCATTTATGGGACAATAACCCTTAATATTGGCGTGTTAACATAATCATAACACTTATAACAACATTTATAAAGTCCATACTCTTGAAACCTTACGAGACAAAAATTGTTTTAACCATATAAGTATCTTTTTAAAACCGTGGACTTAATTTATAACTACAATTAATAAACATTATGTTTGAAAACATATTCTTTTATAACGGTTAAATTGTATAATTTTTTAACTTTAATCTGCCACAATCACGAAACTTAAAAAGTTATTGAAAAATAAGAACGAATAAATGCTGCTTGGAAGTACTTGAAAATTTTATTAGGCGTGTCAATTTTTATTTATCTTCTAAAATACTGGAGATAAAAATGTTTACCAAATGCGAATGCCGCCATCTTGAAACATTTTATTGATTATACTTGAATGAATTCATCAAAACTGGTACAAATCTGTAATACAAATACTGAAACTGTGTAAAGTGTAGTCTGGATCTATTACGAACTACAGTAGTTACCGTGTTCACAATTATTCCCGCATTGCTCTATACTAGTTGAAACTTTGTACACCTGCTATCTGGAAACCATACCAAAGAACACGTCAAACAAACATTATTGTAAATGATCTGAGAATACAATGTTGAACCTCAACTTAGACTAATACAAGCTCAAGTATCCCAATTTAAGAATGTAATACGTGTGCAATTGAAGAAATACCCCTCAGACGAAAGTTTCTGAGCTGAGCTGCTTTTACGATATGTTTATATGGGTATTCCATTTCAGATCGTACCTACTAGAGATGGATCACTAAGAAGCGTATGGATAAAGAACGATTGATGATATAAATTATTAGAAGAGAACCAACCTGACGTTAAAGAATATATAGCATAAAGTTGGTTCGTTAAAATGTTTGTTATGAAGGCCTGTGACATCTGTAATAATATTTTACTGTAATCTGTGATACTATTTGTATGGTTGCCAATGTGTTTAGGAAGATCATTTATGTGAATGAGAAAAAAAAAATGATCCAGGAATAGATCCCTAAGGCACACCGGTTTAAACCCTGAAAAAGTCAGAAAAATATTGTTGACCGTCATATCAAATTTTAACACATTTTTACGCACCCAATATGACTTAAACCAGTGAAGTACCAATCCATGGAATCCGTACCCTACGAGTTTGCTGAATCACATGATCTACTAAATCAAATGGTTTACGTAGATAACAGAGGATGCGAATTGTGTGGGCCTTTGTGTAATGAGAGAAAACATTATTTCCATGATGGAGTTGGCGACGGCAGGCTGGTGACTTGGACCGAGCGCCGGGCTTGTGCACATGTGCAGTAATAAAAATCTGACCTCCCAAGAACGTGACGAGGGCACCCAACGACCACTGTGTTCCATCTGCGTTTAAAACCTTACTGATTATGAATGGGAATGTTTTTTTTTCTACGTTAACCCTGTGTACAACCGAGTTGAATAATTATCCAAGAACGTACTCAGGGGAATCATTTGAGAAAAATATATAAATAAATATTGGTACTAATAAAGAAGTGTAATGCAAATATTTTAGCACTTTACTTTTCAAAATGCATTAAAATAAGCATGGCGTATACAAAATTGGCCTGAGAATATAAAGTAAAACCATTATTAATTATTTAAATGGTTATTAACAACAACACTAATATTTTTGTATATATATATATATATATATATATATATATATATATATATATACATCCCGCCATAATCTTATCTCCTATTCACCTTAGATAAGATCAACGTAAAATTTGGTCGCGTATTAAAAAAAGAACAAAAAAAAAAAACGTGTATTAAATATGGTCAGTTGGACGCTATTCTAAAGATGCAATACTTATCACCATGTTGTCATTTAACATGGAACTCAGCTGAGATCTATATCTCTAACATGAGTTTTAAACCAGAGATGCGTATCTCTCTTAACGTGCCTCGTATTGTTTAACTGACAAGCAATAACAACCAAACACAAAGAGAAATAAAGTGAGTTGTACCAACGTACAGATCAGCTACTCGGGGAAGATATTCCATGTAACAGATATAGGACAGATAAAGTTTATGTTACTGTAGACTGTAGTTATCTTGTAACTTTATCTTCCGAGGGCATGTGTCACATCTGTGTCAACAGTGTTGTAAAAATATGGGGTGACGTAGGAGTATACAAAATGATTGAGCAAATCACTTATTTCAAGAGGATTCATTACGATGTATTTTTATTTAGAGCAATACCAACCATAATAACATTCTCTGTATGGGAATTATTTTTTTTATTTGGGTAGCTAATAATGGGAAGAATATTTAAACATGTTACATTAGACGTATTGGGGGTTTACTTTAATTTGTTCTGTACAGGCATCAAAGATTTTGAAAAGCCAATAAATAAATATTTTCCTTAAATAACCTAAATAAATCTGGTTACTCTAGCACCTGATAACATTATTACACTTTCTGTACATGCATAGTACACCGATCTAATCTACAAGACCCATCGTGCCGTGTAAGGGTGATCTCCATTTGACAAGAGACTTTTTAAATGTCAACCTGGTGACCCTAGAACCTGATAGTTTATTACACTTTCTGGTGACCCTAGCACTTGATAGCATTATTAAACTTTCTAAACATGCATAGTACACCAATCTAATCTACAAGACTCTTCGTGCTGTGTAAGGGTGATCTCCATTTGACAAGAGACTCTTTAAATGTCAACCTGGTGACCCTAGAACCTGATAGTTTATTACACTTTCTGGTGACCCTAGCACTTGATAGCATTATTAAACTTTCTAAACATGCATAGTACACCAATCTAATCTACAAGACTCTTCGTGCTGTGTAAGGGTGATCTCCATTTGACAAGAGACTCTTTAAATGTCAACCTGGTGATCCTAGAACCTGATAATATTATTACACTTTCTGGTGACCCTAGCACCTGATAGCATTATTACACTTTCTGAACATGCATAGTACACCGATCTAATCTACAAGACTCTTCGTGCTGTGTAAGGGTGATCTCCATTTGAAAAGCGTCTCCTTAAATGTCAACCTGATAAGCTTAACTTCTGAATACATTATTACACTGGATATTACCAGGAGTGTTTGTTGAAGTATTGTAGTTTTTCGGAAATAAATACTGTAACCATTCTTTCCGCATTATTTAAATGTTTATTCAAAAATGCATTTTCTTTTAACACTAAGAGTGTTTTCAATACATATAACCTACCTTGAATCTAAACTAAACATTTGTTTTTATTTAATTTTATATAATATAACAGTTGTACAATTTAATTTCGCTTTCAAAACATTTAAAAGTGACTATAGCGAGATATTGTGAGTTTCTAAAGTGTTTATATCTTTATAGAAATACACTCTGGGATCACATGCTGAGGTAAACAAACGAACTGGAACGAATGGTGAAACAAGGATTAAAACAACAAATTTCCAACAAATAACAAGTACAAACTAGTTGAATGTGGTGTACGTAGAGTAGGTATAATACAAACATTGCTCTAGTGATCTAGAAACAATGAAGTGTTGTAGTAATAATATAAAAAAATAAACAACTAACATTTTATTTAGAATGTGGTTTAAGTGAGACAGATCATATCCATTCTCGTAGATAACAATACAAATACCAGTAGTATACAATTTTATATATTGATATTGGATGATTGGTTTATGTTGTTTTATCATAAAGACATTTTAAATGTTAGTTCACATTCTTGATTCAACAGGGATTTGCTAGTTTTGCGTATATGGGTTCCAATACACTTTTATTATATGTATTTAGTTTACTTTTTTCTTCTTTTCTTGTTTTCTTAATTCTTTAATAATATATTAGATCAATTATTTTAGACAAATTATTTAATCATTTCTTCTTTTCTAAAATCTTTTGGTTTTATTGGAACTTGATGTATCTACTAATGACAGATTTTAACTCAGCCATTTTCGATGACGTGGTTGATTTGATGAGTTTGCATGAACCGTATGCTACTTATAAGTTAGCTTATGCCTAGGTCCCGTAAACATAAAAAGTGAAGTAAAACTTTCCAGATAGTTTAAATTACTAGACTAAAATACTTTTTGCTACATACTAAAATACTAAGTATGCAGTCCTATACACATATAATATAAACTTCACACAAACTTCGAAGGTGATAAATAAATAAAATCATGTAGTAAAATAGGGAAAAAGTGCTAGAAAAAGAAGAATCAACTTCAATACTTAACTAGGACTAAATTATGCTGTATATCAGTAAAATTACAAATATCTTCCAAACTCAACTGAGCAGTAGAAAATTATATATGTTATACAACTTTATCTTAAACAATAATACTCACTCGTACATGAATGGAAACCACTCCTTATCTACACGAGGCTGTCTCTTAAAAAACGTATACTTGACATGAAGTTCGATCAAATACCAAAAAAGGTTTATGAATTGAACATACATTTCTAAGAGCTTACATCCTACCTTTCTCTCGCGATTGGTTACATTTTGTGATATCATTAATTAACAACGAAATAATAATATAATTCATTTCACTCATGAAGAAAAACAGATAAATTCTTAGATGTGTAAAGATTTCATAGGGACGGTATTTTAATCTGTGAGTTTGTTGTTGTGTATTATTCAAAAAAAGTGCCAGGACGCTATTTAAAACACATAACAGTGATTTTCACTTTAACCTTTCTTTAAAACTCCCACAGTTAAATATCCTGTCTTGATTGTTATTAGTATATGAAATATAATTAGGCTTCTCAAACAGTATTTAACTGCATTAATAAACCTGCGCGGCGTGTTAACTACGAAGCTACAGCATTATAATTATAGTGAACTTATTGATTATCTACCAGTAACTTGATATTCATTTAAGTTTGAAAAATGTAAATAATACATATATCATCAAGCTTCCCATCTGCAATCAAAGCACTTGATAACATTAGGGATAATTTAAACATTTGTACATTACCCAACGTGAAGATCAAAATTGCGTGTACAACAATTTATTTACGCTTGTGTGGATCAGAAACACTTTTCTCCTGTGTATAAATAGCTATATTAAAACCGGTAATGTGGTTCAGTAATAAAGAGAAAGGGAGAAAAAGGGTTTGGTTAACCTTGCGGTCACTTGAGGTTGATGTTTATTCACGTTAAATAATCTAGTATGCCCTGCACGTGTATGTTTTTTTAGTCAAAAGAAGCACTAATTGTTAAAAGTGACAGGAATAATTCTATTTCGATAATTATTAAGTGGATTGATCACCTTTGGGGACGTCTAGAAATCCATATACGTTCCATAAAAACGTGTCATGAAATTTAATGATCTAATCATTTGTTATTGCGGATTAAAAAGGCCTGAATTAATAACCGTTTGAGCTCAACCATAGCCACATAACAACTTTCTTAGTTCCGTAATGTAAGATCGGCCTCAGGTTTCCTGATTTTGATAAAACCGCACCCTGGGGTGATGTTAGCCGATGTTTGCTTAGCCTTGCTCCCTTGAATTGTATTGTGTCTTCTAATGAAAACAACATCGGTCTTAAGTGATGAATTATCATTGGAGTAGTATTCGAATGTTTTTATTTGGTGGTTAAATCAGTTCGAAACTTACATTCACTTGAGATTTTTACACATGCCCGTTTATTAATGTGGTACAATGTATTTTTCGTTGGGATACATTTTAAGTCATAGCCCTTTAAGTATATTTTCTCAAATGAAATAAAATACAGTTTAATAAATTAATATGTTTTTAATAATGATTTTATTAAGGAAATTAATTGGTTTTGTAATTAAAAACATGTAATTACCCTGTCACCTATCACCCATACATACTGAGACAATTCCTATCCTTAACTTCAATGTATTTCTTTTGGACCTGATTATAAGGTACTCCTTATGTCGGCTACCAAACGTCGTGGATTTTTAAAATAAATGTATTTTTTTCTGTATCTTTTGGAAAGGGGTGAGACTTAAAATTTCCATAAACATTATGCTAACCTAAAAATGATTTAATCACCTTACTTCCGAACCCACCATATAATCTAATGTGCCCTATATTTCCTCCACAATATAATTGAAGTTGCGTAGTTTTAGTTTATATCTGTATGGGTGCGTGGGTTGACCTTTCCCACAAGTCCTTTTGAGCTATCCTTATTAGGTGATAAAATTGTAGAAAACTTTTGAAGTGTTTCTTCTTACAATACCAACTGTAGTGGAGGACTTTCTAGCTATCAATACCGATTCGCCTTCGAGGGCCATTAAAGAAGGTTGATAACGTAGTTTATTACCCGTATTAACAGGGAACCCGTGAAGACAGAGCTTATCTTTGTTTCCGCTCATTACCCTCCACGCTCTAGATTTTCTACCTCTCTTCCACTCTGAAACCCCAAGCCCAGGAACTAAATATAATTTCTGTAAATAAAAAAATATATATTTTGAAAAAACCTTTTTAAATTTTATATTTTGATTTGTTACGCCATCTTTGAAAACAGGATTAGCTAAAACTATACAAAAAGGTTCGGATTTATCTGCTATCTTTATAGAAATGGGTATGCCTATTTGCACAGACAATGGTTGGGGTTCCTTATACCTTAAAAAGTAAAATTTGCACGGCACCATTTCACCATTTATGGTGGCTATAGTAAAAATGAACTAGAGTTTTGCCATGTAACACGTTGTTAAACACTTTAAGCCCTTAGTTTTGGTCGTATAAGTATTATTATAAGTGTTAACTTACTTTGTTAGAAAAATAATGTTATAACGCATAATTGTAATATATAAGTATAAAAATATAGTATTATTTTATACTTATAGTCAAATTATTCATTATTACTGTGTACCTTATTATTTAGTCAGGTAACTTATTAATTCTGTGACAGAATTCTCTCCATGAATTTCTCTTAGTTCTTCTCACCTCTTCATTATAGTCTGTTAGATCATTAGTGTACCTTTCCCAGTTCCCTGCACGTTAGGACGTTTTGTATGTTCTTTGCAGATTTCCCTTCAACGTTTCTATACCTTGGTTTCTACAACACGCATTTCTTCTTTTACTTCTTTTCCGTTTCAGCGCAGGCTTTATGGCACAGCTCTTTAATAGTGATTGCAATGAGTTGGCCACATAATCGACCGCTTATACTCGATGCCCGTTTTTCTTTTCCAGATTATTTCTTATCTCTCTATTTAAAGCTACCAAATCTGTTTTCTTTGGATTTCTGTAGCTCTGATTTATTTCGCTCGACCTCATGCTTTATAGCTTTGATCTGAAGCACATGCATCATCTAGCACACTTCAGTTTAGAACCTTAGTAGCAATATCATTGCTAGCCAGAGTTGTATCTAAGGCCTCTTCTCTCACCCCTGTACCTCTTCTTTGTACAAATTTTGCTTTACGGTTCAAATTAAATTCTGCTTTAACGTCTAAGATACACTCTCCCCGATTGTCAATGTTACCGCTTCCCCTAGCAATGTGGTGAGCATTTGCATCACAACCGATAATTAGGTGCCTTTTACTAAGGATTACGATCTCCACAACCCACGTCATCTCCGCAGTTTCCGATGGTTCTGGAGTGTCGTATGGGAGGTACAATGTACCAGGATTCTGATTTTGCCATCAGCTCTCTGCAAATGCACCCCTGTCACGGCGTGTCACTGGAACACAGTTGTGCCATTTGTAGTCATTTGATTTTGTTACTGACATATATACATGCCCTAGGGTTGTTACTGCCAGCATCACAAATCAACTCACTTTCAAAGGTGCTTATTCCATTACTCGGTTGTCAATATCCATGATTCTTGAACTAGGACGACTCCTTTGTCCTCAGCCCGAATCTTCTGGCAGAGCGTTGGCGTAGCTGTTCTGCTGCGGTGAAAGTTAGCCTGGAGTACCGCTATCATCATCTATTGATCTTGACCTACCTGGAGCTTGAAAGGTATCTGGTCGCTGCCCAAGAATGGGTTCATGTTCAGAGCCTTCAGCTTCTTCAGGAATTCTTCGTCAATTTTTAGAACCAGGAATTCGCCGTTGGAGATTCTTTTTCCCCGTTTTGGTTTTTGAGGGCTTCGAGCAGCTCTTACTTACTGTCCACCGCAATGTCCTTTGGAATAAAAGGCAACACCTTGAAGTTTTTTAACAGCTTTTCGCTTGGCCCATTTTCAACTGAACCACTTCAAAAGGGTTCAGCTTCTCAACCTGTCTCTCCTGCCACTTCTTGGTTTCTGCGTTGACGCAACTAACCACCATCATCCACCTTCAACATGAACGCTGAACATTCTAACGTGTTTGCCTTTAAAGGCACGTTTACCCAGCACTGTCTTCAAGTTTTTAGCTTCCTCGATTGTTAGTTTGGACTCTGGGTGTTTGAGCCGTACAATGGCCAGCTTCTCCACAGAGATCTTCTCGGCATATGGTACAGGTGTCTTCTTGGTAACACCTCCATCTTGCCTCTTTCTTCTTATTCCCTCATCCTTTGCTAGCTCCTCAGTTGTCACTGCGATCGCGGCCTCTTCACACCTGCATCGCTGGGGGTTTGTTGTGGTTGTTTGTTAGAAGATTTTGAGGAGAAGTCACATAGTTTCAGGACCAAAGTAAAAGGAGGAAAAGATTTTCTTCCCTTGCTATTCGGTTATTTTCAATAGAAGGTGGTTTCCTCATCTCGCGCTACCTTCCCTTTACGGAAGCTGCAGCACAAGACAAGGAGGGTACGTCATTCTCAATCCCATCTGGAGGAAAGGCATATGTCGTTAAGGATGCCAATACCTCACGGGATAACCATGTTTAGTTATTAGCTTCTTATTTGATAGTTGAAACTTTGATTTTATTAAAACACATTTTACTACCAAACCAGTGAGCATCGGTGGAAAAAACACTAGACTACAGGGGTTTGAACTGACCAGCTGCAAAATAACAGTAATGAAAGGGCATGTCAGTTTTAACAAGGAGAATCGGCAGTCCATGTGTGTCGCCGTGAACACACTGCCCCACATTGCAGAAACGTGACCCACCCACACTCGTCAAATTAGGCATGGCCGGTCAGTCCAACGATCGTGTTCTTCTCATCCTAACGAAAAATAAAAACAGCTTATGATCGTATTTTTAATATTAAATTTATAGTAATAAAATCGTACCTAAAATTACTACTGAATATAAGAGTTATAAAGTTTGTCAGTATAGTTTGTTATGTTCATATCATTTTAATGAACAATAACGCAACTATGATCGTGAAAAGAAAGTATGCTTTCACATAAAAATACAAAAATGGTACAAAAAAATACAAAAAGAATATATTTTTAAGATTTCATCAGTTAAATATTTACAATATACTACTATAATGTTCTTGAATTTTTTAAACATACAAATTGTAGACTATTATTTGTTCTTTATAAAATAAGTATATTTATATTTAAAGGAACTGATGATTGTACCTTTAAAGTTATTCACATTACATAAAACCATTTTATGAGATTTTAAATCAAAACCAAAATGTCCATCTTTTAATTAAATAAAACATTGTATATATTTGAGTGTAATACTGCTTCATTAGATACAAAAATATTATTTAATATCTTATAAACAGAAGAATAGTATGCCTCGTACACCTTACTACACACAGCAATTGTCAATTCCTTATTGTCAATTCCTCTGAAACGACGTAAACAGAGTTAGAAAAAGTGTGAAAAGGCCATTATATTTTTTATATGCTACAAACAGTACAAATAAACTCATCATATCTTAATAGGACAAGAAAATATACCTTTTCTTGACTTATGAAACTTCGCCCTATTTTCAAAATACGGTATTTGGTAGGCAGCCCTAACTACTCTTATAGAAAGCCCCATAAAGTGAAACCTCATTTTAAAGTTAGCGGTAAACGAGAGTTATCTCTAATTCCACAAGGAAGTGCAAATTTCTAATAAAGCAAGTTGACATTTGATATAGGTGCCATTTGATATAGCACACTGTTTATATCCAACTCTTACATTTTTTAAGGTTTCAAGTTTCAATTACAAGAAATAGAACATTAGCATTTGTAGAACAGAAAATGTATGCTACTAAATGAGAGCAACGGAAAACTACTATACGCAATGTAAAATATTTACTGACACGTCACTACAGAGTCATAGGATAATTCCTGACGGACAAGATATCTGGAACTCTAAATTCCACCTCGCCTTCCAGGTATATATGGTACAGGATACTGAATCCGTGGATCCATCGAGGTCTTGGTTTTACAGGACAAAATCAACCAAGTTTCTCATATCTTGTGTTTCCAGGAGGACAAATTCCACCTCGCCTTCCAGGTCTATATGGTACAGGATACTGAATCCGTGGATCCATCGAGGTCTTGGTTTTACAGGACAAAATCAACCAAGTTTCTCATATCTTGTGTTTCCAGGAAGACAAATTCCACCGGGTCTTTCAGGTAGTAGCCTACGTGACTTCATGGCAATTGTGATTCAGTCTGCGGTATAAATACGGCAGTGATGCGCAGGAGGAGAAATGGCAAACCCCGCATAACTCTAAAACAGGAATCTACAACTCAGAATCAAAGATGTAATAAGCTGTACTATTTGTAATGATGTAATTATTAGAGGTGTACATGGGAATTTATTCTAATAAATATTACGTGTTGTATATCTGGAATGATCACGTCAATCAGATGATTTTGTCCTTTTTTTTGGAGTATGAGAGAATTAAGGCCTATTGCAATGTTTTTACCAGGGTTTATATGAATTTCTTGAAGAAATTCGTATAAACACTGCAATTAATCACTCAATTAATTGCGTGATTTAAGCCTCTGTGGTATTTGATGACTAGATATGGATTTCATAAAAAAATTTAATCAATTAAATCCTGTTGATGTCAAATCAGTCAAGTCAGTAGCTTCATATTTTATATTATATGGATTGTATTCCAAAAAGGTTTCATATTCAAGAGTAGAGACTTGTTCAAGCGATTATATTACTATTTTTATATTGTTTCGTATTGCAGTCAAAATTTAAGCTGTCGGCCACGCATCCAAGGGTCTGCGTTTAACACGGAGCTAATGATTTAAACTAAGTTAAAATAGAAGTTCGTCTCAGTTTTTTGCTAGAGGAACATACCTTTTAGTCGAAGTTAATACATTATAAAACTACGATTATTTGTTAATACTAATGATTTATAATTTATATTACATTTTCCTGTAAGAAACTCTACTGGTATTGAATAAAACTCTTAAAACAATAGTATACAATACATATTCGTAATGTTTAAAATGCTTTAGCATCGAGATACTAAAATTTAAGTTTCTGTAGTGACAAATTTATGGATTTGAGACTAATTCTTATTTATAACGCACTTTTAATATTGTTTTCTACGATAAAAGCGGAGCCTCAGATGAGCGGCCAGTAGCTAACTTGTGTGCTATTTTAACATTTAGCATTGCTGAAGAGTTCTACTGAATTCAGTTTATTTAACACAAATGTACTCTAACATTTATATAACATACAATTTCAATGTTTAACTCATGAGAGAACCAAGGAACTCACGATAAGGAATTCAGCTCTTGATTTATTATATGGAACGTTGGCCATCCACTATGTAAAAGAATACCCCACTACAAGCATTAGCTGAGTTCAGTATGTATCTCATGACGGTAACAAGGATTAACGTCGAAAGTTATAAAGATATCGAGAGTACATCGATTAGTGAACATAGGCACTTCGAGATGGAAAGTAGGATGAACAGCTGAGGACGCTGCTTTAGAACCTCCCGGAATAACTCACCCTCGGGCTTTGACGTCACAGCAGGGAGGGGGTGCTTATTCAGCGCATGGACATGGTCGAGTCACTGTATTCAACCAGCAACAAAAGCAGATTTATCTTTTAGAGTTTTAATTTATTCGTAAATATAATTGTCATCTGGATTTTTGTGACGCTTTCACTTATAAGCTACTATCTACGATTGTTTTGAAATTTCGGACAAACGATGAAATAATGTTCCTAAAATATGCCTACTTTCTCTTCAGAATCACCACACGACTTAATATTACATAATAATGCTCCGACTAACAAAGCTAATAGACCTTAGGATTCCTTCCTCTCGCACCCATTTTCCTATAATTGTAAACTTCTTTCACTCATGACGTTGCTTTCTGAATTTTTTTATAAACATCACCAATTAAAAGAATTAATTGAAGTATATCCATCATTTATTCCACTTCACTTAATGCTTTCAATTAATATAGTTATACAATTAATTAACGCACTGATCTAGATGAAAAATGCATAAACCTACAATTTTCAATTTTGAGCGCACAGGTCATTAAAGCCCATATAGGCTCTTTCCCCTTTAATTTTCTTAACTATTGTCTACATTAATTAGATATGTAATTAAAACTAATAAAAAATTATGTTTTTATTTGTTTTTAATTTGAATTGCTTTCTTAATTTCCATGTATGGATTCATTCTTTTCAGATATAAAATTTTTATTATTGTATATTAAGTTCTTTCATTTCAACTATAAAAATACCATAATTTGTTATTTTTCCTCTTCAGTATAAGATATCTACTGATATTATGTACAGTTATACATTTTTGTGAAAAAGGGTATTTTTGATTTGATTTGACATTGGGTTATTTGATTATTTCAGGAGGAAAAAGTCGATTTTTGGAATATTACGGAAGATAAAATGTAATTATGGTTTTTAATACACAGTTAGTTAAGTAGCTATGCTGTGTCTTTTTTATTGTACAGGCATTGCTTACTGGGTGTCCCCACCGAGGGAAAATCTACTGATAAAGAGTATTCACTGATCGTTATCAGTGCAAGTTTAATGCAATCATGAAAACTCAATGGATCATGTTTCTCGATATAATTAAAACTACGTTAGTATATGAAGCCACGATTAACGACTAAATTTACCAGTTGCGACGTGGCGGTGAAATTCAAATATTTAGAGTTTTAAACAAAATTGAATTTTTTACATTCATGCCTTGTATTTCGTAAATTTAAATAGTCATAAAGTATGATTAAATAATTGTCTTATAACTGATTTCAAAGTTCTAACATAAATATTATTTTCAGTCGAAAATAGACTACTGGGTGGTCGATTATGTGGTAATAAAAGTCCCGTTCGTTGCCCCAGTTGGGGCGCCCCTGATCCTGTCATTGTTAAATTGTATACAGTCGTCATTAGGAGAACAGGCTTGGTGATGGTGACGGATGAAAGAATAAAAAACCGGGGTACAGTAGGGTGCATAAAAGTTCACCTTATCACAGACGCAAACCGGACTTTCAGCACTGGTTATTAGTACGTGCAAGATTGACGAGGACTCCATTAATAATCTACGATCCTAACCCCACTCCGGATCTTGGCAGTAGATGTTTTGCATTTCCGTCATAAATTACATAGTGGTTCGTACTATTTGGACAGAGCTATGATCTGATCTCTTACGTCTCGACAAATAATTGTAAGAAAGTAGACTAGACTGAGCAATTACGGAATTCATCACAACACAGAGGGAAACCCGGCTGTAAGCACTGACGCCCCGCCCTGTAACTGGATAATGAGGCTATTATGCATACAGTCGAGAGCCCGTCTGGCGGGCGCGCATTCCTTTTTATGTCTGCGGTTTACAAACCTGTTCCCCACTCTGACTCTACGCAGCAGATGTTCGGTACTCCCTTGCCCTTTTTAAACGATACAGTAGTTCATGTCCCTTGGACATGGTTTTGCACTAATTCTGAAATCTCAAAAAATAACTGAACGAAAGTAAACTAGACTGAGTCAATAAGAAGTCCATAACATCATAGAGGTATACCTAAAGTGAGCATACGTCCTGGATTTTCCGGGACAGTCCCGGATTCCTGAGCGGTGTCCCGGCGTCCTGGAATTGTCTTAGAATGTCCCGGGTTTCAGGATATATTAAATGAAAGCATACTCCAACATATACTGAGGTCCGATAACAATGCCAATACGCATTATGCACGCACCGCGCTATTGACCGATCATTCACGGATATTCTGGCAGGATAGCAGAAACCATTCTAGTTTGACCGATGCGCCGATTCGATTGCTAGAAAACTCAGCAGAAATCGCATCTTTCAAACTGCCTCACCCTTCATCACGTCGTGAGTATTGAGTGGTTGTTTCGTATGTAGCATACTTACCTTGTTGTCTTTCTATTGATAACTTAAAACGAGTGGCAGTGAGGAAAAAAATACACAACCCAAATGTGTGTTCAATGAAAGTTTTCAATAAGGATATTCTTCATTTGGTAAACGTAATAATCCACATTGAGTATTGTGTACACAATTTAACAGTAAAATCAGTATTGCCTCTGGAGATATGTCTGACATAAAAGATCACCTGAAATATAAAAACACTTAAATGCTGTTTCTCAAATTGCTGTGAACACATCAATGACCAATGTTTGTATTAATGTCGATTCTCAGAAAACTGGATTTGTTGCTAAGGAAGAGGTAATAGCCTATCACGTGGTTAAACATAACCGTAACTTGGCCGAAACGCTCTGTTTTTCAGTAATGATAGATTCATATAATCATGATTCTGATAAACTACCGTACTGCCAATCGTAGTAAAATGTTTCCATGTAATGTTAAACTCTTAGAGTTGGAAACTTTACCTGGAGGGACCATCAGTGAGTAATTAACTGCCTCTAAACAAACATGATCTTGTGAAGAAAGTAGTTGGATCGTCGGAAGATAATACCAATACCAATTTTGGTGGTGGTAAGAGAAAAGGAACTAAAAATCTGTTCAAAAAATTATCTACAAGTACTAAAAACGTGCCTTTCCCCCCATACTTTTGCCGCGGGAAACTTAAGAATGAGTTAGAGGTATCACTGCGTTCAGAATTTATTCCCCAACAAGATAATCTGCTTCAAACATTTGTTTGTTGATATGTCTTGCTTGCAAAGGAAAACCTTCAACGTAATCATCGTTTGCGACATTTCTGTGATGTTAGACTAGTTTCATTAGTTGCTAGTATTTTGTTGGTTTTCGTAATATTATTAGAGCTGTATTAGTAACAAATGACTGGATTGAACTTTTTCCTTGTGAAATTTGTCATTAAGTTGTGTAGATATCTCCAAGGAATAAGTAAATTATAAGTGTATTTATGATCAAACTTTATATTTTCGACAGGACTATAGCCGCCATATTGATGCACCGGTATTACTCATAGTTTATTCTAAACTTTTATTTGTGAATTCAAAGCTTGTACCTATAAACTATACCGTGATCAATGGTTTATTTGTGCTTAATTTATTGTACAATAATTTTGTGACATTCACAGGTTTTTAGGCTAAATTGTGATATAAAAATCGTTATACCTAGGCCTACGCCTACATTACAAATATTGTTTATTTACATTGTTTTTATTTATTTAACACTATGCGTGACCTAGTGAATAAATCAGATAAACTTAGACAATTATTATTATATTTTATGATAATACATTTACTTCATTTTAAACATTTTATGACGGAATATTATTTGATTTTACAACTTTTATTTCTTGACAACGCTTCTTAGGATTTGTAACAAACAATTTTAGATATAAAAGTATAACAAAAATTATATTCAGCACTTTTATCCTCCACAACATAGAAAAGGTCTCAAAATATAATAAGCATACATAAAATATCAAAAAGTGTTAGAATATGGATGTGTCGTTTTTTGTAAAAACACAACATTTTACTATTCACCAAAAACAATTTAAAAATGTTGGGGGAAAGTGGATTATTTAATGATTTGCCTTATTTTAAAACATTTTGCATATTTTGAAAAGTAATAAAAAAATGTATTTATAGTTTTTATAAGACCTTAATTTTAGATAGTTTTGTTTTACTTTTCGTTTTTTCACCTATTATAGGTGAATTATAATAATGAAAAACGAAAACCTAAATTTAAATAACATAATTAATCCAACTAAATATAAATGTTCCTTGTTTTGTACTGAACAATAAAATATTTAATGATGTATACTTTATTTGAATAATAAATATTCTACATAGGCTTGAATAAAGGTGTGCACAACTAGCAAAATAGTGCCTGCCATCATAGGAATTTCAACTGCCAGATGTAGGGTTAACTGAACGACGCCGACGCAAATCTTGGCTCCGCGAGAAAGTTACTGGCACGAAACTTGACGACCTCAAAGTATTGCTACCACTAACCTGCCTAAAACAACCTCAGATAAATTAGTTTATACCAGCGCTCACGTGGGTAAACGGACTGTAGGTCCACGCCGTAAAACTGTCGGGACCATTTCTTACTTCTTACCTACTTCTGAATGGGTGTACGGGTTTGCCAACTCACGGGTTTCTTTTGACGAGGGGTTGACAAGGGATCGTCGTACTCACTCTACAGAACTTGAACGGATGTTTCGAGATCTATACTCTATATCTGCTAAATATTGTTCAATAGACTACAGAAGAAGACAACTACATAAAAAATTAAACAAAATCTATGTTCATAAAACAAAGTTAGGTTAGTTACACCACTTGTAACTTAAGAATGGCTGTAACTATATAATGGTCTTTACTTTATTGGATTCCTTTTCAACCCGACTAACAGAACCACGATTAAAGTATGGTAAAAGTGGACGGTAAAAATCAGGTCAATAGAACAAGATGTGTATATAATAATACAGATTAAAAGAGCCTGTTAACTTTAGTCAATTGTTCTGTGTAAACATTGTTTTATGAACCAATCATATGTGTATTTAATTTAACTCCCATTTTTAATTTGTTTATGTTTGGTCCTGAAAACATAAAGTAAGCTTGATAATAACAACACTTCTTATTACATTAACCCTTTCTTCAACCACTGTTGAACATAGAGTAAGAAAAATATTCAGATAAAAAATTAAAAGTTTTAGTAAAAATCTACTTTTAATTGTAGGTACACTTTCGCAAATATTGAGTATACGATACAGTGCTTGATAAGTACTGTAATTCAGATCACTTACTATATAAATTTTACTAGCAATTTAAAGACTGATCAAGGACTTGATCGAGGAAACAAGACAACATCAACTAAGGCACAAAATCAATTACAATGGGCATAAACACACATTTACTTTATCGTGGATACAAGGAAATCACAACATTGGCGTCGGATATATACTTTACTCGAACCAAAAGTGATCATACGAAAGGCTACGAAATTGCGTGTAAAACCGCGGGGAACTTCTAGGCTACTTAGTTTTAACATGAATTGTAATCGTACCTTTCGAAAAATGTACAGCATTTGTGTTTGTCTATATATTAAACTCCAAATTTTAAAACGTTTAGTGGTTAATGGTTTATTAAAGAGGGGTAAAACTAATAGGGCTTAAGAATATATTTAAGAAGTTGCGTTTGAAGTCGTTAGTAACTGCTCGTATCTGCATGTTATTTCCTGTCGTTCCTGTACCAATATTTGAATTACTTTGTCTCAGCGGGATATAGCGATGAATATCAATTGGAAGTTTGAACGAAACTAGAAAATCTCTTGTATCCGGTCTTCATGGAATTGAAGTTTGAGTGATATTTACAACCTATCGTTAGCGGCATACGGTCGCTATTATGTAAGCTATTATATTTCTGTAGGCAGATATGTTTCGTTTAATGTTTTGATTATAGCCCAGGAGCATATATTTTAAGGTAATAAAATATTTTTTCTTACAGTTATCTATTTAACGTAATTTGATACAACTATAAATGTGATATATTATATATGAACTAAATGGTTGTTTTAATTATTAACAATGTTAATAAAATAATGAAATATACATTTCATTTCACGTGTACTACGAGTAACGTGTCTACTCGCATATACAGTACAGTATTATACTAACGATGGACCAAAAGAAAAAATAATTAAAGCAAACTTGCTGTAGATGTTAATGAATCATTAAGAAACGCCGAATTACTCAGTCATATAGTTCTGTTTTGAATTTGTTTAAATACGATCCCAATTAGTATGTACAAATACAATCCACTTCATATGTGATAGCTTGAGTTTTGGTTTGAGTAAACTTTTGTTAATATTTACTGCCTTAGAGTTCGCTGTGCGAATGTAGTGGAAGCATCACTGATCAGAATGAAGAATGAGTGCAGGTAGAAAACCTAATGCACGGTCAGATCAGTTTTGGTAAGACAATTAGCCCTCGTGTGTCGGCGTGGACTAACTGCCCTACCCTGCAGAAAAGTGACGTCAGCCACCCTCGTAAAAACTGAGCGTCGACCTACAGTCCTACAATCGCTAACGTGATGACCATTATTTTCGATCGGTACTTTACCGACCCCTGATCACATGCCAGATTGTTCAACGTACGCAAATATATATGAACTTATTATAAATAGAAAAAAACTTAAAGTTAGGCCTAACCTTATCGCTCATTGAACTGAGCTTCAATTTAAGTACTGACTCGAGGGATGTTTACGGGGTAGCGCCAAAGATCACGTTGGATAATCTGGCAAGTGGTCTGAGATCGGGAAAGTACCGATCATGAATGCCCCTGACCACCATTACGGGCTTTGGAGATGAGGCGTCAGGCCGCAATTCTATCGAAAAAATCCCTTGACATAGTACCCAAATTCACGCTCAGATCACGTGAACGCTCGTAAAGGTCATCTTTAACTTTTGTACTACTGTTAACAAATTTATGATAACCCAATATAAATCTACAGTCGTGCGTCTAGTTGACTTGATAGTAGATGGACTTGAAGGTCAAAGAGACACACTTAGTGTGTTTCTAGACTTATCTAAAGCTTTTGACTGCGTTGATCATTACACCTTGACTAACAAATTGGAATATTACGGGATACGGGGAGTGCCTCTCGATTGGCTCAAATCGTATCTTAGTGATAGAAAACAATTCGTCAAAATTTCAAACGTGCAGTCGGGGGAGGAGTGCCTGAGTTGTGGAGTCCCTCAAGGTTCCATACTCGGTCCGCTTCTCTTCTTATTGTATGTCAATGACGCTGGCTCATCGCTTAATAAAGGGCAAATTGTCCAGTACGCAGATGACACGACTCTCTGTTTCAGCTCAAAATCAATCCCAGAACTGGAAATTGAGACATTCACAGAGCTCAACAATACAATCCAGCACTTCAACGAGCTCAATCTCAAAACAAACCCATCAAAGTCAACTTTCATCAAATTTTGTTTGCGAAATACAGACTCAAATTGGAATCCAACAGTCATGTTGGATGAAACTGAAGTTGAACACGTCCCTCTCGACTAAATTCCTTGGGATGTACCTAGATAGAGGGCTGACATGGAATTCTCACGTCGACAGTGTCTGTTCAAAGCTGTCTTCAGGCATTTATGTTCTGAGGCAGCTCTCCAAATACTGCCCTGCCCAATTCAGGTACTGATGACTGCATATTATGGAATAATCTACCCACATCTCTCGTACGGAGTGATCTTGTGGGGAGCTTGTGCAAACACACATTTTCAAAGAATTTTCACCCTGCAGAAAAAAGCAGTTAGAATAATTGCAAAACTTCAACAGAGAGAGTCGTGCAGACCAGTATTCAAAAATCTCAAACTGTTGACGCTTCCCTGCCTCTATATTCTGGAAACAACTCTTTTTTTCAAATCAAAATGCGAGGTCATAAGAGGTAGTGACGTACACTCTTATGACACTAGAGGCAGGAATAACCACCGTACTGGAAGACACAGGACGGTGGCTTATGAACGATTGCCTTCGCAGGCAGGAGTTCAGTTCGTCAACAAATTACCAAATTCGATAAAAAATGCCACAATGCCTAAGGCATTTAAAAACTCGTCTGAAAACCGCGCTAATCTCTAAAGCTTTTTATAGTACAGACGAGTTTATGGCAAACGATTGGGGGACCACCTAATTGGCTAGCCATGTGATTAGAGTGGGAAAATTATGTAATGAATGAGAATTTGGGTGAATGAAAAACTGTAAGTTTGAATGAGAGCCACTGTAGTGATGAGTGCAAAATTTTAGCTTTAAAATGTTATAACGATTGCGATGCAATTTGTATTGTTTTTATGCAATAAAACATTGAATTGAATTGAACTTATATCGCACAATTACAAGTAGTAGATAGGGACAGACTGGCCTCCGTATAACAAAATACCCATAGCAGTTCATACGACTTGCGCGGCCGTGTGACCTCTTGATAAAAAGAAACTGTAGGAAGGTCAACTAGACGGAGTCAATGTGTAGGCCGTCATTTAACAGAGGGAACCCCGACTGTGTGGATTCACGCCCCGCCCTGCGCAAGGCTATTACCCTATTATTATGTATGTATGAGATCATTAGAGCCTGTCTGTCGAGCGCATTGGCTGACTCTCAGCAATCTATAATCCTATCCCCCACTCTGACTCAGCAATCCACAATCCTATCCCCCACTCTGACTCTGCAGCTATCGGTCATTGCTCCCGAGTAGTGTGAGGCTGGCGGCACCCATTTCAAAACATTGAACCATATTGCAATCGTTTATGTAGCGTTTGTTTAGCTATTTCAGCATTTGTTTGGCATTCATGTGCATATGTGAAATAATAAAAAAACATCAGTCACCAAAACCCATTCACCAAGTCACGGCAAAAAGTAGTGAAATCGTTCTTTTAGCTATTCAGCGTTTTGTAGAAAAATTTTTACAACAGTTATATGTTAAAACGTTATATTATAAACGTTCCATTAATTTATGAATTCATTTTTTATTGCATTATTGTACACTATAATATGATTCATTATTTTAGTTCCTTAGTTGCATTCTTAAATAGTGCCATGTATAGTAGATATTATTATGAAATATTCATTAAAAATGTATATAGGAGACAAAAACATAGAATTAATTATTCTTCAAGCAGAAAGTAATGTATTTGATATAGCCTACTTTATCATCAAACACGAAACAAACAAAATGCGTCGTTTTTAAAAGATGTTTGGTAATGGATACCGCAAGCATTTTTGTAAACTACGTAAACGTTAGCGATCCAGCGGCACCTACTTCATTTTTGGAAGTTTTCGCATATTAATGCCAAACAAACGGTAAAAATAGCTAAACATATGATTCCACTAGCTTTTTGCGTATTTTGGTGAATCTTGCCGCTGTTATGAAGTAAGCGGTGCCCACTTTGTTTTTCTCACGACTGCACTTCCGTCGTAAATGTCATAGGATTTCTTCTCCTTGCGTCGCAGAAGTTTTTATTCATGAAATAAATGCTATTATCGTGTATCTAAAATTAATCATTTTGATTTGTTTATTAAATTAATGTATTTATAATGCCTTCAATGGTTTATTTCTTAGAAATAAGTGTATTTGTCATCCTTTCTGATAATTAGATGAGGATGTTTGTGTTAACCTGTTGGTGAGTTATAATTTGACATTTACTTTGCTATATATTAAAAGGCCTTGTATTTTAATAGGAGGTATACTTGTATAGACACTACAATCGCCATGACAGGATAGTGCCAGTCTTTGTTGAGGGAAGACTGTTATGTCAGATCATCATTCAGCCAATTTACAAATAAAATTATAGTATACACAAACAAATTAATTTCGTAATAATGTCAGTTAGGATATTTATTGTATTAATTTACAATTATTAAAACTGCACCCTATATTGGTAAGTTTCCGGTTTTCCTATTTAACCGATACCCTTTGTTTACAGTTTGTTATTGATTATGGATGATTTGAAAGAATAATAGGATTTCAGATATTTGTCATTCTTTTATGTTACGAAAAGTCATTTCGAGGATTGAAATCAACCCTCTTCTGTAAGAAACCCTAATACATAAACAAACTTAAAAACTAAAAAGT